>NC_041351.1:19824322-20478950 GCF_004354835.1 Perca flavescens | reverse complement strand
TTTTGACATACTATGCTATGACTTTATTCAACATACTATACTATGACTTTATTATGTCTATTTTCGACATACTCTACTATGACTTTATTCAACATACTATACTATGACTTTATTCAACTTTATTTGACATACTATACTATGACTTTATTCAACATACTATACTATGACTTTATTCAACATACTATACTATGACTTTATTCAACATACTATACTATTACTTTATTATGGCTATTTTTGACATACTATACTATGACTTTATTTGACATACTATACTATGAATTTTTTCGACATACTATAGTATGACTTTAATTCGACATACTATACTATGACTTTATTATGGCTATTTTCGACATACTATACTATGACCTTATTCAATATACTATACTATGACTTTATTTGACATACTATACTATGACTTTATTATGGCTATTTTCGACATACTATACTATGACTTTAATTGACATACTATACTATGAATTTTTTCGACATACTATAGTATGACTTTATTCGACATAGTATACTATGACTTTATTATGGCTATTTTTGACATACTCTACTATGACTTTTTTTCAACATACTATACTATGACTTTATTCGACATACTATACTATGACTTTATTATGGCTATTTTTGACATACTATGACTTCATTCGACATACTATACTATGACTTTTATTCAACATACTATACTATGACTTTATTCAACATACTATACTATGACTTTCAACATACTATACTATGACTTTATTATGGCTATTTTTGACATACTATACTATGACTTTATTCAACATACTATACTATGACTTTATTCGACATACTATACTATGACTTTATTATGGCTATTTTCGACGTACTATACTATGACTTCTTTTGATATACCATAATATGACTTTATAATGGCTATTTTCGACATACTATACTATGACTTTATTATGGCTATTTTCGACATACTATACTATGACTTTTATTCAACATACTACACTATGACTTTATTATGACTTTTTTCAACATACTATACTATGACTTTATTATGTCTATTTTCGACATACTATACTATGACTTTATTCAACATACTACACTATGACTTTATTATGGCTATTTTCGACATACTATACTATGACTTTATTATGTCTATTTTCGACATACTCTACTATGACTTTATTCAACATACTATACTATGACTTTATTATGGCTATTTTCGACATACTATACTATGACTTTATTCAACATACTATACTATGACTTTATTCAACATACTATACTATTTTTCAACATACTATACTATGACTTTATTATGTCTATTTTTTCAACATACTCTACTATGACTTTATTCAACATACTATACTATACTTTGACTTTATTTTCAACATACTATTTTCAACTTTATACTATACTATGACTTTTTTATGGCTATTTTGACATGACTTTACTATGACTTTGACTTTATTCGACATACTATACTATGACTTTATTCAACATACTATACTATGACTTTATTATGGCTATTTTTGACATACTATACTATGACTTTATTCAACATACTATACTATGACTTTATTATGGCTATTTTTGACATACTCTACTATGACTTTATTCGACATACTATACTATGACTTTATTCAACATACTATACTATGACTTTATTTCAACATACTATACTATGACTTTATTATGGCTATTTTTGACATACTATACTATGACTTTATTCAACATACTATACTATGACTTTATTATGTCTATTTTCGACATACTCTACTATGACTTTATTCAACATACTATACTATACTATTTATTATGGCTATTTTCACATATGGCTATTTCAACATACTATACTATGACTTTATTATGGCTATTTTCGACATACTATACTATGACTTTATTTGACATACTATACTATGAATTTTTTTAACATACTATAGTATGACTTTATTCGACATAGTATACTATGACTTTATTATGGCCATTTTCGACACACTATACTATGACTTTATTCAACATACTATACTATGACTTTATTATGGCTATTTTATTTTTTATACTATACTATGACTTAATTCGACATACTATACTATGACTATTAAACATACTATACTATGACTTTTTTTGACATACTATACTATGACTTTATTATGGCCATTTTTGACACACTATACTATGAATTTATTCAACATACTATACTATGACTATTATGGCTATTTTTGACATACTATACTATGACTTTATTTGACATACTATACTATGAATTTTTTTGACATACTATAGTATGACTTTAATTCGACATAGTATACTATGACTTTTTTTGACATACTATGACTTTTTTTGACATACTATGCTATGACTTTATTCAACATACTATACTATGACTTATTATGTTTATTTTCGACATACTCTACTATGACTTTATTCAACATACTATACTATGACTTTATTCAACTTCATTCGACATACTATACTATGACTTTTATTCAACATACTATACTATGACTTTATTCAACATACTATACTATGACTTTATTATGGCTATTTGACATACTCTACTATGACTTTATTCGACATACTATACTATGACTTTATTCGACATACTATACTATGACTTTATTATATACTATTTTTATGGCTATTTTTTATACATACTATACTACTATACTATGACTTTATTCGACATACTATGACTTTTTTTGACATACTATACTATGACTTTATTCGACATACTATACTATGTCTTTATTAGACATATTATACTTTTACT
This sequence comes from Perca flavescens, assembly GCF_004354835.1. Classification (NCBI taxonomy): domain Eukaryota; kingdom Metazoa; phylum Chordata; class Actinopteri; order Perciformes; family Percidae; genus Perca; species Perca flavescens. Next base: position 20,476,201 of record NC_041351.1, on the reverse strand, counting down.
TTATTATGACTATTTTCAACATACTATACTATAACTTAATTATGACTTTATTCGACATACTATACTATGACTTTATTCGACATACTATAGTATGACTTTATTCAACATACTATACTATGACTTTATTATGGCTATTTTCGACATACTATACTATGACTTTATTCAACATACTATACTATGACTTTATTCGACATACTATACTATGACTTTATTATGACATACTATACTATGACTTTATTATGGCTATTTTTGACATACTATACTATGACTTTATTCAACATACTATACTATGACTTTATTTGACATACTATACTATGACTTTATTATGGCTATTTTCGACATACTATACTATGACTTTTATTCAACATACTATACTATGACTTTATTATGGCTATTTTCGACATACTATAGTATGACTTTATTCGACATAGTATACTATGACTTTATTATGGCCATTTTCGACACACTATACTATGACTTTATTCAACATACTATACTATGACTTTATTATGGCTATTTTCAACATTCTATACTATGACTTAATTCGACATACTATACTATGACTATTAAACATACTATACTATGACTTTTTTTGACATACTATACTATGACTTTATTATGGCCATTTTCGACACACTATACTATGAATTTATTCAACATACTATACTATGACTTTATTATGGCTATTTTTGACATACTATACTATGACTTTTTTTGACATACTATGACTTTTTTTGACATACTATGCTATGACTTTATTCAACATACTATACTATGACTTTATTATGTCTATTTTCGACATACTCTACTATGACTTTATTCAACATACTATACTATGACTTTATTCAACTTTATTTGACATACTATACTATGACTTTATTCAACATACTATACTATGACTTTATTCAACATACTATACTATGACTTTATTCAACATACTATACTATTACTTTATTATGGCTATTTTTGACATACTATACTATGACTTTATTCAACATACTATACTATGACTTTATTATGGCTATTTGACATACTATACTATGACTTTATTCAACATACTATACTATGACATTATTCAACATACTATACTATGACTTTATTATGGCTATTTTTGACATACTATACTATGACTTTATTCGACATACTATACTATGACTTTATTCGACATACTATACTATGACTTTATTATGGCTATTTTCGACATAATATACTATGACTTTATTCGACATACTATACTATGACTTTTTTCGACATACTATACTATGACTTTATTCAACATACTATACTATGACTTTATTATGTCTATTTTATGACATTACTATTTTTGACATACTATGACTTTATTCAACATACTATACTATGACTTTATTCAACTTTATTTGACATACTATACTATGACTTTATTCGACATACTATACTATGACTTTATTCAACATACTATACTATGACTTTATTCGACATACTATACTATTACTTTATTATGGCTATTTTTGACATACTATACTATGACTTTATTCAACATACTACACTATGACTTTATTATGGCTATTTGACATACTATACTATGACTTTATTCAACATACTATACTATGACATTATTCAACATACTATACTATGACTTTATTATGGCTATTTTTTGACATACTTTATTCAACATACTATACTATGACTTTATTCGACATACTATACTATGACTTTATTCAACATACTATACTATGACTTTATTATGGCTATTTTCGACATAATATACTATGACTTTATTCGACGTACTATACTATGACTTTTTTTGACATACTATACTATGACTTTATTCAACATACTATACTTTGACTTTATTATGGCCATTTCTATGACACACTATACTATGAATTTATTCAACATACTATACTATGACTTTATTATGGTTATTTTCGACATACTATACTATGACTTTATTCAACATACTATACTATGACTTTATTATGGCTATTTTAGACACACTATACTATGACTTTATTCGACATACTATACAATGACTTTATTCGACATACTATACTATGACTTTATTCGACATACTATACTATGACTTTTTTTGACATACTATACTATGACTTTATTCAACATACTATACTATGACTTTTTTTGACATACTATACCATGGCTATATTCGACATACTATACTATGACTTTTTTGACATTTTTCGACGTACTATACTATGACTTCTTTTGATATACCATAATATGACTTTATAATGGCTATTTTCGACATACTATACTATGACTTTATTATGGCTATTTTCGACATACTATACTATGACTTTTATTCAACATACTACACTATGACTTTATTATGGCTATTTTCGACATACTATACTATAACTTTATTCAACATACTATATTATGACTTCATTATGGCTATTTTCGACATACTATACTATGACTTTATTCAACATACTATATATTATAACGGAGCTAACCGCTAACCGGAGCTAACCGCTAATCACAGCTAGCTCGTTGCCAACTGAGCCTTCAGTTCTGCGTGCCTGTATCCATTAACTGCATGTATGGACTCGAGCCTGAATAAAACCCTTCATTTTATTAAAATGGCTGTAAAAGTTTTAAACTTCAAATCAGAATTGTTTGAATGACAGAGATCAGCTCAAGGTACTATACTATGACTTTATTATGCTATAGACTTGATGCTTTCTATGACTTTTTCAACATACTATATTTGACTTTATTATTCGTCAAATTGAGACCAATACTATGACTTTATTATTCCTACTGCGATTATACTAAACTATGACTTTTTAACATACTATACTATGATATTATCGCAAATATACTATTAATGACTTCATTCTAATACCATACTATGACTTTATTATGGCTATTTTCGACACACTATGACTTTATTCGACATTTTCTCCTATGACTTTATTCAACTTCATTCGACATACTATGACTTCATTCGACATACTATACTATGACTTTATTATGGCTATTTTTGACATACTCTACTATGACTATATTCGACATACTATACTATGACTTTATTATTGCTATTTTCAACATACTATACTATGACTTTATTATGGCTATTTTCGACATACTATACTATGACTTTATTCGACATACTATACTATGACTTTATTATGGCTATTTTCAACATACTATACTATGACTTTATTATGGCTATTTTCGACATACTATACTATGACTTTATTCAACATACTATACTATGACTTTATTATGGCTATTTTCGACACACTATACTATGACTTTAATCGACATACTATACAATGACTTTATTCGACATACTATACTATGACTTTATTCGACATACTATACTATGACTTTTTTTGACATACTATGACTTTATTCAACATACTATACTATGACTTTTTTCGACATACTGTAACATGGCTATTTTCGACATACAATACTATGACTTTTTTGACATTTTTCGACATACTATACTATGACTTCTTTCGACATACTATACTATGACTTTATTATGGCTATTTTCAACATACTATGACTTTATTCAACATACTATACTATGACTTTATTATGGTTATTTTCGACATACTATACTATGACTTTATTCGACATACTATACTATGACTTTATTCGACATACTATACTATGACTTTATTCAACATACTATACTATGACTTTATTCACCATACAATACTATGACTTTATTTGACATACTATACTATGACTTTATTCAACATACTATACTATGACTTTATTCAACATACTATACTATGACTTTATTCGACATACTATACTATGACTTTTTTTGACATACTATACTATGACTTTATTCAACATACTATACTATGACTTTTTTCGACATACTGTAACATGGCTATTTTCGACATACTATGACTTTGACATTTTTCGACGTACTATGATTTTTTTGACATTTTTCGACATACTATACTATGACTTCTTTCGACATACTATACTATGACTTTATTATGGCTATTTTCAACATACTATACTATGACTTTATTATGGCTATTTTTGACATACTATACTATGACTTTATTCAACATACTATACTATGACTTTATTCGACATACTATACTATGACTTTATTCAACATACTATACTATGACTTTATTATGGTTATTTTCGACATACTATACTATGACTTTATTCAACATACTATACTATGACTTTATTCGACATACTATACTATGACTTTATTCAACATACTATACTATGACTTTATTATGGTTATTTTCGACATACTATACTATGACTTTATTCAACATACTATACTATGACTTTTTTCGACATACTGTAACATGGCTATTTTCGACATACTATGACTTTGACATTTTTCGACGTACTATGACTTTTTTTTGACATTTTTCGACATACTATACTATGACTTCTTTCGACATACTATACTATGACTTTATTATGGCTATTTTCAACATACTATACTATGACTTTATTCGACATACTATACTATGACTTTATTCAACATACTATACTATGACTTTATTCGACATACTATACTATGACTTTATTCAACATACTATACTATGACTTTATTATGGTTATTTTCGACATACTATACTATGACTTTATTCAACATACTATACTATGACTTTATTCAACATACTATACTATGACTTTATTCAACATACTATACTATGACTTTATTATGGTTATTTTCATACTATACTATGACTTTATTCGACATACTATACTATGACTTTATTCAACATACTATACTATGACTTTATTCAACATACTATACTATGACTTTTTTCGACATACTGTAACATGGCTATTTTCGACATACTATGACTTTGACATTTTTCGACGTACTATGACTTTTTTGACATTTTTCGACATACTATACTATGACTTCTTTCGACATACTATACCAGTGGTTCCCAACCTGGGGTCCGGGCACCCCCAGGGGGGGCGGCAAAGATCACAGGGGGTTTGAGGTTGAGGTAAAAAAAAATGTTTTGCACATGTTAAACAAATTATAATACACTAGAATATCTAATGTATACAAAAGTCTGTATGAAAACTATATATTTTGTTGTATCCTCAATTTTCCTGCCCCACGGCATCACTATTTTATGAATGAAACATGGCGGAGAAACAGTGCTGATAACTCCTCTGTATCAAAAAAGAAAGAGAGGCTCTATCTCGAGAGTTACCTCAACTTCGGTTTTGGGTGGGGGGGGGCTCAGCTTTTCTTAGACATGAGTAGGGGGGGCGCCAAGGAAAAAAGGTTGGGAACCACTGTACTATACTATGACTTTATTATGGCTATTTTCAACATACTATACTATGACTTTATTCGACATACTATACTATGACTTTATTCAACATACTATACTATGACTTTATTCGACATACTATACTATGACTTTATTCAACATTCTATACTATGACTTTATTTGACATACTATACTATGACTTTTTTCAACATACTATACTATGACTGTATTCAACATACTATACTATGACTTTATTCAACATTCTATACTATGACTTTATTTGACATACTATACTATGACTTTTTTCAACATACTATACCATGGCTATTTTCGACATACTATACTATGACTTTTTTGCATTTTTCGACGTACTATGACTTTTTTCAACATACTGTAACATGGCTATTTTTGACATACTATGACTTTGACATTTTTCGACGTACTATGACTTTTTTGACATTTTTCGACATACTATACTATGACTTCTTTCGACATACTATACTATGACTTTATTATGGCTATTTTCAACATACTATACTATGACTTTATTCGACATACTATACTATGACTTTATTCAACATACTATACTATGACTTTATTCGACATACTATACTATGACTTTATTCAACATTCTATACTATGACTTTATTTGACATACTATACTATGACTTTTTTCAACATACTATACTATGACTGTATTCGACATACTATACTATGACTTTATTCAACATTCTATACTATGACTTTATTTGACATACTATACTATGACTTTTTTCAACATACTATACCATGGCTATTTTCAACATACTATACTATGACTTTATTATGGCTATTTTCGACATACTCTACTATGACTTTATTTGACATACTATACTATGACTTTATTATGGCAATTTTCAACATACTATACTATGACTTTATTATGGCTATTTTCGACATACTATACTATCACTTTATTCGACTTTATTCAACATACTATACTATGACTTTATTATGGCTATTTATACATACTATGACTTCATTTGACATACTATACTATGACTTTATTCAACATACTATACTATGACTTTATTCGACTTTATTCAACATACTATACTATGACTTCATTCGACATACTATACTGTGACTTTATTGTGGCTATTTTCAACATACTATACTATGACTTTATTATGGCTATTTTTGACATACTATACTATGACTTCATTCGACATACTATACTATGACTTTATTATGGCTATTTTCGACATTCTATACTATGATTTTATTCAACATACTATACTATGACTTTATTATGGCTATTTTCAACATACTATACTATGACTTTATTCGACATACTATACTATGACTTTATTATGGCTATTTTCGACATACTATGACTTTACTCGACATACTTTACTGTGACTTTTGTATCACTTTTTTTGACATGTTATAAAATTAATTTGTGTCACTTTTTTCAACATACTCCAACATGACTTCTTTCGACAGACTATACTATTACTTTGATGATCTTTTCAACATACTGTCCTATAATCTTTTTCAATATGACATACTAAATTTGTTCTGTCTGTTAGAAGACTGTTGGGGTGTCTGAGGTTGGGAGTTTGATCCCCATCAACAGCTCATTTCTTTAAGCAGCAACTATAAACTTATAGTGCACAGTGATATTAGCTGTAGCTGTTACCAATGTTACAAGTAGGCTACAGACATGGAGCGTTGAATAAATCACAAGGTGGTTAAATGCACATAGCGTACAGAGCACAGAAACTGAGATTCACTTAACAATAACCTACACTATATTATAAAAGTTAACTTTAACATATAAACACTCACACAGCACACACAGAGTGTGATATAAACCGGCATTATCACATTAACGGCGACAATTAGCAAAGTAGACTAACGAGTGTGCCGTGGAGAAAGGAAAATAAGGCTTTCATGACAACTCCTGCCATAACTTCGATCTAAATAGTTAAACTATACAGATATACTTGTCCTGAATGGTGTGACACAACAAACTCCACATGTAGCCTACAATACTCACGTTATCCTCACAAATGCACAAACCAGACAGAATGAAGAAAAGGAAGAAATAAAAAGTCGGCCGCCTTTCTAAACAGATATCAAAGCGCAGTGCTGCTCACTAAACCAACTTCAGAATGCAGTATCGCCGTCCACCTGCGGGGGGCGTGGACAGGCTTTCCAACAGGCAGGATAATTTAAAAGGCAACCGCGACTACGTTGGGCGTCTGCCCCATTTCTGATACCGTGGCGGCAGAAATTATGCCGTGGCGGGCCGCCACTTCCCAATCAACATAGAGGAAACACTGTACTTTTCGACATACTATACTATGACTTTTTTATGATTTTTTTTACATACTATACCATGACTTTTTTTCGACATACTATACTGTGACTTTTTTTATCCCTTTTTTGACATGCTACACCATGACTTTTTCATCACTTTATTAGATATACAATACTATGACTTTTATCACTTTATTCAACATACTATACTATAACTTTTTCGTCACTTTATTGGACATACTATACCATGACTTTTATACTTTTCAAAGTCATGGTATAGTACGACTTTTTTGGAATACTGCACTATGGCTATTTTTTTTTGACTGTTTTTTGACATACCATAACTTTTTAAAATCACTTTTTTCGACATGCTATACTATGACTTTTTCATCACTTTTTTCAACATACAATACTATGACTTTTTTCCGACATAATATACTATGACTTTATCATTTTTGTTGACATACTATACTATTCATTTTCATCACTTTTTTTGACATACTATACTATGACTTTTTTCGACATACCATGCTGTGAATTATCACTTTTTTCAACATACTATACTGTGACTTTTTATCACTTTTTCGACTACTATACCATAACTTTTTCATTACTTTATTGGACATACTGTACTATGATTTTTTCATCACTTTATTCAACATACTATACTATGACTTTTTCTCGACATAAGATTCCGTACTATGACTTTTTCATTACTTTTTTGACATAGGCTACTATATAGTAGCTTAAACGTAATAGTGTATATATATATATATATATATATATATATATATATATATATATATATATATATATATATGTATATATCACTTTATTCAACATACTATACTTTCTTTTTTAATCACTTTTTTCGACACGCTATGACTTTTTCAGTCAACATGCTATACTATGACTTTTTTCGACATACTATACTATGCCTTTTTTTATGACTTTTTTCGACGTGTACATGCCTATGCCTTTTATGATTTTTTTCAACATAGTATACTATGACTTTTTTCCATGTACCAGAGCTGCCAACTCTCAGGCATTGGCCGTGAGACACACGCATTTGATTGGTTTCACACGCTCACACGCCACACCCCCGATTTCTCACGCTGAAGTGTCAACCCGGTCAAAAAAAAGAAAGAATTGTCAACCCGGTCGCAAAATTACGAATCCCACTATGGCCACGCCAAGACCCGCCCTACGAAGCAGCTTGATTGGTTGGGGTTAGGCATTTCACCTCGATTGGTTAAGGTTAAGGTTATGGGATTGGTCAGGGGCTAGGCCCTGTACATGTAAGCATGGACGCCTGGCCAATAGTAGTGTGTAAATGCTACTGAAGGGCGGAAGAAAATATCGCAATATGTTCGGTCAAATGCCTGAAAGATGAGTTTATGTTTATCTAGAGCTACCTGTCGAGCCGCTCGTGATCGACTAGTTATGCTTTCAGAGACGATGAGGTTTTTTTTTTTTTTAAATGTTGCAAATGTGAGAACATTTCTTCACGAGCCATCCCAGGCGCATTTCCCCGGCTTCAGGTATGCTTTGAGCATTACAGACGCGTCCGTCGCTTTGTGTCCACTCTCTCTGTAAAAATAGAGGTGAGCAGCGTGGCTGGTAAGTGTAGCAACTTCAGTTAATTGTAGTGGACTCGCTCTGATGTGGGCAGTGACGCGGTGCGTCCGTGCTCTACCTCCGATGAAGAGCAGCGTACAGCCACCTCTAAACTTTGTCGGAGACCAGAGACCCAAATGGGTCTCTGTGTCTGTCAGACGGCCTGAATGAGATACTACCATATCAGCAGAGCAATAACATGCACAGCAGACTATATTACAACTCTCCAAATTTCGGAGAACACAGATGGGAGGAGGTTTATTTTGAATTTGCACAAAGTTGTAAAAAAATCTGATGTAACACATTGATTGATTCACATGAATAAGTGCCACATGCACATTTAAATAGATTTACTTACCCAGAAAAAGACGCAAAAGAGGAGGGAAGAGTAAATTATTGACTCAGCAGACATGACGTTAAATTAGAAAAAGTTGAGCTACTAGACTGCAGAATAGTTGAAAGTAATACAGAATGCCTGAGGGCCTTATTTTTTATATATTTTCAATTGTTTCCAGCATTAATTGATGTAGAAAAGGGTAGAAATAGGTACATAAAAATCCAGTGTTTAATGCTCAAAATTATGTCTCCTTACAAAATCTGGAAACAAAACCGATGCCATTTGGTTGCCAGGCCATGCAGCTGTGACTGGTCCAGATGTTTGTGCCAGCTCACCTCTGTGCATCTCTAATTTTAACTGTAAATAATACATTAAATGTTTCATAAAATGAAAAAATAGTCTCTTTTTCCAAAAGAATTACATTAAGTGGGGCACAGAGGACAAGGGCAAAACATTACTGGGCCTTGGCACAAAAAAAGTTTGAGAAAGGCTATAACACATGCACAAAATGAGCCATGCTGTGTCTTTTGTCTTGCTGTTGGTATTTTTCAGTCTAGTTTCTGCTGGACCTTTTGGTGGGGAGAGGCCTTGTTTGAAGAATGATTTTCCCTCACTACCTAATCTAATGAGATTTGGTCTTTGGCCACCAGTCCCCTTGGTACCCAAAAAATGGTTATTTCTATTTATTTAGTTTTAAAGGATTAGAATGTATGTAAATAAGTGGTTCTCATTCTTTAGAACTTCAGTGGTCCTAGTAGATCCCTTTGGTAGACCAATGTTAATTTAACTTTGGGTCCCTGGTCCCTACACTGAGAAGCATTAGTGTGTGTGTGTGTGTGTGTGTGTGTGTGTGTGTGTGTGTGTGTGTGTGTGTGTGTGTGTGTGTGTGTGTGTTGTAGTAGTAAAGAGAGAGAAGGGGAGAAGGAAGTTTGTGTGAGGTGGACCTAGTCACCACAGACCCAAATCTTCTCAGCTGTTGCTACTGCCATATGCTGCACTGTCTCTTCATGTAGCACATTATGTTTGTCACATTGTATGGGTCACTTCTTATATCATAAAAAGGTAATACAATGTGTATCATCAAGTGATGACTGATTAACAGTAATGTAAATGCTAAATGCCCTAATACCTGTTGAGACTACAACAATGCAAATTTTGCAGTTTTGCACATATCATGTAATACTCGATTTCTCCATTTCTTTGCACAAAACTCTCCAGGAAGTGCCATTTAATGTTTTTTTTTTTTTTTTTTTTTTAAATCACGGGGGCATACCCCCGGACCCCCCTAGGGAGAACCCCACCACATAACAAATCACAATTTCAATTTAAACCCTGACAGTAATGATGCTGAATGAGCCGAAGACATTTGCTTTGTACGTAGAAAAGAATTTGGGTTCGCCCCATCAAATCTCACTCCAAGGTTTGGGGAAAAGTTGGCAGCTCTGATGTACTATACTATGACTTTTTATCACTTTAATTACTTTGCCGTTTTTCGACATACATACTTTGACGTTTTTATTACTTTTTTCGAGGTACTATACTATAACTTTTTTCATTATATATTTTTTCAACATACTATACTATCACTTTTTTCGACAGTATACGATACTATAGTCTGTTAAGACTGGTTCGGTGGTCTGAGGTTGGGAGTTTTATCCCCATCAAAACCTAAAAGCATACTTTTTTTCAACATACTATTACGAACATGTTAAACTAACCGGGCTCGTTAAACCCCCAAAGACCACCGCTACTAAAGGTTAGCCTAGCGGCTAGCCGGTGTCGTGCCAAGGTACTTATCCCCGCCAGGATTTGTATCCCCTGGCCGCGGGAGCGCGCGTGCAGTCAGAGCGGAGCTTTGGTCCCCTTACAGGTTGTCTAGTACAGCTGCAGCTAAACGTTACATAGTGGAAGACTCGACAGGGTTTCCATAGTAACAAGGGTCTCATTTATCTACATAAATAGGTGTATTTGTCTGTTACATTAAGGTGACGTGTGAATTGTTTAAGGCGGCGTTTATTATTGTGGATTATTCAACAGTGTTTTTCAAAGTTCCATGTTGACATGCTCCGTAGCTATGCCTAGTATCTACGTTAGTCATGTAGGTTAGTGAACAATATCTTTTTCTCATCTTTGCTAACCCGTCCCTCCCTGCTCTCGAACGTGATTTCTGTTTTAATTTAATTTAGTTTAATATGGCTGTTCAATTTATACGCTTTGTTCACCTGTCTGCCATATAAGTTACAGAGGGGATACACAAAATATCAGGCCGTTTTTCACCTGATATAATGTGTATCCCCTCTCTTAACAAGCAAAGGAAACTTTCCTACCATAATGTGTGTTATTTTCTGACTTTATCAGGTCACAATAAACAACCTGAGACAATATGGACATGTCTGCGGTTTTCTAGCCAAAGTTACATAGGGGATACACAAAATATCAGGCCATTTTTCACCTGATATTTTGTGTATCCCCTATGTAACTTTGGCTAGAAAACAGCAGACATGTCCATATTATCTCAAGTTATTTATTGTGACTTGGAAAGACCCTTTGATTGTTAGGAGAGGGGATACACATTATATCAGGTGAAAAATGGCCTGATATTTTGTGTATCCCCTATGTAACTTTGGCTAGAAAAAAGCAGACATGTCCATATTATCTCAAGTTATTTATTGTGACTTTGTACAGTCAGAAAATAACACACATGATGGTAGGAAAGTTTCCTTTGCTTGTTAAGAGAGGGGATACACATTATATCAGGTGAAAAATGGCCTGATATTTTGTGTATCCCCTATGTAACTTTGGCTAGAAAACAGCAGACATGTCCATATTATCTCAGGTTGTTTATTGTGACCTGATAAAGTCAGAAAATAACACACATGATGGCAGGAAAGACCCTTTGCATGTTGCATGTTCTGTAACTTATATGGCAGACAGGTGAACAAAGCGTTTAATTGAACAGCCATATTAAACTAAATTTAATTAAAACAGAAATCACGTTAGAGAGCAGGGAGGGACGGGTTAGCAAAGACGAGGAAAAGATATTGTTCACTAACCTACATGACTAACGTAGATACTAGGCATAGCTACGGAGCATGTCAATATGGAACTTTGAAAAACACTGTCAAATAATCCACAATAATAAACGTCGCCTTGATGTAACAGACAAATACACCTATTTATGTAGATAAATGAGACCCTTGTTACTATGGAAACCCTGTTGAGTCTTCCACTATGTAACGTTTAGTTGTAACAGACAAATACATGAATTTATGTAGATAAACAAGACCCTTGTTACTTTGGAAAGCCCTGTCAGTCTTCCACTATGTAACGTTTAGCTGCAGCTGTACTAGACAACCTGTAAGGGGAACAAAGCTCCGCTCTGACTGCACGCGCGCTCCCGCGGCCAGGGGATACAAATCCTGGCGGGGATAAGTACCTTGGCACTAGGGGTGGGAGATATTGACAAAAATGAATATCTCGATATTTTTTTTCAACATCTCGATATCGATATTCAGACGATATTTTTGAAATCCTTCTAGAAGTTAAAAGAAGCCCTGTTCGGAGGCTATTTTGGTGGTTCTCTTGGGAAAATGTACAAGCAAGATGAAATCATAACAATAAACAAAGGGCTCTGTTCTGTAACATATTGCACACAACCATGTCCTTATTGGAAGCAGTCCTGGAGCTGGGACAGGGCCGGGTGAGACTAGGTTCTGATAGTCCTTCTACTTGGCTGTATAGTCCTTCTGACCGGGATTTATGCTGGGATCAGGAGTTGGATGTGATCGGACCGGCCCAGGTGAGGGAGAGGAGCAGTTCTGTGTGCTTTTTTGATGTTAGAGCATACATGCTCTAGTGTGTTCTTCCCTCTAGTAACACAATCTACATACTAGGAGAAAGCTGGAGGGGAACAGACTTTAAGGACACCTTGTAAAAGTCCCCTGTATCCCGTATCCAGGTGATCGCGCTGCAGTTTGTTCACTATGGTTAGCAGTGAACCAAACTTTTGCTAACGTTAGCATCGGGGGCTATGTAGACGGCAGTGTGCTGTTTTCCTAGTAAATAAAATGGTCAGTATATCACTGACAGGGCTCCAGGTCAGGTGAGCCGTGCTGGGCAACGATCCTGCAGTTGGTACTCCATTCATTGTGCACAAAAATGCAGTCCTCCGCCTCTGGTCGTGCCGGAGTTATTTTCTCATTCTGCCGGTAGATAGCTAGCTCGGCGTGCTAGCGCCGACAACAACCTGGAGGGCTCGGTCAGGCTATATCCTCCGGGATGTTATGAGCCGCCTGGAAGGCTCTCGTAACGGCTGTGTTGTATCGTGGTCCTGTATTGATTAGTTCAGTGTGTTGTATCGTGGTCCTGTATTGATTAGTTCAGTGTGGCTGTACGTACTTGTATAAATATACACCGACAGGAGAGCCGCTAGACAATCGCGCACCGCCATCTTTGTTGACACGAGTGAACGTCATAACGCACAGGTAAGAACTAGTAGCAGCTTACTCTCGTGTGGGACGATCGTGATTTTGTACAAAAAATACAGTCAAACAAACCCCTACAGTATTAAAATCGCTACATATAATTGTTTAGAAAGGTTATAGTGTGCGTTATTTGTTTTCTCATTAACTTCCTTCAGCTCTTTTCATGTTTGGGGGGTCGGATTGTACAAATTATGAAATATTTGATATCCCAATTTTGCATATCGTCCAGACAACAATTTGGATATTATCGTCTAAACGATATATCGCCCACCTCTACTTGGCACGACACCGGCAACAAGAAAATCCCTCTGCCTCCTTTTCCCTAGTGTTGCGTTCAATTTAAGTGTGAGACTAACGACTAACGTAAGTGTGAGATTTTACGCACGATTATAAAATGGCCTTTAAAACCAACGTCGGTGAGTGCAACGCTTTACCTACTTCTGGAGGGTTTTGCGTGGTGTCAGTGACTACGTTACATGCAGCCAATAACCCGTTCAAAACCGGAATATTAACAATAACCCGGTCGCGCATGGCCATGTAAACACCGGCAAAAACACGAATATGCTCATATTCCGGTTGACTCACCTCAGACTCTGCATAGTTCGCATTCGGACGACGACGGCTGCCTCGGGGACCGCAGCCGCTCCGGGGCTTAATTGGCTCCGTTCCATCGGCGTCCTCGCCGGGCGCCCCGCTCCTCCTGGTTGTAGCAGTTCAGATTTTTACAGCTGTATGTACAAAAGTTTGGAGTGGAAGAAACAAGAAAGTCTTTCTTTCGGTCCTTTGTTTCCGTAGTGTTCTTTAGGTAGCGTCCTCTGTTCTCCGGCTGGAAGCAACCTTCTCCAAAATCGCAATCATCGCATCCACCTGTGACTCGAGTGGGGGTCAAATTTTGCCCCTCGGCCCACTTCCTGTAATACTATAGCTACTATGACTTTTTTATTACACTTTTCGAAATACTATACTATGACTTTTTTATGACTTTTTTCGACATACTATGACTTTTTATCACTTCTTACAACTTACTATACTATGACTTGTTATCACTTCTTACAACTTACTATACTATGACTTTATTACTTTTTTATGGGATTCTATACTTCTTTTATGACTTTTTTCAACATACTATACTATGACTTTTTATCACTTCTTCCAACTTACTATACTATGACTTTTTATTACTTTTTTACGGGATTCTATACTTTTTTATGACTTTTTTCAACATACTATACCAGGGGTCACCAACGCGGTGCCCGCAGGCACCAGGTAGCCCCCCAAGGACCACATGAGTAGCCCTCAGGCCTGTTCTAAAAATGAAAATTGAATATTGATATTATCGGTTACCCACCTTGTTAAGTCATTGTTGATCATTATTGTGAGAAATCATTAACATGATCAGTGTCTTCACATAAATGAGTATCATTAATCATTAATAATCATATATAACCAAAGGCAAACTGAGCAAATTTGTTATTTCAGAAGAGTGTATTAAACTGGTAGCCCTTCGTATGACTCAATACCCATAAAGTAGCTCTCAGTTTCAAAAAGGTTGGTGACCCCTGTACTATACTATGACTTTTTTGTTGCTCAGTCTGTCACTGATTCAGGATTCTTAGGTTGGGAGTTTGATTCTCTCTGACTTTTTTTCGAAGATACTATGCTATGAATTTTTTCAACATAGTAGGACCCAATGCAGAAACATGACTGAATGAATGAATGAATGAATGAATGAATGGACGAATTAATGAATTAATGAATTTATTGGTTGTAACCAAAGGGTAGGGTCAGAAGCGTCATCTTATATCAGGCCCCCCCCTTCTCACATTTTTAAGAGTAACAAACAACTTATCAAGGAAAAATTGACATGAAGATAAAATAAATTGTATATACACTTACCCAGATAACTTTCTACCTTCATATATACATACATACATACATGCCTACCTATACCCATAAGGGTCAGTACTTATGTACAGTACATTGCCACCATGAGTTGAATAATATCCTAAATAATGATGCTAACCATAATGATAATAATGATGTTCTTATGACTTATTATTACTTGTGCATTTAAGAGGAATACCACCCTAAATTCAAAATCCCTCTAAGTTTTTTCCATGGCCTGGGAAATTCAAATCAATATTGTGAATCCAGAGAAGTTAATCTCAAATGTGTGGTGTCAAGTATAAATAGATATGCTCCATTGACAATAAATGGGAGGCTGATTTTTTTTACACCCAAACTTTATTGTGTTTTCATGTTCTCAGGTTTAACACAGAAAATGTCCAGATATACACAGAACATTCCCCTGGGTGCTCTCATCTTTGCCAGTTCATTGTCTATGGAGCAGTTCAACACAATACTTAATGACACTACAGATTAAAGACTTCCTTCTCTGGTTTTCTGGCTTTGAGAGAGAGAAGCTTATGTTCACAAATATTGACTGAAATTGATGACATCACAAATGTGAATTTTAGCACTCTAGTTTTTGGATTTGGGAAAAAGTTGTTTATGTTAACTCATATTTGTGGACAGTCTTAGACCAATAGAAATAACATGTAAGTGTATAAATGGGCGTAGTTCATCATTAATGTGTACGCAGCATTTTAGTGCTGTGGTTGGTTGAGGTGGAGCTGATATGTAACAAGTTAAATGAGCTGCAACTAATTACTATTTTCATGATGGATTATTGCGCATCAGTTTCTTGATTCATCTATTAATTGGTTTGTAAAACTTTTAAAAACAATTACCCAGAGCTTAAAATGACACTTTGTTTTGTTTAACTATTGGACAAAATAACCTATATATAACTTTATATATAAATATGTATGTACACTTAAAATACTGATCATTTGCGGTGAGTTAGCATACATTGCAATGCTGTTGGATGCATTAAATTACATTCTAAAGGTCTTTTTTATGTCTGGTAACTCAACGTAAATTTTATGCCAAAACTTGCAGAAAGAACCAGTTTTTTGCCTTGGTGAATGGTGCAATGGTTAAGTGTCAGTGGGGATCCTGGGACCTTGTTGATGAGGCTGACTGCAGAGGGTCCTGATGGACAGCAGGGGAGGGATTCAAAAAGTTTGTGTCTGCCCGCATCAGCATCCTGGAGGCGTACAGGTCCTGGAGGGACGGCAGATTGCAGCCAATCACCTTCTCAGCAGAGCGGATGATACGCTGTACACTGCAGGTGAGGATGGACTCGACGATGGCAGCGCAGAAGTGCACCAGCATTGTCTGAGACAGCAGGTTGAACTTCTTCAGCTTCCGCAGGAATTACATCCTCTGTTGGGCTTTTCTTTAATGAGGGTGATGATGTTCAGTTCCCACTGGAGATCCTGGGACACGATGGAGCCCAGGAAGCTAAAACATACATGAAAAAGTAGACGTACAGAAACAACTACTCAATTACAGTAAAGCAAGTGATTGTAATATGTTACTTTCCACCTGGACGTTTTGGGACCGATTGGTGGGATTGCTGTGGACAAGTACACACGGCGATACACTTGTAAGAGCAAATTACATTTAACCATGTATCCAGCTAATTTAAATAGCTTACCTACTGTATTGTGGGAACAGTTAACTTCATCAAATGTCCCACCAAAACAAGTTCCTTCCTGAGACCATTTTGCAGAGCCACCGTCTCTGCTCTCCGGAGCTCAGCTCCGCCCAAGAAGACAATAGTGATTGGTTTAAGGAAATGCAAACAACCCAGAGCGGGTTTTTTCCTCCTACCCCCAAATGTAGATGTGTTGTAGCCAGACCTTACGCCACAGCGCTGTGGCAATGCGAAACTACCTAATGTACTTAAAGGCTATGAAGCAACTCTCTTTCAGAAGAAAATAATATCTTGTGGCAGACACCGGCAGACATGCACCTATATAGTTTCCTCGCTCTTTGCTGTTGTGTTGCATGATTTGGTCATCTTTCATCACACCTGTGCTCTTCAGCTCAACATTATATGCTGGTTGCTGGTGAGAATTTTCACACTTATCCTCTCACAAAATGAGACCGACACTTTCTGTTGCACATGACAAGCTGTATTCAGAATGCATCAGTTCAGTATTTTTATGTGTTTCAATAGGGACTGTACTAAAACGATTAAGGTAGGGAGAGGAGCTGAATCCTATACTTTATTTAATAAAAAGCCAGGCCTTCACAGCATTATTATATTTTCTTTGTAACCACATCTTCACTTGTAAAATAAAATAAACATTTTAAAGGTCCCATGACATGGTGCTCTTTGGATGCTTTTATATAGGCCTTAGTGGTCCCCTAATACTGTATCTGAAGTCTCTTTCCCGAAATTCAGGCTTGATGCAGAATTACAGCCACTAGAGCCAGTCCCACAATAAGCTTTCCTTAGGATGTGCCATATCTGTGTCTGTAGCTATTGAGGAGGCGAGAGGAGGGGGGGGCAAGGTCTAGTGTGGGTGTGGCCTTGACCAACTGCCACTTTGCTCGTTTGAGATGTCTCTCTCTTTCTCATGGGTGGGCCAAATTCTCTGGGCGGGCAAAGCAGAGAAAGGGGAGGTAACCTTGCTCCTTATGACCTCATAAGGAGAAGATTCCAGATCGGCCCATCTGAGCTTTCTTTTCATTCAAAGGCAGAGCAGGATACCCAGGGCTCGGTTTACACCTATCACCATTTCTAGCCACTGGGGGACCATAGGCAGGCTGGGGGAACGCATATTAATGTTAAAAAACCTCCTAAAGTTAAATTTTGATGCCATGGGACCTGGGATATAAAATATATATTTTATATAAAAATATAAATAATAAAAAAAGCAAAATCCTCCCATTACTAGAGAAATATGATAAATATAAAACCTCCTATGGTCTTCCAGAAAAGTTACAAGTTGTCGGTGATGTAAAACATCAGAGGGGAATGTCAGGGTTGGAAACAAACAACAAGGGCATCTCTCCAGTACCATCCCTTTGCTCCAGCGCCCTCCTGCTGGGAGAAATCCCTCAATGAAAAGAGACTCATTTCTACCCACCGACCAGAATGAAGGGGAGACGTGTTAGTAATTAGAGAGCTCCTGTTTTGAACAGTGAGGGTAAAGTGACCTCTCCATCATCTGCGCCTCTATCTTTTCTCTGCAGCACCGTATACTCAATCAAGCTCTAATGCTCCGTTTCACTCCGTTCGTCCAGCCTTTCACGTCTCACGCAGCCAGCCCCTCATCATCTACAGTATCAAAGACCCTGATGAGCCCTCAGTAGAACACACGCACAGGCACACACACACACATGCACACACACACACACACACACACACACACACACACACACACACACACAGGTCACAGCAGCTCCCCAGTGACGCATCAGCACCATCTCTCTCTCTCTCTCTCTCTCTCTCTCTCTCTCTCTCTCTCTCTCTCTCTCTCATACACAGAGCAGATAGTAGTCCCGAGGCCATGCCACTAATTAACTACAGTGAGCTCCAAAGGGCCAAGAGGGCTAAAGATCTCCTCTGGATTCCACATCCCACTGACAGGAGCCTGGCACCCTGCCGCCCGCAGACACACATGATTGTTAATCACACGTGCTCAGAAAAATCTTTGATCACCAGAAAGTTGGGACAATTAAAGGAACTGGCATTTTGTTCAAAAAAGAAAAGAGAAGCCATTGCTGTGGAAATGAGAAAGGTAGATTTTAAACATTTTCTTCTACTACAAAACAAATGCTCAGATATTTTAGGAAATATTTGCTTTCTTGTCGAGAATCAGATAAGAAGATCAATACCACTTTCCCGTGATATGTGTGGCTAGACCCAGGAAGTGATTAGCAAAACTACTTGGTTAGGTTAACAAAAACATACTGCTTTGGGTTAAAATTAGTGTGTTTTTACATAACTTAAAGTGGCTATATGTAACATAGGAAATAATTGCTATTGTAAAGGCCTATGGTTCAAACTGAAAGAATGTCGGCTTCTGCAAGTCCCACAATACAACTTGAAACTTTCAAACTGTGCTGTTTTATTTCAGTGGTAGATTTTTCAGAATAAAATACATTTTTCAAGACATTAACATGCTGTGATACCACCAGAAAAACAACACATTAGTCACGATGACTTAAAATGCATTTTGTAGTCCCCATCTGTACTCTCTGTGTTGTTGTATCATGATGTCGGTAATAACAGTGACCATCTTGTGTATATCATTGAGCAGAAAGTTCCAAATCGGAAAACATGTTTTTGTATCCGTTTGTTCAACTGAACCACTCCATATTTCAGTGTGAAGTTGTGTAATGTGAGAGGAGCAGTCAGGTTCGGGTGGATCCTGCTGTGACCGTGGAGCCTTTGATAGCAGAGGATGTGAAGGCTGACATTTGCACGGGCAGGGAGTGACGGGGGGGGGGGGGGGGAGGCAAAGACAGAGGAGGGCACTGAGAGAATAGCAGGAGTGTTTTGTTCTACACCTGTTTGTTTGAAAGACAAGAGAGTATGTGGGCACAAAAAGACAGAGAGCGAGACAGTCGCAGAGGAGGGCGTGTGCAAATAGTGCAGACAGTCACTTTGATCTCGCAAACTGAATGCTCTCTGATCCACACTCTGAATTTCATTCAATTTAATTACAGTCCCCTATTATCTGTTATGACAATTTGGAAGGTGTGACTGTAAGGGGGAGGAATACCATAAACAATTTACAATAAACAGCTTCGGAACAATGAAACCTTCAAAGCTTCATAGAGTTGAACATCCTCAACAAAAATTGAAAATTAATCTTAATAAAGATTTGTGGCAGTGCTACTGATGTAGACATTTGAGATATAACTTAAAGCTGCACTAATAGATTTGTTTTTATATTATTGATAGATTTATTTACTATGTGAAGTATGAAAAGCGCAACCTGATCTCATAGAAATACGTGAAATGGCCATGACCTCTTAACGCGTGTTAAAGGTATAGTGGAGGATTTTCACGAATTTTAGAAAAGAACCGCCCTCTGTACTTTTTGAAAAAATGCACATGCGCAACACTCTGCCTGCTCCCGAGAGGGAACGCCTATTAAATGTGTGCACGAGAGTGCACTGTTTACAAGTTGCTGTCGGCATGGCTCATGCAAGCCTACTTTCCAAAAGAAAATTTGCACTTTTTCACAAATTGAGATGTTTACCGTGTGTGCGCGGTGCGTGACTTGTGCCAGGGCTAGCATCGCTAATCATAGCTTATATCAACTTTTACTAGCATTGATTTTAAATGGATTTCTCCAAATAGCATGCCAAACTTTACCTGTGGAGTAGAAACTTCACGACTGAGGCATCAGTGGGAAGCCCAACCTGTGCTTTTAGCGCACGCCAGCATGTGAAATATTCTCCCAAAAGCTTCAATGCTTCAATGAATGGCTGAAACCGTAGCTCAAGCTCACCACACATACAGTATACACCTGAAAGCTAGGGACGTGCAGGGTTTGAGTCCGACCTGTGACGATTTCCTGCACGTCTTCCCCCTCTCTTTACCCTATCTCACTTAACTGTCCTGTCAATTAAAGGTGGAAAAGCCCTAAAAATGTATCTTTAAAAACCACAATTTAGGTTTAGGCAGCAAAACTACTTGGTTAGGTTAACAAAAACATACTGGTTTGGGTTAAAATTAGTATGTTTTTACGTAACTTAAAGTGGCTATATGTAACTTTCAATTTGTGTTGATTTAGCGGCCCTTTTGGACATCTATCTATCCATCTATCTATGTTTCTACTAGAGATGGCCCAATACCATTTTTTGCTTCCCAATACCGATTCCGATACCTGAACTTGCGTATCGGCTGAAAAAATAGTTAGTTAGTCTCGTTTGCTGTTACAGCTCATTTATGATCATCAGATGGAAAATTACACAGTTTCAGAAACATTTAAAAGTTACATATAGACACTTTAAGTTAAAATAAGTCATCGGTAATTTTTTTGTTTGACACGGGACACAAACAGCGGCCATCTGTGTGAAAGTGCTGTGTTTGTTTGACCCGTCCATCCGACCTCCTCCCTTTGCGGACTTTAAGACAGCTGAGTTGAACCAGGGAATTTTTGTCATACTGTCTGTATATAACTGTATTCACCCTCTATCTGAAGCGCTCTGTTTTAGCACCTGTCTCTTTAACCCCCTCCCTCCCGAAAAAGTCCGGTCTCCTCTGATTGGTCCACGTTTTCCGGTATTTTCTGTATTCAGTCTCTGCACTGTCAGTGCAGCCGTGGAATGACTGAAACAGCACTGTAGCTAACACTTTCTATCTATATATAGTTACGTTGTGACATCATCACCATACAGAAGTCCTGACGGCTTGTTTAAAGGCAGAATTTCTCAATACGGGCTGTGTGCATTTCTCTGTGGATTGAGCGTTTTGATACTTTAACAGTATTTATACAGCACCTCGACCTGCTTTATAATTAAAAAAAAGACATCAAAGACATTGTTGTACATTGTAATAATTTATTACAATATGGGACCGTTAAGAGTTTTGTGAGCTACATTTTTAAATATCAATAGATTTTCAATTCATAATTAAACTCAATTTGAAATAACTGGATTTTAACCTGTAAACCTGATGTCTGGCATTATACTGGCCTTTGGGAGGGCGGCTGCACTCACGGTTGACCAGTTATTACATAATCAAGGTCTTTTGACATAACCTCGGGACAGCTAAACTACGAGAGGGTGTGAGAGTTACGCAATGCACCCATGTTGGCCTGCTTTAGAGGTTTTTGGTTTGGACCTCCACGGGGAGGGAGAGTGGTGAAGCGGAGAGTAAAATAATGTAGGTTTATATGTTTAAAAAACGTGCAATATTGTAGTTTAGGCGAGTCATGAGCTACAGTAGAGATTTATGTGTGAAAAAAGAATGAATAGGAACGATGAAGCATGAATGTCGAGTTAGGCACAATGGCCCTCTGTGTCAATTTCATTCTAGATCACTGAGTGTTCATTAGCATACAAGAGGTGTCAGACAGTTTGACATAGGTTTGATCAGAAACTTTGCAAAAAAAGCTCTATTTCTGCTTATCTACTGGTCACTTTATTACAATAAATAGGTTTGGTAGTTCATGTTTCTGTGTCATTGATCTGATACAAGATCTGCACAAATGGACTGGTGGACATGATGAGAGCACAACATGAAAGTAGGCTCATCACAATGGAAGCATCCATTAATTGACCGCTTCAGCCCAAACAGCCTTGAGCTCTCAGATTAATTGGAGGGAAGCGTTAGTTCAGATGCTTGATAAGAGCAACAGAACAGAGACATGTACTGGATCAGTTAGATTAATTAGAACAGTGGTATTACTGGGATTGTGGGTACAGTAACAGTAGATAATGTCCTATATGGAGTGTAAGATAGTCCACAAGTTCACCCTGTCAATCAAACTGAGGATATGGTGATATCTTCTTCTTTGAATTTTCAGTTCTGGTGGTGCTGTATATTATATGAGAGATACTTCATATGATGCCGTTTGAAATATGATTTTTCACTTTTAGTGCTGGAAATAATTGTTCAAAGTACAAAGCCCACGTGTAGCAGCACTAGAAGACATGTTTTTCGTGTTTCGAGAAGGTTTGTGTTATCTTCGTAGCAGAGATTTAATTACGTTCAAAAGATGATTCCGGTTAATGATGACTTGGGTCTTATTTTTAACTTTGAGAAAACACACACACAGTGAGGTGCAGGCCAGTGTGAGCTGGTACAATTGCATTGCATTTTCATTAAAGGTTGTATTTGCTGAGAATTGTTCTGACAAGATAGTTGTAATACTAAATGTTTTGTACAGTGCTTCCTCTAGTGAATATCTGTATCATCTATAGGTAAAAGTAAACATGGTATTTTGTATATAAAAAAAAAATTATGATAATGTTTCGTATACTTATACCCTTTGTCCACCAAAATAAGCGCATATATGCAAATTTTTTAAACGCGGGAAACCCGCTATAAATAGACTCCTTTCCCTTTGCAGACGAGTTTGCCTTTCTGCTTTCCTTTCTGGTGTGTCACGTTTGACACATAGACTGTATAAAATATGGACGTAGTCTCCATGACCTGACAGATAAGTTTCTGAGCCAAAATTTAGTAGGCGGTTTCTGGTGGCTTCGGCATCTTGGCAGTGCCTGACATCGACTAATCCGAAAATGTGCAAAGAGGTGGCACAAACAAACACGTCATGGGGATGGATCGAGAGAAGCAGACGCAGTGTAAAACTGATTGTTTAAGGATTAGAGGGGGGTTCTTATACACAAAATACACAGTTCTGGGTGAAACTGGATTGGTGGCCTGGGAGTGATGATTGGTAATTGTTGCCATGCAGCCAACATAATGACATTCAACCCTGACATCCCTGAGAGACTCTGGATTAAGTGAGAAAAGTGGAAAAAGCAGAGGAGGACTGAGAGATGTAGACGAGACAAAGGGAAGGAGATACAGATGTAGATATAAATAAAAACAAGGAGCAGCAGCGAGAGAGAGCGAGGGAGGGAGGGTAAAGACGAGAGCGCAGCCAGAAGAAAAGGGAGAGCCAGTGAAGGCCCCAGAGAGGAGGAGAGAGGAGCCGCATCCTTGTGCTGTGTTGTTCAGTGTGATTAACTCCAGAGAAAAGCAGCCTGCTGGAGGACTTACCAAAATAGCTTTTCCCTATTAAAATCAACTACAGCGACTGCCACTCACCTGGCTGCTGCTTAGCATCGCAAATGTACACGACAAGACGGTACGTTACGGCACCTATAGGAAGCTGACGCACAGTGAGGAAGAGTTTGCCCTTGTTCCAGTGATGTGGGGAATGTAAAGGGGAACGTGTACGATCTTTGATTTTAAGGTGGTATGTCAGTGATCTGTCACTAGATTCATCTCCAGTCATAAGTGTCATAGCTGAGAAAAAAAAAAAGACTTGTGTTAGGCCTCTAATGCTGCATTTTACATTCACATAAATCAGATTTTGAACGGAAATCTGTGGTAAGTTTCTGACGACAGAGGCATAAGGCCAATAAAAAAAGAGAGAAGAAAACCCATTTTTATTAAGGGTCCTCTGTGTTAAGAAACAGCACTACCGTTGGAAATAAAAGGGCTGGCTGTGATTCTTCCTTCTGTTCCCATTGTCTGTGAAGAAATCCCTTCATGACTTGATTCCAATATAAGGGATGAGGGACAAAATCCACAGTTTTGTGTAAAAGTGAATTGTTCAGTTCATCTGAAGCTCAAATGAGGCTTCAACAGTGTGCATCAGACAAATCAAGGGTGTGTTATCCAAAGTTACTGTCTTTAGTGCAAAAAGTCCCTCTTTCTGTCTATTGTGTTCTCTTGCTGAGCCATAGTAGGGGGATGGTAACACTGAACAAAACATGCTTTTGAAGTTATCCAAATTATTTGAAATAACCTAGCCTGTTGAGGCCTCATCGGGACTTTAGCTGAATGTCAGAAGGCATTTGAACTTTGGATTTAGCCCTCCATCTTTTACACTGAGTGGAATGAAATTGTTATGAAGGTATCTCTTCACGGGAGGAACAATCAAAGTTAGTTTGCAGGTCTTGGGGAGAATTACTGTGCATTTTACAAAAGGAGCTGCGTGGGGCTGACGGCTACAAGTTTGTCATCTGTAGCCCAATCCTCACTCTGCTCGAGGCTACATTCAGAATAATTCCATTCCGACAAACACAAAGAAGCCTCTGGAACAGCGATACTCTACTCGTGGCCCAAATTGGTGGCCCGCTGACCATTTTCTAATTCACAATGAAAATAAATTGATTCACACTGGAAATATTTGTACTTTAATTATGTAAATAAGGTGCCAGAGTGCATTAAAAATCACCCTCCCCCCTTCCACCACAAGCCTCAAATGTCCTTAAAACCAGAAACGTCCCTGCGTACACTTGTGCTGTGCGGACTGCTGCGACTGGATTTGCCTCTTGTTAAAGATTAGTGAGGAAAACAAATGTTGAAAGTTTGAAAACAGGCAATTCAATGAAAAATGGACAAATTAACTTTGTTTAGTAACAATTGTTATGGTATCTCTTCACGGGAGGAATCTCTTCACGGGAGGAACAACAACAACCTGGCCTCCTGTCATATTGCAACACACATACACAGCATGAGAAAATTTCTGCACAGGTTATGTTTTTGAGTTTTACACCGGAGCATCAAATCTCTCGGCAGGAGTTGTTGGAGGTTTTAAGGTTCCTGCTTCTTCACTTACTCACAATGCACTCGGTCAGATACCAAAGCTTTGCACTCATCCAATAAGCCGTGCCTCATTCTTCTGTTATATTTTCGCTCACACACCAAATTTCTCAACCTCATCCCATGTCGCTTTCATTCGTTAGTGTTTTTGTGTTCCTTTTAACTCTACCCTTGTGAGGATCAGATTTAATCAAAGACTGTCCAATGGGCTGTCCCTCCTAATATTTCCACAACATTTTCACTATAACACTAACATTTTTACACTATATTTAACATTGTCGCATATACATTCTGGATGTTTGTCCATTTCTACATCAAAGCTATTTCTATATTCACCAGTCTCTGACAGTCTAACACACACTGGCCTGTCTATGCTGTCTGAGGACAAAACAACATTGTTCTGCTCTGACAAAAAAAAGAGGCCAGTGATTGGCTGATGTAATGGGAACAGTTGACATCATGACCTTTTACAGCTTCAGGTAAGAAAAGTCTCTGGCTGAGTAGAAATCAATGGCCTGACTTCATCAATTGATTTTATGTCTCATATTGTAAGGTTGAGTTGACATTCTAATTCATTTTCTTTGTCTCACACACCCAAACATACCAAAGACCTCCATCTCAATGACATTATTGAATAGGTGTATGTATGACTATGGTGTGATGCGTGTGTGCTAACAATGTATTTCCTGCAGAACTGTAAAGCAACTGCAGCTAACACAAAATTTTTAATTTGGTAGCGTACTACTACTAACACGTGAAAATAGAATGATGAACATGGTACACATCATACCTGCTAAACATCAGCATGTTATCATGCTAATGTATGTAATTTAAATCAAAGCACAGTGGTGCCTAGTACAGCCTAGTCTCACATTGCCAGACCTTCCTCCACAGCGCTGAGGAGGAGCATCTGGCTAGTCCAGACAGCATTCCGGGATGGGAGAAAAAGTGCTCTGGTTTATTGGCATTTCTTTAAACCAATCACAATCGTCGCCTCTGCAAAATAGCCTCGGGAAGGAACTTGTTTGGGTGGAACATTTTGTATGTTCAAAAGTTGTTTTAGTCGTGCAACGGAAAACTCAGATTGGACAGATAGTCTAGCTAGCTGTCTGGATTTACCCTGCAGAGATCTGAGGAGCAGTTAACCATAGTCCTCAGAAATCCAACACAAAGAAAGGGGAAGGTAACGGACATCCGGCTGAAATGAATCAAAGTCATTGATACTGGGTGTTGTTATGCATATCCTAGGTGTTCATATTCAAATGTATGGTAATATAAGAAGTTGATATGTAGATTTATGGTGATGTAATACTTTAATGTCTAGTGCTGCACGCTGGTCATTGTGACTGTGGCCTTGTAGGAGAGAAATATATTCAGTATACGTTCAAACTCAGTGGCACAGGCAGCCATTATCCTGTACGCACTGTACTTTTTTAAAAATTATTTTGTACAGGTGGGAGTTCTGGATTAGTGGAGCCATTCTGTCATCTCCATACCAATCACGGGAATGCAATGCTAGATGCATGGTCCACACACTTTGGTGGACAAAACTTCACAGTTGATGTTCATTTTTTTGAATTGTGCTCCCATTTATTTTAAAATAGACGATAAAGAAAGAGATGCGTGGCTACACGCTGACCTGTCAATCATGGCTGAGGCTTAGCAATGCTAACCATGGCACTGTGTACATTAAAATAGCTGTGAACTTGTTTTTGGGTGTTTTCATCATGAACTTTGACACTCTCACTGTGTGTTTTCTGGGGCTGCTCCCTCTTAGTCGATTAGTCGACTAACCGGTCGTTTTGGTCTTAATCAACTTAGATTTCTTTAGTCGATTAGTCAAGTTTTATACTTTTTTCATGCTGAATGACTTATTTCCAAGAAACGTACAAGCACATCTCTGGTAAACACAAGAATTAAAGTGGTGCTTTTTGCATGACTCTTTGCGGAGAAACTCAGATTTACAGATCTGTCGATTAAATCAACTAATCGATTAGTCGATACAACTGAATGAGTGTTAGTCGACTAAGAATTTCTTTAGTTGAGCACAGCCATAGTGTTTTCACTTCATTAAAGTTAGTTGGTACATTTTAGTGAGCTAGACATGCCTTATTCAGCATTCTGCTAACCAAGCTAGCTAGCGGTATTTGAAATGCGTGCGGTAGGCTAGGAGTTTTATGGTGGTGTCGTATCGTTAACATTAGTGCAAATTCTGCCAGCCCCACTGTTCAAACTCGCAGGTAACGTTTTATTTAAACTGCATCTGTTAGTCTAAGGTGCAGTTATTAGTCTAAGGTTGCATCATTTTATTATTGTATTAAAATGCCAAATAATTCATGAACTTACCACCATTGAAGTCATAGCATACATGCAGTAAAATGTGTTTTTATAGTGTATGTTTTTGGCAAAAATATACAAAACACAGCAAAAAAAGGACATGGGTGTGAAAGCTGTGAGGTAGGAGAGAGAGAGAGAGAGAGAGAGAGAGAGAGAGAGAGAGAGAGAGAGAGAGAGAGAGAACAGGGATTCATTTCAATTCTCTCTAGAAATGATGCCAGTAATGAACGAGGCAGCGTCAGGGTTGATTTGTATCTGTTGAGGAGAATCGGGGCCAGGGACCGAGGACCTTCAAATTGCTAATCAAAGCCGGACCAGAAGACTGACAGCTATTCTCACTGGGTGTCTGCACAGAGCTCATTCACTTCTATAAGTCGCTGTGAGTGGAGTTGTAATAGGCCCAAATGAAGCTGGATATTTGCATCTTCTTTAATTTGGTAAAGGTCACTGCTGACAGGGAGGTCCAGGGGGGGACAGAAACGCATGCACGCACGCACGCACGCACGAACACACACACACACACACACACACACACACACACACACACACACACACACACACACACACACACACACACACACACACACACACACACACACACACACCCTGATTGGAGACAATACTGTTACACTCTCTGTCAAATTGAGACACTTCATTTCCTTCTTTTTCTTTCAAACTCTTTGTGCTTTTCAATTTCCAAATAGCATGCAATAATGTGTTTGTGTTTGTGTGTGTCAGGGAATGTGGGTGGTAGTCCTGCTCTCTGATTCAGGCCCTCTGGGCTCCGCTGCCCTCTTTGTCTTTGCTTTTCTAATTGGCTGACTGAGTGCAGCCAAACAGTCAGAGTAGCATCACTAATCATTCACCTAATAACTCTGCTGTCCATCTCTGTCACTGTGTCTCATTCAACACCTTTTTCTGTTGTTTCTTTCAGGGCGTGTAGGGACACTGTGGTGTTGTTTGAAAGCTAGACTTCAGTGTTATCTTATGTGCATTTTTAATTTAACCTTTACTTAATCAGGTAAGTCGATTGAGAACAATTTTCTCATTTGCAACGACGACCTGTCACATTCACAACGTTACACATTCATACCTGGAAGCTGCCAAGTACAACCACAATCTGATCTGCTGGCCACTGGAGGGGTTAGGGGCCTTGCTCAAGGGCGGTAAATAAGGGAGGGACAAGTGCTTCTCTTTCACATTCCCCACCTGGGGATTGCACCAGCAACCTCTCAGTCCCAAGGTCGCTTCTTTAACCTCTCGGCCACCACTGCCCATTTCTGCAAACAAATTTGTTGGGGGAAAGAAAACAAAATCAAGACTTGTGTAAATCCTGATTTAAAGAATTTGTTGTTAAACATTGGCTCCACTAATGAAATGTAGCATTGAGATTATGAATTCAGTTAGTTCAGTTACCCAGTCCAGTATTCAATGGTATTGGGTTTAAATAAATGTTGTTGTTTTTTTAGATATTCCAACTATACTTTTCTGAAAATAAAGATATTAGTTCATTACAGTCCTTGTAAACCGGATACAGTTTACATACACCAACCATCAATATCAGGGTAAATGCACTCAGCAAATCAATCAATGTCACAGTTGTTTTATGGATTGTGTGCAGCCATTCTGTTCGTTGTGCCTGGTGTTAACCAACAAGTGACAGACATACAAGCCAGTCAGCAGCTAAGTTTCCATCCACTTGTCAATCAAATTATCTGAAGTTCGGTAAAAAAACTCATGCAAATAAAGCTGGTGAAAGTGTGTTTCCATCCAATGGCTTTTAAGTGAATAAAAACCTGTGCGTAATGACGTCACTGTTTTGCGATTAAATTGGTATATCGAACTGATTTGAGACATTTTAAGGTGTTTCCATTCATTTTCGCACTGAATCGCACAACATTCAAGCAAACATCTGCAAAGTTTCGCTAGACAAAAGCAATTGATGTTGTTGTTCATATTAGAAGTCAAGGAAGCTACGATGGGCCTTTGGCAGAGGATCTGATCCAGCTCATCAAGAAGGTGGAACTTGCCTTTTATTTTCCCTCCGGCACCGCTGCGAGACAACTGTCTTTTTTGAGACGTGTATCGCTGTTTGAGCGCCTTCCATTTACTCCGGAGGACGTCCCACGGCTTGTTGTAACCATTGTTGGTCATTTACTTCGTGAGTTCCTGATAAATGATGGCATTTCTTAGATTTTGGGTTGCAACCATAAAAATGACCTAAAACTTAATCGCAATTCATTGATTTATTCGGCAAATAACGTTTCCATCAGCGTTTATCGCATAAGCCATATATCAATCAAGAGAAAATCCGATGAGACCGAACGTATTTCCTTTGAGTCGATATTCATGAAATTCTATCGAATTTTTGGTGGCATTTTTCATTCGATATCACTTAATTCGGATAAAAACGTGTGGATGGAAACGTAGCTAGTGATCAACATGGAACTGGATAACCCTCAACTTAAAGGTTATTCTGGACAATTCATGTCTGATAAAACCATAATAAAACTATACGCATGATATGCTATGCTGATGATGAATGCCATTTCATTTTATGTCTCAGCTGCTGAATCACTGCTGCAGTCCCCTTCAGTCTAAAATGGGTTGTTTGCTTCACTGTGCCGAACGATGTTTGTGCAGAGTTTGACATTAGAAAGTTCCTGTTACATTTATCTACTGAAGTTTCTCTGTGCTAACCTTAAATCTCAGATCAAGATGTGTTAATGAGCATAATTTGTAACATCCCTAAAACTAATTTGCAAGTCAATTCTGATCCAAATTGAACTTGTGTGATGAAATACTAAAGTTCAAGCTATGGACATTTTGTGCAACTTTTCGGTTGTGCCTTTCATGTTGATAATCCCAACTTCAATAGACAGAAATCATATTCCATAGCCATAGACAGATAATTTGTATTTGAATGCCAAATCTGTAGGCAATGGCAAGAAATACTACATATGGGCAAAGATGACACATTCTCAATTAGTGTAAATGTGATGCTTGTCTTTGTTGCACTTTGTAACAGTCGTGTGATTTTACATGAAATCTTGTCTTGTGTCACAATATCTTAATTTTCAGGGACTCCTACAATTACCACATCTTTTCTTTTGGTGCTTAACGACCAAAAACAATAAAGCATAAATGCGTCACCTCAAGTTCCCTTATTAACGCAGCAGCCAACACACAACCTTATATGCCCTCTGCATTGGGAAGGCATGAGGGAATAGACAGCAACAGAGGGAGAGATTTTAATTATTCTCCAGACAAACTAAATGGAGCCGGAGCAAACATTTTCCAATGTCACATCACATATCAACAAATCAAAGCCCACCACCCCAAGGAGTGCTGTGAAGTCAGCAACATTTATTCTGGTCAAAACATGTGGAGCGCTAAATGTCTTTGACTCTTAACATTATTGTGTCAGTCCGTCAGATTATCTGCTGTGCTGCTGTGTGGATATGGAGTCAAAGGGGTTCAGTCCTGCAGCATCGGAAACATCACACTCGCTCATTAGCTTTGTGCTGTGAACTCACAACGTGGGCTGTCAGGGTGAACACACACACACACACACACACACACACACACACACACACAGTAGACAGAGTAAGCAGATAAAGCAGATAAGAAAGGAAGGGTTGACAGCTGACGCCTCAAAATCAAGCATTTACTGTATGCCAATGCAAAAGAGATAAGAGAATAAATCTCACACACAGACATCCCTATGATGCAGCATCATCACAACACTGAAAATCATACTATTTCCTCTCCTACCAAGTTTGATTCTGTGTATGCGCGTGAATGCAGGCACACATAGCTAAACAGACATCCTGAATTTGACAAGACGTACACACACACACACACACACACACACACACACACACACACACACACACACACACACACACACACTGAACCCCCTCCCCCACCACCACCCTATGTCTGAAAAGGTGATTTTAATTTGTAATTACCTTTTCCAGCTCCCTGGAGTATAAACTCTCTATTTAGAATGTGGTCCATTGAGACAATGAGAGAGCGCGCACACACACACACACACACACACACACACACTGCAGCCTAAGAAAAACACAGACTCCACTGTGCACTTGTAGTCGTGACCATATAAACGCAGATAAAGCATTGCCTGAATTAACATATGTAATTGGTATTCATTAAAAGACACTTGCATGAGCAAAGGCTTTATCAAATTGCGTCGTCCGATAGAATATTAACATTGGCTTTGTAGTTTTACTGAGCAGGGAAATGAGCCCTCTGACGTGCAATTGCAGCTCTTCTTGCCTATTGCACACACTATTCTCTAAATATGAAAATATTTATATTTAACACAAATATATCGTTAAAACGGAGACTTTTGAGACCCTAATGAAAAAACATGAAATGACTGACAGCTTCTGTGTTTTTACATTAACACAGTTAATGGTCTGAGCTTACTGTGACCAAAGATAAACAGCTAACAGGTAAAAAGAGTGAAAAAAAGTCACCTCCAAATGTAGTATTATATATCAGCGTTACTGGGAAGTGTATATATCTACATTTCCACTGTGGTCTCATTTGTTCACAGTCATTTCCATTAATCGAATCCCATTTCATTTAGTTATTTATAAGGACAATGCACATTAATCAATATTACTGTAAATATGCCAGTGTTAGCCAGCTAGACAACATTCGATAAAACTTTAAAAACATGTAAATGTATCAACCAGGACAGTCACACACGCCCTTTGTATAGTAAGTGGCTGATTACATTAGTCCACACACACAGGCGCACAACGGAGTTCCACTCATGAGGCAGTTGCATGACATTACGCTCTATAAGAAGAGATCGATGGGCTGATGTTTGTGATCCATCGGCTTCCTGTTTGAAGTTTGCAGTCTGTTTCTCCCGGAGGAGCTGACCTTATAATCGCCTGACCCAAAGCTGAGAGATACATCTGTCAGGAGACAATAATGTGACTCTGTGAGTGTGTGTCTGTGGGTGTACTCAGTAGGCCTATGTTACATGTTCTTCACACCATTGCTTCTAAGATAGTTAGACCCTTATGTCACTGTCATGGAGCCACAGTCCAGCAATATGACAGCAGATTTGTTAAAAAAAATAGGACTTTTATAATATACGACCCATGTTCACCCATGATCAGTTGATTGTGTTCTGCATAACCTTTGATCTTTATGCTGTGTTAATGCACACACACTGACATTCTGCCATGTTTGTCACCTGTAAATGTCGTGGTGCACAATCATCACCTATGCAATGAAAAAGAAATGCCAGGAACAACAACTGCCTGAGTAGGTCATAGAGAGGCACCCACCCACACACACTTTGTTTTGACCTGTAGCTGTAACAGAGGCACTCTAAGTCTTTAATATGTGCAGACAAAGACAACACTGACTGATGTGAGGCTGTAGATGCAGGTGGTCACGACATGGTATCACTGGCAGTACCCAACTATCTTTTCACAGTATTAACATTATATTAATAAAGAGTCTACTGAAATTTGCAAGCTAACAACATAGTGTTGACTTCCTAATATGTAATCCATGCCTGGAACTCTTTAGTTTTTTGTATTCCCCCAAAACCTTCAGCTAGCTAACAAGCTGAAATTTATCTCAAAATAAAATCATGCTCATTCAAAACCAGCCCACAAAATAAACATGTTTAAACATCCATTTTAAAGTTGAGGACAAGTTGTACGTTTGGCTGCCTGTGTGTGTGTGTGTGTGTGTGTGTGTGTGTGTGTGTGTGTGTGTGTGTGTGTGGGTGTGTGTGAGTATTTAAAATGAATACCTTCTCAACATGTCTATACAGTCAGATGTTTGATTAAATAATATAAGTTTGTTCCGGCAGATCTTAGAGATCTTTCAATGCAGTAGGCTGTGAGAAAGTGAAAAAGGAACACAAAAGTGTTTGGCAGTACTTTCAGTCAAAAGAAGGCGATTCAAGTCCAGCTACATGTTCAATTTGCAATGCCGATTTGTCTCATGTTGGCAAGAACCTTAAACAATACACAACATCGCCGCTGTTAAAACATCCGAAAGAATACGGGTTGTGCATGAAGGAATCTACAGACAGCAGCCAAAATGCAGCAAATTCAGGTACGGCAAAAGGAAGGACAGTGGCAGCTAAAATCTTGTGTTAACCATTTGTTTACTTCATTAATTTTTTACTGTGTTAATGGACTGAGGATGGGAGTAGGATTCGGAGTAGGAATCGGCAGAATCTTAACCAGTGGATTCGGTATTCGGCCAACCCCAAAAATCTGGATTTGGTGCATCCCTAGTTTACACATATTAGCATAAGCAAAACAATATTTTCTAAGCGACAGAATGGCTTCAGGCAGTTCTTTGGATTAATTTTGTAGCAAAAGGAAATTTCCTAAACATATCGCATAATGTAATATTTTGGCTTTTGTTAATGTAGCCATGCAGCGTAAGTTTTATTGATTGTAAAAGTTTAAAGGTCATTCTGCCATCCCACCTCCACCCTTTTTATTTCCCAGGGTCCCCCGAGAAGAGCAGCATCAAAGCTTCGCCTGGATCAACTCATTAAGGGGCTTCCCTCTGATCACAGCCCTGCACGGCTCTTCAGCTTCACGTGGAGTACTCATTCTCTAATGCGCACACACTGAAAACATTCTACTACACACACATACTTCACGACCCAGTGTTCAACAGCGACAATTTAGAATCAGCAAAAACAGTATAAGTAAGACACAAAATGCTTTTTAATGGAAGCAAGATGAGATCTTCTGCTGGTCCTCTGTTTTCCATCTGCTCAGCTCTCATATCCGGATTTATAAGACATAAAGGGACGTAAATGTGTTCTCTGCATTGTCTTTTCTACATGAGAAACACTTGCAAGACAATAAAGAATGAAGTGCCTGGGAATATGTTTAAATAGTTTTAAGAGATCTAGAGCTTGATTGTATTTAGGACTGATCCTCTCACACTGGGATGTACGTCATCTGTCCTACTTAATGTGTTTAGCGATAAGCTTCTATTCAAATGTAAATCAAAAAAGTTGCATTCTTCACCTTGAAAATATTGGTTCGATATAAACAATCTTAACGTAAGGTACATTTTCTAGCTTTTTTTTTTTTTTTTTTTTTTTAGCTTTGAATAAAGATAACTTCATGTCACTGGCCAAATTATGTTGGTATTTAAGTCCCAACCATTACACCCCGCTCGACCAATCACAAGTGAATAACAGCTGTCAATCATGTTTTATTCCGTTTTATAGCGTTAAATAACTATTGTATGAACCAAACTTATTAGAAAAATAAACACTTGAACAAACACCAGTGTGATAAGAACTGACAGAAACCATCTTTGGGGGGAAATTAATTTTGAAACTTTGATTTTGTAGGGCCCATGTCCCCTATAGAGGGGGGTGGGATTTATGACCTATACTGCAGCCAGCCAACAGGGGGCGATACAGATGTGCTGGCTTTACTTATACAGTCCAAGTGGACCTTGAGATCAAGGGGGTATCCATCCAGAAAGTGTACCTCCTATGGTGAGATTCTGAGGCTAACAAGCCATCACCTTCTGCTAGGATTGCATTGACTCCCATTAATTTTGACAGCAAATAACTTTACATCTGAAGGGTACAAGCGGCCAAAATGGGTTTCCTCAGGAGGGTGGCTGGCATCTCCCTTAGAGATAGGGTGAGAAGCTCAGTCATCCGTGAGGAGCTCGGAGTAGAGACGCTACTCCTTTGCGTCGAAAGGAGCCAGTTGAGGTGGTTTGGGCATCTGGTAAGGATGCCCCCTGGGCGCCTCCCTAGGGAGGTGTTATATCTCCGCCCTGGCCTGGGAACGCCTGGGGATCCCCCAGTCGGAGCTGGTTAATGTGGCTGGGGAAAGGGAAGTTTGGGGTCCCCTGCTGGAGCTGCTGCCCCCGCGACCCGACCCCGGATAAGCTGACGAAGATGGATGGATGTTTAAAGAC
This sequence comes from Perca flavescens, assembly GCF_004354835.1. Lineage (NCBI taxonomy): Eukaryota > Metazoa > Chordata > Actinopteri > Perciformes > Percidae > Perca > Perca flavescens. The sequence continues at coordinate 20,439,757 of NC_041351.1, read as the reverse complement.
TTTTGTTTAAAGTTTAAACACGACAATGTATAAAAGGCTCCATTACCTTGTATCTCACGTTATGGCCCCGTAGCAACCTTTTTTGTAAAAAAAAAACGATTGTGTCATCACCACGCGACTTACTGTTGCACAGTAGAGAAATTACGGTATAGTCAGGAGAAGTTCGCAGGCAATCGGAGGGAAGAGGGAGAAGCCCATAGAGAGTCCACGAAAGCATTGGAACAAAATATTTCAGCAATGTTTTGATGGATTGGAAATACTTCGGTATGTGGCAAGTGAATTCATATAAGTAACATTTATTCACGATCCACTTTATCCACAAGATTGGGAATGATTGAGATTTCTCTTGACACAGCTACCAGAAGACTAACTTTCAGACACGTTGCTCACGTCACATCTACGTCATCAAGCTCAGTTTGAGGCTGCACAATAACACCATCACCGGAAAAGTGCTTCTAATTGACTTCACTGGTCTCCGTCAAAGTCTATGGCTTCGCTGTGTCCATTTCTTTCACTGTATATGCTTAAGATACAATTTATTGTGCCAAGCTTTTTCGACCTTAGTTGGTGGTTTACTACAACTCCCAGAATGCCTTCAATCCAAATAAGAGAGAAAAGTGGTAGTGGTAAACATAATAAGCTTTTCTAATAGCAAGAAATGCGAAGGTTGTGTCTGATCATTCACCCAAAACGTACAGTAACATGCTAAAAGGCTGCATTGCTTCTTCTTTAGTGGTTTTCTCTCTGTATGATCGGTCTGACGCGGGGGCCTCAACAAAAAAAGCACTTTTGGTTTTGGATGCTGACACCAACACCTGACATCTTTCTCTGCCGTCAAACTTCTCTGCTGGAAGTACCGCGATGCTGCACTCTCGTTGTCGACGAATGAGAAAACAAAAAGAAACACAGACCACAAAAATATGCCGCTGATGTGAACATGTGTTTTAGGATTAAGATTTTCCCATTAACACTCATCAGTGGAAGCACACAAAGCCAAAGTATGAATATTCATAGACGCTGTGAAGTCATAAAATGAAATATTCAACACGTTCGGGATATTCAAAGCGTGCTAATGAAGGGGGCAACATTGCTCTAGTAAATCAGAGACCTGCAGGCACTTTGTGAATCTAGTTCAAGATGAACATTAATTCAACAGGATTATTTAGAATTCATGTGGGGGACAACAGCCCCTCTGCCTCTGCGTTTAAACCGTACCGACACTCACACTCACACACACACACACACACACACACACACACACACACACACACACACACACACACACACACACACACACACACACACACAATCTTCATTTCCCTGTTTCTATTAAATGCGACACAAAAACTCAGCATGCTTTCTCATTTAGATACCTTGACCTCTATTTCCGTGAAGGTGCTAAGCTGGTGAAAACAGAAAATGCGACAGCGACATTTTCTTTGAAAGCAAATTATCTTTTCTGCACTCACCATTTAAAAAAAAGTGAGAAAGCAATTTGTGCGTGTAAACTATAAACATTTCCCACACTATTGTAGAGTACACAAGCACAAATCAAGACTGTGTTGTCCAAAAACCTAAACAAATAGCGTAGTGTAAATGCAAAGAAGCCAAATCATCTGCACACTCATGCCTATTGCCGTACACATAGAACAAATTCTAGTCTCTAATAAAGGGAGGTGGGGTCATGAATTATCTATAAGCACACCTGACGTGATGTGACACAACACAAGAATACCACAGAGCATTAGATAAAAATATGCACAGGTAATGCAATTACCCAAACACTGGAGTGAATTGCGTTCATCAAAGTTAAAGTTTCGCCTGACGGAAATTAGTTTGTTAGTTTTGCAGATATTTGGTCATAAACCAAAGTATTTCATGGCATTAGGATACATCAAGTGGGAATCATGATGTACACAACGCCACCAACGCAGTGGAAAAACCATCCCCATCCCACTATTAGTGTGGTTAAAAACTAACAAAGAAACATACCAAACCTTAAATAGAGCAGCTTGGTATCACTAAATTGACAATTTCTTAGGTCATTTTTGCATTTTTACACAGGACGATGGGGTAGATGGGTTGGTCAAATAAACACAGGACTTTATCCCAGGAGACTGCTGTTTCTTTCCTGTGTGAAACCAAAAGTCACCATTGACTTTTTAACTGTACGTTGAACTACTTAACTTACATACCTAACGTAATGTATGTAACAAACGTACTAATTCTAACCCAAACCATGATCTTTTCCTAACCCCAAACAAGTACTTGTTTAAACAATTCCTGTTTGAATTCACAACGTTAACTACGTGTTTAGAACTGACGAATTGGGAATGAGAATGGAGCGTTAAATGGCAGGCGAAAACCTTAAAATGCGTTGGCATGACACACGGAATTAGATCCCATTGGAATGTCCTGAAAAAGACACCGGGTGTCAAACCATCATAAATAATAGCGTTCACTGTCACAAGAACATCAGGGAGATTTACAGTAGATCTCATCAGCACAAGCACAGATCACAGACCTGCGTATTCCATAGTAATATGTAAACTGACCTCACCCTCAAGTAGTTGTTGATTGATTCATAAGGTAGATACCCATTCAGATATAAGAGTAATCGTTAAACCTACAAGAAAGGCATTCATTTGTTTATTACCGAGATTCTGATTGGCTGCGTGGGTGTACAATTATTTCAGGTAATCACACAGCTTCAACATCTCTTCACCCAACGTGGCATCATGACTTCGCCTAAACATACGCGCCGACTTTCTTAAGCCAAGTGGCGTGTTATCTGTACGCATTTTGAGCTAGCCGCGTGTATGTCCACTCCACGCTGTATACAGCGGGCGTAAATATACACGTTGTCGCCGTCTTATTGCGAGAAGAACGTGTTATCGCGAGACCAACGTGTTATCGTGAGAAGAAAGCTATGTTTGGGTTTAGGAAAAGAAGAACGGGGTTGGCTTTAGTAAAAGAACAATGGGGTTGGCTTTAGGAAACGTGACACGCGGGACACGATCCCCGGTCTCCTGCGTGAAAGTCCGGTGTTTGACCCATCCACCACCACAACCAACCTCCCTACGCGGATTCTCTCCCTTTCATACTACTCGCTACGACGTAATTTCAAACGCAATCTCAAGGTAATCTAAGTCAATGGAGGCCAAACGCGTTGATAAACACGCTAAAGAGCGAGTACGCGTCTTGATAACACGCCAATCATGGCATAAGAATTGGCGTGTCATACATAGGCCACTTCATGAGATCAGTCTGCTTCACCAGACCTACGGTAATGAATACGCATAGCCAAAGTCATGCATACTTGCCTACAGTCTGATTCATAATTCCACACACAAAGTGCAAAGGACCTAAATAACTTCTCGTAGCTGCCTTCAGCTGGAAATAGTTTCCTGTTTTAATAACGGTCCAATCAATACTCACTGCACATTCTTACATAACATACATCTTTGTGGTTATACAGTATATTACTGAGTACACTTCCATTTCCTTATCAGCATGAAATGGTGAAAAAATGGAAATAAATAAATAACCTCTTCATTTGCTCTTCCCTTCATCACCCCTGCACCCATGTCAACTCTTCCTCCCTTCTTTCAGATCATCTCTCCCTTCATTCCTCCACCCTGTACCTGTCGCTGCTGTGCTCCCTACATCCTCATCCCCAAACTCTCTTCCTCCCTCCTACTTCTTCCTCTAAAACCCATCTCCCTCCCTTTGTGAGTCTCTCATCTTTGGTGCTCAGCCAATCGGTTCTCCTTCACTGTTCCACCACTCCCTCCCCCACTTTCTTCCTTTTCTTTCCTTCTTTCTATCTTTTCCTGTCGGGCCTCCTCCCCACTGCCCTACATTTACTCTCTTCTTTTCATTCTCTCTATTACGCTTTCCCTCGCCCTTTCTCTCTTTCTCTCACAAATAGTCAGAGGAAAGTGGAGGAAGCGTTGAGTTTGCTCCGGAATGACAAGACATAAAGGAGGGGATTTTGGGAGAGGCGATTAGCGAAAAGCAAAACAAAAAGCCCCTTGTCAATCTGGCTTATAATTCCATTAAAAACTGTACATGTGGTAGTTCACTTTGAGAAAAGCTCTTATAATTGGCCTCAGTGTGTGTGTGTGTGTGTCTTCAGCAGTGTGTGCCAGTCTCCTGGTTTGGGCATCTCCTGCGCAGGTTGGGATTTAAACAAAAGAAAAGGCGAAGCTGGAGTTGGACCCTGCTGAATTCTGAATCTGATGCAAACAGACACACACACACGCACACACACACACGCACACACATGCACGCACGCAGACACACACACACACACTCATACGTGCACACACTCGACACAGAAATCTACAAACAAGTGTATTATCTATGCCCAAGGTGCGAGGGGAGGGCGGGAAAGACACACTAAGAGACATCATAAGAAGAGAAAGATGGTGAAGTGGGAGATGAGGGATTGGGAGGTGGGGGAGGGGGGGACGTTTCTTGTACATATGTGTGTGTGTGGGTGTGTGTGTGTGTGTGTGTGTGTGTGTGTGTGAGACAGGGACAGGATGAGCAATAAGTAGTAGATGAGCAGGAGTGACCGCAGCAGATGTTGACTGTCCTTCTGCCACACAAACTGATTTGAATACAGACACACACACACACACACACACACACACACACACACACACAAAGAAGGATGGAAACAGAGAAACCAAAAGAAAAAAATATATCAAAAGACCAATCAATCAGTTACAGTTCACATTTCATCTTTTTCACTCCTCTTTTTATTTTTTTCTCCATCTCTCTCCTCCCAGGCTTTTTTCCTCCGGGGATGATGGGAGATGCAGCTGGATCCCCCCCCACACACACAGACGCACACACACACACTCTCCCTCCCCTCTCTCTCTCCCTCTCTCTGCCTATCTGGCACTGAGGAGAGGTAAACAGAGGAGGAGATCTCATTTGGTTCCTGAACTGTTGCAGCGCTCAGTGCAGCCACACACACACACACACACACTCTCTCTCATTTAATTTCTCTCTTACACACACATACACACACACACACACACACACACACACACACACACATGCACACACACACACTCACACACACGCAGAAGATCTTAACAGTTGTAGACCAGTCTGAACTCTGGACGCCTGCCAGTACAAACTGACCAGCGCTTAAAGAAGTAGAGAAGAGGAAGAAGAAAAAGAAGAAGAACAGGTGATACAGGAGGAGAAAAAAAAAGGATAAGAGGAGCGCGTCATTTTTGTGTTCGTTGAATCCCCGGGATCGAGCCCTCGGCCGCAAGATGGAGAACCAATGAGGAAGATAGAGCGAGAGATTTCTGCGGGGACAGTCAGGGGGAAAATGCTGCTGAGTAAAGTTTGTGGATATTTCTAAAAGGGAATTCTTCGCCCTCGAACTTTGGGGAGGAAATTGCAGAGGACCGTTGTCTGTGTGCAGATTGCAAGGAGAAAAAGGTGAGAACGCTTTCAGGGATTTTTCTACTCTCGGTTCTCAATTAGTTCTGTTGTTGTCTGTTTTACCGCCCTATTTCAAAAGAAAATAATGGGATTGCAATCTGTTATTTTGAAGGTAAGAGCGTCTTGTGCTATTTTTGATGCTTCGGTTTCCATGATTTGTTTGAATCAATTGGCTCACAAATAATCTACTTTATCGTTTTTCAGTAGGAAAGCTCGTTCGGACTATTTCATTTGCCTCGAGTTGCTCTTTTTTTTTTTTTTTTTTTTTCTAAAAAAGTTGGGTAATGATCATGTCTCACTGTATGGTAACGGTCTCCGATAGTGATCCTGACTGACCTGTTTCAAACGACCTCTACCCGCGTTTTATTATTGATTCCATAAGCTTGTTAGATCAATAGCTACATCATGTGTTTAATCATTCTGGCTTAAATCAATTCTATGAGTTTCATCAGAGACAAGTTCAAATCTGTTTTTGATTGTTAGAATGCTCCCATATGTAGCATAAGTGTATCTCCGAAACTCATATGATGACATATCATCACCAAATAACTTGTACATCATGTTATAACGCGTTTGTAATGCATCCGAAAGTAATTTTCTTTCTTTCTTTCTTTCCTTTTCTTTCCACCTGTCTCCAAACCTCTTTGTTTCCTGTCCAAAGCCTGAAGGCGGGACATTGGACAGACGGGCTCTCCTAGCAGCATGGCAGCGACCAACCCTTCCTCCTGCCACCTCCTCCTCTTCTTCCTCTTCTCCTTCCTTATAACTCAGCGTGCCCTCACCCAGGACCCATCCGCCACTACGGTAACGGTAACCGAAGGTGACCCGTTCAACATCCCCACCACGCTGGCCAACCAGACGACTCCCAGCTACACGGAGACCACTCAGAACACTCCTCCGGAGACAGGGCTGTCCACTCCCACCAGCGGCGGCGATGCGGACGACGAAGACGTCCTTCCCACCGGCGGGACACGTTGCCAGGGTTACTACGACGTGATGGGCCAATGGGACCCGCCGTTCAACTGCAACGCCGGCGTCTTTCTGTACTGCTGCGGTACCTGCTTCTACCGCTTCTGCTGCCAGTTCCGCCAGCAGCGGCTGGACCAGAGCATCTGCTCCAACTACGACACGCCCATCTGGGCCAACACCGGCAAACCGGTGGCCACCATCACAGAGGGCCAGGACGACCAGGAACGGGACCGCACGCACCTCATCGTCTACATCATCTGCGGCGTGGTGGCCATCATGGTGCTGGTGGGCATCTTCACCAAACTGGGCCTGGAGAAGAGCCGCGGAGGAAGTGCAGGAAGCAGAGCAGGGGCAGGGAACACTGACCTCAACTCCAGGTGAGGAGCATGAGGGGGTGTCAGGGGGGTCTGTTTGTCAACGTTTCACATGCAAAGAATTCTGTGTGTGTGTGTGTGAACATGCTATATTTATGTCTGCGTGTGACCGTCAATGCATATATGTGTATATATTTGCATGCATGTTTTCTGATGCATTGCAGGCCTGCTGGAAAGTTGTAAATTCTGACTTCACCGCCAAACATAAAAGAGACAAAAAAACAAATTGGAGTACAGAGTAGAAAAAAAACGATATTCCAACTTGTAATTTACAACTTCCAACTTTGAATGTGTATCTGTAGGCCTACTAACACGTGCATGTGTGTGTGTTTGCACGGGAGCACAAGTCAATCTCCAAGCCTTTTCTAACAACCAAGTTTGACCAGCTCACCCCTACCTCACAAAAACCTGTTCAGAGCAGAAGTCTCACTTTGTCCTGGAGGTGCAACTGTTTTTGAATTTAGTATTGACCTGAAGTTCAAACTCAGAGAGTTAGAGAGAGAGAGAGAGAGAGAGAGAGAGAGGACTGGATAACTGAGAGAAAAAGTTGGCAACACCCTGTCGATCTTGTATTTTACGATAAGTGTGTAAAGCTCTATGAGCGATGTAATTCTCAGTGATCAGGTGTGTGTGTAATCATGTTGTGAATGAAACCATACATGCAAGGTGTCTCTACACCCCTACGTACTCATATATCACACCCTTATTTTGCTTTTGCTCATCACTTTTAAATGTCTCTAATTTTTGATTTTTCTTTTTGTTTTCATTTGTTTTCTTGCTTTCTCTTTCTCTTTCTTTTCCATTTTTCTTTTTCATATGCTTATGTATTTCACCCCTTGTGTACCATTTGCTTTGCTTGTAAGCATGACTTCTATTTGAAATAAACAAAAGAAACTGAAGAAAAAAAGAATTGACCATACCGTTTTTGCTGCAGTAGTAGGTGGGAAGTAGATTAAGTAAAATAAAGTACGTCTTTGTGCTTCTGTGGAAATTTGCCTCACGTGTGCAAGGTTTTCGAATGAGCACATGTCAAAATCACTTCTTACACTTGTGCATTGAAGAACCAATAATTATTGGGCTGGACTTTTATTAAATGTTGTCTCCATTAGCTGAAAAACAGATTATTTCCCACTTTAATGAACACACAACCTTGTGTAGAGACGACATTTAGCATTTACAGTCTGGTATTTCCGTCTGATACACAATGCAAGCACGCACACACACATTTAAAACACACACTCCAGCCCGCTGCAGTCGGGCTAAATACGTGGTCTGGGGGTTCAATCTGTTCGCCTCAGGAAGTCATTACATCAAACAGCGCACAGCATGGGCTCAAATCTCCCCCCGCTTTCATCCCAAACTACCTAACCCTTCGAGAGCTGCCTCCCCCTCATTCTCTTCTCCATCTGGAGCTGATTCTTCTTATCTCTCAGAGTTTCTTGTTTCTAGTCTTGTTTTCTTTCACCAATCTCCATTTTATCACGTGCCATTTGTTCCTCTCATCCTGACTTTCTTTGTCACAATATGACACGTTACTTAAAAGGTCCAATGTGTGGGAATTTCTCCCATCTAGCGTTGAGATCATATATCACAATCGACTCTCTCGCGCCACGCAGTTCAAAGTACGTATTACAGCTATGGTAGCCTTCACGCTTCAAAAAGCCGGTCTCTTGCTCTTTTCAATATCCTTTTTCTCCTGTTTCTGAAATTTGGATTTTGAATATGTGTGGTCCTCCATGTTTCCTTCTTCAAACTTACCGGGGCCGGGAAGCTACGATACCCACTAGCAACATTAGCAGCACCTGTGAGTTTATCACGGGACAGCGAAAACGCGAAAGTCTGAGCAGTATGTCCTGTATGTCCCTTACCGGCTAACGTATTTCAAGATGGCGCATGAATATGGAGCGTCTACCCCAGTTCATGCGAATGCAAATGTAACATTTCAAGCCAAAAGGAATACTTGGAATTGACGGTGGTGGTAAATATTCATGAAAAAGGACAAGTTTGTGAACGGGCAACACAGATTTTGATACTGAACAACTAAACACTTTACACACTGGACCTTTAAAGTCCTTAAAACTCCTCTTCACTGGCCTTCCTCCACATCTCCGTCCCTCATTCTCCAGCTATCATCCATCCTTTCTGCTTTTCTTCTCTTGCAGCCTTCCTCTCTCTTTCCATCCCTTTCCTCTCTCCTGTGGGGCCCAAACAGCTGAGGCAGGGGCCAGTTTCAACCACTCACATCTTGTATTCACTCCTCTCTTTTCTCTCCATCGCTTCCTCCATTTCACCCGCCAGCCTTCCTCCCTTCTCTTCCATCAGGCTCACAACGTACTCGTCTCTTCCTCTCCTCCCCTTTACTGGTGTCTTTTTGCATTTTAATTGAGAAAGTGGACACGCAGCCTCTCCTCACCAAAAACCTCCATCGACCAGCAGCTCTGCTTGTGCGCCTCCCATTAACCTGAGCCACAGAATTCATTCGGCGGATAACACACAGCCAGGATTAATATTTCCTGCAGGGTAACACCTCACTGAAATAGAAACATGCCGGCTGAATAAACACCCTCCCTGTGTGAGCCCATCTCGACAGATTACTGCTCCTCCTCGCGATTAGAAGAAATTTCACCAAGATTACAGCTTTACCGTTTCTGGACTGCTCTGCCTGCACACTCATTTAGTTATTAGCTAGTGACATAAATCCCTGGTCCAAAAGTGTACGTGCAGCTAAGACCCCATGTACTGCACGCACTTCATGAGGTGAAATATATCCATACACCCAGCCACTTTAGAGACGGAAGCACGAAAGGCAACTTCTACACTCTGCCATGCACCTGCTCTTTTAAAAAACAAAATTATCTTTCTTGTCTTTCTCTTCGTCTTAACATCCTGCGAGCACACGATAATTAACACACTGAAATCCCACCACCTCACCCAAATCAGCTTTGAAAGTTAAAATCCAAAGTGATCCTCCTCTCAGATTAGCCTCCACCCACACAAATACACACACGCGCGCACACCTTATAATACATGAACCCAATCAAACCAGGTTGAGTGTGGTTGCGTACTGCCCTTATCCTTGGCCAACAAAGGGAACAAAGAGCGCCGCCTTAGGTCATACGTGTCACGTCTAATGAAAGGCCTCAACTGGAGAGGGGCTGGCTTTACACCCAGAGAGTAAACAAACACCGATGACCTTCATGATTTACACACACACACACACACACACACACACACACACACACACACACACACACACACGCACACGCAGTGATTTATAGTTCAATTAACAAAAAGAAAGATAGTAGTGGCATAAAGGTTGCATGAGATCACCACAGTGAGGGGTCAGGATAGCCAGCAGAGACGCACTGCAATACAATGTCCACAGAACACAAGTGTGAGAGGTCGAGGACGAACATGGTGGCAGCAGAGGTAACATGGCTCAAACAGCGTGTGTGCGTGCGTGCGTGCGTGCGTGCGTGCGTGCTCGCATGCGTGCGTAAATGTGCGCGAGCGAGTGCATTCATGCAAGAGCGTGTGTTCATGTAAGTGCCTGGCCATTTGTGTGAAAAAAAAAACTTGAATCTCCAATATAATACAGGACAAATACAGGCAAATATAATCAAAGATTTACTGACATCATAGGGTCATAAAATCTGTTCAAACAGTCTCGGTGTCCAAATGTCACCTCTATATAAATCTATATGTTTGAATGTGTTTGAATGTAGTTTGTCTCCAGTGTGTGTGTGTGTGTGTGTGTGTGTGGGCACTGTGATGGGCTTCTTAGCCATCATGTTATATAATGAGGCACAGTGAAAGGGTTTGACTGTTCTGTCCTGATTTGAGGCAGACAGATAAGCAATACTCAATACATCGTCGGCAAACATATGGACCACAACTGCACGCAACAAATGGGATCAGTTTTCCATTTCATCCTCTCTTTTTCTCTGTGACACACACATTATAGTGACACCAGGATACCGTGTCATGGTAAATATTTTAGGGGTGGCCTTTTGATGGGATGTTTTGGAACAGTTCAGGGGGGTGGGTGGATTGATGCACATTTAATGAGCAGTACATTTTTTTTTTTTTGCACTGCACATAACATCGCTTACACGACACATCATTAGGAAACAATTGCTACACCTTCAGGCTGTGTATTCATATGTTGGTTCCACTTTTTTCATGCTTTATAAAGGGTTTTCAAAGTTTTAACTAACTGCTTCATTAATGGTTAATAAATGGCTTATAAATTAGCAATAAGCATTAGTAAGAGCTGCTTTTGGTTCGAAAAAAGCCCTTTGGCTGGTGAACATCCTCATCCAGTACAACTGGCTTTGTCTTTTTGACTGCCCTTTAATCTTTCTTGATGGCTTATTAGAAAGTGAGAAAGCCATGATCCTTAATAATTACTTACATTCATAATGGCAGACTTGAGGACTTGTTAGAAAGCGATTAAGTCGTTTATAAAGGGTAATGACTTTCTCCGTTTTGAATTAGAAGTCAGATATGCAGGTACAGAAGTTGGCTCCATTAGCACAATCTGCAGGAGGCTGCAATAACAAGGCTTATAACTTCTTGATAAATGGATTTTGTCAGGATGGTCTGAACAATTCCTGCATGCACGATTGATAAAATAAAGAGCTAGACAAAAACAAAAGTTATGCTAAAAGATGACACACACCAGCCGGAGGGATTTTTCACAACCTGGCAACCCTCATCCTGCCAACATATTTAACATTCAAGGATTCAATTTTATAAACCCGGTATAAAGGATGACTTCTTAAAAAAGTGATGCCAAAATTAATAATCTCTCAGAATAAGATAGATGTCACAGAATTGTAGCAGAAATTGAGTTTGTGAGTCTTCACTGTTCAAAATAAGAGGTAAAACCTGCTCACCGTGCCATGTATTTTGGCCTATACGTATTTTTAATTTACAGGTATTTTTAAACTTTCAAAGGCATTTTTTTTCTGAAACCTAGTTTATTTCTGCTCCTTGAGTAACCCTACATGAGGCACACACTGTACACTGAAGTACAGTATGTATGCATTTTGACTTCCTCCCGTTTTAAAAGAGAGGGAAAAAAATACACTCCAGGCAGGAAGCAAATCACACCAATGTGAGCTCTAAAAAAAAAAAAAAAAAAAAAAAAACAAACGAAGTGAAAAAAGACAAAAGTTTCCTCAAAGTTTCCTCCTTCTTTGCTCCCCTCAATCTCTCCTCCCTTCTGATTACCTCCAGGGATGAGCTGTCGCTCTCCATCACCTCTCACCTGTCACCCCTGTGTGTATGAGCATGTCTGCATGCATGTACGCTTTGCGAGTCAATGTGTTAAAGTGTGCACCACTTGCCGCAATTCCTCCCAAAAGTGAAAGGGCATAATAAGTTGACAGCTTCCAAGCTGTATCAGATGTGACAATTCTCCCCCTTACAGCTGCTTTACCTTCCTCTCTCCTCTTTATTTGCTCCTCTTCAGTCCTGCCGGGCTTCGCAGGAGCCACACACAACTTAAATGTGGGTCAGCGCCCACTGACTCAAGGGCTTGGCTATGTGCTGCTTCTGTTTGTCTTTGTGGTTTGTCTGTCTGTCTGTCTGTCTGTCTGTCTGTCTGTCTGTCTATCAGGATGAAGCAAAAATGCTTGACATCTGAAAAGTTGAAAGATTGCAGCTTCATACCTTGAAGGCGGCATTTCCATTTTTGAGGCTGTATAAAAAAGCTGATTCCAAGATGAACATTTTGTCTGTCACAGTCAAACCCATATCAGTCAAAAGTAAAGTTCATAGGACCAGCAGACACACAGTGAGTTGGCCCCTGTAGCTCCATCCCTGTAGTTTCATCCTCCTCCCAAACCTCTAATGGGCCATCTGTCTACAGCTCCAAATAGGCATGAAAACCAGCAACAAAAAATACCCACATAACTATGTAAGCTACTTGAAAACTTTTAATTCAGCACAAGACTGCATTTCCTTCCATTTTCAAGGTGGCTGAATAAAGAAAAAATCACTTCACAGCCTCTGCGCCGGAGGAAAAGGCTACACGTTAGCTTGTTAGCATGAAAACAGAGCCACTCAGATCGTACCTGCATCTAACAGCTGAATAATAAGCTACCTAAATTAAACTATATAGGGTACTTGAGAACAAAAAAAAAAACCCACCCGGCAGCCACGTTCCATACATTTCCAAAGTAAAAAGCCAGAAAAAAGAAAAACCACATGCCGAACTCTGTGCTCAAAGGGGAAGCTAAATACGTGAGCTTAAAGGCATGGAAACAAACCCACTCAGATGGCACTTGCATCAAACAGCTGAATAATACCTAAATGAAACTAGGGTACTTGAGAACTGAAAAATCACCCAGCCACCACCTTCCTTTCATTGCCAAGGTTGCGATAGGCGTGAGGTGTGTGTTAGCAAGGTGTGCTAGAGGGGAAACTACACATAAGTTTGCTTGTTAGCATTAAAACAAAGCCACACAGATGCTAATCTGCACAATAACAGCTGAACCATTAAAGAGCAATTCAAGTTACAGTATGAGTTGTACACCTTAGCTGTTTTCGCATAAAACCACCACTCAGATTCTGCCTGCATCTAACAGCTGAACAATAGCCCACATGCTGTTTGTATGCTACTTGGGAACTGAAAAATCACCAAATGTGTCACCATTAAGCCTGTTTGTCATGCACATTATAATCACAGCTCTCCACATGTCTAAGAAATGAGCAGTCAGATGTAGATGTAGGTGTAAATGCCTCATTGCCTCCATGTTTTTGGGGCGGTTTAATGAGCCCATTAAAAGCATGTTTGACTTCATTTATTTGGTGCACAAATAAATATTGTACAAGTAGAAAAGTTTGTGTCAACCTTATTGTCAAACTTCCTTCATTCACCAACATTATTTTTGAGAAAATGATCTCACCTTAAATACTAATGATAAAAATATACATGACATTTCAGAGACAACGTGGTAGACATAGCATAAAAAAATCTAACAGCATTATGGTGTGTGTGCGTGCGTGTGTGCGTGCGTGTATATCCATGGCACAATCTTTTGTGTGTTTAAGATGCAAATTGTCATCTTCTCACTCTTTATCAGTAATCGTCACTGACAGCGAAACTGGCTTTAACTGTACTCTTGATGCAAAGACGGAGCCATGAGTGACAAGAGTGCAGTGACAACAGAGCGGGAATACAGAGATTATGACACGGAGATATCCGCCACAGTCAGTTTACTTTTTCAATGGAAAGTTTTGCTCTGAAATACAAATCACATGAAGGATGCTGTCTAACTGGAGATAAGAGTCCAGTGTGCGCGCTTAAATGTGTGTGACCAATAGTATCCATCACTAAAAATAGTCGCTTGAATCTGTCACAGTGTGTTTATATTCAAGCTCCACAAGCTTCTTTTTTCATGCGATGGCTATTTTCAGAAAAATAACAGCATACAAGCAAAATCTAAAATGGAATCCACTTGTGCAGTTACAGGATCAATAATGTCTGTGTGCATTAATGCGTGAACAGGACATGAGGATGTACAAGAAATAGGTACAGTATATGTACAGTATGTCCTGAATGTATATGTATGACATTAGATCAATCGATGGAGTCACTCTGCGGAAAGGGTTTGGAGAGTTACTGTCATATTAGTTGTAACTAATCACTGAGTGTGTTCTGAACTGAGTGATTTTAGTGGAGTGGATTGATTGTTACAGGACATTAGCAAAGGCTCATCTCCATGTGGCTTTAACGTGAGGGGAGAGTACTGATGAGCCCACAGATCTCGGGCACATCGCTGTGACGTAACATGTAAGAGAGCAATAAAGACTCCTGGGAGAAGTAACCTGAAGGTTACTTATGGAATATATACAGTTGATCAAGTTTATAAGTTTTCCCAAGAGCAGAGATTTCTCCGCCACAGAAAAACAGGAATCAGTTTCACATTAGCGGAGAAAAAGGATTGTTTAAAGAAACTCAAAGTCTCGGATTGAGCTCTGCCTGAGAATCCTAATTCAGGGCAACAAAGTCCCCTGGTAACTTAAGGCATTACATTACATGTCATTCAGCGGACACTTTTATCCAAAGCGACTTCCAATTAAGTGCTTTCAACCCTGAAGGTGCAAACTCCAGACAAGTAGTAAATGCAAGTACATCAGCTTTAAATAAGCAAAACTACAAAGAGCCAAGGTGTAGTCTGAAGAGATGTGTTTTTAGCCTTCGGCGAAAAGATGCGTAGGCTTTCGGCCATCCTTATGTCAATAGGGAGCTCATTCCACCATTTGGGAGCCAGGACAGCAAACAGTCGGGGATTTCTTCGAGTGATTAGTTGTCCATCACTGTGAGGGGGCAGCAAGCAGTTTGGCTGATGCATTTACAAGTCATGTACTGTAAGATGGTTAGGTTGTTTATTTCTACCCTCTAATATGACCTACAGGAAGGTTTTCCGTCCCTATATTCAAACAAGAGAACAAAAGGGTTGGAGTTTTTATACACGTCATTAACATTGTGAAACTGTCGCAGTTTGGTTGGGTTCAAGCACAAAAACTACTTGGTTATGTTAAGAAAAAGATAGTGGTTTGGGTTAAAATCAGATGTTGCTTGACTTACAGTTATTTCAGTTTGTTACATTTTTTCCGTAAAGCAAAAAAAAATATTACTTTTACTTTTATTTTCAAACAGGACACGGAAGTCCTGTGTTAGTACCACCCCAACCAGCGTGCGATATTTTTTTCCCCACTATGGCCACGCCAAGACCCGCCCTTCATTAGCATTCACGCACTACTATTGGCCAGGTGTCCATGCTTACATTTACAGGTCCTATTCCCTGACCAATCCCCTAACCCTAACCTTAACCACTCAAGGTGAAATGCCTAACCCCAACCAATCAAGCTGCTTCGTAGGGCAGGTCTTGGCGTGGCCATAGTGGGATTTGTAATTTTGCAACCTGCCTCCTTGCATGGAATTAACTTATTTCCCATCATAATTATTACGGCCACCAGAGGGTGGCGCCACTACAAACGTAAATATGAGTCGTAATCATAGACTGTTTAAAACTAGGGTCATAATTGCTGCTTAAACAAACGACTTATGTGACCGTTTTTCAGTAGAGGACAGTTTGGTGCGTTGAGCTGTGATCACACCTGGCATGGACTCAGTGTAGACTGGATCATTTTATGGAGGGAATAGTGACTATATTTGCAAACTGGTGAATGAGGTAAGAACTGGTTGAATGTGTGGTCATTCTTGCGACTGAAAGCTCACAAATTCTGATTACAGAAATTTAAAGAATTGTGTCATGTTTGAAGGATGTGGATCAGTAACAAGCACATTTTTCCAATGTCTCCTAAAAATGACGTTCCCATACAACAAAACTGCATTCATTTGTTTTTTTATGTATCACAACTACGTTTGATTACACTTTACTTGAAGGTATCTACATAAAAGTGACATGACACTGTCATGAACGTGTCATAAACATTATAAACAAGTCATAAATGTTTATGACATAAGGCTTCTTTTAGTAAGTGTCATTCGGTTTTTGGTTATGGATAGGGTTAGGGTTCATGTGTCATGACAGTGTCATGTGTTCATGACAGTGTCATGTCACTCTTATGTAGATACCTTCAAGTAAAGTGTTACCCTATGTTTCTAATCAAGTCTGGGTAGAGAGGAGGTCAAATTGGATGGGTGCGTCAAACAAAGACAGGACACCCAGGAGGCCGCTGTTCGTGTCCCGTATGAAACCAAAAGTCGATTTATCTACGTTAACATACTTAATCTACGTCACGTATGTAGCATACTTAACTTACGTATGCAACCTAAATAATGTATCAAACATACTTATTTTAACCCAAACCATGATCTTTTTCTAAACCTAACCAGGTAGTTTTGTTTCAAATCACAACGCTAGCCAGTGGCCATTTCACAACAGAAAATACGCTTCCCTCAAAACGTAAGCGACAATGCAGTTTTGTGTACGGCAACTAAATTTTTTGGGAGACAGGGTTGCTGATGTACAGTATTATAAGTGACTTCTTTGTGGTAGCTGGAGAGACATGCAAACCACCTTTTAAATTTTGGTGAAACTAACAACAACTTGAAGATACATGGATCTATGTGGATGGAATGACACCATGAAGGTACTGACAGTACTGTATATGGAAACCAGGCTGCCATCAATTAACAAACATGCACCTGTTCATTTTATAATATTACTGATTTAGACTTCGTCGTTTGGAGCAACCTTGAGCTATTTCCATCAATCCATCCCACCCTGCGAGTCCTAATCGTTGAACCAGCTGCACGGCCATCGTCACTCTTTCAAAGGCAGCCGCAGAAACTCTCATGAAGCTCAGCCAACGCTCCATAAACACTACATAGCCCGGAGACAGGTGCAGTTTTTGTTGCAGATTAAAAGTCCAAATCAGCAAGTTGTTTGAGCGGCGAGCCAAGAGAGAAGTGCGTGGAGGCCCGAGGCTCTGTGCGGCAATGAGTCAGAGAGGGGATGAGGAGCAGAGAAAGAGAGAGAGAGAGAGAGACTGGAGGAGAGGAAGACAAACGATTTGGTTTGGGAGGGGGGGAGAGAGGAGTAAGAGACAGAATTAGGGCTGGGTTTAGGTAAGAGGGGGCAGAGAGAGCTAAATAATAAGAAGACTGAAAGGAAAAAGAATTGAAAACTGAAGACGTTGGTGAAAGTGACTTGCATTGTTGCAGAAGAAGAACAGAAATCGTTTTAAGTCTTTTTGTTGTGCAATGCAAATGTTCAGAAGGGGACAAATTCACATGCACAGTGTAGGCCTATATAATAAATGATTCACAATAAGATGATTAAGATCTGAATTGATTTGAATGAATGAATATAATATTCCGCAACAAGGTTCCACAAATAGAGTGTAAAAAAAAACCACTCATACATTTTTTTATGTCTTATTTCTAGTTGTAATTCATCTTTTTGGTGTTCACCTTCCTTTGACATTGTCTCATCTACGATTTCCTACAACCCAAAAATGCACCCAGAAATTCACTGTTTGTGGCTATCTTCATATCAGAAATACTATGTTTTAAGGTGGATTACTCCTTTACCACTGTCTTGGGAGTCAAATACAAAAAGTCGTTAATGTAAACACTCGCAAAAACTCTACACACATGTATCATTTGTCTACATGAAATACTTCTGGCTGATAAAACAAGCATGATTATGACATCCGACTCATGCCATCACCCAAGTCCCTCCAGGAGACACTTTCTGTGACACCGTTACTCCCTGAGATCCTCACTCACACACTCACACACACACACACACACACACAAACACTTTGCAGACGATCAGTAAAGCGACTCACTTATCTCTTTGGCAGTTTGAGTGTGAACGAGCTGCCCCTGGCTGCCGTTGTCAGGTCGGTCATACTCTAAGTTGTGTGTATTGTGTGTACCATTACATATTTGTGTTTGTTTGTGTGTGTGTGTGTGTGTGTGTAGAAGGGGCTAAACCCATGAGCTTGGTTAGCGAAACACAGGCACCAGTGTTTGAATTATTGATCAAGGGAGTGAATGCCATCAACACTGTAAATTCAGCAAAATGCACAGGGAGCGGAAATGTGTTTATTCAAAGTGATGAGTAAGCCTGCGTGTGTGTGTGTGTGTGTGTGTGTGTGTGTGTGTGTGTGTGTGTGTGTGTGTGTGTGTGTGTGTGTGTGTGTGTGTGTGTGTGTGTGTGTGGAGGCTGTCATTCCTTTGCATCCAAACACAACAAGCCCCGAGTCCAAACATGACCATATTGCAGGAAATCTTGCCCGTATGTCGCTCAGCTAAAAGGCCGCTAGTCAAAAACAGCTGACTGGAATTTGTCGTAGAGGACACACAGAACACAACACACATAAACACACAGCTTGAAGATGAGCCACTTTCATGAAAATGTGTCTCAGCGAGCACAAACGGACAAAAATTAAACTCATTCGGGATGTGGACTGTGAAATACAGTAGGAAAAGAGTAATCTTCCCAAATTTAAGGTCACATGATAGAAATAGCTTCAAAATAAAGGCAGTGGCATGTGTTCCGTTGTCTCATCACCACAACACCTGATTTTGCAAGTGTGGAATTATGAGATATGTGTAGACAAAATTTAAGGGGCATTGAAGCATCAAAGTGGTCAAACTTAATACAGTCAAATGTATCATTATGGCCATGGATGGGCACAAATACATAAAAAAAAAGTATCTTGTTACAAATAACAATACTTCCTCATCAAATGTATCAAAATAAAATTCAAAATGTGCTATGAGATTTAAATACGAGTAATTTGTATTTAGACAATACAAAAATAAATTTTATTCAAACTGATATCACATTTTAGGCATTTAGTAGCCTCAATATGAGTCTGACCTTAACCCCCCCTACACTGAAAAGATGAGCTCTGCCAATTTCCCACATCATCAATTTGAAGTGGCAATCAGGATATCTTGAATTTAGGGGTGCATACTGGGTGGTTTCTGTCAGTCAAAGTGATTATTGATTGACAGTGTGAACAGCTAATTGAAATGCAACTGGGGGAACTTAGGGGCCAAAACAGTGGAATGGCAACTACCGGCCTGTCACGTGATGCCCTCTGGCCCATAGACTTATATGGTGAAAGACACGTCTGTATGTCAGTGAATACGTTATTTTGAGCGTCACAACCCAACGCAATAGAGTAAGTACATTTCTGAGATCTCCAGCTTTACGAGCAACCGATTTCCGAACGAGTGCAAAAGACACCAAAGTAACGCTTTTAGGCATTTTTTCTGTTGTTTGCTAGCAGACGTAATTGATGATGAGGCACCTTCACATAATGCAAGTCAATGGATGGCGGAGAGTTGTTTTCCCCTCGGGTGGGCGTGGCTTTCCTAGTATGACGCAATGCGCTCTCTCTCTATACCAACAACAACCAAAATAAGTGATGGTAGTTCACAATGAGCATATCACTGGACCCGACAACTGTAGTACTGGGGATATTTGAAAATAAAATGACATATAAAATATTGTATTTTAAGTATTTTTTTAAATACACAAATACAAGCTCTTAAAGTATTATGTTACAAATGATTTACTTATTTTATTTATGTCCAGCAAAATACAAAATAAAAGACAAAATACTGGGTACATATGTAGGTGTCTGTTTATGTGCTTTACCTATTTTAATTGTGGCAATGTTTAATGTTTGTTTTTATGACATATGTTTAAAAGCCCTTCTAGGGACGGGCATTGGAAATTAGCAATAGCTATAAATGCTGTGATGCTGTACATTGGAGATTTGTTGCACACATGTCTATATCTAAGCTTCTGTCCATATTCAAAGAAACATGAAATAAAAAAAAGAAAAAGAAAAATCCAAACAGTAGTCAATCCCTTGATGTAAGTGTATGGACTGCCCAATACCGTACAGCAAATGGCAAAAAATAATAATAATATCAAAATGGCTTTAGAAATTCTCTGGGTATTGATTTGACTGTATGGACTTGTGATGATTTCTTTCAATCTCTGTTAGTCCAAACCCCACTACACACTCCACAGATGCACATACACATCACCACCTCTTTTCACACAAACACAGTCCGGTAGGAATCATTAAAAACACACACACACACACACACACACACACACACACACACACACACACACACACACACACACACACACACACACACACACACACACACACACACACACACACAAGCTCTACTCACAGGGAAAACACCCTAACCCTGGGATGAGAGGACATACTGTAAATTTAAGTGCTTGTGTGTGTGTGTGTGTGTGTGTGTGTGTGTGTGTGTGTGTGTGTGTGTGTGTGTGTGTGTGCGTTCTGGGGAAGGACAGGGGGGGTTCCAGCTGTTCAGGAAAGTCCTCTCAAGGGACCAACTATACACATCTGATCCACAGATGATGTTTGTTATCTCATTCACTGAAAGACTGATGCAGTTTTAGAATTAAGCTGTGCAACTACTCCAATGTGAGCAAATAATCTCATCCCTTTTTATTATTATTTTTCAAGTTGAAGGATGACATGAATAATGTTTATTGTGGCCCCTGTCTTCCTGATTCATGTGCACGAGGTCAGATAAAGTAATCCGGGCTCGTTTTTATTTCATTCAAAAGTGTAACCTTGATTCAACCGTGAGTGTGTATGTGTGTGTGTTGGTCTCCAGGACGCTGACAGACCTGATGAAGGGAGGTGAGGTGAGCTCGGTGGAAAACGCCGCGGCCAGTTCGCCCAGCGGAGGGAGAGCTAACGGCGTTTCAGCCAGGATGCTGCGCAGCAGGAGTGGTGAGTACTGAAAGGGAGCGTGCACGCACACACACACACACACACACACACACACACACACACACACACACACACACACACACACAGGTACATTCAGGGTAACATACAATAAACTACCAGTGCTACTATCTGCAGTAGAAAACCTATATGTGCTGGTGTAAGTGAGACCAGTACAGTGGCACTATGTGTGTCAGTGAGAATCACATTCCCATGCAAAATGACAAAAAAAAGAAGCCAAAATGACTGATTGAGGTTTCTATTTGCCTCTATTTGCACTATGGACAGTATCATATGCACATAATGAATTTCACTCCATTCATTTTTCATAACAGAAGAGTTGAAAATCCATCTAAACCTGCTCATCTACTGCAGCGTATCAATTCCAGCCTGATGTGAGCTGGGATAATCTATCACAGGACTAAAACATACACTGTTAATTATTACAGTGATTTCACAATATTTAACAGTATTATTTCACAATAAAATATTGTATTCAGACTTTTACTGTGAAATAAATGTAAGACTGTATGTTCTCTATCACAGTACAGCATCTTATTGTGAAATTTGAATTGCACTTGAAACGCACTGCATTGTGGGGCGATTTCGTCAGAAGCCAAACTCACTGGATTCTGGATTTTGTCACAGACGTCACAGACGATCAGGAGAGATACACGACCAGATACGAGGTACGTCAAGTTGAAGGCAAAAAGTCAATAAGTAAAAGAAGGCAATAGAGTTATATGGTAGATTGTAATTCACGGTGCTTTTAATAGGTATTCTGAAGAATTCTTTGCTTTTTGGTTTAACTTTTAACGTTAGTGGACTGACTTTCATGCTGGTTAGCTAGCTAGCTATCAGACTCTGTCACCACATTTTCAGGCTCAGTCATATATTTATTTATTAAGCTGACACTTTTATCCAGAACGACATACTAACAGTCCCCCTGGACTTGAGCAACGGAGGGCTATATATATAGCTAGCTTACTAGCTAGCTAGCTAGCTATAACGTTAGCTAGCTAGCTACAACGTTAGCTAGTTAGCAGACCTCCACCGTTCTCAGACTCCCTCATTGTGGTGAAATAGCAGGTTGCCCATTGTCCGTTCAGTGTACCTGTAACGTTAATATAATTTTACTTCGGATACCAGTACCTTTTTCTCGTTTTATCAGACATTATCTACTTATCTACCAAAATCCTCCGTTTTTTTCTGCCATTATTTTTTTTTTTTTTTTTTTTTTTTTTTTTTTTTTTTTTTTTTTTTTTTTTTCGCTCAGCATGTTTCATACTCCTGCTAGCCAGTTCATTTAAATCCTTTCCCCCGCCATTTTGTGAACAATGTTTCACTGTAAATTTAGTTTGTGTGAGCATGTGTCTGAGACGGTTAGTCAGTTTATTCACCACACAAAGCTGCACAGTAACACTCCCAATTATCAGTATCAGTGTGGTGTTCCTGACTGTACTTGTATGTACAGCAAAGTGATTGTTTTAAAAACTCATATATATAGAGACCACAAAGCTACAGGATCTTCCCAGTGGCATTTCAAGCCAACTGGCACACTCTTAAAGTGTGTGTCTCAGCCCTGTGCATTCAAGTGTGGCACTATAACTTCCCTTGTAAAGCATTTGAAGGCACATTTACAAGAAGGGTTGGAAATCAAATGCCCATTTAGAGGCTGCAACTGCAGCTTTACAATTGCTTCCAGTTTTGCCTCACATGTTTCCAGGAAGCATACAAGTGGAGGTGTAGAGGATCTAGATGATTCGGTACTAGAAAAGTCTGTTCCCACAGAGCCTTTGGGTCAGCCTGAGCCTGGTCAGTCATGTTCAGACATTTCAGAGGAACAACATGAGCTAGAAGTGCCATTTGCTGTGGATGATGCCCTCTTTTTACACAACCTTACACTTCTTTACTTGAAATTACAAGCTAAGCTATTGTTACCAGCGAGTACCATTCAAACAATAATTGACGACTTCCAAAATGCCCATGAAATTGGTCTCTTACATTCACTTAACATTCTGAGTAAAAATTAAAGGTACATGGAATTCCTGAGGCCACAATAAGCAACATAATTGAAGAACTATACAAAGGGGATCTACTCAGGCTTTATAACAGGGGCGCTCTGAGCACAGATGTAAAGAGGAAGGAGGCTTTTAAACGGGTTTCAACTACGTTGATCCTGTGCCTTTATTTTTGGGAAATGATGAAAACGACAGAGTGCTTTGCCCAGTATGTACCTATAAGGGAAACATTGGCTGCACTTTTCAAAAGTGAGTCTTTTCAAGAGCAGTACGCTTTGACACGTTTGCAACCCAGTGCTGATAATGTCTATCAGGATGTTAGGGATGGAGAAGGAATTCAGAGTAATCGATTGTTGACAGCTGAGCCTTCATCATAAATATGTTACAGTTAAGGTTTATTTTACAGCCGTGTGCCACAGCCGCTGATGTGCAGAGAACAGTGATGCTACCGAGCACCCCCTGCTTGATTATCCAAGGTACTATTTATATCTGGACTTTATTCAAATTTTCTGAAATTTTCCTTTAGTAGTTTTTTTTTTTTAATTACTGTAGTAGTTGTAAATGGCTTTAGAGATTTTCAGAATTATCCCGCATTCAAGGGGTCGGGTAGCAAAGCATGTTCTGTAGCTTGAGCTGTTTGAGAGACTAAATCAGTAGATCTTGTTAGATAATATATCAGTAACAAGTGGGTTCACAGTTTAAAGGCAGTGTTGCTAGATCTCAAAATCAGAAACATTCTTCTCTTGTTCATTCAACATTCCACTTCTATATCTGTTCATTTTAGGTGACCTGATGAAGCCAAAGACTTGGATGCTATCCACTGAAGGCCAAGTGGTGATGGGGCCAGACGACAGCTTCATCAATGGGATAGCAGCCGTTTTTGCAAGCTATTACAACTTTAATCTGCAGTATCCTGAGGACGGCTCATGTACTCTGGAGTTTATTCAAAGGTATTGAAAAACTCAAATGTACATTACACACACACACACACTTATATACACACGCCTACAACAACACGGTAAGGGTCTGGATGCGCGCACCCCAAGGGGGTAAGCTTAGCCTCAGAACTCGAACCTCCTATGGCGCCATTTTGATGCTACAAAACGATCACCTCCCCGTTAGCATTCCATTGACTCAAATTAATATAGCAATAATTTAAATAATAAATAGCAATTTATTTTGACATGGACGTATTCCCACTGCAACACGCTATAAAGTATTTTTTTTTGCTAATGTATATAATGGTCTTTCACAAAACTTGATTAACGTAATTTTTCTCCCAAATGAAAGTTTTAACCCATTATCAGCCATAAATAGACCCACGGTTGTTTTTACTCTGGAGCATTCCTTCTAACTGTAAAATATAATGAGCAATATAACATGCAATACTGAAAGTTGTTGTCTTGTCATATTGTTTACAGGTGCTTCTTGGGTATTAACCCTGAGGTGGGCTCCAAATCGAAGAAAAAAACAGCTGGGAGGCATCAACCCACATGTGAGCACACTCATGAGAAAACTTGTGGACTTTGAATGGATGTCGATGTAGATATAAAGGATTAAAGTATAGGGACACCTGGCCATTACACCAACAGGAACTTTAACATTCAGGGGCATTGCATTCTAAAGACATGCATTACATTACTGATGGCAAGCTCTATATCTCTCTCTCTCTATGTATATATATCTCTCTATATCTCTCTCTCTCTCTATGTATATATATCTCTCTTTCTCTCTCTCTCTATGTATATATCTCTGTGTATCTCTCTCTCTATGTATATATCTCTGTGTATCTCTCTCTATGTATATATTTCTCTGTGTATCTCTCTCTCTATGTATATATTTCTCTGTGTATCTCTCTCTCTCTATGTATATATTTCTCTGTGTGTGTCTCTCTCTTTCTCTGTGTATCTCTCTCTCTTTCTCTGTGTATCTCTTTCTCTGTGTATCTCTCTCTCTTTCTCTGTGTATCTCTCTCTCTCTATGTATATATATCTCTGTGTATCTCTCTCTCTTTCTCTGTGTATCTCTTTCTCTGTGTATCTCTTTCTCTGTGTATCTCTCTCTCTCTCTCTCTCTCTCTCTCTCTCTCTCTGGAACAATTTGGTTTTGAAGAATTCTACAATCAGCAATACCACAAGCCAAGCAAACAGCCCGTTCCAAACACATTTTCAGCACTGCACTAGTTTAATCAATGTTATTAAAGTCCTTGTTCGTGTAATGGTCTGGTGTCCCAACAGTTTTGTCAAAATAGTGTATGAGACACTTTCTCTCTCACACACACACACACACACACACACACACACACACTCTATCTGAGCTTTTATTTGTGTTTCTGTTGATTGGAAGATGGTTGTAGTATTGTTGTTTATTGACTTCGGGTCAAATTGACCCATTTTCAATTTATTTTTATATCAGAAAATATGGGACGAGAAATAAGCGCTGAAATTGTGTTGAAAAAAAATGTAACAATTTAAAATGCTGGAAAAAGCAAAAACTGTGGGGGGAAAAAGCCTTTTTTTTCCTTTAAGGTTGACAGACAACACAAGGGTTATGATAATGTTTAAATGTACCAATGCATTCCTGTGAGGTGAAATATGTCATTATCACATTGGCCAATGTCTTTTTCTGTACTTGGACCCACATAGACAGCAAGATGGTTGTAGTATTGTTGTTGTTGAAGATAATCTTTAAATGTATAAATGTTTTGTAGTTTTATTCATTAAAAAGTTAAACTTGCTTTGTTGTTTTTATTTTTAACATGTTGGTATATAGGTCTGGTAAAATCACATCAAATTTACAGTGTTCACTGTAAATACACAGCAAATTGCTGGCTACTGAGTTGCATTACTTTTACAGTAAAAATTCAAAATATACAGGATATTATTGTGATAATATACAGCAAGATACCTTAAAATAATGTAATTCACAGCAAATTGCTGGCTACTGAGTTGCATTACTTTTACAGTAAAAATGATAATATACAGGATATTATTGTGATTATATACAGCA
Organism: Perca flavescens; assembly: GCF_004354835.1. Taxonomy (NCBI): domain Eukaryota; kingdom Metazoa; phylum Chordata; class Actinopteri; order Perciformes; family Percidae; genus Perca; species Perca flavescens. Next base: position 20,413,623 of record NC_041351.1, on the reverse strand, counting down.
ACATAATGTAATTTCACAGCTAAATGCCGCTTTATTACAGTAAATAGGTGTGCCCGACTGCTGTGAAGTTACAGTATATAGCTGTTGATTTATTGTAATTTACTGTAAAATAGTACCGATAAATTACTGTGAAATTACTGTGAAAGTAATGCAACTAGTAGCCAGCAATTTGCTGTGAATTTACAGTGAAACATTTTACAGTGTATTGTACAAAAACCATACATCATTTAAATACTTCCATACATATCCAACAGATTTGTGAGGTCCCAATGGAAAACTTATACTAATTTGTTTTTGGAATGTTTTTTTATTTTCTTTAAAAGGTCCAGTGTGTAACGTGTTTAGTTGTTCATTATCAAAATCTGTGTTGCCCGTTCACAAACTTGTCCTTTTTCATGAATATTTACCACCACCATCAATTCCAAGTATTCCTATTGGCTTGAAATTTTACATTTGCATTTGCATGAACTGGGGTAGACGCTCCATATTCATGCGCCATCTTGAAATACGTTAGCCGGTAAGGGACATACAGGACATACTGCTCCGCCTTTCGCGTTTTTCGCTGTCCCATGATAAACTCACAGGTGCTGCTAATGTTGCTAGTGGGTATCGTAGCTTCCCGGCCCCGGTAAGTTTGAAGAAGGAAACATGGAGGGCCGCACATATTCAAAATCCAAATTTCAGAAACAGGAGTCTTCTTCTTTGCCCAGAAAAATAAAAATCTATTGGAAAGAACGACAGACCGGCTTTTTGAAGCGTGAAGGCTATCGTAGCTGTAATACGTACTTTGAACTGCGTGGCGCGACAGAGTCGATTGCGATATATGACCTCAACGCTAGATGGGAGAAATTCCCACACATTGGACCTTTAAGATATTATTTCTTTAATTTATTCTATTATAAAAAGCCAAATCATCTTCAGCAGAAAGTTTTAAATGTAGTCTTGGTACCATGGATGTATTATAGGAACTGGATACAGCGTTCAAAGTGGAGCCTCATTCATTCCAATGAGAGTTGCTTAGTGGCGCAAAAAGCCTCCATGGAGCCAAAAATACCCGGATGATCAGCACTGCTTCCACAATGTATACGGCCCAAAGAGCAGCACACTAGAGACCTCCGCTGGCAAGCCGGCTACTTCCGGTTTACCACTCCGCTAATTGAATGGGGAACAAATGATTTAATTGTGTGGCTCTTCTAGACTTTCCAAAATGTATCGGACCGAATGGATCAAATTCTGCCATTAGAGCCGATTGTTTGAAGTTGTCTTTTTATAAATAGCCTGAATGCTGTAGGCAGGAGTTGGTGAAACCTCATACAAGCCAAAAGCTTTTCACAACCACATGACCCCCTAATAGGGAGAGGAAGACATAAAAAGTGGCAAGCCAGGGTTTTTATCTGTTGCTATGGAGACAAACTTTGTTATTTAGTTGTACTACACTTTCTGACCCTCCGCGATGAGATAAAAATCTGCGAATCACCCAGAGCTTCCAGAAGCAGGAAGCTGCCAATCCTCTATTGTGCAGCTTACTCAAAATCTTACACCAATTAAGTCAATTAGTTTCTTTTCTGCCAAAATAATTTTTGTAGCAGCTGTGGACAACTGCCGGAGCCCCTTTCATTTTGGGTTAGTTTGGTTTTATCGACACAGTTTTTCAGCGCTGCTGGCTGTTGTACGGGCATCTATTTAAGATCAAAATGTTTACTATCTACACCCATGATTTTAGTCAGATTCAACGCAGAACAATGTGCAGAGCGTTTTAAACGTCTGCTACACATTGTTGGCCCATGCTGGTTAGTCTTATTTAGGTAGGGCTGAGGGGGAAGGACAAGAGATATCTGTAAATAGAACATATGCTTGTTGCACGTGCAACACTGGCGCACTACAGACACACACACACACGCATAAAAGGTTTAATTAGTATGTTAATGTAGGCAGGCTGCTGCACCCATACAGGCAGTATGTGCCATTTTCTATACATTCTATGTACATGCAGATACAGCAGCCTGTATATAACGCAGACCTTGACCAGGTACACGTCTCTCTTTAGGGTTAAAAGTAAAGGTGTCATCATATTTTGTACCGTTTGTTCAATTTGGTTTGTGCAAAAGAGCAACTGACTGCGCATGTGTGTCCTCATGTGTATGGATTAGTATGCGTTTTGGCAGGCCAGCATGTGAATATGTGAGTGTGCATGGGTTTGTGTGTGTCAGAGGAGGGAGAGGGGTGGAGTCCATCTCTTGCTATGTAGAATTTCACACACTGCTTATGACATGATACGACATACTGCATGTGGTGGACGCTTAAATCTAGAGTGTTTCATTGATCATAGTCACTTGAAAGGAGCAGCAGATTCACGAGCTGGAACTAACATTAAAGCAATTCAGTTCACAGCGTAACCTGAGTGGCTGGTCTGTAACCCTCAGAAACTACAGAACTGCATGGCCTTGCAGTTATCAAACCATAAATATGAATTGGACACATATCAGTTGCTCTTGGAAGCTAATTGAAGTCTTGAAATGAGCTGCTTGTTAACGCTGGGTTGAAATAAAAATAAAAAGCAGGCGCACATATATACATAGGAGGTTTATGCCTCGACGCAGAGGTTGGGGGTTCAAGTCCAACCTGTGACGATTTCCTGCATGTCTTCCCCCTTTCTCACCTAGCTATCCTGTCCATTAAAAAGGTGGAAATGCCCAAAAAATAATCTTAAAAAAAGAACACACAACATATAATTACACCTTTGAAGTTACCAGGAAGTGCATTTCTCCCCTTTTGGTAGAGGCAAGCCAAGCCTCCTCCCCACAGCCCCTGAGCCAAGCTAACATATCGGCCACGTCAGTCTATTAATGCAGAGAGACCAAACTGATATTAACCCTCTATCAAACTAATATTACTGAATTTCTAAATGAGCACCATCTAATAGCCAAATATTGGTAAAATATGCAAGTGGCTGGTAGATTTGCTTCACTCACCAGCAATGGCAATCTATTGAGTAGCTGGTAAAATGTTTAACATTCACTAGCCATTTGGCTGGTGGACAAAAAAGTTTATTTTGTTATTGCCCAACACTCTCCTATGCTTTCTTTGATTTTCTCTCAGTCTCTTATTTCCAAATAATCACTCCACACACACTCCCGTGTTTTCTTCATCCCCCCTTTTCTCTCTTTTTCTCGGAGCTTCCACCTGTTGCTGCCCTCGAAAGGTTTACGTCTTATTTAGTTGTTGAAAGCTGGGAAATTTTAAATCTCCCTGAGAACCACCGATCTGCTTTGGGATTAAAACTACCGCATGTTTTCCAAGCACTTGTAAAGAAAAATCAGCAGAAAATGTGATTGAATGAACAATCGGAGTAAGTAAATGTAGGCGTGGGACACAAGTGAGTCCACTTTGTAATATGAAGTGACAGTATAGCAAAAGACAGGGGATTTGGCAGAGAAATCAGTGTTGATGATGACACCTATTGATGCTAATGAGTTCCATATTTATGCACATTACACCTGCTTCTTCCCAGAGGAGAAAAATGTCTACTGGCTGTTTGCGATAAAAAAATAAAATAAAAACAGATGGCAAAAAAACGTTATCCAAATCCTTATTGTCTGATATATTGTTTGGAAGGTTAAGTTCGAAGACAGTTGTATAACACGTCACCTGAAAGCTATATACAAATTGTTTTTGTCATGTGTTTTTGGTCATAACACGGTTTAAAGAAAGCTCACAGGTTGACATTTGAAGGTCCACACGTCAGTGCTGCACATCATGAATCACCTCCCTCCGTGACAAGAGTGGCAGGAATCTCTGCGTTTTATTTGTCTAAGATATTGAGACTGTGAATTTAAGCTGGCACACACTGTATTCAAATACAAAATGTAATGCAAAATGTTCCCTAATTGAGCTACAGGACAAAGTGGAACACTACATAGATTGCCTGGGCAAAAACAGATGAACAGTATTGGTTTTTCCATAGTAGACAAGATGGCAGACAGAGGCCTTTGGAAAAAGTAATGCTCTTTATATACACACACACACACACACACACACACACACACACACACACACACAGTAACTGAACACATTTGAACTAATTGGAGGCAAGTGTTAAAAGGCCTGCTGACATTCTCTCTGTGGCATTCACTGTAAAGCCAGACTGTCTAACCTTTGATAAACAGAAACAACAAAATATTCCTCTTACTAAGAATTCATTAGCAAAAATAATAACCATTGCTTTATTCAATACATCCCTTTGGGATTTATGCTCCCTTTACAAAATATGTCCATTTCAAACAACAACAAATGTAACTGTCACTACCCATGTACTACCATGGGTCCTTTACGTTGGCATGGATGTTAAACAATGCATCCACTAGAGGGGGCACGGAAAACTATGTATATGACAAAAATAATAAATAATCAGACAGGTTTTGAGATGTACATGACAGCAGCAGCTATATTAACTGAAGACAGGAGGCAAACATTTGGCCTAAGAGTCTCCAACAAACATGACTCATTGCAGGAAGAAAGCTCGAAGCAAAAAGTGATGACCTAATTTATCAAAGACTACTGCAGAAGCAGCTTGACCCAGTAACAAATACTCTTTGTAAAAACTAATTTCAATGTTTCTTTCGTTTTTAGCCCAGCTGTCAGAAGAGTTGCTTTTTGAGCACTCCAAAATGTTTTCCTGCACTCTCAACTCTTCCCTGGGGGGTCATGAGAGGCAAAGTACTTTTTTTCATGTAAATAATGATCTCAGTTTGAATCTCTGCTCCCCGGCTCGTGTCACGTTGATTATTCTGACAAAAGGCATGTGTACGACCGACTCAGCAGATCGCGCAGACGCGAGGATTGTTGAGTGTACAGGGCTGGCAGAGGGTTGGGTTTGTCTGCTCTGACTCTGCTGCAGGAAATGATGATGCACACTGACTTTTCACATATGATCTCACTGATGACAGACAGGGCACACGCTCTGCTTTCTCGCTTTCTTCTCTGCACTGAAGTCTGCTTATTCGTTACGCCGCTGTCTCTCGCACAGACACGCGGGACGTTCGTATTTCATCTCGGGGATGACAGACCCCACGCAATGCACTCTCTCCTGTATCACTTTGCCCACGGCACTTAAGATTCTTTTGTGTATCGTTTCATACACAAATACACGCGCGGGGATGCAAATTTCATGCACACAAAACACACACAGTTTGCACAAAACACGTGTTGACCTTAATGCTTTTCTTTGTGTTTCACGGTCATGAGCATTTACAATAGCATGCCAGTGCAAACAGCAGGCAGATGGTATGTAGGTGTGTGTGTGTGTGTGTGTGTGTGTGCGTGCGTGTGTTTGTGTGTGAGTAAGTGAGAGAGAGAGAGAGAAATCCCATTACATCCAAAACCTTTAACTCCTAAAAACGTAAACGCCTCTTAACTTGCTGACCTGAAAAATGAATCTAAATCTAAATTTCTCATCATCATTAGTGCTTCTGCTAAAACTTCAATTAACTCCTTCCAGACGAGCTGGGGAGTCAAAATATCCAGCACAGTGTATAATAACACTGTTATTTTATTAATACCCTAGTACTTCACATGCTGAGAAATATATGTCCTTTTCGTCTAAAACAAAAATGTTTCATGTCTGCATTGCTGCATTAATTTATCATGTATTATTAAGTAGCCAACAGTCTGCCATAATCAGAAAAGGAGTTGTCTTATGCTTTTCTCATTTTTTACTACCTCTTTGGCATGAAAATTTCACTTCATGAGGTTTTTTAACATTAATATGCGTTCCCCCAGCCTGCCTATGGTCCCCCAGTGGCTAGAAATGGTGATCGGTGTAAACCGAGCCCTGGGTATCCTGCTCTGCCTTTGAGAAAATGAAAGCTCAGATGGGCCGATCTGGAATCTTCCCCTTATGAGGTCATAAGGAGCAAGGTTACCTCCCCTTTCTCTGCTTTGCCCCGCCCAGAGAATTTGGCCCACCCATGAGAGAGAGAGAGAGACATCATGGCTTTCAAACGAGCAAAGTGGCAGTTGGTCAAGAAAATGTTATGTCATGCATAGTCCAAAATGCAATTTCACAACATTTTGGATGCTTGTTAAGCTAGAGCAGATAATAAAGGAATAACACTCCTAAATCTTTAAAGCTTTCATTTTCTCAAAGGCAGAGCAGGATACCCAGGGCTCGGTTTACACCTATCACCATTTCTAGCCACTGGGGGACCATAGGCAGGCTGGGGAAACACATATTAATGTTAAAAAAATCTCATAAAGTGACATTTTAATGCCATGGGACCTTTAAAACTAAACTAAAAGATCAACTGGGGACAAACTACAATCATTAGAGCTGAGAAACGTACTGTAATTTAGTTAGTTTTGATTCATTTTACATTAATTTGGCTTAGGTGGTGCCCAAAATGGCTTGGGTGCTGCACCTAAGGTGGTAGGGTAGTAAGTATGGTAGGGAAAACCCCTGGTGTGTACAAATTATTATCTTGTTTTCATAAGAAAAAAAATCATCTTTCGGGACCTTGAAGGCTCCATATTTAACACTGCGAGAGGGGCAATTTTGCATAGCGAGTACTTTTGATAGTGTAAGTACATTTTGCTGGCAGTACTTTTACTGAATGCAGAGCTTTGACTTGTAACAGGGTATTGTTGCACCCATACATCTTACACACACGTGATGTGACCACTTTCACCGTGGAACAAGTCGTTCTCTTTGTCACTCACATCTCTCGGCTTGTTTCCACTCTCCTGAATCGTTCAGAAGGTGATACAAAGGGAGCCTGCTCTTTGCCGTTGTAGCCTAAACCCTAATCAACCGCTGCCTGCTATTCCCACTGAGAGAAAAGACATTACTTAACTTATTAAGCAGCGTTCCTGCCCTCTTGTTCTGCGCTTAAAAGAGCCCGATGGCAGACGTTCACTTGGCGGCGCTTAATGGAGAAATTAATTTGTGCAACCATGCTGGAGTTTTAACATCCACAACCCCAAACCAGAATCTCTCCTAATTCCCTCAGTTCCTGTTTTATGTATTCGCTTGCACACGCACACATACTTACTCCATTACGCAATTGCTGAAACCTTGTACCGAAAAAGAAGGTTTGTCCAAGCAGACGGACTCATTAATTGGTCACGTTAGTATGTCTGCGTGGGTGAGTGCATGTGCACAATGGACACAAGGACATCAGCATGGGCATCGTGTGTACCAATTTTATCCTGTAAAGTTAATTAATGGATAGTGTGTGGATCAAACTTGTAAAAAAAGTTGACTTGGCTTTTCGAGAAAATCTAAGCAATTTTACTTATTTAGTCTCGAAGCTCAATGCCAAATTCTGTGGGAGCCTGAGTACAGCTAACTTTCGGGCTGGCCAACAGAAATCTAATCACATGGCTATTCTATCAATAAAGGACAACCATTTGGCAGCAATCTAAAAAAAACTGGAAAACAGGACTTGATACAAGCCTGGGAGAAAGATTCTGTAGAAATCTTATGAGGAAAATTATATAAAATGTATTAATAAAAATCTCCAAAGGACAAAGACTTCAGAGATCTGAGCTTCTCATGACAACCAGCGAATATACAGTACAGTCATTTATTATTGCTCCAACAACATCATGGCTGCAAAAATGATGATGATGATAAAAAGGTAACAGATGACGATGAAGATAGTGGCAATGATGATGATGACAGTATAAAAAGGGTTTTTTCCTCATAATCCGCTAATCTGGCACATGTTGAGGTCAGCAGCACTGAATTACACACACACACACACACACACACACGATGCACATTACAACATGTGAAACATCCTCCTAGCTAATCAGCTTACAGCATTTTGATAAATTGTGTGTGTGTGTGTGTGTGTGTGTGTGTGTGTGTGTGTGTGTGTGTGTGTGTGTGTGTGTGTGTGATTAAGGTAGAGTTGGAAGTGCAAATGTTGTTACTGTAAAGACTAACTCCTGACATTTCTCCACCCCTCTGGCTTCAGGATAATTTTCTAACTTATTCCACCAGAGCATCCTGCCATCTCTCTCTCTCTCTCTCTCTCTCTCTCTCTCTTTCACCAGCACCGTCTCTCTGCTTCATCTAAACTCATGACTCTCTCACTCTGTGTGTCTATTTCATGTGTGCATGAAGCACTTAGTATTCATGTACACCTCTTTCTTAGCACTGACAGTCACAGATGTGATGAAATCTTCTGGCTCTGATGCTGTGCTTCTGCCAGTGACAGACACACACACACACACACACACACACACACACACACACACACACACACACGCAAGTGCATGTGCACACACACACACACACACACACACACACACACACACACACACACACACACACACGCACTAATAGACTTGGGTTGGCATGTCAAATTAGACTGGCAAGCATACAGATGGTATCACCAAATGGCGTATGAATAACACATCAATAAGAAGCGAGAAAGCACATGTAGGAATGAGGTCGGGGTGGATGGATGGGTCAAACAAACACAGGACTTTCACCCAGGAGACCGCTGTACGTCTCCCACGTGTTGAAGGTACAACACAGGATTTTCACCCAGGAGACTGCCATTCGTGTCCGATGTTTAACGGTTTAAAATGCATAGACATGACTATCAAATTGTCCTTAAGAGCGGGGTACTATTTATTCAATCTTCCCATGAGATCATGTTGGAGCAGATCAATACGCTTTACTGTCAATTTCAGTGTGCGGTGTGTGTGTGTGTGTGTGTGTGTGTGTGTGTGTGTGTGTGTGTGGACATTCGTGAGCGCTACATGTGTGCCCATCCATCCCTGAGGCTGACATCAAGTGCGCTGGCTGCATCAGTGGACTTCATTAATGTTAATAGCCAGAGCTTCACTCTCTCAGCTAGTTTTTTGTTCCATTGTTCATTAACCTCAGTTCATTTAGCATGGGACTGGCTGGCCGTCAGGGATGGGGCCGTTGTCTCACCACAAAGTCACCAGCCTCGGGTAAAAGGGAGATGCTTTTGAACTCGTGTTAGTCCAGGATGTATGTGATGCTTCCACAGCACACATTCCCACCTGAGAGATTCCCAGTACAACCAGTAATCCCAGAGTCCCAAAGATGAAGAGATCATTTTCAGACACAGACGCTTAATGATAGCCAGCAGCTTTGATGGCCCACTGCCGGCTTGGTATTTAAGGGCCTCTGAAGGTGTCAGTATGCTTTAATCAAGTTTTGAGGGGTTGCATCTACTAATCTACACCCGTTTCATGCAGCAATTGGCTAGGTATGCGAAATTGAGAAAGTATACAGGGATCGAACTTCTTTCTCAAGATCTCTTACTTCATTCTTCACACAATTATATCCGCTGCTCTTTGTATGTCCAAATGATTGCAACACTATAGAGCTGCAAAAATTAATCGATTATTTGTCAACTAATTAATTGACCAACTATTCTGATATTTGATTAATAGGTTTGATTAAACCTTAAATGTGAATATTTTTAGTTTCTTCACTCCTCTGTGACAGTAAACGGAATATCTTTGAGTTGTGGACAAAACAAGAAATTTGAGAAGGTCGTCTTGGGCTTTAGAAAACACTGATGGACATTTTTCACAATTTTCTTACATTTTATAGACCAAACAACTGGAATAATCTGGAAACTAACAGATTAATAGATAAAATAATTTTACCTTTATGTTCCAATGTGTTTGTATGACACTCCATCAAACCTAGTTCGTCAGTTTTCTTGCAATGTACCACATCTATGTTCACTGTAACCTTATCATCACTCTTTATAGATGATGGGACGGTTTAACAATTGTCCAAAACCCTTTATTCCGTTAAGTGACGATGTTTCTGATTGTCCAATGCAATGCTGGATTCCTGACCAGGCAAAGCAGGCAGCTGCACCCGAGGCCCCAACAACTTTATTTCAGTTTATATTATGCTCATGTGCTTCATATTCCCAAATAAATGTGTGTAACCAAATTGCCGCAAATCAATCGGCACCCTTTTTGAGCATGCAGTATTCCAACATACTATGGAGTATGTAGTACTGGTTGGATAAGGATAAGGGGCTGTAGTTGAATTATAATGAATTTGCCATGTGTAGTCTGCTGTACATGCCGGCTACTTGAAGGTGACGGTGCTTACAGACTGCACTGAGTGGATGGAACTGTTAGTTAGTCCTGTAGTGCCCCTCAGCACATTAAGGCTAAGGGGTTAATCCAGCCTTCGTTCAATGCCACCATTTCTTAAATGTATTTATTTTCTGCATATGGCAACTACAGTATGGTTACACCATCTTTAAAACACTAAGACAGGTTGTGGTTATAGTTTGAGAAAAAAAGAAATTAAATATACAGTATATCGTTGCTGTCAGGTACAAATCTTGCATGTCCAGAAGTGTTGTTTTTCCTGAATTGAAAACATAATTTTGAGGTATTTACCTCAGGCGAAGTCAGACAAAATCCCCTGTCACTGTTTGAATATTTGTAAAACCCACTAACAGACATAAAGGGTGACCAATAGCATTGATTTATGTAAGAGAATTTGTATAGTGCGTAGCTTCTGTCTCCCCAATCAGGAATTCTAAGTAATGACAACAACACTGTCGTTGCATCCATGTGATGCAAGCCTTCCGTGATCACGCACCACCCCCACCCCTCCTCCACGCAGTTACTTGTAGCCAAGGAGGACACGGAGGATTAAAAAAAAAAACATGATGGACTCTTCAGAAGAGGTCATTGTCATACATAATACCATACAGGAGTTACTTCAAGAGGAAATCCCTCTAGAATTTAAGACCATGTATCTTGGGATAATACCTCAAGACTGGTTTAAAGGAGATAATCTAATTAACATATTGCTGGTGGCCAGTAAAAAGACTCTTACTAGGAAGTGGCTATTGCAGGAGAGCCCGACAGTAGACTCATAGATGGACACTGTGGCCGAAATTTATAAGATGGAGCAAATAACAGCCTATGTAAATCATAGAATGGAGATGTTTGTTTCATACTGGGAAAGGTGGTTTAACTACGTCACATCTAATAGGCCTGATCGTATTTCTTTATTTTACTGAATATGCTATGTTGAAAAGATTACTCCCTGTCTGTATATAGTTTTGTCTTTTTTTCTTCTTTTTGTTGTTGTTTGTCTTGGTTGTATTTTTTTTTATAGTTTTGAATCTTTGATTAACACTTGAATATGTATGTATCATATTTTTGTACACACAGTCTTTGATAATTCTGTGTCAAAATGTATCTGATTCTAAACATTAATAAACTTATAAAAAAAAAAAAAAAAAAAGAAAAGAAAAGGTCATTGTCTTCACTCGTGCTGCAGCGCGCGGAAGTCGCCGGACGACACCATTTTCTGAACATAGCCATACTGAGAATTACAGAGAGAGTTGTGTGGAGCTGATAGGCTTAATTAGCTTTGTAGCAACTCATTTGGCAATGGCTTGAATGTAACAGATCTTCATTAATATCAAAAGGTTACGCACTAAAGCTTTAAATGACAAAATATGGACATGGTTTCTGCCACGACAGCGACAATATGAGACAGCACACACTTTGGACTACTGTAACCACCAACAACTGACTCTTCCTCTCCTTCTTGCTCTCTGCTTGTCTCCCACCAGAACAGTACCATCTGAATAACTCGGCTTACGGGCCGTTTGGCCAAGGGCTTCCACACCCGCAGAGCAACCACAGCACAGTAGGACTCAACAAGTATACCTCCCTCAAAGCTGTGGGTAAGTCGGACACACAAACACACACACACACACGCACACGCACACGCACACGCACACGCACACACACGCACACACACACAATGATGCTGATTCCAACTGACACAATAACCTTCAGATTACAGTAGGCTGACAGATTGTACAGGAGCTGTTAACCGACGAGGGTCTATTTGCCTCTTGGCAAACAGAGAACTGATCTTAAAGAGGAGCCCATGCTGATCCTGTGGTGTGACCGTCTCTAAATGTGACTGAGTGATGGACTGATTAAATTAGACTTAGTCCACAGTTCCTTTATGGCCTACAGACAAGCCAAGGGAATGGTCTAATCAGAGTAATAGCAGTGGAACTGTGATTTTATTAAAGATAAGATCACTGCACTACTAAACTATATTTTAGCAGTCTAACCAAACAGCACAGGTCATTGCAAAAGACGCATCTCTCATACATTATTAACTCATGTAACACAACCTCTGGGAGCAGCACTGGAGCTCTTGGGCAGGAAGAAACTACTGGGCAAACGTGATGAATACTATGTGACTGGTGATTGTCCTCGCTTTGATTTGAACTACACAAAAATAAAACTTTAACTTAAAGGAAGGTTCTTTCCCAACCTTGGTCTTTTTTGCATAGTTTGTCATTATTTCGAACAGTTATATGGTAGCTTTATCCTCAACTATTTAACTAGAAGAGACGTTTCGGCATCTGACTAACGCATCTAGAAGAAGCTTTCATTAGTGGATGTGTCCTCATGTCGGCTGCTTTGATGAGTGTTCAGGAATGGAAAACTGAAATCACTCGATTTGTTACCGATATTTACAAGACTTTAATTGAAGTACTTCCCACCATTTAATTAAGTGTCCAAATTTTAAGTGTAAAATAAAATGCATGCACTGCGTGTAGTTCCCTCAAGGATTCCCACAATGTCTATTTCCTTTGTGTTATTTTTGCTGCAACACTTTATAATAAGGGTACAAATTATATACTTAAGTAATGCATGACTCATGATGAAATACTGCAGGATGTATCATGAATTCAGACCCATAAATTTGCTCACCCTTTCTGAAAGCAGAACAGTATCTACTCATATTAATATATATATGGTTGTGTGAAAAAGTTTGGAAACCACTGCATTAAATCATCGTGAGTCATGCATTAGTTACGCATTACTTAAGTATATGATTTGTACCCCTATTATCAAGTGTTACCCTTTTGGCTATACATTTCACAACGCTGTAGCTTCACATTTAATAGATATTTTAAATATGTTATGCAGTGGGGATGCACCAATACCACTTTTTTTAAGATCAAGTACAAATACTTACATTTGGGTACTTGCCGATGCCGAGTACCGATACAACGTACTAAATAATCCCTCTGGGGTCCGAGGGTGTTTTCAGACATACAGATGATTCAAAGCTCAGTGCCTGGGCCTGGACATTTTCCTGGGCTAGTCAAATAAATTATATAATTCCTAATATCAAAATACTGAGTGAACTTTAGAAGGAATGAAGAACGCAAAGTCCTATGACATCGTTCACGTGCGTATTAAGTACCCATGTGGATTTACCGATCCAGCGGACAGGATGGTTTGTTCACGCCAGCAGCTAAGTTCACAAGATTTTGTCCAAATTTAAAGACTTGTGGCTAACTATAACAGCTAAAACAGTTAGACTAAACACTGAGAGCACACCAAGAGCTTCCGTTTCAGCGCTGTGTAGAAACCGCATGTAGACAAAGCAGATTGAAATATCACTTTCTTCATGTTTATGCCCGTTAAGCTGATGAGAGACATTGAGCGAACACCGCTACTCCAAATAGCACTGGTGACGTTTAGGGCCAACAGGCTGCTGATGTGCTTTCTTCACAAAGCAGCTTTGGAAACACGGTTTCTGTGATGTGGTGACGGCTGGGAATCTCTCGGCTCCGGTACACAGAGAAGACATCGAAAACCAGTATTATTAACGACTGACAATGGCTGGTCGTCAAGTGCAATCATGCATTGGCCAAGAGCCTAGTTATTTTTTTAAAGCCAAAAATCTCTCCAAATGGCTGCCATTGCTCCTCTTCCGTCGCCTATACCTGTTTGACGGAGAAGTTATTGTCACGTTGCTATGAGGTGCAGAGGCGATTTCTTTAAGACTGCGAGGGAAGCTCGGCTTCAGTCCCGTCACGGCTTTTGCAAGTGTAGTCGAAAGACAAACTGCTGCAACCTATTTCGTGGTATTTGCTTGGCGAAATTGCTAGCCAATTTTCATCATACATTTCATACAATTATACACCACATTCCTTGTTTCTGTTTAACCTAATTCCCACATTTCCTCCCTTGAGTTTACTATGATTTCGTTAGATCGTTCGTTCAGTCATTCATTCGTACAGTAGGCTAGGCTAGTGTTGGAGGGGTGAACTAGCCAGCTAGCAAACTGCACACTGCATTTTATCATGTAGGCCAAAAATGAGCTTGCCCTCTTTGAAAGACCAGCAGCCACCACTGATGAGGTGGTATCGGGTGTGGTAGTATCGGAGTACTTTTATGACTACAAGTACGAGTACATGCGCACTGCATCAGACCGATACACAATACTGGCATCAGTATCGGTGCATCCCTATTATGCAGCACTACATCAGTGATGGTCACAGGCTAAAAAAGATGCTTTAACCTATCACAAATGGACATAAATCTATACAACCAGATTTATTATTTAGCATTCTCTTTATGCACAAAAACTTTCCTGAGTATAATAAATGTACACTTTTTGGTCATTATTCGTATGGTTTTTTTTCACTGCACTTTTATGATATTATAGATATGGTTTTATAAGAGATGTGTGATGTAACTGCGAAGCTACTACAGCTTGGAAAAGAGGCCGTAGGGGTTTTTACCAGGTGAAGGTACAGAACATTTCATGACGGCAAAGGTCACACACACATGCTGTTGTCCTTGAATAGTAGTGGGTGTAACAGCGTAAGGCACTACATCCAACCCCAGGTATCACATTAGAACAACAAAATCCTCCTAAAGGGGGCCTAAAGGCAAATCACTGCTTGTCAGGGGAGACTTTAGCTTTTATTATCCATGGAAGGTTGACTGAGATTCATTTCCAAGCAACAACCCTCTTTACACACTGGACATACAGTACATTTACACTTGAGAGATGCCCAAGGCTTCTACAGACCTTAAGCTTCCTAGCTAATTGATGTTAACTTCATGAGTTGGTTGTAAACATCACCTCCAGGTGACTCATTATAAAACGAAAACCCAGTTAAAGGATCCTAAATATGCACTGAATACAGGCCCTCCAAACTGTCAGATACTGTAACGATCAGTCCTTGTCATCATACATACAGCTTTACCAAACTGTATGCAAACAGGACATTCACATCTTATACTTCATATGAACATATCAGTTTAAGTATCAGTTTTAGTATCTATTTTTGAATAAAAACAACTTAGTAAAATAGTAGCTTTTGACAACAACAACAGCTGTTGTTAGTGGACTCCAACTTTTCCGGACAAAAATGATGAAAACACACACAGAGACAAGGTTACTGTTCATGTAGCCAGGAAGCTAGCGGCGATGACCTCAGTTTTTAGTTTATTTAAATAATTCTCTGTGACATTCATGCTAGTCCATGACACACACTGACACACACACACACACACACACTCTGGACTAAGGGCGAGGGTATTTATAACCCTTCATTGCAATGTCCCCGCATCCTGACACACATACCTTTACCTCCATCATACTCCTCACTTCCTCCCTCCTCAGCCCTCTCCCTGCCTTCTGCCCTCTCCTATTCCAGCAAGAGGACTACTGCTATTCACCTTGCGGGCATACACCAATTGGAAATACTTAAATCACCAGCTTTCCCCTTTGATTTTCTTCAAAACCTCCCCCTCATCCTGACCGCCCTTTAGCTTTCCACTCATTTAGTAGTATTTTTTTTTCTGGACAAGAAAGTCTTATTTATTTGTAATGGGAGAAAATGTTACATCTTGTTGTGCTTCCGATGGTCAGGTTCACACTGCCATTTAGAGTGAGAAACATAATTCGGTTACACTTCACTTGAAGGTATCTACATAAGAGTGACATGACACTGTCATGAACGTGTCATAAACATTATAAACAAGTCATAAACCTTTATGCCGTAACGCTTCTTTTAGTAAGTGTCATTTGTTTTTTGTCATGACAAGTTATGGTTAGATTTAGGGTTAGGGTTCATGTGTCATGACACTGTCATGACACATGAACAGTGTCATGTCACTTTTATGTAGATACCTTCAAGTAAAGTGTTACCCATAATTCTTTAAGTGACATCTATGGTATAATGGTGAATGCTAAACAACAGTAACAGTAACTGTAACAGTAGCAGAAGTAGAGACGAGTCATTAAGTCAAACTGGCTCGGTAATGTCAGTCACGAACGTATGACAAAGTTACGTTCCCATACATCGAAACCGCATTCTCAATTACGTTTCGAGGGAAGTGTATTTTCTCCCAGATAACAATGTTTTTGTCGTATCACAAAAAAGCTTCTAACCAAAGTCTGTATTCAAAGTCCAAGTGGTGGATGGGTCAAACTAACACGGGACTTTCACCCAGGAGACCGCTGGTTGTGTCCTGTGTGTGTCCCAAACCATGATCTTTTTCTAGCCCTCACCAAGTAGTTTAGTTTCAATTCACAGCATTAACCAGGTGTTTAAAACTGTAAACATTTCACAAAGTGTGCCTGGCGCTGGTAGGACATGTAATCCGGGACAAAATACGTTTCCCTCAAATTGTAATTGAGAATGCAGTTTAGCTGTATGGGAGCGTCATTGTTTAGGTGACATGGCTGCATTAGCCGCCAAAAGCTAGTGGTCATACCAGACCAAGTGAGGCTGAAGAAGCAAAAGCCCAGAGTGAGTTTATTAAATTGAGAGTGGGTTTTTACAGTTTAAAAATTCAAGTTTTCCTTTGTAATAAGAAGAATGTGTAGTTTCTTTTTGTTTCAAAAGTTGCATGGTCTCCTTTTAAAAGTTTCTAAAATACTTTGAGGACCAAAAGAAGATGACTTAGCTGACAGGTTGGAGCCGGGAGGTCCTAGCATAAATGCATTATGGTGTGAGTCAGTCATCAGTGTTTGCACACTGACAGTTCATTTTAGGCTACGTCTGTGTGTGACTCAAAACTGCATCTGACTGCGACAAATTGAAAAAGACTCTAAACAAGTTTGAGGAGGCCAAATATAGCATGTGTTTGATATACTAGCCTAATTGTTGAAGGTAACAAACAGATCATACTACATTAAATCAATGAATGATTTCAATTCTTTTTTATTTTTGTCGCTTTGGTGATCGTTTCTATCAATCAGATCAGCCGCAAGGGGCGAATGTAGGCTTCCACAATGCAAAACTGCATTTGGGAGGACATCATTTTCCTTTGTGGCTATAAATCAGTGGAATAATCTTCCTACAGAGCTAATTTCATGCACTAACTTGCATTCATTTTCACACTTAGCAAAGCATTGGTTGTTAACAAAGCAGACATGCTCCCACCAATAAATTGATGTGCTACATTACTGTGTGTTTTTGGGGTGGGATTGGGGGAAAATAATGTCTGTAGATTTTTTGGTTTTTTTGTATCTACATTATATTGTATTCTGTAAATACTTTGTCTATATTTGAATGTGCCATTTACCTGCCCAGGGACTGCGGGCGGAAATTAGCAATTTGCTAATTAATGTTTTGTTGTGCACGGTCCCTGTTCAAATAAATAAATTACAATTATGATAGTATTAACTGCTGAGATTTAGGAACATGCCAACATTGTTACAATGAACTATGATGGGGGCAAGAAAGGAGCGGTCAGAAAATAAAACAGGTTGAAAATGAACCAACAGTTTTTGCCAGGGAATCTAAATTATTTTAAACCTATCTATCTAAATTAACTGACCTAAAATGTCTGGCTCCCTCATTGTAGGCCTGCACGATAAATCGTTATAAAATCGCGATCTTGATTCACCCATGAAAGCATTTGACATTGACATGTTTTAATTATGTTAAGACATATTCAAGGAGTTCAGATAGAGCCTGTATAAGGGCCATATTAAGTTCAATGTGTTATATGTCACTATTTTTGTTAGCCTACTGTACTTAAATGACCAGTATGTACTTTATTTGCTTTTTTTCGTTGAAGCCTCTATGTTTACAGGCTTGTGATGATGTACAATGTGCTATAGGTGCCAAAAAAAAAGTCTATGTTTGGTACTGCCAATTTGTTTTGTTTTGTCTTGTCATGGCTCATGTGTACAATAAACATTACACTTTGTGAGAAAAAAAATCATGGCAGAGAATCGCGATATCAATTCTAAGTTAAAAAATCGTGATTCATATTTTGCCCTGAATCGTGCAGGCCTACCTCATTGCACTGAAAAACTGTTCACACAACTACAGTAAGTACGGTAGATCAAAGTTCAACCAGGAAATGAGTAACTGTAATGAATGTTTACAACTGACAGTTTGGTATGTGAAATTAACTGACATACAGTAGAAATGATGTCTGAAACCAGAGATGTTCCGATACCTGTTGCAGTATCGGTAATGTCTTTGATACTGACTAAAATGCTGGTATCGCCGAGTACGCACAATTTGGTACCACGTAATATAGCCCTGAAAAAATATATATTTTAAGCAGTTTATTTATAGTCTTTTTCCATTATGACTGACTGTCAAGCTAGATAATAAAGGAAAGTTCTATGGCATTCATTCTCTAAATGTATATTTTTCATGTTTAACCTGAGCTAGGCCATACAATGAAAGCAGTATACAGCTGTTAAAAAATATAATTGTGTTATTCATTTTTAAACACACTGGTATCGAATCGGTACTCTGTATCTGCCGATACGCAAGTTCAGGAATTGCAATTGGTATCGGGAAGGAAAAAATAGTATCGGGACATCTCTATCCGAAACTTCAAAAAGAACTAAGTTGTAATAAAGTGAAATTATTCTATCACTTACTGATATGTTACTTCTTTTCACCCACCCCTTTTTTGGTTACAGCGCACAGCGCGTCTCGTAGCTACTACAAGAGCTTCCCGCTCATGGACTTCTCCCAGTACCAGCCTGTGGCACCTCCTGCCTTCCAGCCTGTGCCTGTTCCGCCCAAAGAGAAGTCCTACATCCACCAGCCCGTGTCGGCGCACCACGATCTCCACACCCCCCTCTCCATCTCCATCCCCTCCAACCACTTGGAGCACTCGCGCCTCCCCAAGACCACCACTCACCCGCTGCTCTCCAGCTCGGCCTTCAAAAGCTGGGAGCCGACTAGCCGGCATGTCCACAGACAGGCCTCTGCCCCGGGGCACGCCTCCTCCTCCATGCACAACTCCACTCGGAGACATGCCTACTCGACCCGGAGGCACGAGAGCATAGAGAACCTGCCCGATCTCTTTAGCCAGCCCTATGGAGGGATGTACGGAGGAGCTGGAGGGGGGGCAGGGCAGGGGCAGCATGTACAGGGGCAACACCCATCTCAACCCTCCTACTACCACCACAACAGGCAGAAGAGCTACTCCACCCACAGCACGACTGAGGTGACCGTCTGAGCGGCAAGGCTTCAGAGAGCAGCGTGCTGAAATGTCTCATACTAACAAAAACCTGTGGTCTTAGCTAAATGCCAGAGTTTGGGACAGTTGGCCCAACAGGTGAAGGATCTTAATATGGGGAGACACATTCAGATTTACAAGATGAAAAGGGGGGTTTTGATAAGTGGAAACAGTGAGATTCAGGAGAAAAGCAGCGTAGCAGAACCACCACTCTTACAGATAATGCACTTAGCTGGTAAAGGTTATTATTGGACTCCAGCAAGGGTCTTGTACATTGCTCGTATAAAGTATATAGACTCTCAGGCTCCTATAGGTCCTACAGAATCCTACAAGTCTTTACAGATTCTCAACCATTACAGCTTTTGTGGTTTCATTGTGGTTGTACAGACCTCACAGGAATAGGGATAGGAGAACAGAACAACTTTTACATGTACCAGCTCTTAGGGAGCACTTGATTTTGTCGGTGAAAAGTTTTTACATGTTGGCTTCCTGTCAGATTTAGCAGGAATGAACAGAGCGTTTGTGGTAACTCCAATTAAGTTTAGGAACAGTAGTTCATCGGTAGCCTGACAAGCCAGACCCACATCAAGATGTTGGGTCTGGGAACTCACCATTGGCAGGACTCATTCTTAGGGGCGGGATAAACGGTTGTCTTTCAGATTCCCTCTGCACGCAATAGGATAGCGCTACAACCAACCAGAGCAACGCTAGTTGATAGATTAAACTTTTGCCGTATCCAGTCGGCAAAACTCCGAACACATCTTCCCTTTTTTAAGAATGACTTCAGTGCTTAACTCCAAGTCGTCGCAGCCAAAGCCGATCTTCTTTGTTTTCAAGTAGCAGGGAATTCACGCGGAACCGTTGCAACTCTGCCGTCCTTGTGTTAAGCCTGCCCACCGCTCTATACACGATGTGATTGGCCTAACCAGAATTTGGTTTTTCCAGCTCGCAAGCCAACATAGAGTTGCTAGACTGACCCTGGCTGCAAATTACATTTGCTGCCGCTAGAGTGAGTCTAGATTTCTAGGCTAGTTCATTGGTAGCCTGCATGTTGCTACAAAATAGCAACCTGACTCATGGTCAGGCTTGGTTGTTAAAAAACATTCCACGTTTTCAATTAAAAACAGCCATTCAGTGCTAACAATCTTATTTTAATGTAAATGTGGTTTGTTAACTTTAAGATCCATTTCTGTGTGTTATTATATTGCCAGATTCCAGACAATCCCACTTACTTATATATATCCCACTTACAAATATGAATATATATTTCTACTGGTATGCTTCCTTGTGACATTAATGCAAAAATATGAAGAAAAAACTATTCCACCTGTGTGTGCATGGTGCATAATTCTGAAGTGCAAAATAGTTCAGGCTACAGCACAAATATTTCCATCCATAGATAAGAATAAAGTGCACCAGATTGATGCATTTAAACGTTAAAATAGACATTTTCTTACAGGGGAGCATGCCCATGGACCCCCCTAGGGGGCTTTTGCCCCAGTGCAGCTCTAGTGACGCCCCTGGGGCAGTGTCCCCGTTTTAAGTTTTACAAAGATAAAAACATTAGCTTTTTTGGGAGGTATTCACGCTTCTGAGCCGAAAATGTCCCCGGATTTTGTCTCATAAATCTGGTCACCTTAAGTTTGGGAGTTCTTAATAACTCCAGTGAGTGGGGTTTAGTCTGCAGTCTGATTTGGAAGCCAACATTAAAAACTGTTAATGGTCGTTTGTGGTGTAGGGCAGTACAAATCCTTATTTTAAGCATGAATGGAACATAAGGGTTTCAAGTGACATAAATCATCTCAAGGTAACACAGTTCAGGTTGTACATAGGCCCTGTAGATGCCTTTTTGTGCAGTTCTTGAGAATTCCCTCCTGTTCTTCTTGCAAAATCTCTACTATTTTGCATCTCTCGGTCTACCTCCATGCACAGCTGTTTTGTTTTTTTGTTTCTACCCCTCTCGGCCTCTTCCCACCCTCTTTCCGCAATGAAGCGCTTTGCATTCTGTACCATCAGGCCAAGCATACAGGGACAGCATCCCTGGGGTCACATTAACTCAACGGTGAGGACAATGCCACCATCACGTCAGCTCCCATCAGCCTCCATCCCGTCCAGAGAGAGGGAGATGAGGGAAAAAGAGGGACAGTGCAAGAGCCGGAGGCTGGGAGTCTTTAGAAAAGAAGAGAAAGGGAGAAGAGAGAAGAGGAAAAAAAAACAGAAAAACAAATGAACATGGCCGCATGTTTTCTTTCCTCAGGGGATGGAAAGGGACGGAGTCACTGTGGATCTGGGTCTCTCACTACTAAGCTGTCTGGGTCATAACTCAGAGTGTGTGGACGTGTGTGGATGCCTGTGTGCGAAACCCCCAGGCACCATTACAGGGGAACTCGCTGAGGCACTTGCAGGCCTGGAGCGTTACACATCTCTCATTTTGTCTCTGAAGCCCATACCGCAAAGGACAGTGTGTGCAGAGCTGCTGCTAAGGGAACATGCAACAGTGAATGCAACACATTAGCCGGACATGTTGGCAAAGGCTTACGGCTGCAACACCCTCAGGAACTGCACAACGACGTGAACTGTTAACGATGATTGCACGTGTGTCCAGAAGCGCTTCCGTAAAGGGTCTGTAACAGGCTTAATATTTGTCCTGAAAGAGCAGAGAGGATTCGATTATGATCAACTTTTTATTTGGTTATTGTGTGAAGTGCTTTCGTCACCGCTAAATTAGGAGTCAAAAGGATCGGACACAGAGCCAAGAACAAATCACACAATATAATTAAATAACCAAACCCCTCTTTGCCGCTAAACTACACCCATATAAACAGCATAAAGCCCATTATATAAGTTCAACATATTTGGCCAAATCAAATTCAGGTGTCAACTTTGACACACACAGATACACAGGTGCTGCCGCTGCCGTGTTTTTATTTTAGAAGATGTCAAGTACATTTGAGCAACGCTATAAAGTGGCACCAGATTAACTACACATACTGTAGATATCTGAAATAATCTGAAATATGAGCTTTTTCAATGGAATAAGATCAGTTTTTCTTCTCACTGCCAAAATCTGCACACTCCACAACATGACCCTCCCCCCCAATCCACACACCACAGATCTCGACAGGTGATGTTTTATGAGCATCTCGCTGCAGACTGAGCCCATTTTTCTCATTCACTAACAAACACAAACCTGTAATCACTAATCTTTATCAGATTTCTGCTCTACAACGTACGTTTGAACTAGTTTTAGAAAATGAAGCGTTTAGGACTACCATGACTGATGCTTTTGGTCAAATAAACAAACACTTCACTCTTTCACGAAGACATCTCTTCTTTGTAACTTCGCTCATGATTTGACGCATTAGTCATTTTGGCATTACCAGTGCAGCAAAGGATCCTGGGCAGGAATCATTTCCTCTCAATGCTTTGATGTTGTAAGTTAAAAATGTTGCTCAGACACAAAATCTGTTTTTTTTTGTTTTTGTTTTTATGAGCAATACACGTTAAGTTCTTTGCCGTGAAAAAGTGCTTCCAGTGTTTTCCTTGGTATGAAATCATGCATTTCCCCCACCTAAAACAATGACACCCCTCTGTTCTTGTCATCTATTTGTGATAAATGTTTCTCATCTTGCGTACATTATGATTCAATCTTTTTGAATGCGAGGTTGTATGTAGTGCAAACATCATTGGAAAGACCATGTGTTCTGCTTTATTTCTGAATATTGTGTAAATATGTTGATTTAATGGACTTTCCTATATATATATTTGGTTTGAATAAGGGCTGTATGAAATAAGTCATTTTAAGTCTTTGAGTACTTATTATAATTGCTGTCAGATTTTAACTAAGATTATTTCATGTTAAGGATTTTAGTAACATGATGCATAGAGAGATCTACATTAGCTGAGCTGTGCAATTTTCTAATGTGCTATAGCGGAGCATAAAGTAGATCTGCTGTACTGTCTGTCACATTATTGCAGTGGGTTTTTACATTAGTGGCAAAACACAAGACACAAGTGAATTGCAGTGTAGGACAAAACAACTATAAGGCAGACCAACCCGTTCTCTCTCCGAACTCGTAAAATACGGACGTTTGGACAGTGGCTGTCAGCGTCTGAAGCGACGAAAAAAGGTGCCCCTTCAGCGTGTTTGTATAACGTACCGGGGAGAGCAGCAGCTACACGGGGTTTAGTGAGTTGTATGAAGGGACGAAATTCCGCAAAGGGGGGTTGGTCGGGGTGGCGGATGGGTCAAACACAGGACTTTCACCCGGGAGATTCCCGCAGGTCACGGAAACGTAAGCCTTAACATAACTGCGTCATAAGGGACGGCAATAGTCCCGACCAAGCGCGTTTAGTTAAAGCGTGTTATATGACGCTAAAGGAGACTTTTAGCGCCAATAACAACGACAAAGGCACCTGACCTAGCGTCCGTATTTTACGAGATGGGAGTGAGAATCTATTGCGCAGACAAGTTGGTGTTTCTATTATCGGTTACACAACACTGACTGATATAGTAATTTGATTTGCAGTGAGCATGCAGTGGTTGGTTTAAAACCGGTTTGCAAGTGCAGAGAGGAGATTGTGATATCTAGCGCTGTGTAAGGATACTAGGAACCAAGTGAAAGGAAGGACCTCATCCCACTTTGCCACTAAGAATCCTCTGCAGGTTAATGTCTTGGAGTACCTTATAGTATATGTTTAACAAAAGAATATATAAGAGAACAGAGCTATGATAAATGTATAAATACAAATAAAGCCAAGTAAATCCAAAGTGTATTGGTTTGACAGCTAAACATGTGTATATACTGTATGTACCTGTACTTCTTATTACAACAAAACAGCTCATTTGTACCCAAAATGTTCTACAAATAGAATTGTTTAGCAACTGATGCCACTTTTGAATATATGAAATATTAAAGATTGTAAAATCAATGTAAGGCTTTGGTTAAACTTGTGTTTGTGTCAGAGAAATGTTGGACTTTTGGTTATTTTGGGGCAAAACACTCCACTAAGCAGCAGTCACCTTAATTGGGTCGGCTAAATGCTCAACACATGGAAGAGACAAAACTCCCCGCAGCCAAAAACGGAATGACAACTTGACAGCAGTCAGTCGCTCTTTGTTGGATCAACTTAGCAGCAAAACAGCATAATTAGTCAATATGGCTTTAAGAGCCAATTTGAGCTCTTCAATAGTAAATAGTGCTATAATTAACAGACAGGAGATTGACGGCTGTTTCACTGTCAACCACCGAGGACATCCGCAACATTTTCCCAGCTGGGATTTGAAGCAGCGACAATCACAAACATGTCCCAGTAACCACCAATTCACCCGTCAGTTGTACAAATGTAAACACATTAAAGATGTAATGTTGCCTTGTTGTATCGTGGCAGAAACTAGCTGCCACCGCTGTAGTGTGTAGTGAGCCTGGAGTGCCACCCTGTGGCTGCTCCTGATACTTCATGAACCCAAAGCTTTTGTAGTTAGTGTCCTGACATTTTTTTTTCTTTTTTTTCCTTTTAATCAAAGTCTTTTTATTTAGTTTTCAGTATAACAACGTACAAAGTTGTCAATTTGTTAAAGACAAAAAAAAAAAAAACAGCGTATACCACATATATCAAACCAACAATAATAAAAGAAAGATCAAAATACTCCCCTCCCAAATCACTGCCAGTGATCATATGTCAGAATCACATATGATACCCCACGATAAGTGACTGGATAGACTGGAATTCCATTAAACTGTGCTTGATTAATAAGTATGTATAAAGCCTGGAATGAGTTCAAAAAAGGTCCCCGTGCTTTCCGAAACCGTGCATTTGAAAGCTGAAGCGAGAACTTGATTTTTTTCAAGCTTTAGGCAGAACATTATATCTGTCAGCCATTGTGTGTGAGTGGGTGGGGCAGGTTGCCACCACCTTGGCAGAAATGCTCACCGGGCCAGAAGAGAGGCAAAAGACACAGTGCGTCGTTTATCTGCAGTTAATCTAACCTCCTCTTCAGTGACCCCAAAAAGAGCAATTAGAGGCTTTGGTTCCAATATGATGTTAAACACCTGAGATAATGTTTGGAAGACCTCCACCCAGAACTTGCTAAGCCTGGGACGTGACCAATACATATGAATAAGAGAGGCTTCAGAAATCTTACTTTTAATGCAGCGTGGGCCAACGTCAGGGTACATGGTAGATAGTTTGGCTGTTGCCCTATGAAGCACTTTGAATTGGAAAAGGCAGTGGTGAGCACATAGAGGGGTGGAATTAACCAGTTTAAGAACGGAACTCCATGTATCTTCTGACAAAGAGAAGCCCAGGTCTTTTTCCCATGCTGCCTTGATCTTGTCCACAGGGGGGTGCCTTAGATCCAACATCCTGCCATACAAGGCAGAGACAAGTCGCTTTTGACATGGGTTTAAATAAAGAACTATATCAACAAGGGAAGTGTCTGCTGATATATGCCCTGACATTTTTTATTCTTTATTCAACCCATTTTAATTGCAGTGATGATTCTTTCTTTGGATTAAATATTTTAATAAAAATTAAGACCTTTCATAGTCCGATTTATGAGAATTATAAGTGACTTTAGAGCCCTTGTGCATGTATATAAAATTACATTTGAGACAATTTTAGGGGTGTAAGAAAAAAATCGATACACTGGAGTATCGAGATATATTATTTAGCAATACTGTATCAATTTTCAAAAACGCAATATCAATTTTATTTATTTTTTTAGTTTACGTGCAAAAATATTCATGTAAGACAGTGCTTCATGTTTTATGTTGTGTTTAAACCCCCTACTGCTAGATGGCTATGCTGAGACGCACCACTAGTGTCCTTGCCTAACAGTGCCTGACTTTTTGCTAGAAGCTAACAATGTATCTATGGCTGAACTTTGGCCTACTTTAGCATATACAAATTAGCTCACTAAGAACCTTTGAACCACAATCTCAAACTGGCAGTTTGATTTTCTGTGTACTGAATTGTTTACCTAAAGTAAACTTTTTTTGACTTTTATGAAAATCATGTCTTTTTAGTTTTTCTAAAATTATACTTTAAAAAATCCCAATATATCGCCTTACACACAGTATTGAAATATATTGCAATATATTGAATCGTGACCCATTTATTGTGATACGTATCGTATTGCCAGATTCTTGCCAATACACAGCCCTAGACAATTTTATACTTTTTAACAAACTGCAGACACTCTTTAAGCATTATCAAGTAGGTGGAATAGCCATAGATTAAACAATATACACATTCAAAGTAACAATGAATAATTCCGTAGAAACTGTCCTGAAATGACAATAAAGACACTGATGGAAAAAATATTTGTTTTTCTTCGAGGAGAGATTAATGGCCCCGCAGTAATGCAGGTAAGTGGCTGTTTGCATTAACACCTGCTGTACATATCATTTACTATATATAGTTGTTCAAATACAAACTATACAAAACTTCAATATTCAATGCTTCCAGGTACAATTGCTGGATATGTAAGAGGCTGTCTTTACAAATTGAACAAATTCAAAGTCTTGTCAGGTAAAGCAACTGAAAGATAAACAAGTGATTGGTCCTGTATTTAAAAAAAAAAAAACACACAATGTGGTCAGGAGATGATGCTGGATAAAGAGAAGCATCTCCGAGGTTACACACGTGTACACTAAAGACAACAATTAGATTTGGTCAAACCGTATCTTCTACAGCTGAATACAAAGACAGGCCAGCAGAACGGTCTTACTAAGAGCTGTTTACTTCCTTTTAACTTTGACTTACTCTGGCCTCGCCCCTGGAGTGCAGTCCTGACATATTAATGACCACAAGAACAAAATTAAAACAGAAAATAACACGTTAAAAGAAGAATGATTGATGGGAGAACAGGTCATACTATGTGTATTTTGATACAGATCCAGATGGAGTTAAAGACATTAAGATTTAGTTATAGGGCCGGGTACAGAATTCAATACTTTTTAGGCACCGACCGAATTGTCTCTATAATATCGAAAAATGCCTTGTCATTCAATACCCAATTTTAATATCTAAGGAGGAAATCTCATCAGCTACAGTGAGCCAATAAGCATGCAGCTTCTACCAAGATCTAATAATGTTTGTGATTGGCTGTCTAACGTTACACGTCATAGAGGTAGGCAGGAAAAACTCTACGTTACGCACAGAGACGGGGATCTCGTAGTAGGAGCTGAAAAATAAATAAAAAGATTTGTGCCGTAATGTG
Source organism: Perca flavescens (assembly GCF_004354835.1). Taxonomy (NCBI): domain Eukaryota; kingdom Metazoa; phylum Chordata; class Actinopteri; order Perciformes; family Percidae; genus Perca; species Perca flavescens. Next base: position 20,386,094 of record NC_041351.1, on the reverse strand, counting down.
TAATGTTGTCATTTCTTTTTGATTTATAAAATTGGTAGCGAAAAATTATCTTTTAGGAATCGGTATCGAAGTCACGGTATTGGTATCAGTATCGAATATTTTTGAACGATACATAGCCCTATTTAATTAACACATTAAAGTACAGAACGAGGCATAACTTGGCAAAAATATATATTATAAAGTTCTGTACTGGTCATCTAATTGTAACGCACTTTATAGTAGCCTATCATAAGAAGCACCGTGGTAAAACATGAATGTTATTCATATATTTAAAAAGCCTCTTAAGAGCACCACTGCAGGAAAGAATGAATTCAGCCTATTAAAAATAAATGTAAGATCTTGAGGATATATAATTATTTGGTTAAACACGGGGAAGTACTCTTACTTTATGAACACAAACTTGGCTGCATACTATTTATCACCCAGAGAAGAAATCTACTTTTTTAGTCCCCTGGCCTCAGTGGCTGGCATACCTTAAAACCTCAGATGTGTAGAATATGCAGAATCTGAACAGACAGGACTTATAGCACAGGTGTGATCAGGGTCTGGCAGGTGGCAGTTGTTGGTGTCCCACGCTTACCTAAACCCTTAAGTGAAAGTATTTTTCTTAAATGAACATGCCCAGCCCTTTCTATCGCTGTCCAGTTATGTTGTTTCCTCCAGGATTTATGACGATGGAATCCAGTAAGGGACGGAGAGCCTGGCCAAAAGGCCTAAAGAGGAAACACAGCAGACAGTACTGTTACACCGAGATTGCCAAAACAAACGGCCTAAAGATAGTTTAAACAATGTGGGGACGGGGGGAAAATATCCAATTGAGCACAACAATAACACCGCCTTTCAACTCAGAACAACACACACAGGGAGAGAGATCTAGAAATAGCAAATAACAGACAACAGTTTCAGTGTCACAATAACTACAATTTAAATGTTACTTCAGTACTATTGCACGCCATTGTTCCGTAATATTAATATTTCATAAATGTTGCGATGCGCGGCAATGCCATATGTCTCAGTGCCGCCTCCTCAAGGAGGTACATGAGGTGTATGAGTGGAAAAATCCACCATCACATCTTCTCACGCAAGACACCATCAATCTGGGATGTTCACTACATCTCAGGCTATTTTGAGAGGTGAAGTGATGCAACCTTCTATTTCCCTATACCTATTGTGTTTTTCCAACTTGCCTCTCCTACTTTTATTTTAGTTGGTGTATGTAGCATTTCCTTGGCTGTACCCCTAATCTTGAAAAAGTGTTCTCAAAATGAACACAAAGTGTGCTCAACAGCCATTTCTGGTGTTGCAATGTGGTTTGGCTGCCAGTGTAGAACACCTGAGAGCATTTAAACAACTTTATCCACTACCTGAACAGAATTCAAGTCCACCTAAACTAAGTGACAGGAGCTAAATGTGAAGCTAATTACCGTACAGAACTTGCAAAGATGGACATCAAAATTGTTCAAAAGTTGCATATGCAAAGATGCAGTTTAACTACAAATACAGAGAGAAAAATTATAAGAGCATTGGTGATGTTAAAACAGCTTTATGGCGCTAGTTGACTTACGTGGATAGTACTTCAGATGGAAGGTCTGTAATGTACGACGGGATCGTTTTGCCCGTGAGGAACTGAGCCACCTCGTTGCTGAAAGTGTTGCAGTTGTGCTCAAACAAGTTGTACGTGTCAACTCTGTGCACCCAGATGAGGAAGAAGAAAGAGAAGAGAGAGGAGACAGACACATATATTTAGAGAGAAGACTGAGAGGCCGTACAGGGTGGAGAAGGCCGGGTGCGTAGCAGGAAAAGACAAGATAGAGGCATTTTTGCGAGAGATAACAGAAAGAACTGAGAAGTGTGAGACTTTAAATGCGTGTACAGAGGATTCTAAATAATGTAAAAAAAAACTATACAAATATATTATTTCAATATAAAAGAACTAATGCCCAACTTCCAGGTGATAAAATGATTAGATTTTTTTTGAGAGGATGGTGCAGGAGCAATGAATTTGTCTCACAACCCATTTGTGTTTTTCACCTGTATTGAGAATTATGAGGATGTCTCATTAATTTATTTAAAGACTTTCTAAAAGAAAGAAGTTGTAGCCTACATCCATGGAGTAGTAAGAAATAAATTAATACATTTTAAATAGTGGCCCCTACCCACCCTGAACTCCAGGATGGATCCCAGTGGGATGTAAATCTGTGTGATGAGCCTTTACCTGTATGTGGATTCTGCCAGTGAAAACAGGTACACCATAAATATTTCCAGAGACACCTCAGTGGAGCCCAGGTCCACTATGGAGTCAGGCTCACCCAAGGGGGTGCCACCCTAGGAAGCAACACACATACACCCCTTAGTATGCCTTGGTTCCAAACACTTTGACAAACACGTCCTGATCCATGACTTAATTTCCCTGTACATCAGTAAAAGTGGCAAAGGTTTTATTTATTGTTTGTATTTGATAAAAGAACTAAGCTGATTCTTACAGGTGGACAATTGTTGATGCCTTCTCCCACAAAGAAGAATTCCTTTCCATGGACCACAACAGCAGTGTGCCTATAAAATACCAAAACACCTTATTCCAATAAAACCAACCAATGGAATTAGTTAACCACAGTTTACAGTATATTTAGTGAGAAGACTGAAATAAGTATATAAGAAGCTGCACTCACCATATCCCATCAAGCTGTCTTCCTGTGTTAATAAAAAAAACAGAATTAAATCAGAATACTTATTCCAGTCTAATTAGTTGGCAGAAAATAAAGTCATGTCTCAGGCCTGAGTAACATCCCCGCTCTCTCCTGGTTACTCTCGCGGGCCCGGTCGCCCTGTCTCCGGCTTTGATGAAGCCAAGCAACAGGTAACATTGGCTCGTCAAAAACTCACCTAGCAAGAGAGGGCTCAGCTGGCGGGCCATGCCTCTGGACATGTCGTAAATGTACAGTTTCACCGGGTAAGAGTCAGTTTGATCCATGATAGCACAAAGGGATAACTTCCAAATGACAACTGGTAGCTAGCTAACTTAGTACAGGGTTAGCTGGCTGCTGACTCACATCCACCGAGAGTTGGCCGACTGGCTAGCTTACGTTAGCTAGCAAACAAAACTTTAATATAAAGTTTATCGTGGAACTGTTAATGTAACGTTGCCTATATAAACACAGGCTACAGACTATTTCACATAAAAGGTAATAAATATACTTAGCGTAAATCTCTTAATAGATATAAAAAGTAATAACCCAAAGCCGGGTGACAGCTGCCGTGTCACGGTCTAACTGTAAACAAAAACATGACTGTCAAAAATGTGCTTCGCAAGGGGGGCGCGCATGGGGGCGGGGACGTCGGGGACCTGTCTTCCGGAGTCGAGTCAAGCCTCTCTGCAAACAATTCCCGCCTACTTTACTCAAGACTTTACTAGGATTGGCAGACAAGCCTCAAATAGACGACGAGCCGTTCCGGCCGTTCCCCGTACGATTTTCAGCGTGCTCGTTCATGTCTTACCTGAACGCGCCAGCCATTGAAATTAGTCTGGACTTGTAAGCGCTTGTGAGCAGAAAAAAGCAGAGCACGGCAAGTGACTTTATGCATCTACAATCATTTTATATCTCACCAGGTTATTGTGTGAGTTTATGGAGTGTTTAGGCCATATAGCTTGTGTGCATAATAAGAAAGATACGTTTGTTCTCTAAGCGACCCGAAGATATGAATGGATGAAGTGGCTAATTACAAGCTAAGCTAACGTTTGCTAACTTAAACGTTGCCTGAGTGAAGTTGAAACCTCAGTTAACGTTAATTACATATTAAATTAATTCAACAATTAATGGTTCTTTGCACAATTATTGTTTTCTTTTTGAATTAGCACCACCTTAAATACATAACCTATTTTGTGAACCTTTTAGAGGAGCACAGCAAGTCAGTAAATACACTTTTAAACTGGACAATATGCTTAATTATGTTTTAACATTACTTATCTTTATTAACTAAATACCTAAGTATCGATAATGTATAACTATGCCTGCTCCTTGTGCCATTTACCAAGAGATAGAGAGTGAGCAGAATTCAAATGCACAGCAAGATGCCTTCTGCTACAAATGACAATCCAGACCAAATGCTATGGTGCTAACTGTACACAGTTTAAACATCAAATGTTGCAACAGTATTCAAGCTACTTCATGTTTCCTGTTGTGTGTTATTGACCCTGCTGAATCACTTGGCAGGACCAGAAGCAGCACAAATGGCGGAGTGGAATGCCTATTACAAGAATGAGGATGACGAGGAAGACCAAGAGGAAGGAGAGCAATCTGGAGGTGGGATAAAAGCCTCTCCATTTACTTCATCTGAAGTGCACATAACACAAGACCGTCAGCTACCATCTGTCACTCAGATTTGGTCATCATGCCTCTCTGCTAGATTATTCTTCCACATTTCTATATTTCACTTTTTTCTGCATTTCACCAATGGAACCGTATGAGACAACTTTTGATTCAATCACGCTTGCATGCCATGCAGTTATAGTGTTATAAACTATAGTTATTAACGTGTAATTCAACAAGAGTTTAAAGTTGTCATTAAACAGCATTTGATATCAAAAAGTAAGACATTGTCTGAAACCTTGAAGTTACATAACAACAACTCCGGCTCTCTGTCCTTGGTAGGAGATTACAAGATTACAGGGAGGGACAGTTTGGTCTTCTTGGTGGATGCCTCAAAGGAAATGTTCATCAAAGGAGAAGACGGAGAGCCCTCCAACTTTGACATGACCATGCAGGTAAGGTGGCCAGTTATCTTAGTCTCTTTTGCTTCGTCTTTGTTGGAATTGCAAGAAATGTGCTGTAATTATCCCAAATATTATGTATAGGCTGAGACAGCATAGTAGAGGAAAGGTATTTTTTAGAAGTAAATCATCCAATTTATTTTTTAATATACAATTATTTAGAAAAACTGAAAACCTCCAATAAGCTAACCTACTTCAGAATGAGTTGTTTTTGTTCTGATAACAAGTGTCTGTGTTCTGTCCCTGTAGGTTGTGCGCAGTGTGTACACCAGTAAGATCATTAGCAGTCACAGGGACCTGGTGGCGTTGGTTTTCTACGGCACAGAGCAGAGCAAAAATCCCAGGAACTCTTTCAAGCATGTCTACGTATACCACGACCTCGATGAACCCGGTGAGACGCTGCACTTTTCATACTAACACACGGGTCGCACTTCATCTATAGTATCTTTTTTGTGCATGTTATAGGTTTATAAAGTGAAAAGCCCAAAGTCCACCCCAAAGGGACTTACCATCTCCAACAGAAAACACTGTTCACAAACAGCTCTATTGTAGTCCAGCCTTTACTTCAGAGACAAACGTGCGTCACTTTGTAACAAACGTTATAATGCTCACCTAGCTGCTATCATGGCACGCCCTCATACTCTGCTTCTGACTGGCTAGTAGTCCTTACCTAGCTACTGCGCATGTGCGAGTCCCAACAAAGATGGAAGTGAAGATGTCTCACTCTGTAGCTAAAACAGAGAGCTCAACACACAGGGTGAAAAGAGGAGCTGCAGCAATGTGCAGTACAACCGAAATATGGTGTTTTTTTGAAAATTAAACCATGTAAACCTATTCTGATATAACCTCTAAATGAAATTATGAACCTGAAAATGAGCATAATATGAGCACTTTAAGCGCTGTAAGAAAGTCCTCCTAATCAGGTATTTGGATAAATTTGTGGGAAAACGGTATTGGTGACCTTATACATTGTTGAACATGTCTTTCTTACACCCCTATTCATTCTGTTTTTCCTCATCTGTCTTCTTACATTTGTCTGTCTGCTCCATTGTTTTCCGCAGGTGCAAAGCGAGTGCAGGACGCGGACGCTCTGCGGGGGGCAAAAGGTGCCCAGCTGGCAGCAAAGACCATGGGCAGCGGCGAGACGTCACTAGGCGACGCCCTGTGGTGCTGCGCCAACCTCTACAGTGACATCAAGCTGCGCCTCTCGCAAAAGCGGCTCATGATCTTCACCTGCAGGGACGAGCCACACGGGGGTGACAGCGTGAAGGACCGACAGGCTCGCACCAAGGCCAATGACCTCAAAGAGACCGGTATGTCTGACGCAAAGGCTGCTCTTCTTTCATGAAAGTCTGGAATACTGTCGTGGATTAAAGCTAAAAGTTGCCCTTAGAAAATTTGCTGTTGTTTATTTATCATCTGCTCTGGCTTTTCCAACTTTTTGTACACAGATGTGGTAATAATAATTGTTCAAAATTATATGAAATTGAGTATTTTTTTAATGAAAAATGTAAAAAAAAAAAAAAAAACATTCTTGGGGGAGGAACTCCTAACCCACCCCACCAAATACATACAAGTCTTCCACAAATCTCGGGAAAACGCTGTATACCGAACACTATCATTTCACTTTGGCATTTCTAATCAGCCACTATTCATTCATTGCATTTTTGCAGCTTTTAATACGTTAAGCCTGTATGTCTTCATGGATTCATGCGACCGTTCCCTTCTCTCTTAGGTGTCACGATTGATTTAATGCATCTGATGAAACCGGGCGGCTTCAATGTCGCGTCCTTCTTTCGTGACATTGTAAGTCCACCTGAGGATGAGAGCGAGTTGGGGCTGCAGCTGGAGCCTTGTGCCAAACTGGAGGACCTCCAGAAGAGGGTGCGGGCCAAGGAGCAGAAGAAGAGAGCCATGGCCAGGTAGAGATGACTGACACATTTCCATTTCCACACATCAAAGTTTAGTGCCGTTTAGTCACTTCCTTTGTTATTTATAGCTCTTTGTATTATATTGATATGAGAGTAGGACTCCACAATTAATCGCAATTTTATCGAAATCGCAATATGGACTAGTGCAATATCCAAATCGCAGGGGGGGAGGCGCAGTATTTGTTAAACGCAAAATATGTGTCTAACCATTCTGAATGAAGTATTGTGGGGCTGCAGAGACGTCCTGGGCCTACAGATCCAATCCTACAGACTAAAGGAAAACATATTTGTTTGGTACAGATCCTCGCAAAAATCACACTACATGACAATAGTACATTTGTATTTGTGTTTCAGTGAAAATGAGATTGATGATCCAAAAAATTCAGAAACGAGGGAGAAGTGAGAGAGTGACAGTGATTAGCTTCGGAGCGAGTAGCGACTCTAGAGTCATGGTGAGAGAAACAAAGTGTCTCCCCTGTGTTTTCTGACCACGGTGGGAAATCTGTAGGAGGAAAAGTTAGCCCTCTCCTTAATTTCACGTTGTTTATGGAGAAGGAGAACCAGGAAATGAGTCGGGGGGGGGAAATGCAACGCTACCAAGCCACGGCCGAGCGGCGTGCGTCGCCGCGACCTGTAGTTACATTTTTTGAGAGGTGCACGTCAGATGCAGAGAGGTCTGCGGTAGGGCTGGGCGATATGGAGAAAATCAAATATCACGATATTTTTGACCAAATATCGATACCACAACGATATTGTAGTGTTGACTATTGGTGCTTTCACAAAATATTTACCCAATGAGATTTTTGATAACTAATCATCAGTAATGTGGATATAATGACTAAGTGGGTAAAGGCAAATAATAGAACAGTTACAACAGTCTGGTAAGTTCAGAAAATGACATCACTTTACTGTAATGCAGCCTTTAAAACCAGGAAAAGACACCACTTATGCCATAATACGATATCCAAAATCTAAGACAATTTCTAGTCTCATATCACAATATCGATACAATATCTATATATTGCCCAGCTCTAGTCTGCGGGGTTACGCCGTCGATTCTACGCAGAAGCATAAAAAGGCCTTTACACCTCTCGTATTCCTCACACCACCCGTCCCTCTCTGCCATCTTTAGGTTGAACCTTTGTCTCGGTGAGGGCATAAATGTAGCTGTGGGAATTTATGCAACTGCTGTGAGCGCTCGGAAACAAGCCCCCGTCAGACTTTACAGGGAAACCAACGAGCCAGTCCGCAGCAAAACCCGAACCTTCCACACCCAGACTGGCAGCCTGCTGCTGCCCAGCGAGATAAAGAAAGCCCAGGTAAGAGCAGACTAGATCTATGCGCATTTTGGCTCGTGTGGCTGGTGAGATATTGAAATCCAAACTTTCCACCTGTAAGTGGTTTTTGTTGCTCTTTTTTTTTCTCTCTCTCGGTTTGTTTCCGGCGCTGTAGGTGTACAGTAAGAAGCAGATAGTGATGGAGAAGGACGAGGTGGACGCCATCAAGAAGTTTGACGATCCTGGATTGGTTCTGATCGGATTCAAACCGATGGAGAAGCTCAAGCGTCACCACCACATCCGACCTGCTGTTTTCCTCTACCCTGAGGAGGACGAGGTGAAAGGTAGAGCCGTCTGCGTCTGATTTGCCTTCAAAACCAATGGGAAGAAATATGAAAACCGTAGTATTGAGTGTCCGTTTTTGAACATGTATGGTAATGTTTTAGTTTTGAATAAATAAAAAAAAAAAAGTTCTTTTCTACAATGAGGCTTTTAACAATGCGCATTTCATTGGACGGTGTCATCAAAAGTCTTCTCTGAGCCGAGCTCTAATATATCCTGTGTTTTCCACCTCAGGCAGCGCATGTCTGTTCTCTGCCTTGCTGACTAAGTGTAGCGAGAGGAATGTGTTCGCACTGTGCCGCTGCATCGCTCGCCGGAACTACCCGCCTCGATTTGTTGCCCTGGTGCCTCAGCAAGAGGAGGTGGACGAGGGGAAAGCGCAGATCACACCACCAGGTAATACACTGCTGAGTTCAGCAGAGGAGGCACACTTTAGGGTTTGTTTTCAGTTTCCGTCACTGTATTATTTGGTTTTTCTAGCTTTTAAAAATAAAAAAAAACAGATCAGTTTGCAGTCATAAGCATCATAGGCAACCGTGTAGCTGTCTCCGTCATCATAGTAGTGTGCTAAAGCTCGATAGCGACGTGTCGTCTCTCGCGCCTGTCTCAGGTTTCAACGTCATCTATCTGCCATTCGCTGACGACATCCGGACTCTGGATCCTCCCCAGTGTCCAGTGGCCTCCCAAATACAGGTGGACAAGATGAAGGAGATCGTCTCCAAGCTCCGCTTCAAATACAGGTAGCTGCTCATGTTTGGTGCTTTACAGAGACCTAAAGGCCGTTTTATGGTCCTGCAGAGGCTCCACGCACGCAAGCTTTCATCGAAGCCTACGTAAGTGGCCTGAGGGGGGAGTGGGTGATAGAGTGAGGGAGAAGTGAAAGAGTGACGGCGATTAGCTTTGGAGCGAGAACCAACTCCAGAGTCCTAGTCCCTCCCCTGTGTTTTCTGACCACGGTGGGACATCTGCAGCAGGAAAAGTGAACCCTCTCCTTGATTTCACGTTGTTTATGGAGAAGGAGAACCAGGAAATGAGTCGGGGGTGAAATGCAACGCTGCCAAGCCACGGCCGAGCGACATGTAGTTGCATTTTTCGAGAGGTGCACGTCAGGCTACGGCATAGGGTCCGGCGTAGACGCAGAGGGGTCTGCGGGGGTACGCCGTCGATTCGACGCACAACCATGAAAAGGCCTTTAGTTTAGAGATGCTTCTGTAGTCCTAAAGAGCATAACTGTGTGTGTGTGTGTGTGTGTGTGTGTGTGTGTGTGTGTGTGTGTGTGTGTGTGTGTGTGATATTATTCTGGGGGACATACCTACATACTTACATAATTAATATATGACCACTAGCTTGTATGGACACTTTGTGGTGACAAATTGGCGAGTGCGATGTCTGCTCGTAACAAAAGTCCTTCAATTGGTTTTCTTTCTGTAACATGTTTTCATTCTTTGTTATGTAACGTAGGAGTGATGCTTTTGAGAATCCAGTCATCCAGCAGCATTACAGGAACCTGGAGGCCTTGGCTCTGGATATGATGGCTCCCGAGGACATGGAGGACCTCATCAGTAAGATGCAGACAAACAGACATTCAGAGATCCTGGTTTCCTCTCGTGGCTGGTACAACCACTTCTTGTTCCTTCGTCTCTTCGTCACGTTCTGTATCTCTTTGTCTCTGTCTCAGTGCCAAAGGTGGACCAGATTGACGGCCGCCTGGGTCCTTTGGTTGAGGAGTTTAAAGATCTGGTCTACCCTTTTAACTACAACCCCGATAGCAAGCCAGCTGCCAAACGCAAAACAGGTCAGAGCTGGGGTCTTAAACAGAAACAAAGCAAAAGTCAGTCCCTCCAGGAATTCAACAATTCACGCGAATTCAACCAATCGCCATGAATTCAGTGCGACTCGCTTTTTATGACCAATAACCAGAGTTTTCCGCAACTTCAACCAATCCCAGCAGTCCCACATCCCACATCCTGTCAGCTCTCTGCAGCGGGCGGGGCTGCTGCTCATTCCCCCCCCAACTGATAGACACACACAAACGGTGGATGCAAGAAAAACCGGAGATGAGACGTACACAATGACCTAAATTGAGGACAGCTACGCTTGTAATTATTATAAGTGCAACTATAACTTAAAGTCCAATAAGTACTTTATCAAACCATATGAATGCGTGTCCCAGCCCAAGCCAGGATATGAAATGAACTAACAATGTAAAGATCAACAAGCCATTGACAGGAATGTTCAAATTTGATTGATTTTTTGTCTTAAATCAACGAGCCTTTTTCATATTATACCAACATTTGCAGCATCCTGAGCCTTTTTGGTAATACTAGGAAAACTCAGCCCAGAGTAGTTTTATTCTGCCCGAAACAAGTTTGCAATTTCCACTGTCTCTCGCAACTTCATTGCGACAAAAATACAAAAGACATCGCAACTTTTATTGCAATTTTTTACAAAAGCTGCTGCAAATTCAGGCATTTTGGGCCGCAACAGTCACAAAAAAAAGGCAGCGAAATCCTGGAGGGACTGAAAATTGCTTTTTTACTGTATCTTTGTTGTTTTCGCTGGATGGTACTGCAAGTTTGAATTCTTCTGCCCCAATACACATCATCTGCAGGAGGTTGATCAAGTGTATTGATGATTTAGATCTTCTTTTTTTTGTGCTATAGTAAAAATCAAATTTTTCTTTTGACTCGATGCTTTCTCCACAAATGAACCTGCAGCTGGTACCGGTGGCGGAGCTGAGAAGAAGCCCAAAGTGGAGATGCCAGAGGACGAGCTGCGGGCCCACATGCAGAACGGCACCCTGGGAAAGCTGACCGTGCCCGTGTTAAAGGAGGCCTGTAAGCAGTTTGGGGTTCGGACCACTGGGACCAAGAAGCAGGAGCTGATAGATGCCCTGACTGAGCGGCTGGGCTCGTGAGGACCTCAGTATACAACTCAGTGCCTTTTATGAGCAGGCAAACCTGTTCAGAAAAGATCAGAAATGTCTTCAGACACTGTGCACGCAGCAAGTTCTGGTCCATTTTGTGATCCATTTTAAAAACCAGGATATTACCTTTACCCTGTGAACTCAGGGACCGACCAGAACACTGTGTGCAGTGTTCAACCAAAAAGGTTTCCTGTTGTGTATGTCAAGATTAAACCTCTTGCTTTATCCTTTTTTGTGTACAAGTGTACAATTCACATACAGTCATAAAACACACTGTAACTAGTGATGCCACTTGTTAACAACCTTTTATTTGCATTAATAAAAAAATAAAAAAATTTGTACAGCTTTGCATCTAGTTTGTTTTATTTTAACAACCGCATGAGTCAGTATACTGTATGTAATATATTGTTGAGCAGTATTTCCGGTTCTTCAAGGGAAAAAGGTGTGTCCATCCAAAGTAAGACTGCAGCATAGCCTAAACTATAGCACCCACACTTTGTTGTTGGGCAACAGTGAGACAAAGGCACCCATGGGTCCCCTAACAGAGAGCACCAAGAGGAGGACAGTAATGGATACTAGAGAGGTCACGGTGATCGACACCCCAGATCTTTTGGGGCCGTCAATAGGGGAACAACCTTTAACTCTTTACATTTTTACGTATGTGAGATATATGTGTTTGTTGTGTTATGGTGGTCTAAGCTACTGGATGCCTATCTATCTAACTAACTAACTAATCAGCATACCTGGCCCCTCTCACTGCGTTGCGTTGTTTTGCCACATGACACAATAGATGTGTTGAGGGCAGGCCTGCACAGGCAGGAAGAAAAGATAACATGCAACTTTGACCTCATGTGAGTTACGTCACGGCCTTCTTTGGGGAGGATTAACTGACTACACACACAGGTAATGGAGCTTTATGTGTCTACACCTTAGGAACAGTTTGCCGTCGGTATGGGTTTAGATACTTGTTCTACTACATTCTATGTATTATGTCGAGTATTCCTGTGTAGGTTTCCCGTTTTGGTTTACCCCGTGTTGAAACTTTGCTAAATGTTAACAAACAACTGACCAAATGATATCTAGGCACCTAACTTCGCTGTAATATGAATATTAATTTGATGTCATCGAAACGTTGTAAAACATTTAGCAGCCCGGTGGGTGCATTATTTGAACTATAGTGCTTTTATATTTACAGTTCTGAGCAGACGTGGTGCTGTCACACACGTATATTCTCGCTGTCTTGACACAGGCTGAAAGTCTGTCAACTTCAGAGACATGGAGTGCCAATGTGAGAAGGACAACGCTGAGGATGCTGTTACAGGTGAGACGGGATTTAAAAAATAAATTAAAAAAATCAAACATACCTTTTTAGAGACCTTAAAGATGTTTGCGCTAGGCTAAGTAGGCTAACGTGGGCTTATGTTATTATTTGTATTTATGACAATACAATTTTTAAATTGCCACTTCGTTGGATGTCTATTAATGACGTTACGGTCTTTTATGATCTCATTATGTCACGTTGTGTCTTCATGGTAGCAAAAACTAAATCGTTAAGCGTAGACTGTGGAGTACGCAGTACATATTATCAAGTTAGCAGTCAAAAGTTTTTGGACTTCCGGATTAGTTTTTCGAAATAAAAAATAAATGCAAGTCAAGAGCGCGTGACTTTCCACTCCTGACAATGAATAGACCAGTGGTGGGTGTGTTGATATGCAATTAATAAACTGTAATACCTAGTCTGACCAGCAGAGGGACTTAGTTAGTGATATGACCATGGTGCATGTGATTGGAGACAGATGAAGAAGAACGGCTAGGGAAGCTACGTGGTTGTGGCGGTTGTGATGATGTTCAGTCGTACATTAAAGTTTGAGCACAAGCTCATTATGGATTAAGAAAACTAAGTCTCATCTTTAAGACTCAAAAAACACAGTGGGAAAGTATTCAGATCACTTAAGTAAAACTACTAATACCACATTGTACAGTGTTGGAGTAGAAAGTGGCATGAAAAGAAAATACTCAAGTAAAGTAGCCTACAAGTAGTCTACCTCAAATTTTGTACTTAAGTAGGCTACAGTACTTGAGTAAATGTACTTAGTTTACATCCCACCACTACAAAAGGCATGAAACACTACGCAACCATGTTTGATGTAGTTTTATTAAATGATCAAGTTGAAAGCCTTTTTTTTAACACAGCCACTATGAATTGCCATTTGAAACTGTGCTGAAGTTTCCTTTGTCAAAATAATCCTGGAATACATATACATATTACATTAATGTAGACCTTGATATGCCTACAGGGACACACACACACACACACACACACACACACACACACACACACACACACACACACACACACAGAGAGAGAGTGAGCCCTGATTTAAACAATATGGATTTCCTTTTGCATTTCCCATTTAGGTGAAAGGTAGACCCCATGATAAGTTGTGTACAACATTGCAATACTGATGTCATGTTTTCCTCCCTCCCCTCTCTTTTATAGAATGGTGGCTGAACAGCAACAACATCCAAATGGGAGCTTTTACTGTGGTGGGGTATCTTCTCTACAGATTCTCACAGAGTCAGTCACTCACTCACTCACTCACTCACCAACACACAAGTTCATATTAAGTTGGAAAAACAGAAAGCTCCCCTGACATGGTGTAAGCCATGTTGTTTCTCTGATTGACTGACCTGTCCTCCTCAGATATAGTGAGACTGGAAACCAGAAAGCACAGCAAATCTAAACATGTAAAGAAGATTAAACCTGCTTGAACTTATCAGAAATGTTTTTTGATGAGAGCAGACATCCCTGATGGTTTTAGCAGGGGTTTAGCCGGGAACTATGGGTCCTACTTACAGAGGGTGACTCGATCCTCCCTCCATTTTTAGTGACAAATATGAACGCACGTACAGTAGGCCTATGCAGAATCACACCAGACCTGTGCACATTCATTTATTGATCAGAGACACACATATCTAAAGGATAAAGCAGGAGATAGGCTACTCTATATTGTCAGCAAATCCTATGAAAAAGACCAAAACCAACAATCAATCAATGATGACCCCTGGTGTAATACTCACAGTAGTCTTGTTCTCCCTGCAGCACTGCCAGCTCTGATCCGATGGCCGATTCGTCTGTTCTGCACTCTAACCGGTGAGTTCTGTCAGAGTGACATATGAGAGGTCACTTTGTCCTCGACGTCACAGTCTGATCTTAACTGACAGCTCACGTATGTGTGTATGATGTGAAATAAAAATCACCACAACTTAAATGTGTGTTCTGCCTCAGGTCTGACAGCTCTTTGGAGTTGGGTGAGCCACCTAGTGGGAACCCTTCGTGGTACGAAACATACATCCTGAATTTCTGACCAATAGGAATAAAACAAAAATATGTCCCCTATGAATAAAAAAAGAAAAAAGAAGTCGTCATATTCTAAAATGTTCTATTTGTGTCTTGTGTGTCAGGAATCCAGAGCCTGTGTAACTGGCTGTCTGGAATTTGGCGGTTTATCGAAGGTGAGTGCTGGCTGCATTTGTGTTGGATGTTGTTTCCTCTTCATTGTGTGCTTCAAATGGACTTTTTAAGGGAAGCTAAACAGGTCAGGAGAAGTTTACAATTTGGATGGGTATGTTTGGGTAGCCAGAGGAAGTGACTCAGAAATTCAGCAGACACATGACAGAAATTTAGTATATACGTGGAGTGGGGCGTACATGATAATTATAGGCCTATAATTAAGCAACTGACTTACAATCTCCTCCTCCATCAGCATCTTCCTCCAAGTTCAAGTCGCTGATTAGTGTCAACACGGGTCAGTTCACATTCATTTGCCTTTTGATACACGTTTTCTTCTTTTTCTTGTTTGTTCTGTTGAATGTGAAATATTTCAAACCTAAAACCCACTCACTCAGGCCCAGCTGGGCTGAGAATCACAGCTGTTCTGCAAAGTCTTTTATTATTTATCTAATAAAAACTTGTCACCTCATCAGAGATGGATCCATCCAGCAGGATCGACAAACCAGGCCTAAGGCTTATCCTCCTGGGGCCCATGGGTGGAGGACGGACCTCCCTCGCAGATACTTTGTTGGGCAACAGTGAGACAAAGGCACCCATGGGTCCCCTAATGCAGAGCACCAAGAGGAGGACAGTAATGGATGGTAGAGAGGTTACAGCGATCGACACCCCAGACCTTTTGGGGCCGTCATTGGGGAACAACATGAGAGCCAGGGAAGCTCTGAGGAGCCTTCAGCTCTCCGGTCCTGGGCCGCACGCCTTCCTGCTGGCGATACGAGCTCCGGGCTCCAGCACGGAGACCGACCAGGATGCGGCTCAGGCAATCCGAGCCACCCTTGAGCTGTTTGGCGACGGGGTCGCAGGGTTCATCATCCCAGTGTTTACCCAAGCAGACCGCCTGGGTCGGAAGTGTACCGTAGATCAGCTGCTGGATGTGGACTCTGGGGATCTGCAAAGGGCTCTGTCTCTAAGCGACCAGAGGCCAGAGCTGGTGGACAACAGGCCAGACTGCCCCCCAGAGGCACAGAGTGTGATGCGCAGGCAGCTGCTGGGGCGTGTGGTGGCGATGAAGACACTGAGGGGGCATTTTGTCCACGAGCTGCAGAGGAGGGAGGACCGCATCAGGGAGGAGCTGCTAGCTGATATGGGCTCTGCCCTGGCTGGAAAACTGGGACACACATAATAAGGGGGAGGGGGGGCAGTGAAAAAAATCAGCAGACTTGAAGTGCAAGGGTGAATCTTTGCCTGAGGTATTTTTGTCACTCTGCTGGTTCACCACTGTCCAAATGAATGTAGTACTGCTGGATGGCCGCCTTTTGGTTTTCAACATGCCGCCAATGCTTTTGGTTAGATATCATGCCCACACACACACACACACACACTTAATTTAGCTATTTTGATGTGTTGTAATTCCTCCATGTCTGTATATTCATTGGGAAAGGCGTGCACCTCATGTTTTCTTCCTCTGCTGCAGTGCTTGGTCCTCCCCCCTTTCCTTCATAATTTATAAGATTTCAAACTTTAAAGATGATCGGGGAAAATAAACTGAAGTCACATTGGGAGTTCAGCAGTACTGTTCAATATATTCTTTGCTTTCTCCAGAGGCCTCTGAAATAGCATTTAGACAAGATAATTAACAATTACTTTAATATGAACAAGTTCAAATTCAATTGCAGGTTTTAGAGATTGTATTTATGTAGCTGTGATCAGAATAGAAATCTCCTACATATTGTCAACAAATGACAGTAACAAGTTGGTATATGACATAATACTCTCTTTAATTGTAAAGGTATCAATATTGTCTCTATTTTGCAAGTACATGTTGTCAATCTAGTGCAGTATAAACCCATTTTGATCACCTTTCATTTTCAGAATTGAGTTTGCCCACATTTTTAGGCAGGCAAATCCTAATGAGCTGAAACACAAGTAGGTAGACTAACTAACTAAACAGTGCAGACCTTCAACAGACCAATCAGGTTCATCATGGGCATGATGATGTATAAACTTAAGCATTGGAAAGAAGGAAAGAAAATAACCCCCAGTGTTCTGCTGTTCTTTTGCCAAGCCTGACCTCTGACCTGAGAAAAAGAGAAAACGATATTAAAGGAACAGTTAGCCCCAGTCATCATGTTCCAGCTCGTCTGGGAGCCAGGGACTAGTTACAGTGCTGTACAGCCAAACAAATATGCTGCAAAAAAACAAATATTTACCTTATTAGCGCCAATGTTTTCCAGTGTCACTTTTGGGTATAGCTTGTTACTGTCGGGGAAACATCTGACTGGTCAGTAATAATAATAATAATAATACATTTTATTTGGCGGACGCCTTTCTAAATACACAAGGACATCTTACATGTTTAAAAGGGCATAAAAGAAGGAAATGTATTATATTTAGCTTCATAGTAATACATTTTACAAAATAGACCATCTGAAAAGTGCTAAAAACGTCAGAAAAGCAGTAAAAAAGTGTGTCAGGAGGGTTAGACTTTTGGATCAGTTTAACTGACAAAACACTTTTTAAAGAGCTTGACCTTCCCGTTCTGCACTAAAACACAATACCAGCAATTCTAAGTTTATTCAATTTGAAGATAAAAAAAAAAAGATCTGTACTCTCTGGCTAAACGTGTCATTAGCAGTGCAGGAATGTCACAAGAGGAAGAGAGATTAATTTTCTGTTGTATCCACATAATTGGGGATATTATGGGATTAAACCGGGGCTGATTGGTGGTGGTCCTAAAAAAAACATTTAAGAGAAAGTGCCAAAGTCTTTTACACTTGCATTGAAAAATCATTTTTATTTTGACACGGAATCAAATGGCTCATCAAATGGTCAAACATAGTGACAAACCCACTGAAAATGAACACCAAACTGCAACCATTTAGCCACTTTTAGCTCTTTGTTTTAGTTTTTCTGCCTGCACAACATTCTCAGGAGTTTCGCACACCGAAGTAGAGCTACAAAATCAAAGTGAATGATATGTTGAGTGAATTCTGAGCTACTCTCAAAATGTTCAAAATTCAACACGAGAGGAACAACTCACATAGATCCATCCATCTTCATCCGCTTATCCGGTGTCGGGTCGCGGGGGGAGCAGCTCCAGCAGGGGACCCCAAACTTCCCTTTCCCGAGCCACATTAACCAGCTCCGACTGGGGGATCCCGAGGCGTTCCCAGGCCAGGTTGGAGATATAATCCCTCCACCTAGTCCTGGGTCTTCCCCGAGGCCTCCTCCCAGCTGGACGTGCCTCCCTAGGGAGGCGCCCAGGGGGCATCTTTACCAGATGCCCGAACCACCTCAACTGGCTCCTTTCGACGCGAAGGAGCAGCGGCTCTACTCCGAGCTCCTCACGGATGACTGAGCTTCTCACCCTATCTCTAAGGGAGACGCCAGCCACCCTCCTGAGGAAACCCATTTTGGCCGCTTGCACCCTGGATCTCGTTCTTTTGGTCATGACCCAGCCTTCATGACCATAGGTGAGGGTAGGAACGAAAACTGACCGGTAGATCGAGAGCTTTGCCTTCTGGCTCAGCTCTCTTTTTGTCACAACGGTGGGATAAATTGAATGTAATACCGCACCCGCTGCGCCGATTCTCCAACCAATCTCCCGCTCCATTGTCCCCTCACTTCCAAACAAAACCCCAGGGTACTTAAACTCCTTCACTTGGGGTAAGGACTCATTCCCTACCTGGAGTAGGCACTCCATCGGTTTCCTGCTGAGAACCATGGCCTCAGATTAAGAGGTGCTGATCGTCATCCCAACTGCTTCACACTCGGCTGCGAACCGATCTAGTGAGTGCTGAAGGTCACAGGCCGATGATGCCATCAGGACCACATCATCTGCAAAGAGCAGCGATGAGATCCCCAGCCCACCGAACTGCAACCCCTCTCCACCCCGACTACGCCTTGATATCCTGTCCATAAATGTTACAAACAGGATTGGTGACAAAGCGCAGGCCAACCCTCACCTGAAACGAGTCCGACTTACTGCCGAGAACCCGGACACAGCTCTCGCTTTGATCGTACAGAGATTGGATGGCCCTGAGAAGAGACCCCCTCACCCCATACTCCCGCAGCACCCCCCAGTATCTCCCGGGGGACCCGGTCATACGCCTTTTCCAGATCCACAAAACACATCTAGACCGGTTGGGCATACTCCCAGGATCCCTCCAGGATCCTTGCGAGAGTGAAGAGCTGGTCCGTTGTTCCACGACCAGGACGGAACAACTCACGTAGAGTACCATAACAAACCATGGGCTGTGTCACATTGTTTCAATAAAAGAGACTGAAGAAGGCCATCAGAATGTCATCATTATTTAAAGCCTCTCTCTTGCTCTTTCTCCAGTCTGTCCTCCCTTACTATTTATCTGGAATAACTACAGTATCTTCCTAATCTGGTATTTTCCACTGTATTCTGGCCTGAAAGGGTTTTATGTTGCAATATTAATTATATGTTAGTAGCCTAGCCTACTTGAATTGTAAATGTTATATGTGTAACCTTTATGTACATATTTTGTTTGCTGTCAGCACTAGGAAGTGTTTATTTAAAATGTGTCTGAATAATCCTATAATGGATGACCCGTGTAAGCGGCCAGACATGAAAATAAACAATCCATTCATTCATTCACTCATTTTCCCTGGAAGCAGCTTTTGAGTTCCACATCACGTCTAATGTGTGAATCCATTGTTCTCTATGCAATTTGAGACTCCACCAGTCACAATGAAAAACTAGGAGGCCTATGAAAAGACTGAAAGAATGCAAATAAATCAAAAGGCTATTGCTGAAGAGATAGCCACAAAAAAAAATGGGGTTTGTTAGAAAGACATCTTAAAGATGTTATTATATACATATTGGTACATCACCGAAATTGGATGCAATTCACCCTGCTGTACATTACAACAGCAGGGTATATATATTGGTCCCCATCTACTGAAAAAATATCTGGGTCTTTAGCTGCTAAATATTCACCAGTGTCTAACTTTGTCTGCCATGCTAAGCAAATAATACACATTGCCGGACTTACAAAAAGACCCAAAACGATCACAAAGAGACGCTACAGAGATTCAAACAACCACAAAGAGACGCTACATAACTGAGAACATATGACCAAAAACACAGGCCGACTACAAAAGACCCAAAATAATATAATGAGACACAAAACAATCACAAAGAGATGCAAAATGACTAACAATATACTTTTGGGTGTCTTATTCCTATGTAGACAATAGATGTAGTCTGTGCCTAGGGCCCCATTGTCTCATAATCTGTCAATCAAAACCGTAAAGTTGCAAGCGTAAAACCAAAACAATGAGCTAAAAGAGGCTAAAAACTTGCGGAACTTCAGAGTTGGGTGACTTAGGAATTATGTGTGTGGGATTCCTTCGTCATGTGATCCATTGTTAATAAAGAAGTAGGCCTAAGAACTGACACTTTACGCATTCAGCACTGAAAATGAAGTTGCACCTACCACCTGGACTAAAAGCCTGGACACGGACTTATAAATGATCTACATTACTGCTGCAAACAGCAGTAAATCAGCATTGTGTTATTTATTTTATTTTTAACATGCTCACTAACGGGTGATGGGGGAAAAAAGTGGAAAATAAAGTGTTTCGCAGTCCTAGGGGAGGGACTGCTCCACTGTCGACTGACGCAGGCGGTGACAGAAATACGGAGCCAGCGAGACGCTACTGCGCATGTCAGCGTCTGCATGGACGGAGAGAGAGAGACAGACGGAGAGAGAGAGAGAGAGAGAGCTATACTAGGAAAAATTGGCAAAGACAAAGGACTGAACAGCCTTTAGGGAAACAGGAGAGAGAAGATTCAGTTTTTACACCGGTTTATGATAGTCCAGCTGTGACACAACCGGGGGGAAGCGGCCAGGTAAGCGGTCGGTTCGAGGAAAATGAAGTTATAAGACGAAAAGGAAGCGTTGTGGTTGTGTTTGCTGTAGACACATGAGTCACGTAGAGCAGCCAGTAGATTATCGCCAGATATTTGTTACTATCATGGATTAATTGCATGGGTACATGTATGGTTTCACAGTAGAACAGCGGCTATATCCTTATTAATGGACCGTAAGCTCCATAATGTGCGTGTCTTGTTTTGTTCGGGGTGGGGGGGGCTGTTGTCATATTTTGCTAGCTTACTGAACAGGCTGCTTCCTCTATCCAGTCCAAGCTCCTGGAAATGTGTACCTTCTTCTCATTTTGGGGCGGGGGGGGGGGGTCTGCTGACCAACAGGAGATATAGTAGCAGCTTATAGTGTCATTTCGACGCTATCTGTCGCAGTCAACAACAAATTTAGCGTTGCCTTAAAGTGTTGTTTCAGTCGTTTGGCTGCTGTTTGAGCTCTGCTACTTTGTGGTGGGAATTTGTGACCATTTCTATCATTTGAAACGACCGAGTTGTGAATTAACAACATAGCGGAGAATGAAACAGCAAATACAGCTTTTCTTTCTGTCCTTCTTTCAGATGTCCTTTTCCTGGCACTGCTCAGCATCAACTCCTAGTTGTATGTGTTCCAGTGGAAGTGACGCTTCACGGTCAGCAGCCTGCTGATGGAAAGAACTGCAAAGCTTTAGGCTTGGTGATTGAATGGAAAGAGCTGTCAACACGCACCGAAGATGGAGGAAGTGGAAACGCACAGAGAGCAACGGCAGTTTGATTGACGGCACCGCTGTGGTGGTGGTGGTGGTGGTGTTGGAGGAGTAATCTTTCGAGTTGGGAGCATCTGGAGTGTCTTTGTTTGCTGGCAATCCCACCGTGAGTTTCAGTTGTTACCCCAAACCCCCCCCCCCCCCCTCCCTCCCTCCTCCTGTTGACCTTTCTTCACATCCATCCTTTGGAGAGAGCAGGTGTTACAGCCACAGGTCTCGTTTACCTTGCAACTCCCCCCTCCTGTGGCCATACACACAAGCTCCTCTCTTCCAAGCGGCTGAGAGGTTGCTATGGCAATGGTTGTCATGATGCTGATGTAGCGTTCTGAAGGTAGTAGTTGTGGAGGTAGTGGTGGAGCTGGGGGAGCTGGCGGCGGCAGGGCCGGCGGCGGTGAACGTCCAGGGATGGGAAGCGCTCCGTATCCAGCCGGTGAGTGGAAGGGGAAGGGGCGAGGCGGCCTACAAGAGCTGGGCTGCATGCCCTGGAAGGTCAGCAGGCAGAAAGGAGGAGGAGGAGGAGGAGGAGGAGGAGGAGGAGGAGGAGGAGGGGGGGGTGGTGGTGGGAATGGAGGAGAGGAGGTGCAAGGATCCCACGGACTCGCAGCAGCAGGATCTCACATCTTCCTCTTCCTCCCTCACCCCCCCACTACCTGCTCAGCCCTCTCTGACCCCTTCGGCCATTTATCATGAGAAGCAGCGGAGGGAGCTGTGCGCCCTGCACGCGCTCAATAACGTCTTCCAGGACGGGACGGCCTTCAGTAGGGACACCTTGCAGGAGATATACCAGAGGTGGGGACGCTGTCTTATCCAATCTCTATCAATATTTAGCGTGTGTACACGAAATGTGGATAATCTTTTAATCTCGTCTTGTCAACTTGTTGCAGGCTTTCTCCCAGCACTCTGGTGACGCCTCACAAGAAGAGCATGCTGGGAAATGGGAACTACGATGTAAACGTCATTATGGCAGCCTTGCAGACCCGAGGGTTTGAGGCAGTTTGGTGGGATAAAAGAAGGTATATACTGTCGGGCTGTGGCCGAAAATCTTCCATTTCTGTTGTCTTTATTCTTGCACGTGAAAATGTAAGGGAGTTGAAGGACAGAAGATTTGTTTCTGTTGTCACTGCAGGATATCCTTTGACTGATCTCCTTGTTGTTTCCCGTTAATAGTCAATATGAGGGTCAGGCAGACAACTATTATATAGCTGTTACATCTGCAGTTTAGGAGCATCCACTTGAATCCCAGAATGTAAACGCAAGGGAAATATTGTAACGAGGCTTCCTGTGTCCTCTGCACCTAATCAGCAGGGTCTTTAATGATTTCTGTGATATGTCAGCTGTTCCATCAGCTGACAAAGTCTGAGAGACAGTTTAATCAGCATATTCTGCTTCCCTCGTCAACAGTCTTACACGACTGTGGCAACAACAGCAACCGCTTGCTTTTATCAGTAAAACAACAGTGTTATCAGAAAGCCGTATTCCTGTTTCTCTGTCTTGACCTAAACAGGAACAAAATCAAAGCTACTCTAAATCTAGTAACACAGCGTTTACATGTTTGTCATTGTAAATATTAAGCAGTGATATCATGTTTTTTGGTCCAAGTTATGTTTCTGTAATGTAACCTGGGACTTCCTTGTGGTGCATTCAAGTGCTTATGGGAAATATTCCGGATTTCAGAATCAGCTTCCAAACGACAACCTTGTTAATTCATAATACTACCAAATGAATGTGAAAATGTTCACAATATTTAATGTTTAACATTTGATGGATGGAAAGTTGTAAGTGTTGCTGCATTTAAAAAAAAAGTCTTGAGCGTAATTAAAAGCACTTCATAGTGCCGTAAATACATGTAGTGTATGGTCAATTCCGGGTTTTTGAAAATCCTCATGTATTGTAGAGAATTTCTTTTAATGTATTTAGAGCTGCAACTAACGATTATTTTAATAATCGATTAATCTGTCGATTATTTTTTCGATTAATCGATGAATCGGATAAAAAAAAGCCTTCATTTACATCAACTCAATACATGCATACTTATTGTTTTAGTTAATAGTTGTGTAAAGGTAAGTAACCCAAATAGCAGATACAGACAGACAGACACACACACACACACACACTTATTCATTAAATTATTACCATCATTGTAGTAAGTGCAAGTTAAGTTCGTTTATACACCACACACTATTATATTTGTCAACAATAACTGATATGGGACAAAGCACATAATATATACATAACAGATTGAAAAATTAATGGACCAAAAAAGGCGAGTGAATAAAACAGTGTATTTAGTCTTGCAAAGTATACCACCCCTGCTTTATTACTGTTATTACCGAGCTAACGCTAGCTTGTCATGCTAGTCAGCTGGATAACGAGTAAACTGCAGCACCAGAAGAGCTACTGGAGGGACTGTAGGTTCCTCACTTCAGAACAGAACAGAAGTAGGATAGTGTAGTGACTTTACCCTGCTGTTGAACTCCCTTCCTCCTCATCAAGGACTCCAACATGTTTACGTTTTAGGTGCTGACTCATCACCGTGGTGCGCCCGTGCCATGCCGTGTCGCTTTTGCTTATCTTGCAATTAACACATTTTTTATTTATTTAGTGTGAAATGCTCCCACACCTTGGATGACTTGGGTCGTACTGATTTCTCTGCCTCCGCCGAGTGTTTCAGAACAACGTTACGGGTCTCTCCGGTCTCTCTCCGTATCCTCTACCCCTGCTCTGCTCTTTTTTCTTTTCTTTCGCTCCGCTCTGCGCTCAACTCAATTTTTTTTTTATCTCCGCGACTAGGTGGCCTAATGATTGCGCGACACAATGAATCAATAATTAAATTCGTTGCCAACTTTTTTAGTAATCAAATTTTATCGATTTTATCGATTCGTTGTTGCAGCCCTAAATGTATTGTGTATCACAGAATAGCTACCATTGTGCGCTCTCACTATTATGGACAATGTATTCTACACAAAGTGACCCTGTGGTTATTTCTATTTATGATAACTACCTCAAGCAGGTTTCTAGATTTAGGCTTTTTTCATATCATACGGAATTGAAAGGCTGGCAGTAGTGTATATATTTAATCTTAAACCTATTGTGTGCTAGAGAAAATGGTCAACGGTAATGTAAGGATTATACAGTTTCAATCAGGAGCGACTTCATTTAAAGGTCCCATGACATGGTGCTCTTTGGATGCTTTTATATAGACCTTAGTGGTCCCCTAATACTGTATCTGAAGTCTCTTTTTATATAGACCTTAGTGGTCCCCTAATACTGTATCTGAAGTCTCTTTTTATATAGACCTTAGTGGTCCCCTAATACTGTATCTGAAGTCTCTTTTATATAGACCTTAGTGGTCCCCTAATACTGTATCTGAAGTCTCTTTTATATAGACCTTAGTGGTCCCCTAATACTGTATCTGAAGTCTCTTTTAAATAGACCTTAGTGGTCCCCTAATACTGTATCTGAAGTCTCTTTTATATAGACTTTAGTGGTCCCCTAATACTGTATCTGAAGTCTCTTTTATATAGACTTTAGTGGTCCCCTAATACTGTATCTGAAGTCTCTTTTAAATAGACCTTAGTGGTCCCCTAATACTGTATCTGAAGTCTCTTTTATATAGACCTTAGTGGTCCCCTAATACTGTATCTGAAGTCTCTTTTATATAGACCTTAGTGGTCCCCTAATACTGTATCTGAAGTCTCTTTTATATAGACCTTAGTGGTCCCCTAATACTGTATCTGAAGTCTCTTTTATATAGACTTTAGTGGTCCCCTAATACTGTATCTGAAGTCTCTTTCCTGAAATTCAGCCTTGGGGCAGAATTACAGCCACTAGAGTCAGTCCCACAATGAGCTTTCCTTATGGTGCGTTCTTTTTGTCCACCGAAGTCGATCTACGAGTCGTTTTTCGGAGTTACGAACCGGAAGTTGCAAAAAGAACGCCCCCGAGGTCGTATATATGACTCGTCAAGTCGTCTGAACTCGGAGGACCCCGAGTTCGTTTCTCGTTTTCGACACGGATATGACGTCACCCTCAAGCTACCAGTCGCGATTACAAGACCAAAAGAACGCACCATTAGTATGTGTCATTTCTGTGTCTGTAGTTATTGAGGAGGAGGGGGGGGGGATTTATGAAGGGGGTATACTTACGCCAAGCTTAATTTGTATGTGATGGGATAAAGAATTGCAAAAGCACTTGTATGTAGGGTTGGGTATCGTTTGGATTTTTGGGATTCTGATGCCGAACCGGTACTTTTTAAAACGATTCAGATTCCTAAACTGATTCTTGAAAAACTGAAAAATGACATCAAAGAAAGGCTTTTACGTCCGTTTTGGTGAGCCCAGAGGGAAAATATGGAATTTTAAAAGTAGCCTACATTTACGGTAGCTAGCTAACTGTAGACTACAGAGAAAGTATGATATTTTTACGTCCGTTTCGTAGTTACAGAGGGAAAATATTTCAGTCGACACATTAAATGGAACTGAAATGAGGAACCGAAATTTGCATTCTAATCCGGCCCGATTCCTACTGGTTGCGTAGGAAGGTTTCGGTACCGAACCCTAGTTGTATGCTTGATTAACACACACTACTTATAGACGACATTTACTACAATGAATACATTGTCTTTCTTCCTCCAGGGATGTAGGCAGCATCGAGCTGTCCAACGTGACTGGCTTCATTTTAAACGTGCCATCCAACCTGCGCTGGGGACCTCTCCGGCTGCCTCTCAAACGCCAGCACTGGATAGGAGTCAGAGAGGTGGGCGGGCTCTACTACAACTTGGACTCCAAGCTGCGTAGCCCTCAACCTATCGGCAGCTCGGATGAGCTCAGGTGAGATGTGTGTGTTTATGTGCATGTGTTTTCTTACTTTGACAACTGTGATTGTTATGAGATTTAAAATAATTGTGCCATGGCGGATTCGTATATCACACGCAGGAGCCGTTGGTCCCTTTTTAACAGCAGAGTGGTGGCGATAGTGATCTATGAATGGATGAATATGTTGGTCTGTCTATCTAACACTTTAGCCCAGAGTAAGATTTATTTACAACTATATAGTATTGGCCAGATTGCCATGAAACTTGATACTGAGTTTGGAGTTTGGCGTAGTAGGCAATGCTGTTAGCATGGTGGCTGACCACCTTACTCCGTTATGACATATCGTTTCGGCTTGTGCTTTTAAACATGCTGTCGGTGTGCTCACCGGGCTTTGTTAGCCTTTACAACAGAGCTGCTTCACTACACTTGTTAGATGATTTATTACAGGGTTCTCTGTTGATTTATTGTCGCTATGTGCTCGTGGTTGAAAATGAATGTAAACAAAGCAGCGTGCCAGAAAAGATGGCGACCACTACCCAGAATGCAATGCCCCATGACGTAGTTGCCCCTTCTCTATAAACCCACTGTATGCTACCTACGTACCTGCCCGCCAGACAGACAAAGTTAGCCACTAGCTAGCTAACATAGTGACAAATGTAACCGCTAATGAGCCAGATATTTCCCTTTTAGGAGTTAGTTGAGACCAAAACAGAGCTACAAGAGAGTAAATATTGTTTCTGTCTATTAGGTAGCCTACATGACTTTTTAAGAGTGTCTGCTGGACATGTTTGCCAACACGATTGCCATAATAGTAGAGTGCGGATCAGGCCGCATTTTTCTGTCAGAGCCCGGCCCGTGTCCGACAGAGCAGTAAGCGAACCCGACCCGAGCCCGACAGGCATTAAGATATTTATGTCCATTCATCAAGTGAAACAGGCCCGTTGGCTACCTACATAATAAGCTGTTTTAAATGTAAAATGTTCCATGCCTTATCGCGCTGATGTGACCGACCCAAACCTGAACATCATTTCTAAATATCTGTCCGAACCTGGACCACCCCGTCGGGTCCCGTTGGGTTTGGGTCGGGTATCCATCCTCTACATAACAGCTTTGGAAAGTGATTGTCTTAATGTTGTGTTTATGCCCCTAGTGACCAAACACTGCATTGGCAGCTTTAAAAGCAGGTCTGACCCTGTGTATTTTTGGGTTTGCCTTTTTATACAAATTGATATAAAAGAGTTGTTCATCCCGCTTTGCATCGTCTTAACTGTGGCTGTCCTATTTTTCCCGCATCCCAGGAAGTTTCTCCGCCAGCAGCTGCGAGGGAAGAACTGTGAACTTCTATTGGTCGTCTCAGAGGAAGTGGAGGCACACCAAACATGGCGGTCCGATGGCTAAGGGGTTTAACCAACCAATCACAGCACCAATTGGGCCAACGGGCCAATCACAGAATGAACGGGAGAGGAATTAAAATCGTGCAAAGCCAGTCACATGGATGCACACTTGCAGATGTATTCCCCCCCCCCTTTTTGGGGTTTTGTTTACACAGCCATTGCTGGACTCTTATCTAAAAGGATGCAAAGCAATGAAGGAAGCAAACACTTTACAGGGAGAATCAAAGAACCCAAGTCCTTTACTCACAACACAGTTAAGACTTATAAAAAGTTACCATTCTGTTTCTGCTATTCTTGTGTTTTTATATATATATTGACTATTTTTTGATGTCAGTTTTGTCCGTTTTCCTTTTTTTTTTTTTTTTTTTTTTTTTTTTTTTTTTTTTTACTGTTCAAGTTTCCAATGTCATGAGAGTTCAGGCTTTACGAAAAAATGCTGTGTTTATCTGCTGTCTCCCTCAGTGATCCTCACTGCTTCAGTCATGACGTTCACTGATGTGTCTTCGTGTTTCTGTCTCTCCCTTCACGTCGTGAGTCTGTCTGTCCGTATCCCCCGTCCTTCACTTTCACCAAAGCGTGCCCTTTCTTGCCTCCGTGTGACTCCACCTTACTCCTCCTCTCGGCCATTTTTTTTTTTCATATCACAATACAAAACCAGTGATTTATCACGCTGCCAACTTTGTATTTCATGCACTTCCCCAAACACTTCTGGCACAGTCTGAGCCTGTACTGTACCGAGGCTGTGCCGACACAATGGTTTTATATGCAACAAAGCAATGCAAACACCCAGGCCAAGCACTCCCTCTAGTGGATGTTTGCCTTAGTTTCCTTTTCAAGGAAGAAGTAACGGCATCATTCATCCAGTTTTTTTGTAATTGTTCACGTTCAAATGGTTACTTTATATTGATGAAGAGTGCTTGTCACCGAGACAATTATCATCTCTCACTGGAATGAGACTGTATCATGATAGAATATTTATCAGATTGGGTTTGCCTAAATTATTGATAAAATCAAACTTTACAAAATTACAGAAATTGGCCAGATTGTGCAGATCCAGCATGACAGTCTACTAAACTATCTCAACTCAAAGTCTACTTCTTTACTTATAAGCTGGTTCTGGAACTTTGGACGGTTCTTAACAGCAGATTGAGTTGGCCCAGTTGCCATGAAAATGCAGATGTTCAAAATGTCCTTTAGTGCTAAAACAGTTAGTTGATTAGTTGATCGACGAAAATGAATCGGCAACAATTCTGAAAATCTATTAATCGACAAAACGAGCAATTTAAATAAACAAAATCTTGGCTCTGAGAAATTATCAGAATTTTCTGACGTTTTATTGACGGGTTGATTAAACGTGAAGTGAATTGGCAGATTAGTCGATAATGAAAATAACCGCTTGTTTGCAGCCCTACTTTCCAGCATACGGTGCTGTGGCAACTGAGTAAACTTAATCTGCTGAACAGGACTGTATGAGGATAAGGTCAAAAGCTCCAGGAGAAGCAAGTAAGTGATCTTTGAGTTTAGAATGTCAATAGTAATCTGAAATAATGAATGAGTTATTGTTACAAATCAACCATAGCGATGAAAAGAAATATTGTTTTAATTGTCCATATTGTGCACAGATGACGAAAACAAGGATACGCCACAAGGGACGATTACTCACTCATTGTTTGATTTCCTTTTCCTCCTCTGGCTCCACGCTGTTCCAGAGGGTCGCCACCACAGCAGCCCTCTGTAGCACAGGAGTTCAGCTGATGCAGGCCTCCTTCTCTTCTTAAACATCTCTTGTCAAAGCTGCCAAACAGCTCGGAGAGGATGTCACGGATTGTCCCATCAAGTCATATACAGTCAGCAGGGGGGTCTCTGGTGTGTTCGGTCTGAGGAGGGGTCTGGTGCTTGGTTGCAGAAAGGGAAGTTGTCCGTTTGAGAGAGTTGAGGTGGAGCACAGTGCGCCCGGGTAGACAATAATGTAGAAAAAGAAACTGTGGAAAGAAAATTGAAAGTTGACTGGGCTGGCTACTAAGCACGTGTCCAGCCAGACGTGTGCAGTGGTCGATTATTGTGAAACGAGCGGAGAGATTCCACTGTTTGTAGCTTTCAAATCTATCAGTGTAAGAGAAAACTGTTAATACTATACATATTGTCTCTTAATGGCAATATTGGCCTTAACTTGTTTACATTAAAAAAAAAACTACGTGTTGCTCTGAAAATTGAGGGGCTGTGCAGTTTGATGCCATTTTAGGAGATTTATTCCAAAGCACCAATTTATCGTAAATATAGAGGAGAAACCGCTAAAGCTCATTGAATATAATGTTTTCACTTTTGCAGCCAAGGGCTTTCTGTTATTTACAAGTGTTTGATATAGTATGATTTTCTAAAGATAAGATCACATGTTTTTCAATGGTGCATGACTTATTTTGGAATGACACGCTTCAATTCCAGCCTGTAGACCTTTAATGTCATACTATATCCAAGTGAACCTGCATCGAAACATCACAGAGGTTTTCATCCATTTTACTGAGATTTTGGACCCAATCACATCATGACAAGTGTCTCACAAATGCATTCAAGATGTGCTTTTTGCCATGACAATCCATTCAGCTGATTGTCACTGTATTTTGTTTATTTTTTATTTTTTGCATAGAAATAAAATGCTTCTAATGGCACTTTATGTATAAGCTAGAGTGCGGGTGTATTAACTGGGTCAATGTTTGCTCCGTGGGTCATTGTTGTGAGAATTGTCACTTTTCTCTCCGCCTGTTTTGCATGGTCACAAGTGGAGAGTAATTCAACACATTTACTCAAGTTTACTTCAATACACTTTTGAGGTATACTTGCACTTTTACTTGAGTATTTTCATTTCTACTTTATACTTCTACCCCACTACATTTCAGGAGGAAATATTTTGCTTTTTATTCAATTTATTTGTCAACTGTTGTTACTAGTTAGATTTCAAATGATTTTACAGAAAGAAAGAAAAAGCTTATAAAATACAGTGCATTAAAAAAAATCTCACTGTTTTCAACCTTTATGGCTAGTTAACCCTTGTAAAAAAAAGTTTCAGTCAGAGGTTTATGAGTTGTTTGCAGCTCCATTCTTACTCTAAACTTCAGATTGTTTAATTCCAAAAAGTCAATACAAATTTGTGAAGCAGAAATTAGTTTTTTTTCATACCCATGAATCATTTTCCAACCTCTTATGCTGCGTTCCGGACACAATTTTTAGCCCGTAAGTTACGACTTCAAGTCACGACTCACGACTTTGTAGCGTTCCTGGCAAAGTCACCACATACCCTTCTAGCTAGCGGTAGCGGCTACTTAACGTTGACGTTAGCTAGCGCTAGCTGAAACTAGCGATTTCTAGTCTGCGACATATTTTGGGCTTCATTTAATAAACGTAACCTGTAGTAGTACACAATCGTATGTGTATTGTTTTGATTACAATGTGCGGAATTACTTTACGTTGCCTAATTATGTATATTTATTTCTATGTCTCACTGTTAATTACCCGTGTCTGTACAGCATCAATAGGGGTCGCCATTGTTGTTTATGTGTGTGTGTGACGTCAACAATCTGGTACGAGTTCACGGGTAGTAAGCATAGACTGTATATAAAAATGGACCAACAGATCCCGTTGCTCTGGACGGAGACCAGTGAAGGATATTAGAAGCACTTTTCCGGTGAGCGCTGAGCGTTACAGCGCAACCTCCAACTGAGAAAGACGACGTAAATGTGACGTGAGCAACCTGTCTGAAAGTTGTAAGTCTTCTGGTAGCTGTGCCAAGAGAAATCTCAATCTTTCCAAATCTTGCAGAGACAGAGAGCAAAGGTATATGTAAGGAGATAACATAGGCACAGGCTAATTATTGCTAAATAAAATGCTAGTTAACATTAGTAATTAAAAACCTAAACCACTCATTTAAGTCAGAACTGCCTGCAATCTTCTCCTTTACTATATGGTAATTCCTCTACTATGCGACAGTAAGTCGCTAGGTTATGACACAATCGTTAGCCTATTTTTACAAAAAACGTCTGCTACGGAGCTATAACGTGGATACAAGGTAATGGAGCCTTTTATACATTGTTGTGTTTCTTTAGAAATAAACAATAGACAAATAGAGTCTTTAAACGCTTCAGATGTAAAGTTATTCACTGTCAAAATGAATTGCAGTCAATGGAATGCTAACGGGAGGTGATATTGTTGTAGCATCAAAATGGCACCATAGGAGGTTCGAGTTCTGAAGTGAAGCTTAACCCCTTCGTAGTAAGTTACAGGTTTGACTGCCTTCCAGGGCACTTTCACGGGTAGAAGGTTGTGAAAACACGGGTTGCCTGGAACGCAGCATTAGATTACTTTACTTGTGACCCTTTGTAGGGGTCCCGACCTCTAGGTTGGGAAACACTAAATTTAACTACAAACCCCTATTATATTATCTCCACCTCGACCAACTAGCCTACTACAGTGAAATGCTACTTTTTTTCCATTCACTTATGAATTAGTGTAACTAATAATGTCGTATTTAATCACTTACATCACTTACCAGTGCCATTTTGCTATGATTTTGAATGCCAGACTTACTTTTTTTTTCCCACATCGTAGTATTTCTATTTTTGTGCTTTTGGTATCCGTCACTAATTAGGCAGCTGGGGGCGCGCGCGGACTCATTGAAAAAAGGAGCGCGCTCTCGGAGACGGGTGCGCGCGAAGCGGTGTGCAGATGTGTCGCAGATTTTGTAAAGTCACTGGACGCACGGAGAGAGCCAGCTGGAGGAAGTCGCTCCGGGCAAATGGGCCCCTAAACTGTCAGGAAAACAAAACGACTACGGAAGAAACGGGTGGAAGAGGACAGAACCGAGGGACCGCCGTCACAACCCGTTAACGTTAGCTTGGTTTGCAAAGGAAAAAGACGTTACTTTGACAGTTAAAAGCCAAGGGACGGCGGCGTGCACAGAGATGGAGCTGTCAGCGATTGGAGAGCAAGTGTTTGCTGTGGAATCAATCGTCAAGAAAAGAGTTAGGAAGGTAACCTTTATACATGTTGCGAAAATGTATCAGTCCGTTTAGCCGCAGGACGTTGTCATTTGTAGGAGATTATTATTATTATTATTATTATTATTTTGGAGGAATGGATGCTACTTTGTATGTTAATGAAAGCTTGAGAGATTAAATTAACAGTATTGCGCGGCTAATCTAGTTATCTAATTGCAGGCTGTATAAAGGGGGCGGGTTAGTGGAGGATATGTCCCTTTAATGTAACGTGGAGAGTGTTGTCACTGCACTACAGCTTAACGTGTCAGGTGTTTGGCTAAATAGACAAGCGGAGAACACGGGATGATGTTATTAACCTAACCCCTTCATTTTGGGCCTGTTTGTTTGGGTTTAAATTAACATATGGTGTTGACAGATGCAGGTGCGCAGCTAGATATCGTTCCTCCAGAGCACTAGGGCCCCCTGAACTCCTCTGTATAGTTCTAGTGTCCCCCCAAGTCTCTCTGAATACTTTAACAGGGATAAACTGTTTAAATGTACAGGGACAGTCAAAATACTTTACACACATTATGATGAAAAGGAACCTTAATTATGAAGTATGCTTAGGGGCAACAGTCTGAAAATGTCATATTTTACAATATATGCAGTACGTAGATGCTGCAACTCCAAAAATCCAAAAACAATACATACAACATCTCTAAAATCTTCACATTCAGCAAGTGTGTGGCATTTTTGATTGATAAATTAGTTGTCCAACAGCAGTATGGCTAAACACACAGCATAAGGAGGAGAAGGATACCACTAATTGGTGTGCAACCTAACTTGAACTTCTACTTTATCAAGCCCTCTGTTTGCAGAGGAGATTTACTTGATACTCATTTGTCTGTATAAATTGCTTGAGGTTAAACTTAAAGCGAGGCTTCATAAAGAGAACGTTTAGTAGAAACCGAATAAGCATATAGGCCAACTTTAAAACCACAGGTACTGAGTGGACTATATCTGTCCATCTACAATGCAAACACGTCTACTTCTGTTGCCTCTAACTGTTACACTGTCAGATCAAATATTGGGTGATACGCTAATACTGGATTTCTGTTACATGTGGAATACTTTAACAATATTATATAATATCATAATATAGAGGGTGTTGGTTTACCAGAGTACCCATTGGCATCTTGAGATAAACCTATCTTTGGAATGATGCTACACAAAATATATATGTGTGTATGGGGAACTGGGTGAGTAAAATGAAGTCAGGGAAAGTGGTGACTTCACCCCTGCTGAGAAGAGCTTGGAAGTTATTACCGGATGATGTCACCGAGGATGACTAACTCTGAGTGGCTTGGGTTTGTATATGGAAAACAAAACACACTGTACATTTAACATCATCTGTTAATTATGGAAATTGTCGGATGGCATGGCAACATCCTCCTATACGTAAACCCTGTAACCTTATAATTGAGATATACATTTTTGAGCAAAATTTAAATTTGGAGTGTCAAAACATA
This sequence comes from Perca flavescens, assembly GCF_004354835.1. Classification (NCBI taxonomy): domain Eukaryota; kingdom Metazoa; phylum Chordata; class Actinopteri; order Perciformes; family Percidae; genus Perca; species Perca flavescens. Next base: position 20,351,978 of record NC_041351.1, on the reverse strand, counting down.
CATTTTATGCATTCTGGTGAATTTCTCTGCAACAATTTGTGCCATTTATACATCAATTTATGGTGCAAATGTCTTTATTTATGCAAAGGAAATTATAATAGGTTTTGTTTTTTGACCGCAAGAATATAATGGAATGGAATATAGACACAAAATTGTTTTTACTTCCACTTCACTACTTTCATTACTTGAATGATACTATAAATGTTCATAAAGGTCTGTATCTGCCTCAGGAGGTGAGGGAAATCTATTTAAAAAATGTGAGTAATTTGATGGAATGTGTTCAGGTGGTTTTGCGCTCTGCTTAAAATAATAATAAAAAACAAACAAACCAGTGAAAGCTTGATGGATACTTTCGTAGAGGTGAGATCTGCAACCTTCTCTTGTTTGAGCGGAATAAGGGCTCAACTGGAAACAAGAAAACATGCCATCTCCCCGACAAATTATGCTGGGCACCCTTGGGCCAATCCTTAACAAGATGCATCACCCTGCAAGTTTCAATGAAATCCAAATCAGTGTTGGAGCAGTGAAAGCCTAAACCTAATCAAATTCAAATCAAATCTGTGGTCTCTGAGATCTCACACTAGATATTGTACCTGTGTCTGTTGATTGAAGCACCTCCAGTAGGTGATTAACTAAGAAACATTTCTTCATTTTGTTTACCCAAATCAGACATGTAGCATCTCATACGTGTGCAAAGAAATCACATTTGATAGACGTAGACGGGACTATGATGCATCATACACGGTTATCATGAATTAGTTGACTTTACTACCTGTTGCCTTAAACCGTTTAACTTTTTAGACAAGGTGAAACTTAACAGGTCAAGTTGTATTAGCGCAGACTGGTAGTTTGATGCAGTAGACAAATCAAATTCATATAAGTAGTCATTACTAAAAATCGTTGGTAAACATATGTTACTTGAAATTTAATAAATATGAAACATTAAGGCCTCTTTACAGTCGCCGTTCCCGACCTGTTGCGCGCCAATGTGACGTCAAAATGACGTAGATCTCGTGAGAGGTCGTGCACCACTCTATTTCTTTTTAGCGCCACACGACAAGGCAGAAACAGGAAGCATGGACGAGTTCGAGGGCAACCGGATGCCAGGACTCTCAGAGTGACTGCAAGTCCCTCTTGTAAACTTACTGGGTTAAGATGAGTTCTTTTATGGTGAATGAAAGGCTTGATCCGACGAAGTAGTTCATCGAATCAAATCGAAATATTGATGTCAATGCTGCTGCCAGTTCTGCCATTGTTTACCTTTTTCTTCTTCTTCTAGTCCGTAGAAATAGCAAAGTCGGTAGCCTCTCCTCATTAGCGCCACCTCTGTTCAAGAGAAGACGGCACCTAGTGTCGCGACCACCACGCGCGAGTATAGTTACGGCGCTCCCATGATGTCACACTGTCATGCGACAGGTCGGGAACGGCAAGTCTACTGAACGCACATGGCTCTACTTATCAAAACTATAATAAGAATTCATACTTATAAATATGTTTTTTTCTTTATAACAGTATAGTATTAAGAAAAATGTATTCAATACATTACTTCCAGTAAAACAGAAAGGATGACAATGCATAGATTGTAATTTTCCAACATGCTCTGCATGGATGTTTGGCCATACACCCTCACTGCCCAGACCCCATCAGTCCCTCCAGTGTTTCAAAAATTGTTTCAGTGGTCCATCAACTCGTAACAGGGTGAACGGCACTTCTGCATTCGCTCTGCGGCTCTCTACAAGGATTTTTGGCAGCCCCCGTGGACAAAGGTGGTAGTGTTTCCACAGTGTTTAAGCACCAAAGCTTGGTGTCGTAAAGATCTTAAATCTTGTTAGCCGAGCTTACGTTTTTAGAAGCGAGTTAAAAAAAAAAGGGCAACTTATTATCAATACTATTTTTCTTTTTTTTTTCTGATCCTGCCCCAGTATCAACCATAAACACAGGATATAACATCAATATTCTCTAATGAAAAATATCCTCCTGCTTCCTTTTAACTGGCTAATTTACTCGCTGTAAAACTTTGCCTGGGAACATGTAAACATAGGCTCTTCTAGTCTGCATGCCATAAATGGTTTCATTTGATTTTGCAGGGAATCGTACCCAGGGACAGGCATTAACAATAACCATATAGCTCTCGCTGATGGTCTCGCTCTCTTATGTAGGTCATAAAAAGGCATCAGTATTAATTTGAGACTGTTTCATAACTAGTTAAACTCCTTGTAGCTGCTCTAAACTTCATCTCTCCACAGGGGAATGTGGAGTATCTGTTAAAGTGGAAAGGATGGCCTCCAAAGTAAGTATGTAAACTTCATCAGAAGGATGGATGGATGTCGCGAATGTGCATCATATTGACATTGACATGTACAGCAGATTACTGTATACGTAATCACAGAAAAGTACCAAAGTGGCTATATGAAAATGAAATGCATCACAAATATATGCTCATTAACAATGATAACACGGCATATGCACAACTGCTGTTGTTAATGAGTTTATGTGAAAAGTCAGTGATTTCTTTAACAAAGTCCTGAAAAGTATGGGAAATGTTTTTTATTATTTCAATGTATGTCATTGTTGTTATGAAAATGCTGAACAATACTGCATGAATGGACCATATAGGCTACTTTTTGTAACCTCCCCCAGGTATAGCACATGGGAGCCTGAGGAACACATTCTGGACCAGCGCTTGGTGCAGGCCTATGAAGAGAAGTAAGACTCCACTCCACATGTAATACTTAAATAGGTTTGGACGAATAGTGGAGCAGGAAGTGCAGAATAAATCACTTTTCTTCTTACGTTATATTAATCATAAAGAGATCATGAGTCAGCATGCCCAGATCCAAGACCTCTCTCCAGCTGGCATTAGCCTACCATGTGTCCTGGGTTGTTGGATTGTTACTAGATATGCTAAAACATAAAGTACACATCTAGAGGCAGTAAAGTAAGAGTATCATCTCCAAAGGTGGTCAGACAGACATCCTGTCCACATTTCTAATGGTGGTGTAAATTCACTACATCTCTAACGTGAATGTTCATGCAAAAATAAACAGGTGGTGGGTAGCTTGTTTCCAAAGTGTCATTATTCTGGTGGACTGACAAAAATGTGTTTACTTTCAGTTTTTATAAGATGTCATTCATTTTAAGGAAGCGACATGCACTCAAACCAAATTCCCCCCTTTGGGACAATAAAGATGGATCGATAACATCCATGTATACTAGGGCTAGGTATTGCCTACAACCACACAATACGATACGTATCGCAACATTAATTTTGAATAGTGACCACAGAGTTGACTTCAACAGCGGTTCTTTATTATTCTGCTATAACAGCAACCACGCCGCATGGTGGCTCAGTGGTTGGCACTTCTACCTCACAGCAAGAAGGTTCTGGGTTCAAATCCAGGTTGTTCTGGTCCTTTCTGTGTGGAGTTTGTGTGTTCTCCCTGTGTTTGTGGGTACTCTGGTTTCTTCCCACCATAAAGACATGCATGCTAAGTAACTAGGACTACAGTTGAAAATTAGCCAACTGGCTAACACTGGTGCATTTATAAAAATGTTGATTAATGTACATTGTCCTAATCAACACGACTAGAAAGACTTCAAATTGAGGCCCATCGATACGTGGCCGTGTCGATAGTTTGATAGTCCTAACATTTACCTGTCAGCAGTCTTCTTACCTGCCTGTGCTGATGCATCGTTGTGTTTTTTTATTTTTTGTCGCGTTTTTACACTACCTGTGGATCAGTGGAAGAACAGCTCTTTAAATGCCAAGCAAACATATGTACACCTAGGCGACCTTTTGCCATCAGCCTTTTTTTTTTTTTTTTTTTTTTTTTAACATTGTGCTTGGCTTTTTAGAGAGCAGAGAGAGAAAACTTTGGGGCACAGGAGAAAAGGACCCAAAGGCAAAAGACTCATTCTGCAGGTAAAGTTTGCAGTTCAATAAAAAAAAAAGTTGAAGAGTTACAGTTTTTGTCTTATCAACGTAACTTATACATTACTTTATACAACTCTTGTTTCCCTTTCCTATTCCCTTGTAGACCCCTGACTAGTTGTTATGCTCTATGCAGAGATGTATATAAAGTACAGAGAACAGAGGTTCTTTGTACGTTACACATATTAACCGTCGTGCATGAGTCACTCTGAGTCACTCCGAGTCCACGGGTTACATGAATAGTACGAAATGGTCGACACATCAATGTGTCTTGGACTGCTATTACAGTAGTTAATTAGTTAATAAGCCTTTTGCATCCTGCCACCTCGTTACGCTCCTCCTTTAACCAGTTTTACTCAAATCCTTCTGATCGAAGCTTTCAGTGGTCTCTCTCTGATCTATATTCAGGATACCGTCTATACCATGGATCTCCGCAGCGCCCACAAGACTCCAGAGCAACCTGGGCCTCGCCTGCGTCTCTCCCTGACGCGCTCTCTGCTCCCCGGTGACGAAGAGGGTCAGTCGTACGGCGCCTGCAGGCACGAGCCGCAACTGGCACATCCAGGAAGCAGACCCAGCAGGTCACAGTTCATGTGCCTGGACTCAAACCCTCCAAGTCCCACACAGGAGGACTGGGAAGGCCGGGGGGAGGACGAAGAGGAGGAGGAGGACAATGTAGAAAGTGAAGAGGATGGAGAGGAGGAGGAGGAAGAGAAAGAGGAGGCTCTAAAGGAGTCATCAGAGAAGAGTGGAGGCACTTTAAATGGTAAGTGTGTCAGTCGGTCACCATCACGACCCACTTTACGCGACTCGCCGTGAACCTTTTTTTTTCTTTTTTCTTTTTTGACGAGGCATGCAACCTAAAACATGAAACTCCCTCCATCCTTCTTTCTGATTAAAGAGAAAAACGTGCAGAGGTCACACTCTAGACTCATTAAAGACTATTGTCGCATCCGAAATCGCATACTCTGCACTACCTACTCAACATGTAGCTATACTATTGCTCAACATACTTTTGTGTAAAACAGTATCGTGTATCTTTTCGGACGCGCTCATTTTCAACGTCACTTCCCGAGAACCTCTTTGCCGTTGGTGGTGCGTAACCATGGTAACCCCTGCCGACCTCCGATCTAGCGGCGTGGCCATCTAATGCTTAAATCACTGAAAAAGCACAGAAACTAGAGCAACAGTGGCAGGTGTAGAAACGTAAATGAAAGCATTTTAGACGTTGCAGAGCTGCCTCAGTTGTGGTCCATTTGCCTATTTCGAACGCTGTCGTTACTACCGCATTGCATTGTGGGATACTTATGAGGGCGTATTGTCCAGACATGTAGCAGTGTCGTAGTGTTTGCATACTATAATAATTCACCGGAAATAGTATGCAATTCATGTACTATTGGTTTCATACTGTGATTTCGGACGTACTAAAAAATCTCACGTACTGTTTTGGCGTACTAAATAGCATGTTAGTATGGAATTTTGGACGCAACCTTTGTATTTGAAGTCTCTGTTGTGCATGTAAAGATAATGTAATGTTTCTTGAAATGTTGACACCATAGCAGATGGAAATCTTTGATAAATGAATAATGTTACAAGACAGATTTAAAGGTGAAATCTTCCCAAAATAATGCCATGGTGTGCTCATTGTTGCATTTGTGTCTTCCCTATCACCTCAGAATAGGCGTGTTGAAATGAATCAACATCGCGATGCGGACGATTCTGCATCGATGCAGTGACAGACCATAATCGATTATTGCATATATTGATGTTACTTGTTGATTTTCCGGTAGCTGCTTCTTCTTCTTTCTTTTTTTTGCCTTTTGTCTGCTGTGTTCAGACTCCGCTACAAGTTTTTTTTTTTTTAAGAGCAGATACAATAAAAAGGGGAGTTCATATATATTTATATATATATATATATCTGACTGCTTGAATTTGAACCACGTGCAGCGATGAATAATAATATTGAGGAGGTGACGCATCGTGATGCATCGGGGATATCGAATCGGATGGGATCGTTGACGGGATAATCGTGATCGAATCGTGCGGCCGAGTGAAGATTCACACCCCTGCCTCAGAAGCACCTAGAGCTGTCTGTTCCTGCGGCCAAATATCAGCCTTGTCTGTGTCCGTTTATAACATCTGTCAGAGCAGAGACAATCTATCCAGGTCAGTCCAGGGAGGTTAATTCAATAACAGTACACATGTGATGGGCTTGATGCAATCACTGTCCAACTGCAACCCTACCCCCTCTCTCTCTCTCTTTCTCTCGCTCTCTCTCCGTGTTTCCCGTCTGGCTCAGGACAGGAGAGGACAGACGGGTGGAGCTCCGCCCTCGGACCAGACGGTCTCACTGCATCAGAGAAGCCGGACGACGCCTGGAGGCCCATCGTCCGCCCAGGGGACGTGACCGTCACAGACGTCACCCTCAACTCCCTCACGGTGACATTCCGAGAGTCGAGAGTAGCCAAAGGCTTCTTCAGAGACTGGGGGCCTGGAGGTCTGATATGTGATGTCTGAGTAGGTCGGTAGGGAGGGAAACGGAGCCGCTGGTGTAATCACAGTGGTGATTTTTTATCTCCCCTCGCTCTGTTCTTCCCCTTCCCCGCTACTTCCAGCCTGGTCAGTGGTACGTTTACATGCACAGAGTCACCAGAGCTGAACTCCAGTTAATGTTACGTTTAGGTCAAGCTAGTCACCTTTTTGATATGGTAGGACTGCGTTAACATGACGCGCCAAACGGTCTGTTAACAACACAGAACAATTTGAGAGGCCGTCATTAGAAACTTTGGGAAAAGTGCAGGCACTTAAAAAAATAAAAAATACCAGGCAGGTGATTGGATGAACCATCTGTCTATCACGTCCACCACTGCTGTTTTGAATGAACAGTCACACACACCTAAACCACGCCCGTGGCTGCCAGTAGCTCCTCACGGGACGCTGATTGGTTTGGGTCCACTGCTGTTGGTTCACAAAGGCAATTACTTGAAGCTTCTAAATAAGAAGAGAAAACTAGCTAGTTGAAACAGAGACCCAACCTAAACGTGGGGATGAGGTAAAACCTTACTAAATATTGGGAGTAATTCAGTTTTGACTTGTTTGGATCTAGAGCAAAGAGTGTGAGCCAATGTCGCCAGGCTGATTGAGGTGCAATCACTGGCACTGGAGGACCAAATGTGAGCGAGCTGCAGCCAATATATGACTGCCAGATTTAGGTAGATTTCGGGGATGGGGATGCACAATGGCTGAGAATCAGTTCCAGTTAGCAGTAACTGGGCTTGCTGAGGGCCATTGTTGGCCCTGAAATCTTGATGTGAAACATGTGACTAAGTGACATGTCCTTATTGGTTAAAATGTGCCGTTATATGTTTATGATCTTTTATATGTCCTGGGTACCTTTTTTAAAGCAGTCAACAGAATGGGCCTCAGACATGAAAATGTCCATGTTCTTATCTCCTCTGGTGCTTTTATTTTGTGACTCTTAACAATTTTTCCACATCAGATTGAGCAAAAGTATCAAGCTTCTATTTGTACATTCCCCCCAAAAAAGTAAACGGTAACTACAGCCATCAAATAAATGAAGCGGTTAAAGAGTATAATGTAGCCCAAAAAAAAAAGAGTCAAGTACAGGTTATGTAACGCGTGTAATCGTGAAGAAAAAGGAAGAAGAAGAGTTCTCTGTGCATGTAAACTGCTTTCAGTCTCTCTTCCATACTAAGCTAACCGTTCAGCTCTGGACTCCCCCGTATTGTACATACTCCAACAGTGAGGTGGCCATAGCTGTCAATCCCATACTAACGTGCAATGCTGTACCTGTAACCTGTGAACACATAGACTGTTACTACTGTAACACGTGGCTTAGTCTGGTATGCGTTTCGAAATGATTTGATCCGCCTGCATGCCTTTCTCCTCCACTACGGTCCCATCGATGCAACGACTGTTTACCTAGCACGTTCATCTCGATGGCATACAACACAGCATACAAGTGATGACTGAGTGTTATACCAAAATGAAGAAACTAGATTAGACTTGATAACAGAATGTAGAATGCAGTTGCACTGTATTTACTGTCATCGTGAGGGTTTATGTGTCCAGCAGAAGCCTCTTTGTAGAATTTGACCGACACACCTAGTTTACGTGACAAAACAAGTACCAAGAGGTTACTTCCAAGCGTGTTTGATCTGTCACAGCTAACAATGTGTCAATTTCATTTATTTATTAAAGGTGCAGTAGGTAAGCCTTATAAAACTAACTTTCTGTCATATTTGCTGAAACTGGCCCTATGTTACAGTAGAACTACATGAAGCAGGTCATTTAAAAAAGAAATCCGGCTCCTCTGGCTCCACCTACAGCCTGTAGTGTGATTTTTAAAACTCCACCGCTCCCTGTTCAGATGCACCAATCAGGGCCGGGCGGGGGGGTGTCTAACTGTGTGTCAATCACTGCTCATGCACACGCATTCATTCTTCTTTGTGGGGGGAGGGGCTTAGGAGACCGTTTTGTGCTTTAGTGGAAAGGGGGGAAGGGACTGAGAAGTTGTCCATTTCAAATTTTTTGGCTAAGTCCTGGATCTTCCCAATCCTACCTACAGCACCTTTAAGCTGCGATACAGTAATGTAATAATGCAGTTGCTAGCTGTAAGAGAATCTCTGAACTCTGAAGTCAGACCTCGACAAGGGGACGCAAGATGATACTAGTGCGCCGTGGGATGATTGGCCAGTAAGAAGAAAGACAGACAGATCAAAGTCCAGTTTTGTTTTCATCAGACTTTTCTGCGCTTGTATTTTGTAAAATACTGCAGTTTTTACCTTTCCAGCCTTTTGAAAATGTTTCAAATCCACTCACCTTATCAACTCAACTTATAGACGTGCAACCTTTGACGAGGGGTTTTGCAAGGAGATATTCCCTTATATAAAGGATAGGGATGCAATTTTTCAAGTCTGCTTTAAAGGTCCCATGGCATGAAAATTTTACTTTGAGTTTTTTTTAACATTAATATGAGTTCCCCCAGCCTGCCTATGGTCCCCACACTTGAATGCACCAACAAGGAGGGCTTTCCAAACAGGCCCCCCTCATAGCATTGCATTATCATTTGATTATATGTAAGGTAGGCTAAAAAGTGAATGTTCACTGGGATGGATATCATACATGCATCTCAAGGTTTATCAAGTCATTATGGCATGAAATTCAACTATAAGCAGAGGTTAATTCTGGACCATGGAAAAAGCAGCTGACAAAACAATCTCACCTCGAGGTCCGTTTAGAAGCTTTTGATCATATCAATTACTAATTTTTTAGTTAATGGGCTAAAACACGAAGAAGAGAAAACGACCAATAAGGTGTTTACGCAGGGTGGTCCAGCCCACCCCATCAGTCAAATAATCATTCAAATGATTCTAGAAATGATTCAAGAGCACATGAATTGAAAGTGAAAAGTGATCCCCATAGCTTTACAGATGTATTGCATAAAAACTGCTCCTCTCTAAAAAAGACCAATATCACTATTTAAAAAAAATTAACTAACTAAAAAAAAAAGCCCGACTCTGAACCCAGTGTATCAGTCTGTAACCCTGCTGGCTTCCTGCCCCGTGGACACAGGGGCTGATGTGATGTGTCATGTTGCTGGAATCTCCCACAGTGGCGTCCCATTGGCGCGTGTTGTTTACCCCCGCGCTGAGGATGATGGGTAGCCGCCTCGTCATCTCAAAACAATGAAACTGCAGGGAATGGAAGTGCCTGATGTTGCATCATGTTGTTGTTTTGTCTGTGGAGCTTTTAGGGCTAATGTCTCTCTATCCATCACACACACACACACACACACACACACACACACATTACTGTCCCAGTGTATTTGGTTTCTGTATGTCTGAACGCATGATCCTCCACTGAAGCTATTAAGACTTGAAACATGAGGAAACTTTAGAGGGGAGGAACACGGAGGGAAGAAACATGTATTTTTTTAGTCATTATTTTTCTACATGGACCTGAATGTACTGTATATTTAGGCCTCTTTCACGCTGCCTGCGTGGCGTGAGCGTGTCAGCTACGTAGCGCGTCCGTTTTTTTTGTTTTTTTTCGGCTTCCATGTTAACAAGTTTGAACTTTCACACTGCCTGCATGACACGCACGTAAATGCGTGCATGCTAGAAATAGGACCGACGCCTATTTCACGCGACACGCAAGCGTGTTGGAAGCGTTTCCAGGCAAAATAGAATAGGAAAAGATGTTTCTGTGTCATTTTGACACAAATACATTTAACAAATGACATGTTGATGTTTGAAAGGTTCTAGGTTTTGACATGAATGCAGATATAAATGTAATTAATAATTATTGATTTTCAAATATTGCACCTGTCAATACAGAACGAAATATTCTGTAGCCTATGTTGCCGTCAATACTGCCAACGTCTGTGCTGTAATCAAATCAGTATATATTTATGTTTAACATGAAGTATACTACTGCTTGAGTGCATTTTATCAATGGGAAACATACTGTCCATGTGTACAGACAAGGCTAGCAGCAGCGGCACCGCGTCACGGCACCTTTCTGGTGTGAAGAGACATAGAAAACGCCACGCAGCCGCCACGCAACAGAAACACCACGCTCCTGCCACGCAGCCGGTGTGAAACGGGCCTCATTCTTTAAAGATACCTGTGTATTTGTCACGCAGATGACAGAACAGAATAGTTTTTATACAGTTTGTGATAACCACTGAGCGGATGCCATATCTAAATGTCCTGACATGACAGAAGAAGCAGCTGGATTTGACGTCGCCTAACGTGGTCACTTGTGCTGCTTTGGTCCACCACCGAGCGAACAACCTTGCACTTTATTGTGATGTAATCCTGCACATTAACTGCTCCAGTCTATGAAATGTCACTGTGTATGGAATATTTCCTATGGTAATACTAAAATAAATGTTGCTCATGTTTAATATTATTTTATTCACTTGCTCAGTTGTCTTATTGACATACCAAAGACACTTAGCATATTTCTAGGTACTAACGGATGCTGTTGGATTTATTAAAAATTGTGTATATTTTGAGATATCAAGGGGAAGGGTGTTGCAGTTTTTTTTTTTTCAAAAGTCAAGGGGCCAAAAGAAAATATTGTTAAGGCTGAAATATAACATTATATTATTGACCCCAATAATGTCCATACAGTCCAGTATTTACATGTCTTAAACAATAACCAATATGGATTTCTGAGGTAATAGTAATATCAATATTTGAGTTTTCAAATTCAGATAAATGTATATTGGTCGATAGTGTTTTTAGTTTTTAGAACAAACTATGGTAACACTTTACTTGAAGGTATCGACATAAACGTGAGATGACACTGTCATAACCATGACATGACACTGTCATGAACGTGTCATAAACGTTATAAACAAGTCATAAACATTTATGACTTCTGTGATTAAGTATCATTCAGTTTTTTATCATGACAAGTTGACATTGTTTGGTTTGTCTTGATTATGACAACATGACATTAATCAAAGTGACATTACCAGAAGTTGTCTTGGTCATGACAAGTTGACATTACATTTGTTTGGGATGTCTTTGTAATGACAACTTGACATTAACCAGGATGACATTACCAGAGGATGTCTTTGTAATGACAACTTGACATGAACCAGGATGACATTACCAGAAGATGTATTTGTCATGACAACTTGACATTACATTTCTTTGGAGTGTCCTTATTAAGACAACTTGACATTAAACAGGATGACATTATGTCAACTTGTCATGACCAAGACAACTGCTGGTAATGTCAAGTTGTCATACTCAAGCCAACCCAAACAATGTCAACTTGTCATGACAAAAACCGAATGACACTTAATACCAGAAGTCATAAACGTTTATGACACGTTCATGACAGTGTCATGTCATAGTTATGACAGTGTCATGTCACGATTATGTCGATACCTTCAAGTAAAGTGTTACCCAAACTATTTTGATAGTGATAAATCGATTTGAATTGTGACCAAGGTACATAGCGAGCGGGACATTTTACTATTGATAAACTTCAATGCTCTCTGGTGGACAAAATATCGGAGAAAGTTTTAAAATGACCTCAGACCTAGTTCCCATTAGTGTACTGCAATTTCTTGTTATTTATTGGCCATGTTCACCACTACGGACATATGATACATACTGTATGTGCCTGGCGGCTTTATCGGTCTAGCTCTAATTCAAACTGATTTCATAAATAGAAAATAGAAAAACTTTTGAGACTTCTCCTGAATCTACAAATTCCATGAATGTCAAATCATTATTAAATAGTCCTTTATTCACCTGCAGAAAATATCTTCCATATATGTGAAAAAAAGAGGCAAAAATTTTGTATTTTTTCCAATGGTACAAACATACTTTATTGTACAATTAATTTATTGGCAAAAAAACAATCAGACCACCAAAATAACTTAAAAAAAAAAAAAGAAACTAATGAAAATGGAGCGACAGTTATTTTTGCTTTCTCTCAGCAAGCACCAAAATTGTTAACAAGAGGAACGAAAAAAGTGGTCAAAGATTCCATTTGAATACTAAATTTAAATAGTCTTATTTCCAGTCTCTTTTTTTTTTTTTAGCAGAAGACATGATTAAAAACAAAACTATTTGTTCAGTTGCCATCAGTTTGTACAGTGATTCAGTAGGTTTACAACTATATTCATGTACATGAAACATTTCTTAAAAAGGATGGTATAATATACTCCGCCCGCCTCCCCAGGGCAAACTGAATGACTGTCTGCAGTGTCTTTTTGCATCACCATTAACATCTTTAATACAAAACAAAAACATGTTTTTATCTAATAATTCCTGTAGCTTCAAGTTTTATTTCCAAAAAAATAAAATTAAATAATATATCTATATATAAAAGACAGTTTTTCCTTGTTTTTTTTTTTCTTCTTATAAAATAAGTCTCAAGATATATTGCCACCTGGTTCTGATGCGTCCCCCTCCCCCCCCATACCCAGCAAGCCCAACCTGTTCGAGAAAAATAGTGAGCATGTGAATAATGTGTCTTCAGTCCTCTCCATAAAAAGCTAAACGACCAAATTTAAAACTCTTTTTAGATCACACCTCTAACCAACCCATCTCGGTTCTACTTCGTGCGGCTTCACGTCGTAAGTTTTTAAGATTGTTCAGGTGTGTGACTTGTTGCAATAGCCCCTCCCTAGCTAAAACCTTGTCAAAAATACACAGAAAAAGGCGCATTGGTGCTTGTGACCTACCACACCCCATACTGTACCTTTTAGAAAAAAGAAAAAATCTCAATACTGTACAGTAGTTAAGGAGTACAGCAGTTTGTAGTTTTTACAGCAAATATCCAATTAAACAAGAGGGGGGGAAACAAACTGCAGAAAATCATTTCTCTGCTCATAAAGTATGTACAGCTTTTTTTTTTTTCTTCTTTTTTTTTACATCTTTCACTTTCATTACAAAAACAGTATCTAAGTCCACCATTTCTTACTTTGTACAGTACTGACAATGAATTCCATCTCATGGCTGAGGGGCAGTCATGAGGGTGAGGAACAAAAGGAAGAGAGAAAGTGAAAAGTACAGGAAGGGAAACCCTTTGGGGGGAGGAGGGGGGGCGAGGATACAGGCAGGACTTAGTTCAACCTCTGCAGCATAAAAAATAACAGACGACTCGTGTCACAGTTCACAAAAAAGGTTGTAATATATGTACAGTACACGCACAACCTTTTAACATCGGCCAGCTTGAAACGGGCACAATACGCTTCGGTCAGCTGGACCATCGGACATCAACAGTTCATCCCTCCATTTTCTGCAGGCTGGGTGGGGGGTAAGGAAGGTGTGCACATTCATTAGGAAAACTGAAGATGGGGAGGTGGCCCCCGTGGGTGCAAGGATTTGTTCTGCGGGTCTGGACATTGTTTGCAGAAAAATATGACCAAACTCACGGTCAGTGGCACCCACGCCCTAAAACACTGTTGAGGTTTAAATCCAACCGATAAACCCTGTCGAAACAAACAAATGAGAAAAGAGAAAAAAAAAAAAAAAAAAAAAAAAAAAAAAAATCGCAGCCTCCCACCCACCCTATCATATAAAATAAAAACTCTATATATGTGAATTGTTGCAGTCGCTGTAAAATGTACATTGCTGTGAAAACTGTCCAGAAAGAAAAAGAAAACAAAAGTAAAAAGACTCCTGTGAAGATATGTTGATGCTTGTATTACGATTCATCGAGGGGAAAGAAATATATTTACTCTCTGCAAAATAGATACAATTAGGACAGGGTATTTAGGGGAGGAAAACAAAAAAATAAAAAAATAAAAATAAAAAGGTACATCGTGTCAACTCGCTTTTAATTTTTTAGCCACATTTAAAATTCTTAAAAATATTCATAAAAAGGCAAAATTCTCAGTCCCCAAAAATATTGTCATAGACTAAGAAAGAAATATTTTCAACCTGAAACACTGCCCTTCCACCTTTTTGTACACAATTGGCAAAAATATATAGATATATATTAACAGCAATAACTTACCATTGTTTTTTAATTTATTCATTTATTGACTTCTAAGATTTATGTTGCATCTCCCATAGGAAGGAAGCTTCAGTTCTTATTTTATACATCACAAAAATATTTAAATAAAAAATAAAAACTTCTAAAACCCCCAAAGCCGTAGTCCCGCCTCGCTCTCCTTTCATGGCAGTTGGTTGTTTGGGGCGACTGATCAGAGCGTCAAGACAGAATGGAGTCAAGGCTATACAAGGTCTAAACTGTTGTGGTTAATGTTCGTTCCCAGCTCCTGGTTGTTGTTATTGTTGTTGTTGTTGTTGTTGCTATTATTATTATTATTATTATTATTTCCACCCAACATGTCCGACTGTCCCCCCTGTCCACTATGCATCCCCGTCATCCCACTCAGCTGGGACATGATGGAGTTCTGGTCCGAGCTGAACTGACCAGGATCTACAGAACCACCTGGCTGCTGCTGCTGCTGCGGAGGTTGGGGCGGTGCCATACTCGGGTGATGTTGGCTTAGGTGGCCCGGGTGCGGCGAGCCAGTCTGGGTCTGCGGGGAGATGCGGTGGGGGGAGGGCTGCGGTTGGGAGGAGGGCTGCATGCGCGGGGACGGGCTGGAGTGCGGAGGCTGCGACTGCGGCCGCGGCGAGGGCTGAGGCGACCGCACCTGGCTGCTGAGCGACCCTGCTGGACCCAGGCCCCCTTGTCCTTGGAGGTGGGGGTGGGGGTGGGGGATTGCGCCATCTGCTGCTGGGGGCTCATGGGACTGCTGTGCTGGGCTGGAGAGCCCCCGCCCAGATGCTGCTGCTGCTGCTGCTGCAGGAGCCTCTGGTGGAGGTTCTGGTGAAGCATGCCTTGGGACGTCTGCGGATGTGGATGTGGAGGCCCGCCCCCCCCTCCACCAACTCCACCTTGTGGTTGCTGCCCCTGCCCCGGTCCGCCTTGTCCAGGCTGGAGCGGAGGCCCTCCTGGGCCTCCACCGGGCCCTCCGTCTTGTCCTTGAAGCCCACCCATTGAATTTTGCTGCTGCTGCTGCTGCTGCTGTTGCTGCATCTGATGCTGGATCCTTTGCTGGAGCACTGCAGCTACTTGTGACATAGAGTTGGAGTAGCCTTGCTGTTGGCCTAGCTGTCCTGGCCCGCCCTGCGGTCCTCCCTGCTGCTGCTGCTGCTGCTGCTGGGGACCCCCTACGCCTCCACCCCCAGGCTGGGCTTGGGAAGGGGGGGGTATCCCTGGCTGTCCCTGGCCAGGCTGCATGAAACCTTGCTGGCCTTGCTGCTGGAGTCCTTGAGGCTGCTGGAACTGCCCGTGGTTTCCCATCTGTTGTTGTTGTTGCTGTTGCTGTTGTTGTTGTTGTTGTTGTTGTTGTTGTTGCTGCTGTTGTTGTTGCTGTTGCTGCAGGTGTCTTCTCATCAACAGCTCTCTGAACTGTGGAGTCATATTGGTAATGTTGCCTTGTTGACCTGCTTGCATTGCTCCCTGCTGTTGTTGTTGTTGTTGTTGTTGTTGCTGTAATGCAGCCATTTGCTGTTGCTGTAGATTCCCAGGCAACATTGGACGCTGTTGTTGCTGTTGCTGCTGCTGCAACTGCTGAAGCTGAGCCATGGTGGGCATATTCCCTCCCCCTGCTCCGGCCTGAGCCATGTTCATCCCTGGCTGGCCGGCCTGGTTCACATTAACCTGCTGTTGCCCGTCCATGGTAGCCAGCTGGTTAGCCCCAGGCCCTCCTATGCCCGGCAGTACTCCGACAGCCCCTTGAAACCGCACACCTCCAGGGCCCCCTTGTGGAGGCCCTCCTGCTCCTCCTGGGCCACCCTGATACCTGGCTGCTCTCTGCCTAATGAAAGCGGCCATAAGGGTTGGGTTGGAACGAAGGATGTTGAGGACTTGCTGCTGCTGAAGGGGCGAGCTGGGAGAGCGCAGTGTTCTCAGGAGGTCTTGTAGTGCTGCCTGGGGTTGGGCTCCTGATGCAGCTGCAGCAGCTATTGAGTTGGGTGCCCCCGCCGGCCCTCCCGATACACCCATTACCTGCATTAGCCCGCGGTTTCCTGGTGGCGCTTGTTGCGGATTCATTGGCTGCTGCTGTTGCTGACCGACTGCGGGCTGCTGCTGTGGTGCCATGTGACCCATCATGCCTGACCTTTGTTGTGGGTTCATGGCTGGTCCACCGGCACCCCACTGCTGGTTTGCGGGCTGTAGCTGTCCACCACCTCCCTGCTGAACTTGCTGGAGCTGCTGCTGAACTTGGGGAGGCAACTGCAACTGAGGGCCACCTTGCTGCATCCCTGCTAGCATTCCCTGTTGCTGTGGGTCTAACATAGTCCTGCCGACAACTCCCTGAGCCTGGGGGGGCATGCCCTGGGCCCCAATGTGGGGCATCCCCATCTGGGCCTGGGTGTTCGGGTGGTGAGGATGTGAGGGCATCATGCCCCCCTGTCCCAAGCCACGTATCTGAGCCTGGGCCTGAGCCATCTGTCTCTGGGTCTCTGCAAGGCGCTGGATTTTTAGGGCCGTCTCTACAGCAGCCAGAGGGGGCCCTTGCTGCTGGCCTTGTACAGGCAACGACCCCTGGCCCTGGTTGGGCTGCTGCTGCTGCTGCTGGGGTGGGGTGGCTGGACCCAGTCCAGGTTTGCCCAGGGACTGGTGGAGAGGAGATGCCCCAGGTGGCCTGGGGTTGTACGGAGGCAAACCACCAGGGAGCTGCTGCTGCTGCTGCTGGACGTTTGGAGGCTGCTGCTGGAGCTTTGGCACCATCTGCTGCTGAGGAGAACTCATCATTCCCCCTCCGCCTCCCCCGCCCACTGGCGGATACTGATGGAGATGGTGTTGAGGGGGCATGGCACCACCTTGCTGCTGAACCTGCTGTTGCTGGCCTGGGGTTCCCATCCCCCCCATTCCGCCCATCCCCACTCCTTGCTGCTGAGGAGGTGCAGGCATGTTACCCTGGGTGGGTGTCTGTGGGGTAGGGGGCTGCGTGCCCACAGATGTAGGGGTACCAGGAGCAGTTCCTCCGTTGTTGGCTCCTGGAGAAGGCAGGCCGTTGCCCCCGGGAGCTGCTCCGGGAGCGGGCTGGCCCACTCTCTGCATGCTGGCCATCCTCCTCCTTAGCATCTGGGCCTGCTGGAGCCGGTGCTGCAGCTGCTGCTGCCGCAGCTTGTGCTTGATATTTAGGCAGAACGGAACTGGGCACTTGTTCTCCTGACAGTGCTTAGCGTGGTAGCAACACAACGCGATAAGCTGCTTGCAGATGGGGCAGCCACCGTTGGTTTTTCTCTTGCAGCTTTTTGTGTGCTGAACGACGCGTTTCATCTTCTGGCAGGACGGCAGCGAGCAGTTTGCGTTTCGACACTGACAGGCGTGGACGAGGGACTGGATGCAGCGCTGGATGCTAAGGCGCCGAGAGTCTCCGGGGCTCTGAGTGGTTGCGGCAGCCTGGTTGCTGCTCTCGTCATCCAAACCGAGGCCTAGCTTCTCCATCTTGTGCACGTGGCCCTTAGTGTTGTAACACGTGATGCAGAGGTCGTAATCCTGTGAGGCATGACATGAATGACGGTTAAAAAAAATGTTAAAGACGCAACACGTAGCAGGCTTTACATTAACGTCATAAATCCAATAACGAACATATTTTCTTTTGTCACAAAACAACCCTTCCTCCAACTCACCTCACAGACGGTACAGTGGAAACGAGTCTCCACGTGGTGCTTGCACTCATTACACGTGTAGACGAAGCGGTCCTGGCTTTGGTTATGCAACTCTACCAACATGCACATGGAGCTCCACAGGGACCTCCTCAGGGAGCTGAACTCCAGGTGTTTGTCCCGGGCCAACGTCAGGAAGGCGTCACGGCCGTCCATGAGGTCACATGCCATCAGGGGATCTGGGTCTACAATAGGGGGCAAGGCATTTGCCATGGGTGCTGCGATAAGCCGGATCACAAAGAACACCTAGGACAGAAAAAAAGAGAGGGGCAAACACATGAGGGACAAATGCGGTCTTTCAAAACCAATTTCAACTTTAAATCCAGACACTCATCCATAACTCAGCTTTATTCTAGTCCACTCATCCCACTCTTTCAGCAAGTTGCTTGAAAGTGATAAGATGCAGGTATTTCAATAGTTATTAGTGATATATATCTTTCGTTTTTTACCATGTTGTTCCATACCTCCTTGTGTTTTTCCATAGTGGCGTAGAGTTTCTGTGAAAGGTCATTTGAGACATTGGGCATCCCCGGCTTCTTCTTATTGGCTCGGCTAAGGCTGCTCTTGTTCTTACTCGTCTTCTTGCTGTTCTTCTTCTTTGCATTTTTACTGTCACCTTTTGTGTCCTGTACAAGAAAGAAGGGGCACATCAGTGATCACCTGATTAACAAGCTCAAGGGATTACATACGGATGAGAAACCTTTCAAAATGCCAACCTTTCTTTAACCCCTCTCCCACACAGAACTATACCGTATATCTCAACTCTCCAGGACCATTGTTGATCATAGCATTCTTACATCAATACTCTCATTGGAAGTGCTGTTCTCCTCCCTTTTCCTTTCCTCCTCCTCCTGCTCCAGCTCTTTGATGCTCTCCTCCAGAACATTGGGCCAAAAGTCGCCCTCAAAGTAAGGCAACTCTTTGGCGCTGGTCAAACGATCCTCTGTCGCCTGCTTGAAGACATCCTTTTGGGGTAAATTGAAGAAAGAAAAAAAAAGTTAGTGTTTTATACAGATTGTATCCAAATCGGTTATTACTATCAGCTATACTGTTACATGTACAGTAGGTCCACTGAAGTTGATCTTTATTGCTGCGCTACACATACTGGGGATTAGAAAAGTACAATTGTAAAAGAAAAGATCCCTGCCTCAAATCCTGAATCTCAAAAATGACCATTCCCCCAACACATAAAAATAAAAGTTGAATAATGCCTCTCTACCTTGTAATCGTGCACTATCCGCTCTGCCACAGCTTTGTCTAACATCTTCTTGTACCACTCTTGGAGGCGTTTGGGCTTTGGGATCTTCTGATCTGCAGGGTGACAGTGGAAGATGTAGTCGTCCCCTTCACTAGGTGGGCAGGCCCAGATGTGCCCAGTGGTGTAGCTGAGGGATACGATACGACAGAGACCGTATAAGCAAAAATTATTTACAGGCAAAAGTAAGCTTTGTGATAGGAAAAGTCTGAATAAAAATTGCATAAGTATTCAGATACTCGCGTCCAAAATAAAACGTTATCTGTGAGCAGGAGCGCTCACCCCAACTTCCGGACATATTCCAAGTAGCCGATAAGGACTTCATGGTAGACTGCTGTTCTTAGAGAGCGAGGCCGGAAGAAGTGTACACTGTCCAAGTAGGAGATGTATACTCGCCTGAGTGGGTGAAAGAGGAAACAATGCTATATCACAACAGCTGAAATGTAATTTAAAATTGATCTTTTAAAAAGAGCATTTCATTTTTAAGCGAAAAAAGAAAAAAGAAAAAGAAAATAATGTTTCTAATATGGTGATGTGCTTACCTCTGGTTGGGCTGAGGGCAGTCGGATCCGTACTCTTGAACATGCATACCAAAGAAGCAGACGTCTGAGCCGTCAATGTCCTCGAACGCAAAAAGGGCTTTTGTTCTGTATGGGAAAGACTCCGACATCTCTCCACTGTCCACAAATCTGTAGACGACAAAAAAAAACTTTACTTACTATAAAATAGAGAAACAGAAAATATATCACCATTCAAAAAATAGCCAATGATTAAAATTAAAATGAGAAAACAGGACAAACTGAAAATATTTGATCTGAGTACTAACACGTTTCTTCCACATTTACATATAACTCTTTTTTTAAATACAGCAGCCATGTTTCATGATTGATGAGGACACAGGTTTAACCTTGCTGGGAGGTTCCATTGGATTGCAATTTGCCAAATCAGTTTGGACACAAAAATGTGGTTGTAAGCAAACTAGACATGCATCTCCAACTCCAACAGGTCTTGTTCTTGTACCTGGACTTCATGCCTGGTTTGACCTCCACCACTTTGTCAGAGACGTGGACCACGCGAATGAAGACTTCTCCGGCGTCCGTGTGGGGCTGGCGCTTCAGGAAGTCATTCACCCTTGCCTCTAGGTAACAGCCTAACTTGGTCTGGGGCAACCCTGAAGGGGTGAGAGCAAAACATTCTTCACTTTAGTTTAGATCACTGTTTTTTTCTTCCCGTTTTAACCTGTATTCATGAGTTTCAATTTGTTTCTAGTTACATCTTCTTATATTTCCAACACATTGATTTATATATGCATTATCTTTGTGTTGCACTTTGGGTCAAACTTGGTTGCTTTAAAAGTGCTATATAAATGACAAACTTGAAATTTGACAGCTGCTAAAAACAACAGGGAGGAAATAATGGAAATGAGAAACCTGCTTTTAGAATTCTGTTTAATCCAAATATGTATATAAAGGGACATTGACCAACATGGGATTAATGTGTGACAGCAGTCTTCTATGAATTAGGGGTGGTACGGTTCATGAAAAAACATTTGAACCGCTCGGTTCACTAGTCTCGGTTCGGAGCGTGTGCGTGCCGCACGGTTCGTCAGTACACTGTTAATGTGCCCTACCAACTTACTGCCGTAGTGCCCACTTTCGACACCTATGTTAAAACACTTACTGAAAATGACGAGCAGGATGAGTCTGACAAACGCAACCCATGGCAGCTGATTGGACGATCGCGTCACATGGGTCTTGCTGCTCCCGAATTTCAAAACAGACTTTAATGGCGGCTCATTCAGAATACGATCTCGTATTTTACGAAAATAGTTCATTGAAACGTGTTTCTGAAAACATTTTAAGCGAGAAATAGGCCATGCAGTTGCTGAATCGGTCTTCATTTCAGATCGACAAAGGTCAGTTTAAAAGATTTTCGTCAGATTTTGAGAGACACCGAGCCGACCGCTCCTCAAGTGGAGTGGGGTGATGCTGCCGCTGCGGGTCACGTCACATGCAGAAATGTCAAGTGGGAGAGAGGCTGTGTGGGAACATTTTGGATTTCCCGTTACCTATGATGAAATAAAACAATATATAGAACTGCCACTGTGTGCATGTATTGTGCAACATGCATTCAATATGCTAATTTTAGCTATATATCATATGCTGAAGTATATTCTGGAGTGTTAAAGATTAAAAGAAAAAATAACGAGAACCATACAGAACCAAAAACCGTGACCCTAAAACCGTGATACGAACCGAACCGTACCACCCCTAATATGAATGGGGCAAATGAGGGTTGAAGACACGTTCAGTACACTTGATTTCCTGTATGATAGTCGTATCCAAGCATAAAACAGAATATCAGGAGAAAATGGGATAGGACATTGCCACTTACTTTTGGCAGAATACTTGTTCTCTTTCCTGGTCTTGTTTGTCTTCTTTAAGCAGCCGTCACACACAAAACTGAAAAAAAGGAGGTTGAGTCAGCTTAATTACATTTTACAAAAAAAAAAAAAAAAAAAAAAAAAAAAAAAGTTTAGCGAATAACATCAGGACTTCCACATCAATCTTGAGAATGACTGGAATTAGAAATCGCTGCTCACCCCAATGGCCAGATTGTTTCATGATGCAAGACACAAATCTGATGCATCCTGCGCCCACAGTCCATACATTCAACGAGCCTGAAAAAGTGGGACGGAGAGAAATCACATACTTCAGTCCTTGATACAAATTTGGTTTAAACTTCTTTTCCCAAATGCTAATATTTGACATTTGGCGAGCAGTTAACTTACAGTTCAGGGTCCAGTGTGTCATTCTTCTTCTTCTCAAACTGTTCCTTGTTAATCGAGCTAAAATGAATTAAAGATTTATTAGCTTGATGTCTGCCTTTCATGTCTTTTGTTCGGTTTTCTACATGCTACTGTATTTCTGTTGTGAAGCACGTCTGCTCTAAAAAGGAGCTGTATAAATAAACATTATATAGACGAAGTATGACAATATGAAGAACGAGACGACATTGTCAATATACAGCAATAACAACATAATTGTTGAGTACAGGCTACATCATCTGACTCACGTCTGTGGCTGGGTGGGGTCGTCGCCCAGGGAAACCATCTCTCCCTGGATCTCGTTGAAACACTTCTCGCAGAAGTGGTACCTGTTAGCAACAAGCCCAAATTTTGGTGAACTACACCATTCCCCGCAGCACAGTCAATCACAGACAGCGCACAGCAGGGCAGTCACCCATTGGTACGGGACAGGGGCAAGGAAGGGTGCCACAAGCGAAGCAAGCAGGAGGTGGGAGCGCAGGACAGCAGGAAGTCGTCATCGCAACAGCCAGTCATGGTTTTAAGGGGTGAGGGGAATTGGTGGGGGGGGGGGGGTTGCATGGTTGTTCAAGGCAAAAGCAAGCCACAGCCATCGGAAGGGAGGACAGACACAGGTCAAACGGACCAGGAACAAGACAAGACAAACATCCAAGACGACACACAGCAGAGAGCCGAGGCAAAGCACAGATTAGCAATTTGGACATGAGAGGATGAGTAACAACAACCAGCATCACAGCTAACAGAGCAGGAGCACACTCAACGGGAGCAGGACGTGGTAGCCAGGACATAATACAGACACTGAACAAATATGAACAAGTAAGCACAGACAACTGCTCAGCTGTTCATCCATTCAAGCAGTTCATTTTAAAGTCAGTCCTTTCACATTCCAGTAAGGCAACAAAAAAAAAATGTGTGAGGAATCTGAAAGGAACGGACCACCATGTTGAAAGAGCGGTAAGAAAACAAAGATTTTTTGCATTATTGCCGCTTCTTCCTAATAGAAAATGCCCATTCACCGTGTGGTAAGGGAGTGTTAAAAAAAAAAAATACTTTTTCAAACATTCTGTGCTGAGGTGTTATTTATAGAGTAGTTTAATGACACCAAGAACTTCCAGAATGTGGGAAGATAGGACAGACTGTTAAAATGCCAGTGCATTAGGCTAGTGGTTCCCAAATTGGGGTCCGAGGACCACCCAGGGGTCCTTGAGGAGGTTCCAGGAGGTCCCCAGCCAAAAGAAAAAATAAGTTTTACTTTAATTTTCACTATAATTCTATCCATAAGTAGAGAGAATGTATTACTATGTTGGTCATGGGTTTCATACACTTTCTGTAATACAAACATCTAAAAAAATCCCCAAAAATCTATCAGATGTGGGACCCTGGGGCAACATTTTATCAAAGGGGGGTTCGTGGTCTGATTTGTCAGTTTAGGGGTGCTTTGTGTGAAAAAGTTTGGGAACCACTGCATTAGGCACCACATTTAAAAATGGGGAACATGAAGTGAAGCGTTTGGGGGGAAACAAAATTAATCACATGAACACTTGGATAAAAACACGTATCTACCTCAGTATAATTCAGTTCAAAGTGCCCCTTTTTGATTGATCTTTCCCCCACCAATTCTATTATAATCCCCTCCCTCTTTTACGGACCCGTCCATACATCCAAGTCATGCCTCCACCCTTTATAACATCGGCGTTTGACTCCCTGCATACCTGTTCTGGTAGCTGAAGTAAGCAGCATCTCTGGGAATAGTGCACAGCTGCTTTCCGTAGCAGCACAGTGTCTGAGGAGAGAACTCCAGCTGATGGACAGAAACAAAGAAAATGGGATAAAGATTAAAAGTAAAGTTATGTACTAGTAATCTCAGGACCATCAACAACAGTTACTTTAGTCACACCCACCTCAGGTAATCAAGGGTAAACACACACACACACACACACACACACACACGATAGGAAAAAGGAGGACAACGTAAGCGCAACTTTGAGCTGAACCTACATCCACATTCGAGCTGTGTGGTGTGGAGTTGAGCCGATTTCTTTTTGGCTTAGTTTTGTAAAGCGTTATTACAGCTAGTGTAACGTCAAGGGCTACTTTGCTTTGTCTCATTGTCAGTAGTAAACTTTTGGCCTTAGCCTCTCATAATAAGGGCAAATTGCTGTTGTTATTTGTCTGCAAAATCTAAAATAGCAGAGTCTAATGAGAGCTGAAATGTGATAATATAGCGTTGGTATGCACAAAGCCAAATTTAGCTATGAACCCACGTCACCACTTCCATTTTCAGTTGTAAATGATGGGAGTTCCTTTTTGCATCTGAAACATACTCACAACATTCATACGCACCACCTTATCTGGACACACTCTCCAAGTACATAACTTCATATACATCTCATAGGAGGCTCTGTTCCTACAGAATACAGATAAAGTAGTGACAAGCGTAATGGCATATAAAAGGCAGATCAGCCAATGTCAAAAACATTTAACATCAGGCATCTTCCAACTTCATCCAACATTCTCTCTTACCCGTGACCATCTTTACTTTAAGACTTTCTCCTTAATTCTAACAATAACATCGCCCCCTCACCGACGTACATTTTCAATTGAACCCATCTCACCCAAATGATCTAACACTCTGTCTCACCTTCCTCCCACAACAGTAGCCAAGGCT
Organism: Perca flavescens; assembly: GCF_004354835.1. NCBI lineage: Eukaryota > Metazoa > Chordata > Actinopteri > Perciformes > Percidae > Perca > Perca flavescens. The sequence goes on along the minus strand of NC_041351.1, from coordinate 20,327,105 downwards.
CTGCATGACAGGATCGATCTCCTGCTCAAACACCTCAGCCAGCTTCGAGCAGTACTTGTAGACTCTGGATGTCTTGCGGTTGTACAGCCAGGCGTTGTTAAACATCAGCCAGATGTCATCCACATACTGCCAGGGATCCTGGTACTGACCTACAACCAAAACACAAAGCACAGCATGATGGAATGAAAAAAAACAAAAAAAAAACATTACAAACTAAAGATCTGCTTATAATGTCAAATACAAATAGACACAGAATACATGGGTTTCTCGGCAAGTCATCACGGCTTGCGCACGCAACCAGGGGGCAGAAAGAAGACGTGTTGTGTAGCTAGCTAGTAGTAGCGGCATAGCGTAAGTCAAAATGCCAAGGAGTTGTTGCGTGGTTAATTGTAAAAACCGGCGGAGGTTATGGCTTCAAGCCATAAGAGATTGGGGTCATATGCAAGAGTCAGGCTCCCATTGTATCAATCAGAAAAGTTTGATTTAGCTTGTTGTTGTCCAGCTCAGTGATATCTACCTGTCAGCGCTGTGGTACTCGAGTCTGGACCATAGACAGTTAAAAGGTCTGGATTCGAGACAAGTTTAGACTGCTAGCTAGCTAAAGCTACGTCGATGTTTTGGTAACGTTAGCGCAACAGCGCCTAGCCTACTAAGTAAATATTACGACTGCCTTCGGAGTTTACTATATCTGCGTCCACGTTGCCAAGATAAGACCTGTTGCGTTAGTGCTCCTTTTGTACATAACTTTATTGAATGAAAGATTAAGCTTCGCTCCTCTGAGATGGGTGGGTTTTTGTTACGTTACATACAAAGCTAACTGGCTATAGTTAGCCTACATTAGCTAGCGGACATTAGCTAACGTTGCCGAGACAGTGGCATTAGAGCTTCGGCGAGCTAACCAAGACAGTGTTGTCGCCCTCTCGCCCACAGTCAACCTCTGCTGCTAAAAACAATCAACCTGCAGTGATGTTTTGAAACAAAACATCCTGGCCATTATTTTAAGGCATAAACCAACCATAAGGGTACACTCAGGAGTAACCCTGCTGCTAACACGGGCTACATTACCCTAAAATGATCATTATAGCCATACATATCACAGTAACACTGCAAAATTAAAAACCGACAAATGATTAAATTGTAATCGGTCAAAAACGTTAGCTTTGTAAGACCACAGAGTATGTGTTATATAAATGCCATGACGAAATGAAGGGACTAAGACAATGTGCACGGAGACAAAAATGCGTTTGCATTATCGGACCAGCTCACCAATCTGGCTTTCTGCCCCTGATATGCGCACGCACCCTGTAATGTTTGTAAACAGGAAACCTATAAGGCTGTGTTTACACGAATACGCTCACAGGTGAAAACGACAAAATATTTTATCAGATGTGCCTTTTGTTTAGATGGCAACAGCGTTTTTGGGGCTTGGAAAAGCAAAAAAGTGAAACCACACTCCAGAGTGGAAATTTTAAGAAACGCTCTAGCGACGCGCTCCCGTCTAAAGGGTAAAAAACGCACTGTGCCACGTGTGTGTGTATGCCGCGTGTTTGTGTGAGTGCGTGTGGCAGCGCTTCACACTACCACCTAGCCGCCTGGTGTGCATACTACATTGAATTTCACACACTTTTGCGTCACCATATGCACGCAGATTCCCCCCCCCCCAAAAAAACGCTCGCCTAAACGCGGAATAAAAAGTGAGAATGCAACGCCACTTTCGTGTTTTCTCTTGAGATCGTTTCCGTCTAAACATAGCCTAATATTCTCTGTAACAGCATGAAAAATGGTGCAGTGAAACGGGAAAAAAAATAAACATGCATCTTTATATTCCTTACTTGAACACAAAATCACTTAAAACTTCACCAAATCTCTCCCCAATCCGATTCATCTTTTATTGTGGTCTGTTGGGTTTCCCATGAACGACTAAACCTTGTCATATTAAGCAGCAAGTACAAACCTGTATCCAGCTTTCGCTTGATAGTAGACAAGTCCATGGGGTTCTTCACAATATCAAAGTAGTCCTGCAGGAACACAATGGGCATTTGTTTTAATTGCGCAGTTCAAACTTCAGTCCCAGTTTTGTGAGTAAATTTTATACATGAGTCAAGCAAGACAGATGGAAACTACATCCTGGTAAATATGCCACAAGCAACAGCAGTCAAGATTCTCACAGAGTGAGGGAACTGCACCAAAGACGGTAAAAACGGCGACTGTGAGAAGAACACAGTGACGTGGTGAACACCAAAAAGGGACAGTGTAGTTTATACAAGGCACAGGAACAAATACATCTCCACCTCAGCAGGAATACATACAGGTATGCACAGCAGTTGTGGGTCTACAGGCATTCTGAAGGGCAGAGACTCTGGATCTTGTCTGTAGAGCGATTCGAGTGTGGGCATCAGGGCCTGACGAAGCTCTTCTGGCTTGAAGACTGGGATGAAATAAAAATCAGAGAGGAGAAAGGGCTGAAAGAGTTATCAGAAAAAAAATTCTGTTTCTACACTACTTCCGTTACCCCTTTGGATTCCATGACAAAATAAAATGAAAAACACCCAATTTGGATCGATAATAATTATATACAAGGAGGTGTTAAAAAAGTGCATAGGAGATGAAAAATGTCCTACTTACTCTTCTTTTTCACTGGGGCCTGTGGAGTAGCTGCCTCCGACGTCTCCTCTTCGTCTTTCACCTCCTTCTTTATCTCTGGTTTCCGGTCTTCGGTCTTAATGCTCACCGCGGGCGTTGCCGCCGATGTATCCATGGGAACCCCTTTGCCTCCTTCTCCGTAACACTCCTCCTTTTTCAACTCCATCTTCACAGGCTTTTCCTCCGTTTTGAGGTTGCTGAGCTTCCCTCCTTTGGAGCAGCTGCCGGTGTCGCTCTCGTCCCCCTCATCCTGCTGTTTGATCTCCATCTTGGGGTCAAGGTTGGCGGCTGAAGCGTTGGACTGGGGATGCTGGGAGGAAGTGTCCAGGCTGCTGACCGAGGCTGGCGTCAGGGCCTGACTGTCCCCTGGGAATGAACCCTTTTGGGACAACTAGAACGAGACGGAAACAAACTCAGGCACATGGAAATAGTGAACAGGACATAGCGCTGGGTGAAAGCGAACAAGCAATTCAACGATACTCTCGGCAAGATGAAGGTTTTGAGTAACTCAAAAAGGTAAAAGCGTGGGACAAACCCCAACAATGCAGTTTAATCAGAACTGAGGCAACTGTAATACATTTGGTCTGATGAAAAAGAAAGTGTATATACAGTGTATGGGTAATCAGCAGATTAAAATAAATCTCAAAGACACAAGTTAGTGGTACATGATTAATGGAATCTGTGGAATAGACCCATTTTGGTGTTTGTAAACAATCATGACGTTTTTGTGGGCGGGGCTTAACTGGTGGCAGAAAAGTGACAGTTGTGGTGGGATCTATCAATTTCCCAACCCAAATTAGATGAAAACACGGCCACTTACGACTGGACTGCTAGCTACGTTTGTTCAAAGAAGTTGCAGTTTATCAGACTAAAAGTTAGACTGAAGTAGTAGGGCTGAGAGATTTGTTGGTCGATTTAATTAGCTAATTTAATGGTCTGCTTTGGAAGAATGAGCTGCTCGGCGGGCAGTGAGACTGACTGACAGCAGGGAAACAGCTGTGGAACCAGCGTATTTTTTACTCCGTGAATCAGGATTTATTTCAACCAAACCACCAGTGATTGCTGGAACTGCAGTTTTGGAGAGTTTAATTTTTGAGTTTGAATGAAGTGTGTTTTGGATGAGTTAAGGCAATTAATCTAACTTTAGTCTTCGTTAGGTGAAGGAGAGAAACTTGAATTGTAGTGGGTAGTTACGGTTGTATTTCTCTGTTTAATAAGGATATGTGTACATATATTTCCTTTCTTGAAAGTTTGTGAGTTTATTTTATTTATTTATTTATTTATTTATTTATAAGTCTAAAAAAAAAAAAAAAAAAGAGAACCTGTGGAACAAAGGGAACTTGCTGTTTGAACACATCTCCCAGCTGACTGAGGAGAATGGGGGTGGGTAACGTTAATGTTAGTCGCCACAGCTGCCACCGGTTTCTGGGCTGATGGTGGCCCGGTTGAAAGAATGTAAAAATATCGCACAACCCGGTCCCTACCTAGCTCGACTTCTTCGCTGGGAGGAGAGCGAAGCTAGCTGCTCCGAAGATGGGTTAAGCTAACGTTGCTGGCTAGTAGGGGTGGGGGAAAAAATCTATACATTATAGTATCGCGATATTTTTCGTGGCAATACTGTATCGTGACACAGACGCCAAGTATCGATCTTTTATGACATATGTGTTGGTCAGTCTGTCTGCTTGACAATCCCATTTTGCAGCAATACAATTGAAGTGAGATGAACAAACAGGGAAATTTATCTTTTTCGAATAAACAGATGTTGACAACATTTTCCTTTGGGGACATTTGAAGTTGGAAAAAAAGTAATACATTGCAATATATCGCAGAATATTGCAATATGTTTAAAATCGCAATAATATCGTATCGTGACATAAGTATCGTGATGATATCGTATCGTGAGGCCTCTGGTGATTCCCACCCCTACTGGCTAGTTAGCTAAGCCAGCACTGCCCCTGTTCACCAGTAGGCTGTTTGGCTCATTTTCTGTAACCAATGTAGAATTAAAACATGGTGGAATAATCAAGCTAGCTAATAAACTAGCCAGCTATACCCATGGATGTATTATAAGAAAGTTGTCTCTGAAAAACTCTGGATGTATTGTGATAAACAGTATATTCATCATTGTTTCGGCTGTTTTTCCTGCCACCACAATGCGTGCGCAACTGCAGTGACGTAACTGTGACGTACACTCCAGATTGGTCTATAAAGGTAAACTGGTCTTAATGTTTAAGTTTGTAGGTATGTAAAAAGGCAAAAAAAAAAAAATCACACTGACCGGAGTGCGCGGCATCTGAGCACCATGCGGCGTTGAACTGGAGGCCAATCCAGGGTGAGATGGAGTGGTCGAACCAGCGGAGCCCATGTGCTGCTGTTGGAGGGGCTTGTTGGAGCCGGGGCCCTGGCCAAGCTGGTTCTGCTGGGGGGCTGAAGGCGGACCCAGCTGGGGTGCGTTAGGGGTGTGTGGCTGTGGGGTCTGTGACCCAGCGAGTCTGGGGGGTGTTTGATGAGGAGTGGGAGATCGGCTGTGAGCAGGGGAGGGCGAGCCACGCATGGCTGCCAAATGGGGGATGGAGTTGGGTTGCTGGTTTGTATTAGATGGAGTCATGGAGGGAGCAGGGGCTCCAACAGCTGAGTTGGGACCTCCACCACCCACACTCTGAGGACCCATGGGCCCCACTGTGGCGATGCCACTGGGACCACTGGCTGAACCTGGCTGTGCTAGAGGACTAGCAACTGGAAGAGAAGGAGGAGTGCCCATTTGCGTCTTAGGATAGAAGAGGAGGAGGGTGAAGAGAGAGGGGGCACAGGCAGGAAGGGTGCACAGGAAGAAGATCAATGAAAAGGTATAGTTCAAGAAGAATATTAAGAATGTATGACATGACTTTTAGGATAATCTATAAATTCACAATTTGCATAACAACAATGTTTACTTAGTCCTCAGTGGTTTCATTTTTTTTTTTACTGCAGGTGCTTTTCTATTAAGCCATGACGTTTTTAAGATCACTACATTTATAAATATATTCCATGATCCAAAGATCCTGCTTCAAAAAGTCCCTACTCCAGGTCCCTGGTAGTACTCTCTGATGGCTCCGTTTGTTATACTGGGTGTTCCTGATTGGTAAAACACTTGCATTTCAAACTAGTATCTACAATCCTCCAACTTTAGATGGCATGTAAGTATTTCATAGAGTGTACTACCTAAAGATATTACCTAATGACAGAATCTACTGATTGTAACTTTAGCTGTATCCTTGGAATCCTTCTTATCATACAGAATGCCCAACCTCTGTCCTGAGTAAAGACTTAAGTACAACTTGCCACACATCCCCCTATTAATAAATATCTGACTAACGGGAAAAACAACTTAAGCCACCTTACCTGTGCCATGCCTGCTTGTGCGCCGGATTGGGCCATCCCAGGCTGAGCTGTTCCAACTCCTGGTCCTGAGCCAGGGAACTGTCCCTGGGACAGATACTGGTTCTGCAGCTGATTGACATTAGGCTGCCCCATCCTGGGTCCCACCATTCCCATCTAGAGGTATCAAAGAGCATAGGCAGGGTTTATGCACATTTTCTGACAAGCCATGGGAATGGTTCAAGTAGCATAAGTAAACGGTTTATTTTCACCCTATCTAAATCGTATTTTGACATGCATACTTCTGTGCTGAACAACTTTCAAACCATTCACTCTCAGCCACTCTATGAAAAGACACAGCACAATCAAATGAACTCTTAATTGTGTTTATATGCACATTAAAACAAAACAATGTGATACATGGTGTGTGTTCAGTACTGACCTGGTTGCCAGATGCTCCTATGGGGAGAGGAGGCGTTGACCTCTGGCCCATGGGCTGCATTCCCATCTGATTGAACTGATTCATACCTGCCAAAACAGAGACTGTTATGATACAACACATAACACGTCATGTGGAAAGTAGTGATGCCCCAATCGTGAGAGCGGAAATTGTGATTTGTATTTGCAGATTTAGCTTCTTTTTTTATATATTGTATGTGGGTTGATGCATGTAATATGGAACCAAAGCTTTGGATGTACGGTGTACTGAGCCCAATGGAAATTATACTGAATGGAAACACAACCACATTCAACTGCATAACCCACATGTGCCAATCACTGAGAGAAGAAAAAAAAAAAAAAAAAAAAACAGAGCGCAATTCCTTTTCACCACTGCTTTTCAACAAAAATTAGCACCATTCACCAGCCAAATGCTGGTAAAATATGCAATTGGTTGGTAGATTTGCTTCACTCACCAGCCCAAAAAAAAACAAAAAACAATAGTAATCCACAGTATTGCCTGGCTGGTAACATTTGAACATTCACTAGCCATTTGGCTGTTGGACAAAAAAGTTAATTATGCACACTGATGGCGAGTTTGCTTAGCGGACAGTGGAAAGAAAAAAGGCAGAGAAAGCCAAACCCAAACGACAGGTTAAGCTGACCAATTTAGCTAGCACCCAACCTTATGACTGTGATGGTTAGATGGTAGAATTACATTACATTGTATATTTCAGCTGTCCTTTTAGACTTACTGAAGTCCACTTGTTGCATTGGAGTCACTTGTACAAGTAAACGCATATTGTTGACAGAATAAGAAAACAAGATTTACTTTTTGCGATTCTTTATCCATACTGTAGAGTCACACAGCATTTATAGCCTTTGTTAACGCTGCAACCTGGTGGAGATCCTAGTACACTATAACACAGTCAAACAGACCTATCCTGTAATATAGCTATACCGGCTGCTATACAAAACAAAACAAAACTGATCGATATTGGCCCTCAGTGATGTTCGGCAATCGGTATTGGGGGTCAAAAAAACGTGAGTGGGGCATCTTTAGCTGAAGCTACACTACTATTTATTGAATAGTTTCCATGCATGTGCAGTAGCGCGGTTTCTATGTTGTTGTGCAAAAGTGTGAAGTGCTCCAAACACAATGCCATGTCAACACCAGGGCACAAAATATCACTAGTCAACCATGCCTGTGAAAACTTTGACTTAAATCGTCATTTGCGCTGGTCCGCCCATAAAGTGATGCATTTAAATAAAGCGTCCTGGTTCCCAGTGGTTCTTTACCTGGGCCTTGCATCCTGTTGACCATCTGATTTGGTCCAGCCGGTCGCACCATTGATGGGTCAGGTAGTGGGCCGTCTGTAAAAACAGAGACAGGAGATTAAGAAAATCAAGCTCTCATCTGTGCACAGGAGAGAAGTAGAGGTTTGTACAAACTCTGGAATGTTAAATTTTTTACGGGAGCTTTTTTTCCTACAGTTTTGAGTCTCTCTAAGAAGATCTGTGGGACAGTTAATTACTATTGTGTATAAAATATGAACCAACTCAAGAAACAGACTACTGTATTCTATTCAGAGGACCAAGCATGACTAGAAGAACTGGGAGAAAACACGGGACAAGGTTTAAACCATGGCATGAAAAAAAGTAACAAAATGGGATTCACGTATGTATATATATATATATATATATATATATATATATATATATATATATATATATATATATATATATATATATATATATATATATATATATATACACACACACACACACACACACATATACATACACACACACTTCATTATTAAGTAGGATGACAATGATGATAACTGTCCAATAGACAAGCTACGGGCAGGTCCATTCTTTACCTAGGGCTGCACGATCTGAGGAAAATATGTGATTTGCGATAACGTTGAATATCTCTATAAAGATATTACTTTCTATAAATCAAGAGATATTAAAGTGTACTCAGTTCTGCTGCTTTCAGTGTTCTGCTAAAATACAACAAATTACTTTATTTACTTTATAATTTAAAACAAATGAAAGGAAATCATTTCCAACAGTCTTTTATTGAACAAACTGAACACTGAATTGAATATAAAAAGGCACCACTAAAAAAAGAATTTCTACTGATATTTTTTTCAACTAACACAACAAATCTCGGAGTGTCTATCGTAATATGTCGCAGCCTTTTGCGATATGTGTGTTGCGGCAGTTGATATTGCGATAATGATAAAAATAATTATATATTGTGCAGCCCTAATCCAGTCAAAGAGACATAATCTATATCTTGAAAATGGATTTAACTGAGCCCTTAAAATTCTGCCAATGCAGCAAAAAGAGGACATCAAGATAATAAAAAAATAAGAAATGATACAAATAATCATGCAGTCACAAATCAGGGCTTTTTTATTTTTAAATCCTCAAACCATGAGGTGAGAGATACAAAACAATGCTAAAATGTCCCAATGTCACATTCCGCCAGATTAAATTTACTATTCACATGAATGCGTGCAGCCCAGCGTAACATTAGCTCATCCAAGTCTATATATGCTGCGTGTCCACTCACTTGGAGGCAGTCCAGTGGGGGGCTGCCCCATGCCTGCAGGCCCGAGGCCCAGACCCTGCTTCTGGAGCCGGGTCCGCCTCTTCTCTTCCAGCTCCTTCTGGATCTTATAGATCTTCTCTGCTAGCAGGTGATAGTACTCAGCCTGTCAAAAAAAAAAAAAAATGAAACGTAGCAAGGGGGTTAACTTCTCAGACATGGAAGAGTCGAGTCGACAGTAGAGAAAGAAAAAAAAAACTCTTTGAATATCTGGTGTTGAAATAAAACGACAGTAAAAAGGTTTTATGAGGACCTCTAATTACTAAGAAAAAAAGACAAGTTAGCAACAATATAACACACAGGAAGGGCTTTATCTGCTGCAGTAAACTTGAAGTAATTAACCCATCAAGCTCAAAAGCTCGACGTTTTTCACCTAGTCCAACAATGTGACATTCATTTTACTTTTGAGGCTGCTCTAGGAAGGAACAAGTAGCTGTATACGGCTGCAAAATTAAATTCAAACTTTCCAGCAGTCTTCCTATTTTGCTGAGTAACACACTGAGCTCAAGGAGAGAGCAACTTACTCTACTGTTGGCCGACTCATACATGTCTCCCTCAACTTTTCTGGCATAGGCTACCAGGTTCTCCATTCGACGGTCCTTGAGAGCAGCAGGATCTGGAGTTGGAAAGATGGCCTGAACACTGTGGGTGGGAGAACAAACAGAAGGAGAGCAAAACGAGGAGGTGGGGGGGAAGGAGGTGAAAATGACATTGTTAACTCCTCAAGTCAAAATATTGCTTTAAAAAAAAAGGGTCTGTACTCAAAATTCTACATTACATTAATTTAGCAGCAAACAAATATTTGCTATGTAAAGAAACAGCGGAGTAATGACGTTCTGAGCAGAGAATGAAGTCACACTCCCTGTGTGTGTGTGTTGTAATCTGAGCTTCTCTGTTCTTCGTTTTGATTGCCCGTCCAGCCGCATGCGCGTTAGTACATGTGGCCGTGAAAAAAGGAGGTATTTCACGTATGGGGGGGGGAGGGGGTGAAGAGATGATCGGTAAGAGCTGTGTGGAGGCAATCCCAGCCTGCTGTTTTTCAGTATTCCGAGTACAGCCCCTTTAAACACAATGTCATTATTTTGTTTTGTTGGCTAGTGGCTCCACTACAAGAGGCACTACCTGATGAGCGTGCATACGTCTTTTGAAAAGTGCCAGTGCATAGTCATAGCCCTGGTGTTTATTGTGGTTAACGTTACTGTCCATCAGCAATAAATATATTGTCAAGCTCTGAATATAGTCCGCTAGCGCTTATGAAGGCTTGCTAACGTTACGAGCAGTTATGTTTTCAGAGGCACAAACTGGGGCTAATCTCAGCCATCTTAAAAAGGTCCCATGGCATGAAAATTTCACTTTGAGGTTTTTTTTAATATTAATATGAGTTCCCCTAGCCTGCCCATGGTCCCCCAGTGGCTAGAAATGGCGACAGGTGTAAACCGAGCCCTGGGTATCCTGCTCTGCCTTTGAGAAAATGAAAGCTCAGATGGGCCGATCTGGAATCTTCTCCTTATGAGGTCATAAGGGGAAAGGTTACCTTCCCTATCTCTGCTTTGCCCGCAAATGAGAAAGAGAGAGACATCATGGCTTGCAAACGAGCGAAGCATGGCAGTTAGTCAAGGCAACACCCCCACCCTCCACCTTGCACCCCCCTCTCTCCTCCTCAATAGCTACAAACACAGAAATGGCACATACTAAGGAAAGCTCATTGTGGACTGACTCTAGTGACTGTAATTCTGTACCAAGGCTGAATTTCGGGAAAGAGACTTCAGATACAGTATTAGGGGACCACTGAGGCCATGATGTCATACGACCTTTAACTAAACTTTTTTAAATCAAAAGCAGACACACAAGTGTCTATTACTGTCTACACTCACACAATGTGTACTGTTGAAGAAAGAAAAAAGAAAAATCACATTAACTACTGCAACAAAAATATGATTAAATGTACAGCGCAAAATTACTTTTGTGTGGCGTTCCTCTTTAATACTTACAGTTTGTGTACCAAGTGGTTTCGTAGGTCCTGCGTGATGTCCTCATGCCAGCTTTTCCTCATGCCTGAGGTAGAGGGAGGGCCTGCTGTGGGCATGGAGCCGACCCCACCAGCATCATTCATCAGACTGGGAGATATAAGAGGGCATCATTTGACTGATTAACTTCTTGACGAAAAAAAAAAAAAAAAGACTTGTGTGCCCTGGTCTGATGTAAAAAAATGATAGGTGCTTTAAATTAGGGTATCTGCCGAATGCCATGTCATGTTGTCTGCGTTCCTTCTTACCCTTGGCTGTTCACATTGAGGTGCATCATGGTATCCTGCAGCAGGCTGGCTTGTTGGCTCTGAGAGGAAGCTCCCACACCTCCATTCACTCCCATTGCATTCGCACCTACACATGGAAAGGGCAGGAGATCATGAGTTTAAATTCCTTGTGTTCCCTACTAATAATAACACTGTTATACTTCCTACTTGAACATGTACCTCATAATGTCTTCAAACTACATGGCATCAAACGCATATTTTCTAGGTGCTGATGAGATTGCTTTTTACCTGAAGCCCTTTTAAATATTACCTTCGCTTCTGGCGATACAGGACTACTCAAGGCCACTTAAAGCATTTAACTCTCTATAAAATTCTGTTACTTTTTAAAATGTCTGGGCTCTGGAAAAATGCTTAGCCCTCAGTGCTATCAGAAACAGGGGAAGGTATATCTTTCTGTAGAGTAAAGCAAGTGGACATGAATCCTAACTCACCCATTGGGTTCAGAGGCCTCATGCCAGCCTGGCCTTGCAAGCCTTGGTTGGACATATTGGGCTGGGCTGTCTGAACCTGGATCTGGTTGCCCTGGTAGGTGAGGCCCAGGGCTGCGTAGGCTCTCTCTATGGAGCTGGGGTCAATCTGGCTCGTCGGGTTGAGGTTGGGAGCACTTGGTTGGCCACCGGGTACTGCCCCAAGAGAGCTGCCCAGACCTGCAGCGGCCGCACCGAGTAGAGCTGTGAGGACATAAGAGGAGAGGAGAGTCAATAATTCATCTGCTCTGTAGATATAAAATAACATAAGAAAACCCTGTGACAGAATATTTACACAAACCTCATGCCGTAAATCATATTATCGTTTAGTACACTATTAATTGTATATACTTCTAATAGTGTACAGTGTCATGTCAAGAAAAGGAATGCATGATGTTGTTTGGTCAGATACAGACACTCACACTGCGGGTTCCTCTTGTCCCCAGCATTCTTCAGTGGCAGGCAGACAGGACAGTCATGTCGCGTGCAGTTCTTCCAATGGGAGATGATCTGCCTTGATGATGCACAGTGAGCAACTGAGGATGAAAAAGGACAAGAAGGTACAGAGGTATATGAGGGAGGGAAAAGAGGCAGGAGAACAAGAATTAAACAAAGTGAGGCCATGGGCAAAAAAAAGATTAAACAAAATTAGGGATGCCTGCCTGTTACTGAAAAAGAGCTGCTGACACAGAAAACGGTTAACCTAATACTTGTGTTATTTAATACCTTAACTAATACTTTTAAGTACTACCCAAAACAAACTAACAGTATACTAACAAGTATCGTCTGTGTAGTCAGAACCTTTAATATCTTATGTCTCCTGCGTTGTTTGCCTAAGAGCAATGCCGTTGATAATCACGATCACGATAATCAGCGTCGTTTCAAAATAAACTAGGTTGGCCATGTTGATCGTAACGAAGGAATAAGTCAACCGATACGGCTACCTAATGTTTGACTGGTATTTTCCGATGACAACAGAGTTCTACGGCAACGTTGTACACTTAATAGAGTCGGTCAAAACAAACAATATACGTTAACTGGATAAATACAGGATACCCACTAGGTTTGTTTATTATTATTTAAAAAGATAAAATAACTCTGTTAGCGGGAATGTCTCAGTAACAAGCCTGCTTCTCAAAACACAGGGACACATCATAGCTATCCACTGAGTGCAGGAGCATGCAGCATCCCTTAAACTCACCCTGACAGGACTTGCCAGCCTGGCAGTGAGTCATGTGGTTGAGGACGTTCTTCATTGTTCGGCAGTGGGGTAGGTTGCATTGCCGGACTTCACCGTTGGCCTGCTCCCGCCGCTGGCACTTGTGTGCATGGAGCAGGAGTACCAGTTGCTGCTGGATCAGCTTGCGCTTCTCAGGGTCAGCTGTGGGTGGTGCTCCGGCAGCAGCAGACGCTGCCGAAACCTGGGTACCGGGACCCACCAGACCTGCCTGAGCGTTGGGCACCATCCCTGGGGCTCCTCCCACGGGGGCACCAGACGGACCGCCCACACCCGTTTGTGACTGCTGGGAGCCCTGGTAAGTGAAGAAGGAGGGAATAAGAAGACGTGAATGAGACAAGAGCAGCACATAAAGAGGAAATAGGGAGAGGTTAGGTAGAAGGTAACAGGGAGTAGAGAGGCGATAGGAAGAACAGAATAAGAAGAGAGGAGGCGGTGTTTAATTTACAATAAGGACGAGATTGAGGTAAGTGAAAAGAAACAGGAAACACAGAGCAGCACAGGGGTGCAGTGGGAAGAAAGGTAGGAGGGAAGAGATGAGAGATAAGGGAATCATTTTGAGCTGATACTTAAATCTGCCAACTTGGTAAAAAAATTATTACAGTAAATTTTTTTCAGTGAGTTTGTATTTTTTTCCTACCATGGCGGCCATTCCCTGCATGGGCTGGTTCTTCTTGTCCACGCTGAACTGGGCCATGGGACCTTTGTTCTGGAGCTGAGGGCCCAGCCCTGCGCCTCCCAGACCTTGATTCCCCTGCCCTGCATATGGACCTCCAAAAGGGCCCCCTGGGTTCCCAATCATCCCCATCTAGGATTAAAAAAGGAGGAGGAGGAGAGAAAGGGAGTTAGAATGATGAAGAGTATAAGAGAATGATGTAGGATACATCAGACAAAGTAACACAACAATGTACGTTGTACCCACTTTTCACTGAGGTGATCGCATCTGAACTGTACATCCAACAGCATTTTGGGTTCTGCCAGTTTGCAACATAATCTTCCAGTGTCTCCCCAAGATCTCAAATCTGAGCCATTAAATGAGCAGGACCTCACACCATGAGCTCCATCAAAGCCAAAGCATTCATCTCCCAAAAGAACATGTTTCTACATCTTGCACTTTCTACTGCTCAAGAACATTTAAGTTACCCACTACTGAAAAGAGAAAATGTACTTCTATATCACATCAAGTAATGTGTAATTAAATAATTAAGAAAAATCATTTGAAAATTATGCAAACCACAACTCAACATCAACAGAAGTAACAGCAGCCAGCAGAGTGTTTAATAGCAATCTGACATAGTTCCGCTTTTCTCCCTGCACATTATTATTTGAACTTTTTTTTTTTTTTTTTTTTTTTTTTTTTTTAAATCACTGATCTATTTATCATCAGTACAGTACCCCTGTCTTGTCCTCCACTGCATTTTTCTTTTACTGCTCCCTATACCTAACCTGGAAATCCTCTCACTGCTTTTGAGCGCTATGGCTAAATCAAACATCAGTGTCTCCACCACATTCATTCAGCAGCAGCAGCATGCCACTGCAACATTTTATTGTCACTCCTGTGGGACTGTCAATCACACAAGCAGAACAGTTTTCTGCTACTTCAACTCCAAGCAATGTGCTGTGCGTCGCTCATGGTTGGCAGAATACAGACAGTCGTGGACCCAAAGCCCCACTTTTTGTGGTTGTATACAAAATAAGCATCTCTTTCTTTCTAGAGAACCAGACTACAGCCTAGGGGTGCATGATATATCGACTCAATATCGTTATTGCGATATCACATTGCGCAATATTATATTGAAAGTGTTGCGATAAGTATGCAGTATTTTGTTTATTTTGTGGAGTGCTGCGTCCTGTCCGTTGGCTGTGTGGATTAGTTGTGTTCGATTTAAGGCCCGCTTGAAACACTATAATAATCATGTTTCATTGGCCAGTTACCGTGCCACTTGCACATGTTAGTACACGTCAGCGCATGGGTCCACTACGTGACAAACCCTATGGAGCGTAACACGTGTGTGCATATTTCGACAGAGTAAGTGAAGAAATTGATATAGACAACAAAACGGAACAAATCAGAGTTGCAAAAGAAAAGTTGTGTCCTGTTCTCTTTATTTATTTTATACTGTACTACCAGTAAAACATGTCCTGTTCTGTAGACATGGTCCTTATTTATTTATTCATGTTGTACCAGTCCAATATGACCGTCAGTTGAAATAAACCTGGTGTTGTATTTGTTATGAATCTATTTTGAGGTGTTTTCCTGTAACTTTTGTAATTTTACATGTTTAAAAATATCGAAATTAATATCGAAATCTCAATATTATTGATTGATATCGCAATATCACATTTTGTCAATATCGTGCAACCCTACTACAGCCTGCAGAAAAGTAGCTTAAGTTAAAAGGAAAAACTACAGCTAATATCATTTTATGAATAGATTTTGCTACAATCAATCATGTGCAAAATCTTGCGGTTATCAACTATATTCAGTTTCACTAAATGATGAAATGTAAGTAATTACGCCTTTATAAATTATACACCTAAGCTTGCTAAATTAGTCCATGTTTCTGTTTCAAACTTGAAAATACAAGATTATATTTTCACCCGATATGACATTTACAACATTCGTATTACATATAAATTCCATCAAACTTTTAAAAATAAATGATGTCAAACCATTTTCATAGGAAAAGAACAACATTTCTATAATTGAAGGAGTCGCTACCTTGTTCATTGCTCCAGGTTGCTGGCCTCTCATCCCGGCCTGACCCCCAGCTCCCTGCTGCTGTAGGGTCTCGGCCAACAGGTTCCCGTTGCCACCCATCCCCTGATTCCCAAAGCCCATCCTGGGGGAGCCATTCATCACTTGGCTCCCAATCATGCCTGGCTGCTGCTGTCCATTATTGCCTTTCTGCTGTGCTCCCATCATGGCCCTGTTCATGCCACCCATCATTCCAGCTGCAGCATTCTGTTGCTGCTGCATCATGTTGGCCTGCTGCTGAGGGGAGAGGTGCTGCTGCTGCTGCTGCCCCTGGCCCATCATCTGCGGAGGCCCCTGGCCAGGGGATGCCTTCATGTTGGCCAAGTGTTGCCCCATGGCAGTGGGGCCTCCTGGGCTGCCCATGGCTCCTTGGTGTCCCTGTTGGCCCGAGGTGGGTGCCCCTGAGCGCAAAAGCTCGGACAGCTGTTTGTGCTTGGCCACCGCATCCTGGCCTCCACCAAGTCCAAGTCCCATTCCTCCTGCAACTCCACTGCCTCCTCCAGGACCCAGCCCTGCAGGTCCTCCTCCCAGAGTGGTGTGCAATTGGCTGAGGTCCCCACCATTGACCAGGCCTGGTTCATTAGGGTTGATGAGCTCGTCTGGGAGATCATGCTCCAAGTCAAACAGTGAGCCGAAATCTAAAATGGAGAAGAAATGCAAAGTTTAGGCGAAGAGAGTCAATGAGATGGGAGACAAGCAGGGAAATGTGAGAGGAAGACAAAAAATGGCCACAGCCATGTTAAGCTGGTGTAATCCTTCATTTTTTCAGCATGACTGAGAAAATGCAATCGCATGTTTGACATTAAAAACTGATAAAAAGCTGTTCAGGAGGTGTATGGACAATTTTCTCCCTTGAGAAATTAATAACATGTCACCAAGAATAATTGCACGAGTGAGCACGAAGTTTCAGGTGAGTTCCAGAAGAATTGCGTGCACAAACATACATTGCAAACACAAACGCCCACATGGTTTGCTCGCACAGAGAATCCCTGACCAGTAAAGCGATTCAACATGTTGCAAAGACAGGTTTGTACAGACAAGGTGACGAATGGACGCAGAAGTAACGCCACAAAATGGAGCCAAGTCAGTAGAGACGCACACTCGCTGTGTAAAAGTCTGTATCGAGTGAGTTCAACAGCACACAGCTAAGGCAGTCAAATAAGATACATGATGTCCATCACGTATCTTTCTTTTTCTTTATGATGGACATCAAGACCAAAAAAAAAAACTGCAAATTTAAAAAGGTACAGGATCTAATTTAATCCTAATTGTCACATGTAATTGTAATTTGACAGTCATTTCTTAGAATTTGTGACCATGTCAAATGATTAAACTACAATGACAACAATTGCATGACAATATTGCAGGCCTCTGAAAATTAACAAATCTGTAATCAGCAGCAACATGATTTACAAACTGCTCTTTGAAGGTACAAGCACAGGGTATATTATGCAAGAACTTGTACCAATTTCTCATATCAATCGTCTCAAGTTGTCATATGCTTTTGTTTCTCAACTTAACAATATGTACACACTGCATGGTAGTGTCACAAATAATCTTTGAAGACAATAAATTGCATTCCTTATACAGATTCCTTTCTTGACAGCACTGCACTGATCATTGCAAAATATCGTGTAACGTAAATGTGTCAAACGTCTGGATGACTAAACCTTAAAAGTCCCTGTCCACGGATGCTGACTGAGCCGAGTGGACAGCCCAAGATGCAGCTGTTCATGGTAAAATTAATGATTAAGTGATGAAATGGAGCAGCAGTATTTGCTTGCTAACTTGACTCGCTGGTTAATAACCCAGTGGCAGGACAAGGCGCTGCCCATGCTCCACAGTTTTGCTCTCAGGCCACTATTCCAGGTGCTGTCACACGCCATACACAAAAACACACACCAACAATCGCAAATGAGCTAAACAATCAGTCGGACCCGTCGGCCTAAATTTGTGTCTTCCACAAGGCTTGCCTCGCCACCATCGACAACACTACTCACTGTAGCTAACGTTAGTTGGGAAAAGGGTACGAGTTTTGATGGGGCAACACAACAGATTGCTTTAGACGCTTGAAGCCTTGGAAACTCAAATCACAGAATGGGGGTAGTTGTATTTGACTGTCAATTTGGCACGACTGTAAGAAACCAAAAAAACTTTATCATGAGTTGACTTGGCATAGAGCTTATTATCAGCCCGGCTAAGGTAGCCATTAGACACGGGACCGTCAGTTGGGGATCCGCATTCAGTTAGCTAGCCTAGCGTTTTGCTAACAGAGCTACCTCCGGCTAAAATGGCTGTTAGCATGCGAGCTAGCTGGGGGAGCTCTTCTTCACGTCCGACACACACTCACTACTAGGAAGCTAACATTAGCAAGCTACGACAAAAACAGAAGAGTAATCCCGCGTCTTTTTCCTCTTTCAAGTAAATCCAGTCCGCCCAAAAATAAGAAACTTAACGAATAACACCGTAACAAATGATATCATAAAACAATACTTACCATTTCCATCGCTGGCGGAGGCGGAAAGTGCCGGAGAGGAGAGTTTAGGCCTTTTGGCTGAAGGCGGGCCAGAGTCCAGAACGTTCTCGGCCATATTTTTTCGAAATAAAAATATATAAAGTATCCACAATTGCAGACGTTTTCACGCCCTTAGAAGCTCATTCCTTTTCGTTTCTAATATTGCGACTTTTCCCCCTCCTTTGGGGGGACTAAGAGGGGGAAAGTCCCGTGTACAAATTACTCCTCTTTCCCTGGGTTCGCCTCTCGATTTCAGCCTCGGCGTATATCAACCCCCCTCCCTCCCTCGTCGGATTTTTTGTTCTTTATAAATTTCTGCCAGCGGAGGAGGAGGGGGTCGGTGAAAGTAAAGAGGGAGACACACGCAGCGGCTTCCCTCTAAACTTACACAGCCTCTTCGGATGTAAATAAACTATCCCCGGGTATCTCTCCCATGGTTGCATCCGTCATTTCAACCTCCTTTCCAGCGGAGTCTGGATGGAGATAATGTCGGGCAGAAAAGGCTTCTTTGCCTGCGAAGTGATGGGGGTGCTGCTGGTGGCAGCGGGTATAAAGATGCGGGGATGCAAATAAATAAAAATAAATAAAGCTGACAAATGTGCAGATGCAATGGTGAATAAAGTATCATGCTCATTCCCCGGACTATGCATGTAAAAGAAAAAAAGAAAAGTTATTAATTATGAAATGTATCCATGCAGCAACCTGAACTTGCAGCTGCTTTTTGGTGAGGTTGCAAAGATTAAAGTTGGATTATGTTCAACAGTTATCTTAATGCAAGTAATCTAATTGCCAATCAGTTTTGCAGCCAGTACTATTAAACGAGCAAAATAAACATTTAGTGCAGCAGACCAATTTGGATTCACAAACACTGAAAACAGTATGCATGAGTGGAAAGACTTGGTAAAACTTGATTAAAATAACTGACATTTATTCAATTTAATACCCAGTCCTATCTGCCTTATTTTGATTTGTTTGCTTGCTCTCATAGGCAGAATGGTGACTCCTGCAATTTGGCTCCATGGCCAGTCTTACTCAAGCCCTCAGTCAAAAAAGTAAGAGTCTTGTTCTAGTACCAACACAGCCATCAGACTTTACTCTGTCACTTATTGCTGAGTATTTATTCCACCTGTAAATGTACATTTGCTGCTTGAGTCTTCACTTCTCTTATGGATCACACTAAATAATTTACTGGAGGAAAGTGTTCAAAATCATCCATAGTCGGTTACCTACTGGAAAGCAATGACCAGTTTGAAAAGCCAACATTTTCTTCTAAACCTGCGCTTACAGCAGCACAAGAGGAGTTGCATTATACACTGCTCCACATTTGTTCATGGTCAGCATGGTTTTATGTTTTTCGACTTCATCTGTACTACAATTTAGAATAAAGTTTTGTGAATCTGAATTGTGTTTGGCCACCAATTCATGATGACTGTCCAGTGGAATAAAAGCAGTTTGTGAAAGAAGAAAACAAATGTATTTGCTGTCAGCAGCAGTGGGGAAGAGTGGAATTTTACAGCTAGAGATGCACAATTTAATGTATCTTTCTAAACCTGTTTGATTCAGACCTTTTTCGAGATGCATACTGTGTTCATAAAAGTTTTAAATGGCATATTAGAAGTATAAAGATATACACTGCTTATAGTCATTGTTTGAGAAAACATGAGCTTATATATCTTTGTTTTATTCTCCCCAGTTGTGGTTACTATAACAAATCATGACAATATTTTCGAAGGTTTAACTCAATTGACATATAGTAAAAAGTAAGAATGGAAATGCCTCTCTCTGAGAAATGCTCCCCTAATAAACAGGTTGTAGATTTTTTTCTTCAAATCTTTGAATTGTTTATCACAGCACATAGCCACTAGGCTCCACAGGTCCTAAGTCCATCTTGGTGAAGATAAAAACTGTGGTTGCTCACAGATTACAATCAGAGGGCTATCTAATTTTCTCTATAAAAAAATCTCATGTATCTTCTGGATACTTTTTTATTACATGGCTGCAGGGAGGTTGTCACATCCACTGACTTGTTTTCAAAAGTGGCATTCCACGGCATGAAAAAAAACTATATGAAGGCTTCACCAAAACCTGCATTATCGTGTGATAACAACATCAGTGAATCATGACACTTGGGGACAGGACCATAAGCGCATATTTATACTAGGAATCAAACCCTGGCAGTGTGGGTATCATGCCATCACTATTTTGTATATATTTGTCTCTGTTTTGGTATTTATTGTTTATTCTTATTCATGTTTAATATGTTTGTTTGTGTGTTTGTTTGTTTGTATGCACCCAATCATCAAGGCAAATTCCATGTAGTTCCACTACTGTGGCAATAAACTGCTTTCTGATTCTGATGCCCAGTCACGACTAGATTAATATGCTAGTGGGCCCTGGGGCAAAAAAATACTATTCTGCCCCCAACTTTGCCAGTGATAAGCATTACTTACTTAGAACAATTTAAAACAGTTATCAGAGCCTGTTTGTACAAAGCTTGAAAATTACTTTGACTAAACTTTGCATGCCAGGGCCTAAGTCATTCATGGTCCTTATTAAGGTCCCTACCAATATGATATTGTGCTTATGTCAAAAAGAATAGAAGAAAAGGGCTTCCAATGTGCCACCGAAAGGAACAAAATAAAAACAATTGAAATCTCCTGGAAACGCAAAGGGTGGATATTGAAGCTTCAGATGCTTATTGATCACCAAATATACAAACAGAGCAGAAGACAAACATTTGTTTAGGGTAAGCTTTAATACACAAGTTGCTTTCAAGTTTAAAAGTGCTTATATGGTGCACATTCCCCAACAAATCGAAAAAAAACAATGGACACACTGTGGCCTGCAAGGTCCTGTAGCAGTTGCCACCTCTGCCAGGCCAACCACACAACTTTGGTTAAAATACAAACATAAAGACTTTTTTTTTAAATTTGTATTTATTGCGTCACTCCATTACACCTACCCTAGACCCAAATATCAAAAGAGTCTACCTTTTAAAGGGGCAATGAGTATACATATTGTTATCCTACCTTTGCCAAGTTTATGGTATCCAGTTGTTGTTAAGTGACTAAATCAACGATAGGCTAATCTGATGAGTTAGTAGTACAATTAGATAAAGGAATGCATGAAGAAATACATGGATGATGTTATTTAACTGGATTGTAAAAATCCAAAAAGTTGTAAATAATGAACTGCAAACAAAAGGAGTGTGTTGATGAAGACTTAGGTTCGTTTATGAACAGTTGGTAGTGGTACTGCACCATTACTTTGAATACCAACTCGTTGATCACGGAAGAGAAACAATTCACTTAAAGATGGAGGTGAATTTCAGATTCAATGTATATATCCTGTGGTAGATTTAATTTGTAAAACAAAAAAAGAAACTGTACCCAAAACTACAGTTAAATCATTCCACAACCAGAAACCATGGAATACCAAAACTACCCGGGAGGCCACACATTGCCGCCTACAAATTAGGACAGCAGTCTGGAAACGTGGACAATTATAAAGCAATGTGAAATAAGTAGCAAAGAGGCAAAAAAGGGACTACAGAAAGAAAGTAGAACTACAAGTCCAGGAGGACAACCCCAAAAGCTGGTGGCTTGTCAATTGCTGATGTGTCTATAGAAGTGAGCAAAATGTCTTTTATACTTGCTTCGGGGTCATCGGCAGCCAACAAGCAGAAACAGTTGAAGCAGAGGTAATGGATGGGTGCACCTCTCACCCATCTACCTTTAGTGCCTTTAAAGCACGTCTGTCTGAGCTCCTGTCCAATCACTGAACGTGCTAACTGTTCTCCATCATTCAAGCTCTGTTTTGCACACCCTTATTCCATTATCTCTGCCTTGCCCCTTTGCACAGTCGCACAGTTGCACATCCTCACCTGCACTGTTTTTATATCTGTTTACGCTCCTTATCACTAATTATCTGCCCGGGCATGCTCAACTTTTCTGCCCGCCTTTATTGTTATAAAATTCTTGTACACCTACTAACCTACATCCCTATCTAGACCGCATTCTGCACCAATTGTATACTGACTTTTTACTACATTTTCAGCATTTATATAGTCTGCCTACTCATGTATATCGTGTTATTACTGTTCCACATCACTATCTAAACCACACTCTGCACTAACTGTACATTAACTCTTTACTACATCTCAGTATTTATTCTGACTGTCTATTCACATATATTGTGGTATTAATGATCTACATAATTACCTATAGTCCACTATATGCACTAACTGTATGTTGACTCTTTACTACATTCAGTCTCTATATAGATTGTCTACTCATGTTTACTGTGCTATTACTGCTTTACATAACTAGACCACTCTTTGTACTAACTGTATACTGACGCCTCACCACATTTCAGCATTTATATAGACTGTTGTTTCATATACATTGCGTTATATCATCACTACCTAGACCACAATTTGCACTTGACTGTATATTAATGTTTATTCGTGTTATTACCTTATCACTTTCGCATATCCATCGACTTCCTTACATCTCACTTTGCACCGGCTTTGTAATGCCCACTTAATTCTGTACTTTATGTAGCCTATTGTATTCTGCACACTTAATTCTGCCTACTTAATTATGTACTTTATGCAGCCTACTTTATGCAGCCTATTATATTCTTGTATTGTATTGAATGGGTATCTGTATGTTGTATTGCACACCTACGCTTTACTTGGCAAGGTCGCCTTTTCAAATGAGAACTTTTTCTCAGCGGCCTACCTGGTTAAATAAAGGTTAAATAAAAATAAAAGTGAGTATGACGTCAGGATGCCTTTCAAGCATGTGAACACCTGATGGTATCAGTGGGCGAGTCCTTAAACTGTGTGATGACCAACTTGTTCTGGTATTCAACCTGTCCTTGGCTCAGTCTGTCATACCGACATGCTTAAAGAAGTCCACCATAATTCCTGTGCCCAAGAAAAAAAGACCAGCCAGCCTGAATGACTGCCGCCCAGTGGCACTCACCTCTTTAGCAATAGAACAACTGGTCAATGATTACATCTGCTTCTCACTACCCAGCACAGCGGACCCATTACAGTTTGCATACTGTCCCAACCGAACAACAGAAGACGCCATAGCCCACATCCTCCACAACACCCTATCTCACCCGTAAAAGAAAGGAAGCTAAGTGAGATTGCTTTTCATTGACTACAGTTCAGCGTTTAACACCATAGTTCCCTCCAGGCACGTCACAAAGCTTAAGGACCTGAGATTAAACACCTTACTGTGCATGTGGATCCTTGACTTCCTGACAGGCAGACAGACAGACCACAGGTGGTAAGGATGGGCAGACACACCTCTCCCACTCTCATCCTTAACACCGGAGCCCCCCAGGGCTGTGTTTTGAGTTCCCTGATGTAGTCCCTGTACACACACGACTGTGTAGCCACTTTTGACTCCAACACTATCATCATGTTTGCTGGGAACACACCTGTGGTGGGCCTGATCACAGACAACAGTGAAAAGGCCGACCTGAAAGAAGTGAAGGACTTGACCCGCTGGTGTCAGGACAACAACCTACTCATGAATGTCAGTAAAACAAAAGAGATGATAGTGGACTTTGGGAAGAAGCAGGGAAGGACCCTCTTAAGGTCCCCTTAATATCAATGGGTCCTCAGTGGAGAGAGTGGATAGCTTCAAGTACCTTGGTGTCCACATCACCGAGGGTCTGACCTGGCTACTGCATACTGACTGAATGGTGCAAAATACAAGGCTACCTCAGACACCTGAGGAAATTCCTGGTATCCCCTCAAATACTGAGCAATTTCTACTCCTACATCATTGAGGAATATCATGATGGAAAACATCACTGCCACGGGAACAGCACAGAACAGGACCGCAAGGCCCTGCAGAGAGTGGTTTGATTGGCTGAACACACAATATGTGGCTGAATAAACAATATTCACAATCTACTGTCATTTTTCTGCAGAATGAGTACTCCTACTTTTGATACTTAGCTGCATGTCAGCTGCCCTCTCTCTTCCCTTTCAAGTCTATGTCAGGGCCCCACCTCCCTGAGCTGTCTCCCCTTCCCTTTTGTGTGTCTCCCTTACCTCTGCCCCTTTTTGTGGCTGTGTTGTTTGTCTCCGTCCGTCTCTTTTTGTTCCTCGGTTTCCTGAGTTCCCACTACCACTGAAGGCACCCCGGTACCAAGGCAGCTGCAATCACTACGATCTACTACACCTTCTCCATTCCACGCACCTGGGGCTGATTGCCACTATCCCTATATTAGGGAGAGGTCTGCTTTCAGTCCCCGCCAGATAATTGTTTCAGCCACATAATTATCACTTGCGTTCCTGTGCATTATTATTGGGGGTCTGCCGATCCTTTTTGTTACAGTGTGGACTGGTGTTTGACCAGCAACCCGCCACATACGCCTCAGAGAGGGCAAAAATAGCCTATGTTATCAGCTTGTTGGATGGCGAGGCGCTACAGTGGGCAGGAGCAGTATGGGAGACCCTGGTACCAGGTACTGAGTCCTATACCGCCTTCACAGGGGAGATGCGTAAGGTGTTCGACAACCCCTTACATGGTCAGGATGCTTCCAAAAGATTATTTTCCATAAAGCAAGCTAGTCGCAGTGTAGCGGAATATGCCATTTCTTTCCGTACACTGGCAGCGGAGAGCGGTTGGAACCAAGATGCGCTATTGGCGGCTTTCAGCAATGGTTTGAATGAGGGCATTAAAGACTAGTTGGTTTCCTACCCTGATCCCAATACCTTGATGGCTTAATAACTCTGTCTATGCGTATTGACACCAGGATGAGAGAGAGAGACGGAGAGAAAGACAGAGCAGGAGGAGTCAGTCACCACCACCGTCACGATCTCGAGGGGGTGACGCTCATTCCACAGTCCCCGTTCGGACCCCCATTACACCAGAGCCGGAGCCTGTTTCCGAACCCATGCAACTCGGGCGATCTCGCCTGACCGAGATGGAGAGAACGAGAAGGATGGACGAGAGACGTTGCCTTTATTGTGGGGAGATCGGGCATTACATCTCCACCTGTCCAACACGTCCGGGAAACGTAAGGGCTTGCAGGGAGTGAGGGTCACCCTTGCGAGCCAGACCACAGCCACCACCGGATCACGGACCGCACCACTCTCCGGGCTGTCATCAGCCATAAAGGTCAGTCCTATCCTTGTCTTGCCTTAATTGATTCGGAGGCGGATGACAGTTTTATCGATGATGATTTGACCGGGCAAATGGGGCTGAACACAGTACCTCTCCAGAGGAGAATAGAGGGCAGGGCTATAGATGGACGCCTGCTGTCTAATATCACCACTAGGACAGAACCCCTCAAACTCCAGTTGTCAGGCAACCACTATGAGAATACCAGTTTCCTTGTTATTCAGTCCCCTCAGACACTAGTTATCCTAGGCCATACCTGGTTAGTGCGGCACAACCCACAAATTGACTGGGTCTCGGGAAAGATAACGGGATGGAGTACACCTTGTCACTCTCTGTGTTTACAGTCAGCCTCTCCCAGTGTTAAGGTCCGCATAGACACACCTGAACCCCCTATAGACCTCGCTACCATTCCCAAGGAGTACCTTTGCATCAGTAAAGTGTTCAGTAAAGACCAGGCGCTTACCTTGCCGCCTCACCGTCCTTATGACTGTGCCATTGACCTGATTCCCAATGCCACTTTCCCAAGGCAAAACTGTATATCATCTCTAAGCCAGAGAGGGAGGCATTAGAGGAGTATATTCAGACAGCACTTACAGCGGGTCAAATCCGCCTGTCTTCATCACCCCTGAGGGCGGGGTTTTTCTTTGTGGGGAAAAAGGACGGGGGTTTGCGTCCCTGTATTGATTTCCGGGACCTAAACGATATTACTGTCAAGAATAAGTACCCACTACCGCTTATGAACACAGCTTTTGATTCCCTACAGGGGGCAAGCATTTTCACTAAACTAGATTTACGAAATGCATACCATCTCGTCAGAATGAAGGAAGGTCATGAATGGCTTACAGGTTTCAACACCCCCCTCGGCCACTTTGAATATACCGTTATGCCTTTCGGATTAACCAATGCTCCTGCTGTGTTTCAACATTTCATAAATGACGTCCTGAGGGATTTCATTGGGAGAAGCGTGTTCGTATATCTGGATGATATATTGATTTTCTCACCAGACTACTCCACCCACGTTCAACATGTCCGTTAGGTTCTCGATCGTCTCTTGGAGAATAGACTGTATGTCAAGGCGGAGAAATGTGTTTTCCACACATCCACCACTTCGTTCCTGGGATTCATCGTTTCCAAGGGGGCAGTAAGCATGGATCCCGCCAAGGTACAGTCCGTCCTAGATTGGCCCACACCAATCAATCGTAAACAATTACAAAGCTTTCTGGGGTTTGCCAATTTCTACAGACGTTTTATAAGGGATTACAGTCAACTTGCCTCTCCCCTCACAGCGCTCACCTCCTCTGCTAAGCCTTTCCTTTGGACCCCTGCAGCCGACCGGACCTTTCAGAACCTCAAACAGCGATTCACCACAGCCCCAGTGTTGACGTTACCTGACCCTACGCGTCATTTCATCGTTGAGGTGGATGCATCCGATAAGGGACTTGGAGCTGTCCTTTCCCAGCGCTCCGCTACCGATGGTAAGGTCCATCCATGTGCTTTTCTCTCCAGGCGTCTCCTACCGGCCAAAAGCAACTACGATGTGGGCAACAAGGAACTGCTAGCGGTCTTAACCGCACTCAAGGAATGGCGTCACTGGCTGGAGGGGGCAGATCTGCCTTTTGTGATATGGACGGACCATAAAAACCTCTAGTACCTGCGCAAAACGTCTCAACCCAAGACAAGCCAGGTGGGCTCTGTTTTTTGAACGTTTTCAATTCACTATAACATACCGTCCAGGTTCCAAGAACGGGAAGCCAGACGCCCTGTCCCACATGTACGCGAAGGAGGATAACGAATGCCCATCCCCTGACAACATCATCTACAGCCAGTGCATCATTGGGGCCATTACATGGGAGATAGAGAAAGAGGTCATGGAGGCTCTTAAAACCGAGCCCAACCCTGGTAACGTACCACCTAACCTCTTGTTTGTTCCTACTAATGTCAGATCTTCTGTTTTAAAATGGGCCCACTCCTCACACTTTACCTGTCACCCTGGCATTAAACGCACCCTGTTTTTCCTCAAAAGGAGATTTTGGTGGCCCTCCATGAAAAATGACGTGACTGCATACGTTTCTGCCTGTTCTGTTTGTGCCCTCAACAAGACCCCGAATCAACCCAGTTCTGGTCTCCTACGCCCACTACCCATTCCCAAACAACCATGGTCCCACCTGGCCCTGGACTTCATCACCGGCTTACCTCCATCTGACGGTAACACTGTTATCCTTACCATTGTGGATCGTTTCACCAAATATGCTGTATAACTACCTCTACCTAAACTACCCACTGCTACAGAGATGGCGGACATCCTGGTCCATGAGGTGTTCCAGCGTTACGGTCTTCCTAGTGATGTCGTATCGGATAGAGGACCTCAATTTGTGTCCGCTGTCTGGAAGTCGTTCTGTCATGCCATTGGAGCCACGGCCACAGACCAACGGGCAGGCGGAAAGCGCCAATCAGACACTCGAAACCACCCTGCGTTGCTTGGTGTCCACTGAACAACAACATTGGTCGTCGCAACTGCCTTGGGTGGCTTACGCCCACAACACCCTGCCTACAGCTGCCTCCGGGATGTCCCCTTTTCAATGTCTTTTCGGTTACCAACCTCCTCTGTTTCCCTCTTTTGAAAGAGACTTGGCGGTGCCCTCCGTGCAAGCCCAAATTCGCCGATGCCACAGGACCTGGCACCGGGCACGGAGGGCGCTGTTAAAGACCTCCGCTCTGTACCAACAACACTCCAACAGACGTTGTACCCAGGCACCCCGTTACGCCCCTGGAGACAAGGTTTGGCTGGCTTCCAAAAACATCCCTGTCAGAACAGAATCCAGAAAACTCCAGCCCAGGTACTTGGGCCCTTTTGTCATTCAAGACGTAATAAACCCTGTCACCATGAGACTGAAACTGCCACAGACCCTCAGAGTACATCCTGTGTTCCATGTCTCCTGTTTGAAGCCTGTCCGTCTCTGTCCCCTGTTGCCCCCGCCTCCGCGACCTCCGGCCCCGCGCCACCTGGACGATGATCCCATCTACACCGTCCGCCGTCTGATGGATGCCCGGCGGCAGGGGCGTGGGATCCAATACCTGGTGGACTGGGAGGGCTACGGTCCCGAAGAAAGGAGCTGGGTTCCTCGTCGCCACATCCTGGACCCCTCTGTCATTTCAGTCCCCGCCAGATAATTGTTTCAGCCACGTAATTATCATTTGCGTTCCTGTGCATTATTCAGCTATCTCCAGTTCTAGTTATTATCCTGAGTTTCCCGTAGTTTAGCTTTTTTTTTTCTCATCGTGTTTTTGTGTTCTGCCTCCTAGACGCCGTTCTCCCTCCACCGCCGGCTACTGCCTTTTTCCCTCCTCAACTGGATCTTCTGTTTGGACTCCCCGTGCCGACCACTGCCTTGCTCTCCGTGTCTCTGGACCCCCAGCCTGTTCCCGACTATTATCGCCTGCCGTTTTGTACTTCTGCTGAGCTACAACCTACCCATACTCATTCCCATAGCCTCCACGACGGAACACCATCTCCATTATTCATTTTCTAATAAACAGCAGTATTATTGATCTCACCCTGTGTTCTGCTTTTGTGTCCTACCCCGTCCAGAGCGTGACAGTCTAAGCTATCCTGTCAAATAAAGGCCTAAAAATGCCAAAAAAATAATCAAACAAAAACAAAAAAAACAGGATAATAATATATATATATATATATATATATATATATATATATATATATATATAGTGTGTATGTGTGTGTGTATGATGGGGGGGTCTATTCCTCATCAGTACACTCTCAATGATACAGGAGTAGAAATTCATCAGTATTTGAGGGGATACCCAGAGTTTCCTCTATGTCTGAGGTAAAACAGTCTCTGCTTTGCCTTTCTCACCATTGAGTCCAGGTCAGGTTAACTTAGCCAATACCCTTGCAATTTTAACAGTAGCTGTCAAAATATCTTGCTCCACACTAAAGTTGTGGAAAGACCCACTGACTAACATTGCTTTCCTCAGGGCTTGCCACCAGCAGGACAAAATGAACAAGGGCAGTTCAGCACAAAATCATCAAACAGCATAGAAGAAATCCTCTGAGAATAAGCTGCTGTAATGTTGGCACAGACAAGAGGATGCTAGGCAGCAGGTGAAGGAAGCCATGAAGAGATCGCCAACTGAATACCTATACACTTATTTCAATCCATGTGTCCATCCACTGGGGTCTGTAGGGAGTTGGGTTGGGAACCGGAGGGACGCTGGTTTATGTCCCCATATGGACCAAAGTATGGTGGTGGAATGGTAGCAGGAGAGGTGCCAGTTCGTCTCTTGGGCACTGCCAAGATGCTCTTGAGCAAGGCACCGAACCCCCAACTGCTCAGGGCGCCTGTCCATCAACAGCTGCAGCCCCCTCACTCTGACATCTCTCCATTAGTGCATGTATATAGTAGGTTCTGAGCATGAGTGAGTATTTCATGCCTGTGTGTAGTGTATATTCTAACAACAGAGTGAAAAAAAAAATCCATTGTAATTTCCCTTGCGGGATTAATAAAGTAGGCCTATAAATTAGAATTATTAGATTAATGGAGTGCATGTGTGTATTTAAATAGGAAACATCATACTCCTCACTGTCTTGGTCATAGCCAATATAATAATCAGAGAAAAACCTACAGAAAATGGAATTTTACAAACTCATAAATTACAACATGCAGTGATTACATATTTTAGCTCAATGTACAAGCACATAGTTGCCAATTAAAACAGTAACCATATGGCGATAACAGAGTCAAATACAGAAAAACAGGCATGCACAAGTGTGTTTTCTGTAAATATAATAATATGGCAGATGCAAAGCAACAGATTGGATGAAGTTTTTACAAAAGGAGGCAGACTTTCGTTGTTTGTATATTTAGGCTTTATATAGGCTACGCATTTAACCAAGCAAGGCCACCACTAAACGTTTACTGTTACAATTACAACCACCTTTACTACTAACTTCTACTCTAAATATTAGTATATTAACCCAACATTTTAACACTTCTACCACCGTATATTGATTGATTTACTCTTACCTTCCAATTGTGCTAAAACCTCAACTCCCAAAATGCTTTGTGCATACGTAAGAAGCATTTACGATGACGTAAAAGGTAGGCGACCACAGTGCCGGGGGGCTACCTTATATATATGTCAATGGGGGCTGCGAAGATATAGCTAGCTAAACTTATATCTACATCCAGATATTTTTGCAGTTTTATGAAACATTTCCACGAGGGCCTGGATGTTATTAGCCTATATGTAAGTAGCCACTTAAAGTAATAAGAAGTGAATTACTGCTTCATAAATTGACAAACGTGCTATTAGCACTATTAGCAGTTAGCTCGCATGTAGCATGTGAGCTAGTCACACTTTTGTTTACGTTTTGACCAGCTTGTTCATAAAGCTGATAGCTTTAACAGTTACCTCAGACCAGTGAGTTTAACAGCGAAATTAATTAGAAAGTGTTCTTTATTTTTGCATGTCAGTCAAGTTAGAGTATTACTTAACTGGAATGCAGCATTTAAGACCAAGAAATATTGGACCAAGAAACAGTATAACAATTATATAAACTATTTTCCAGCTCTGCCAGTGTCTGGCCCTGCTGACCAACTGTTTTCTCATGCCTAGTGTCTAGAAATGGGTGTTACCCAAAAGTAAATGTTTTCTGTTGTAGAATTAGAAAACTGTCTGCTATGTTACTTGTGACATACACTATCATTACTTTCCTCTGCAGAGCTCTTAGAACAACACCCTACAGCTCTAGCTCAAAAGAAGAAAGGATGCTTTGACTGTAGATTCTGCATTGCACTTTGAGGCATTGGTGGTCCTCTTGTGAGCAGAACACAGGATGCCTTACCACTGTGTGGCTTATGGATGCGGCAAAACTGCAGAAGATGGTGTGACGCTGTTTAAATTCCCAAAGGACATTGAGGCGTTTGGCAAATGGGAGAAGCAGGTCCAGCGCACCCGCAGCCAGTGGGTCGCCTCACCCAGCTCTCACCTCTGCTGCCAGCATTTTGGCAGGGAGTACTTTGAGCCAGGGACTCTAAAGCTAAAGCCAGGTGCTGCTCCTACAGTGTTTGTCCGTCCTCACTGTTCCTCATGCGATGGAGTGGGCTGTAAAAACTGCCTGCCTGCTATCCAACGCCGGAGCATTACAGCTGAACCAAGAGACCGTACCGTAAGAGTGAGTAGTTTATTTTGGATCAGGAAAGGTCCCTGCTGAGTCCCTTCTGAGAGTGTTAAACAAGCCTCTTGGTTGTTTGCATGTATAATATAAAGTCATATTCACGCTTTCTATTTACCACTCTGTTTTTTACTCTTCACAGGCAGAATGCAATGAAATGGCGCCATTTGACTCGGATAATACTGATGGAGAATGTGACGAAGACCATCTGACAAGAGGAGGGATGAAGCCGGGGGGGAAAAACAAAGAACGACCCGGTGAGGAACAAGAGAGAACATGCACAAAATGTACATTTCTGTCCGTTCATTTAAATGCCATTTCAGCATGTGTTATGCTACAAGGATTAATTTATCTTTTACAGTGGTGTGTGAGATGTGTGGCACCACCGGCAGTATTAGCACCTTTTTTTCAAAGACCAAGCGTTTCTGCAGTATATCTTGTTCACGTTCCTATTCTTCGAACTCCAAGAAGACCTCCATACTGGCACGACTGCAGGTGAGAAAATATTTCAGTTCACTTGTCTTCAAGCAGAGCTTTATTTTTTCACCCAAGTGTTCAACAATGCAAAAATGTGTCATCTTTATTATTTTTTTGTTGTTGAGTTAAACACCGAGAGATTGACAGTTCAACCACTTGTACTGTTGACCACTATGTGGCACCAATGGGACAGTTGACAGTAATTGCTTTGCTTTATTAATAATTTCACTAACTTTTCAGGAGTTTGGCACTTTGGTCACCTTAGGCATTTTGTGATAATAAGTGTCCAAAATGTTCTTTGTGTTTGTGGGTTTAGACAGTTGTCAGCTGTGTATACTTATGCTGTATCTGACAGTAAGTTATTTATAGGTGACCATATTAGTATCCAGGTAGTGTTGTTTTTTTTTCAATTTTATAGCTTCATAAATAATTTATTATACAAAAATGTGGTAGATTCAGTCCACTTTTGGAGAAGCAGTGACAGGGCTTTCTCTTTTGACACCTCCCTTCATCTAGCTATGCTTTATTTCCCAATTCCCATCCTTCTTCTCGAGGCACAGAGAAGCTGCACTTCTCTTCAGACCCTTCACTTACAGACCTGGAGTTTTACATGTAATCAAAACCACCAGAGCATGTCTTGGGTGTGAGCGCAGAGATTAAATGAGTACATATAGTGTAGTTATGAAGAAATGCAAAACAATATGAAATACATATGGTCAAGACTTTAAGAGAATGTGGTCTGTCACTTCTTGTTTCAGTACTGAAAAGCATCGAGAGAAGCCATGTTTGTGGTTTTTGTGATTACTATTGCTTCGTTAATTAGAATACTCAGCCAAAAAAAGACCCCTACTATTTCTATCCAGATTGTTTTGGTGTGATTTGGAAATTGAAGGTGTGTGTGTGTGCTGTTCAATGAGACATTGAGTGTAGCAAATGTATTTTTATTTTGTTGCAAATGTATATTGCCATGATTAATTACGAACAAAAGGTGGAGGTATTTTGCAAAAAGCTATCAATCGGAGAAAAAATGGGGGAAGAAGATGACCGCGCTGGACTTGAAAACATTGCACCGACCTGAGAGGCTGTCATGGCTGACTCTTTTCACGCTTTCATTTAATGGAAACATCTGAATATTAAAACAGCTCAAATGGTGCACAAGTGTTGCGTTGATGCATGCTGAAACACCAAACGCCAGGACCCGGCAACCCAAATAGACTGAGGCTATGGCTGCTGGCTTTCAACATGGATATTAAACACTCCGCTCCACATTCTCAACAAGTGGTTCGTCTGCCAGAAGCAGATCCGGACGACTACCACGACCGCCTGGATGAGCCGACCCGCCGCGCCCGGCTGCTTAAGTACTCCGCGGCCCGGGGTCAGCCCTATGGTCCCACAGCCCTATATTCCCACATTTCTAAGATTTTCGTAAGAAAAATAAGATTTTCTTTTGACCGAAAATTAGGCCCTGTGTTCCCACATTTCTAAGATTTTTCTTAAAATTAGGCCCTATGTTAGGGTTAGGGTTACATTCCATTTGTAGTCCATTGCTACTGAATAATAGGTTGGGTGTAATTGGCTACCAAATTGGGAGAAAGGGCGATACAATTGATACAAATTTATGAAAAAGGAAATGTGGGAACATATGGCCTAATTTTCAGTGAAGACAGTAAAAAAAGTTTACTTGACATATGAGCGGAGGTGTGCTTTCCTCGTAGCAACGATAGACCGGAAGTTGACTTCGAAAATAATTTATCCATGAGCAGCAGCAGCAAGTTGTAGTAGTAGTAGTAGTAGTAGTAGTAGTAGTAGTAGTAGTAGTAGTTGCAGTAGTAGTTGCAGTTGTGTTTCCGTATCCAACTTGAAAACACGTTGGAATGGTGAACGCTTGCTGTGTTATCAACTGCCATAGTCGTTCTCACGACCGGCATGGGAAACTGGTCGGAGTGCGTTTTTTCAGCTTTCCAGCATGGAAGCAACACAAGGGAAGTTGGATCTCCGACTTAACAAAGAGGCGTCGCATGGCATGGGTGGTAGCTGTAAGGCGAACAAACATCACCTTTAGCGACATTCCCTCACACATTTTAGTGTGTTCAAAGCATTTTCACACAGGTAAGTTAAAATCAAAAACCCATGGCATAGCTCCATGGCGTAGGGTAGCCAAGTTGTGTGGTTGGTTGTTGGGTTTGTTGCTTCACGCAGCTAATTTTGCACAACTAGCTGGCTGCATAGCTACATAACTTATCAAAGAAATTCTACTTTTTTCAGGCAAACCTGCCTTGCTACCGAGTCATCCTGACTGGATACCTTCATTACACCTCGGGCACACAGAAGTCAAAGCAACGCACACTGAGCCGTTTAACCGGAGGACTAATTTAAATGTAATTCCACCAGTTCCTTCAATTTGTGCATTAGGAAGAGTTTTAAATATAATGGTAATAAATATATGTTAATGATTTGATTGGGAGGGGTTAAAAGACAGCAAGCTCTCCCAGAGAACGCCACCAGATCTGCAACACAAATGGGTGGGGCAACAGATGTCAGAAATGGATGAAGCTGCAAGGACAACACTGGAGAACAGCAGGAATGGCTTCACAGATGTGCTGAAATGACCCACTTGTTGAAGGAAGCTCTCCCAAAAGAAGATGGATAATCGTTTCTTGAAAGATGATGATGTTAAAGTCAAGTACTGCTCTGGTTTCCATGTTTTGCTGTTGTGATTGGTATGCCATTGCAGCTTCTTCCCTGCCTAACATGGACAGGATGAAAAATGTTCTCTTTTTCAAATGCTCCTCTGAGCTCTTATTCACCTGAGCTAGGGCGTACTTTCCACCACTGGGGACAGGTGGGGCATGTCTCCCCATGCCCCCCCCCACATGCACACACACACACTTTTAAATGTATTCATTATTTTATTTTATGAGTCTTGGCAATCTGCCCCTATTTACCTTCTTATATCTCTTTTTCTCAAATCAAAGTTACCACCTTGCACCTGAGGCTAAATCTGCCAATCAAACACATTGCACACTTCTTCTGCATATACAGAAAGACACATAAGGGCACTGTTGACACACTGCTGCCCTATAGTGCACTGGCTAGAGAGACATTGCTTGCAAGGCAGCATGCCACATCAGTTTTTTTTTTTTTTTTTAAGATTATTTTTTGGCCTTTTATTGACAGGACAGCTGAAGAAATTAAAGAGGAGAGAGGGGGAATGACATGCAGCAAAGGGCCGCAGATCAGAGTCAAACCCAGGCAGGCTGCGTCGAGGAGTAAACCTCTGTCTGTCTGTCTGAGCTATCCGGGCGTCCACCGCATCAGTTTGTTAGTTATATGTAACTACAGGTGTAATGTTTTGTATGTCGGTTGCATGTTAACTTTGGAAGTATGTGATTTTACACATTACTAACATTCTTGGGAAAACAGCAATAAACTGTGAGGTTTTATAAAAAGACAGGTTGTCTGGCAATTAGTCCCAAAGAGTTTGCTTTTTGAGTAACGTTAGATCTGTTTTGTCATTTAAAAGCTACTACTAGTCCATTTTTTTCCTTTCAGGATAATGCTGTTCACCAATCAATACTGAACCAACTGTAAGTCAATTTATGGCACAGAGCAATGAAACCACTCAGTCTTTCTTTGTGCTTCTCTCTCCAGGGAAGACCCCCCTCAAAAAAAGCCACAGTGCTGCACAAGGTGAATAAATCCCCGCCAGCCCCAACAGGAAAGGATGGTGAGGCCCGTGGAAACACACACGTACACACACTAGGGCTGCACAATATCTCTTTTTTTTTTTTTTTTAACCGTCATTACAATTTCAACTGGCGCAATATACACATCGTGAAAGGCTGCAACGTATCGCAAAAAAAACACTCCGAAATATTTTGTGTTGGTTAAGAAAATTTCAGTAGGAAACTGCACTTTAAAATGTAATTGTCGTTCTTTTTTTTTTTTTTTAGTGGTGCCTTTTATATTCAATTCAATGTTTAATATATTTATAAAAGAATGTTTGAAATTATTTCCTTCCATTTGTTTTAATTTCAACAAGCTATTTGTTGTATTTTAACAGAATACTGAAAGTAGCCGAAATGCAAAACTGAGTAGATTTTAATATCCGTTTATTGCACGTACACTATGTTATCACATATTTTTCTCATATCGTGCAGCCCTAAACACATACACACATGGCATCTAAATTGTTTTATTGCCATACATAATCAGATGTCAAGCAGTTACTTGGATGTATTTGGGAAAAATTCTTATGTCTCAACATGCAGTATATTTTGACACCAGATTCTATGTCTAAACAGGGCCATATCATTTTGTGGGTGATGTTGATTTGTCCTGCGAAGGCCAACTTTACTGGAAATTGGTGCTTTTTGGGGAATATTAAAAGCTGCATACAGTACATGTACAAACAAACATCCCACAAAATCGTACTTTAGCTGTATGATTCCTCTGTTCTTTCCGTTCTGTAACAGCGGCTAAAGCTTTTTCATGGGGCGCCTACTTGGAGAAGGAAACCTCTCTGGCTGCATCAGTGTCCTGCTTCAGACATGTGAGTCCTATCCGCGTAGTGTAATTAGAAACTAATGCTGTTCCAACACCAATTTTTCCTGAACTTGCTTATCAGCCGATGCGGAGTACCGATTCAATACAAGGTAATGTTTTTTTTAATAGCTGTATACTGCTAACTCTCTATGGATGTGATATGATTGCTAGCATTGTTGAATGGCCTGCCTCAGGTCAAATCCTTTGTAAGACATGAAGAAATGCATACTGAGAATGAATGCCATAGAACTTTCTTTTATGATTTTGTTTGACAGTCAGTCATAATGAAAAAAATACCCTAAATGAACTACTTTAAAGTAGAGGCTAAATTACGTGGTTTTGGAAAATGTTTGCCAACATAGGTTTGAATTTAGATGTGCACACACAACAGCCTTTTAAACAGTATTTTCACCAATATGGAAAAACCTAGTCCAACATATAAAAAAAACAAAAAAACAATGCATTGCAATACTAATAGTTAAAGTGATGGTTCAGAGTAATTTCACCCTAGGGTCCTTTGCACCATGACCTCGAGCCAAACACCCCCCCCAGAACCGAAAAGAGATGCAACAAAAATATTTATTAATTTAATGATTAAATAAGGTAATGTCTCCAAACTTACCTCAATTATAACTTGTCTCCTGCTAGTTATTCTACAGCACTTACTTTAAAAAATAAGTTAAAAAAAAATATTTTTGTTGCATCTCTTTTCGGTGTAGTAATTTGTAGACGGCCCTAAGCACTTGTTTTACTGCCGGCAGCAGCAGCAGCAACAACAGCAGAGAGCAGAAGCCAGTGGGCAAGTTTTATAAACTTCTGTTATACTTACAAACTTTCCAATCCATCATTTATGAGTACATAACCTATTTGTACTACTGTAGACGTTTGGTATCATTTTGGGCATTATTAGTGGGGTAATGTTAAGAGACACTTCGGATCCATTAGCCCCTGCGCTAAGCTATTCAGTGGCTAACGCTGCTCTACGCTAACTCTCCCAATGTTCGATCCAGGTGAAAAAAGCTTCTGGGGGGGTGTTTGGCTCGAGGTCATGGTGCAAAGGACCCTAGGGTGAAATTACTCCGAACCATCACTTTAAATGCTGGAAGGAAACTATATACAGACTGTGAACGAAATAAGACCTCCCACTGATGATCTGACCTCTGACCTATCGCATTCAGGCTCCCCTGTGTGCCCAGTGGGATGACATCACCATGGGGATAAAGGTGGAGGTCCTGAACACAAACGCTGTCCTGCCCAGTAAAGTCTACTGGATCGCTACGGTCATCCAGATTGCAGGTGTATACATCTTGCCTGTTTTTAACAGTGTTTATTTTAACAGGCCATTCCTGTATGGAATTATCTGTTTTATGATTATGAATTTGAGCAGTTGTCACATTTTCTTGTTATTCATATTTAAGGTTCTCTGTGGAGTTTTTGGCCCCTGGTAGCAATATAGGTCTTTTTTTTTCTTCTTCTTCTTCTATGAGTTGGCCCCCTGCTTTGTTTGTCTCGTACATGCATGTGTGTGCAGCAATACACATTCTTGCCAATGGTTTTGCACTGTTACACTCATCTACAGGTGTTGTTAGTATGCCAAGTGTGCATTCAACACATTTGCTAGACCTCAAGGATACACACAATTAATGTAAACATAACTTTGGTTTGTTTACAAGAAATCTCTACAAACACATTTAACATGTATAATAAAACTGCAGAGATAAGGCAGGCTAGCATCCTCTAGAGGCTACGGTAATTATTACATGATCCAAAAACATTGGACATGCTGGACAAAAACCACACAGATGATTTTGTTGTTCTTATAGCATTACCAGTAGTGGGACTAAACATTTGTCCTGGGGGGGGGGCTGGAGCAAAGGCCTTGGGGTCAGCCAGAACGTGTGAATTTATCCTTTGACTATTGAAATTCCACAGAAAATGTTAGTGTAGCGTGCCCAGGAGTTGTCAATGTACCATGTACTGTACCAAAGTGTTGGACTGACATAAAGGGCGCTTTCACACCTGCTTGTTTAGTTCGGTTGAATTACATTAGAATTTGTTTGCCCCCGCTGGTGCGGTTCCTTTGGGCAGCTGAAAATGCGACAATCACACTCTACTGCAAACAAAATCTACCTCTGGGTACAAATAAAGTAACTTGAACTTGGGTGTGCACCAAAAGCGGACCAAACGAGTGTACCGAGACCTGCTTGATGAGGTGGTCTCAGTACGCTTTCAGCCTAACTCTGGAGCGGTTCGTTTGTGGTGAGAATGTGATCCGACCTCGAACCGCACCAACTATCTACTCGGCAATGTGCTTAGCAATCTGCGGTGCAGCAGAGCAGCAAACCGTGTTTCTCTCACAGAAATGGACAGCAGTCAAGCTCGCCGTCCGTCACTCGCATCTCTGGAGACAGACAACTGCAGAGCAGAGCCAAGTCTTGGTGACCAGACCAGACATAGTAACGTCGCTCGCGAAACAATGTGCCCCAGACACATCCGACCAATAAGAGGAGTGAACATTGTGAGTGAGCGTGATTTGTAGTGACAAATTTTGATACGCTTGAAACCGAACCAAGCCGTTATTGCTGTAAGTTAACAAACTCATCAACTGATTCGGACCAAAGCAAACAAACTGCAGGTGTGAAAACGCCCAAAGACCAGCCACCATTGTCGCACATAGGCCATGCTGGGAGCGAAAAAATTAATGTAAACCCGCCCCCCCCCCCTCAAAACTGCATGTTGATTGCAAATAATTGTTTTGTCTGTAATTGTCAGAAAATAATGTAAAGATCCATCTTAATTTCCCAGAGCCCAAGTAGACATCTTTAAATGTACTGCTTTGTTAAATTTAATTTGGGTTAAAGGTTTCCAATAAATAACCAGTGGAATATAATCAAAAGTAAAGTTAATCCATAATCAGAAGCTACTGCTCCATTTAAAAAGTTCATCCATAGTAACTTCACTCTTTCCTTCCTCCCCACCCCTTGTCTCCAGGATACAAAGCCCTGTTGAGATATGAAGGCTTTGAATACGACAGCAGTCATGATTTTTGGTGCAGCCTCGTCTCAGGAGAGCTGAACCCGATTGGATGGTGCGCCATGACGAGCAAGCTGCTGGTGCCACCACAAGGTGAGGACTCAGACCTGAACCACGGCGGTTCACTGGCTCCCTGATGGCGTTAGGATAGTAACCATGATTGTCCTGGTTGTGATGTAGTTTTCTGAACCAGACTGTTCTAGCTGTTGTTATTTGCCTTTACCCACTTTCATGACCAGTCTATCCACATTACTGATGATTATTTATCACAAATCTCATTGTGTAAATATTTTGTGAAAGCACCAATAGTTAAAAAAATCCAGAGTTCTTGCGAGAGCACAATTTTAATTTGATCAGCGAGTCACTCTGGCATCTGTGCCCTTGTAGCCGAGCTGCACCAGTCGCATCTGATATAGGCGGCCCAGAGGCGAGCTAAACAGATGACGACAGTTTAATCTACCGGTTAGCTCCGCTGGAAGCTAAGCATATGGGGCTCTGGGTACGTCACCCTGTGTATTGTTGTGATTGGTCATAGTGTTATCCAATTGCTTGCAGTGAGATTTTCAAATGCATTGAGTTGGACCATTTTCATTACTCAATGCCAGACCCTTAATCTTTCAGAATTGGGTAAAAAATATCACAAAAATATTGTGATATTTGATAATCTTCTTATTGCCCAGCTGTAATTTAGGATTAAAATGGCAGTTACTGATAAACTCAAATTTGCGGTCGTTGGATACGTTCTAATTTGATGATGTGTGTTCGTAGATGTGAAGCAGAACATCCCGGACTGGAAAGAGTATCTGATGACAAAGCTGGTGGGGGCCAACACTCTTCCTGTTGACTTTTACCTGAAGGTAAAACTGCATGACTTGGCTCGAAACTCATCGGTCTTGTACATGTGAAGAGTATGAGGAATTCAAATTACACAAATTGCTTAATTTCAGTGAATTAATCAATGTCTGTCCCTTTTGGCGTCTTCCATCGGTCCTCTCTCTAGTTGGCAGAGAACATGAGGACCTCCTTCAGAATAGGTATGCGCGTGGAGGTGGTGGACCCCAAACACGTGAGTCGGACCCGCATGGCCGTCATAGACTCCATTGTTGGTGGCCGCCTGCGGCTGGTGTACAACGACCAAAGCGACGCCCCCGAAAACACTATCTCTGATTTCTGGTGCCACATGTGGAGTCCCCTGCTGCACCCGATAGGCTGGTCCAGCACCGTGGGTCATGATATTAAAACACCTGGTAGGTCTAGGATTTAGTTTTTTTCCATAACAAGAAACACAGAAGAAATGACATGGCTAATACAACAGAACACATAGCATACAAGTGCTTCTTTTTTAATTATAGCAAGTGTGGACACTGCTGCCAGTGGTTGGAAGGGGAACTGTGACAGTTTGTTCCTGCTCTTTAAAAAGGTAAGACAAATGGCATTGCTCATATTGTTTGTTAGATCCATGACTAGGTCAAAAACACTTTCTAATCTACCGTGTCCTTCGGTGATGCTTAAATCTTCACAGTTTGTATGTTTGCATTATATTAGCATTTGAGTCTTGTTTAGGTGCTGACACACCAAGAAGATCAGTGTCCGTCGCCCTACTTTTTGCGGTTAATCAAAGCACTGTTGCCACTCCGGTCGTGTTTTTTTTGGGGTTTTTTTCCAGGCGATCCAAAATGTTAAATCGGCGTCGGTGAGAGGAATCCCTCTGATTGGCTATTCAGCTTAAGCCAATTCGTGTTTGAGAAGAAAAAATGTAGTGAGGAAAGCAACCGACTGTTGAGAGGGCACACGCAGAAGGCTCTTCTCATTTTTCATCTTCATCTGATCAGTAAATACACACAGAGCTGTCAGAACTGGCCAAAAATGACCCTCCGATGTTCTTCTAAAAAAAAAAGAGGTTCAAGCTATTGGAATATCTATGGGAATATTATATTTATAATAACATTAATATATATTTTTTTTTGTCATCCTGCGATGGTCAATCATGTAACTGCAGATCAGACTTGGGAGTCCATTTTGAGGTTTTGCTGTGAGTCCTGTACAGTAAACGGAAAAGCTCATTGCCTCTCTTTTTCTCTGTGAAATAATGCTGCCTTCAAGTGTGATCAGAAATGTTGATCTACAGTATAAACGATCTGACAGTAAACAATAATGTGCGGCGAATCGCCAGATGGCTTTTTTTTTCTCGTCTGAATTGGCCCTATTTGATGACAGTAGATGTCAAAGTGAAATGAGTGCATTTTTGCTATTGCTGATGTGACAGTAATCAGCGCTCGCTATGGAAAGTCTCACTCGACATAGCGCTGCTTCAGCACAACTCTTAACAACCACTGTGTGATCTGCAGCCCAGGTTCGTTTACATGGAGGGAGCTTACTTTGAGGAGGGAATGAAGCTGGAGGCCATTGACCCTCTGAACCTGGGAAGCATCTGTGTGGCCACTATACACAAGGTAGGACAGCGGTTTTTGGTTGGTTTTGTGTGTTGTGTTTGTCGAATCTTGTTTAGACCTCATTAGACTAGACTGATCTGCTTGAACAATTAGGTGGTTATGAACTATGTTGCCTTGTCCTAAACTCGTAACTCCTACGCTGTTTTCTTCTGCGCGTCTTGACTCTGCCGCCCTCCACTCCTCCCAGGTGCTGTTAGATGGCTACCTGATGGTGGGCATAGACGGCACCACATCAAACAACGGATCGGATTGGTTTTGTTACCACGCCTCATCTCATGCCATCCTTCCCGTAAACTTCTGCAAAAAGAACTTCATCCCTCTCACTGTACCTCTAGGTAAATAAAAACGTGCCTCTGTTCCGTCTCTGCTGCAGCTCACTGCTTTGACTCCAGCCCTTGTGCACGTTCTGCTGAGAAAATAACTCAAGCAGTATACTATTGATGAAAATACTTTGATTTCTCTGTCTTGGCAGGTTATGACTCTCAGACCTTCACCTGGGACAAATATCTGAAGGATACCAACGCTAAAGCTGCACCGGGACAACTTTTCAACACTGTAAGATAAAAAAAAAAAAATCCGAACCTTGTGTAGCATTTGAAGCTGTGCTGTCT
The DNA here is from genome assembly GCF_004354835.1 of Perca flavescens. Classification (NCBI taxonomy): domain Eukaryota; kingdom Metazoa; phylum Chordata; class Actinopteri; order Perciformes; family Percidae; genus Perca; species Perca flavescens. Next base: position 20,284,293 of record NC_041351.1, on the reverse strand, counting down.
GTTTAGCGACATAACAACTTACTCGCAACTTGAACATAATGGCAAACCAAAACGGTCCTTTTTCTGAACAAAATGTATATATGTATCTTTAAATGTTTGTCACAAAAAGGAACTTCATCAAACAGCATATGAAACGCAGTCGTTTTTTTTTCTTTTCCAGGATTACCCGGGTCACGGCTTCTCCCCCAACATGAAGCTGGAGGCGGTGGACTTGATGGAGCCGCGGCTGATTTGCGTGGCCACCGTGAAGCGCTGCGTGGGCCGCCTGCTGCTTATCCACTTCGACGGCTGGGAGGATGAGTTTGACCAGTGGGTGGACCACCAGTCCCCAGACATCTACCCAGTCGGCTGGTGCGACCTCATGGGCTACCAGCTCCAGCCGCCTCCAGGACTTGGTAAAACGCCCCATTTAATAGCAATCTCCCCCCCCACCCCCGTGTGTTGTAGAGCTAATGTTAAGCCATCAACCGCGCATCTGAACCAGTTTATTTGGATTAGAAGAGTGGTGCAGTTGGCCTCTCTAACCTCAGGTCCTCCACTGTCACAGAGGAGCAACTGGTGCTCAGTGCTGTGTAGATGTTTCTAACCCTGAATAAAAGTGACGGGTCTCTCATTCTGTTTTCCAGTTGATTTAATGGAAAGCCAGGCGGCACAGAACAAGAAAGGAAGAAAGAGTAAGTCTTGACTCAGAAATGTATCTGATCTGATCTGATTTCTGTGGCAAGACACAAGCCTCCATGTCTTGTGTCTTGCCACAGAAATCAGATTACTCATCATGTTTAGTGTTTTCTTCCATCTGGTGGTTATATAACAATGCTTTCACTTCCTTGTTTTGTTTTAGGAAAGAAGAATGCAAAGAAGAGGCTCTCTCAGGACCAAGCTAAAGATGATGCTAGTCAGCAGCCTGAGGCCCCTGGCACCAACGGTCCTCCAGTGCTGGATGGTCTCAGTCTTGCTCCAAAAATGCCTCTCATCCAGCCCAAAACTGAGCCCGAGGAGCACGAGAGTAAGTGGACTAACCTGTACAACACGCTGATCACTTTTCTCATTTTTCACGACGCAATGTTGGTAATTTGCTGACTTAATTCTGTCTCTGTAGTCTTTGCTGTGCAGGTGAAAGTGGAGGAGGTGGAGGTGGAGATGGAGACCCCCGTTGAGGCTCCGGACAACCCTCAACAAGTCCCTCTGGGTATAATCAAAAAGGAGGCGGGAGGGGAGCAGAGAAAGTCAGCACCGCATCGGTCGCCAGAGCAGAGCAGCTTGGAAAAGATGGAGCAGAGTGAGACTGCAGCAGGAAGAAGGGAAGACTGTGGATCTTTGGAGGAGAGTTTCACTGGAGAAAGCAACATGGAGCAGAGTGATAACAAAAACCAAGAGAAGGGGAGCCAAGGAGAGGACAGTGAGAGCAATACAGGCAAAGAGATAAGTGATGACTCTGTGATGGATTAAAAAAAAAGCCTATTGTGGTTTAAAAAAAAATAAAAAATGAAAATAAAAAACCACTGAAGACAAAATAAGACAACAGCAGACTGGGACATTTAGAGCAATAAAAAAAAAAAGGCACAACATCAGTAAGGAGAGCCAGTGCAACTTTTAATGTCTGCTGGTTTAAAGTTATGATCCTTAACATTTCAGTCCTGGTTGATTTGGCAACGTGTGATAATATTTTTTTAGGGTAACTAAATAAACTAATGTTTAAAGAAAGAAGTCAGTCAAAAGTAATTTGAACCTGTATTCTGATTTCACGCTGCACACAGCACAGCACTGTAATAGTTTATTACTTTGCTGAGGAGCTGGAGGTGTGCAGCCTATCTCCTGCTGCTCTTCATCTTACCGCTCACTGTGGTTGCTCTCTCTTGTTACGCAAGTTGAACACTTTTAATGGAAACTAGCAGCTTGCATTAGCATTAATACAGCTCTGATACAGCTGTGGGAGAGTCAACAGTAAGTGAGGCTGATATCGGTGAGATAAAATTAAACCTACGTTGTGTAATTTTTTGAGTTGATTCTTAACAAAAAAACTTTTTTGTTCTTTCACAAATATGTGCTCATTCAGGTGTAATTACTTCCAACTTATCAAAGTATTCTCATAAGCGTAGAATCTGCCATTTAGAATCATTCAGAATACATATGGGCGAGTCGCTCGAGTGACGGCCGGCATGTTGCGCCTCCATCTTTTAAAATACATTAGCCAAAGAGGGACATACCTCCGCCTTTCGCCCTTTTACACTCGGTGGCACCGTGACGAATGCAAAGGGGAGATTACTTGACAGGGAAGCGGAAAAGAGAATTAAAACGACAACGCGTCAGGAAAAGCAACCAAGACCAAAGTTAATATTGGAGTGGCTAAAACACGCTCGGAATGGGAAGGGCTAGAAAGTAATTTTCAGTTGGTTGTCATACAATTTCACCGCTACAGTAACGCTGGATTACAAACATGCATGTTTCCTGGGAATCTTCTGGGCTTGGATTAGGCAATTTGCATATGGTTCACAAGGACCGGTTTAGCCAATTGTAAACTACCTCACTTTCTCCCATGTTCCACTGTACAGGGACAGAATTGATTTGAACTTCTTTTGTTTAAGTTTAACATGATTTATCATTCTGAGTCTAACATCCAACCTGTAAATATGACTGAAGATCATTCTGGGTTGACATAACAAATGTGAGAAATGTTTATTGTAATGTTCTATTTTTTTAACTGTTTTATATCCAGATGTTATTTTTTTGTAAATACAAAATCATTGATAAAAAAAACAACAACTGTTTATCGATTTAAAACAGTAGTTTCATTCATGCCTGAATGTATTTTGTCTAGTACATTGTGCAGTTGTGGTGTAGTGTTTCAGGATAACTAGCATGAAGCCAAAGCGTGTCTGAAGCTAATGACTTAATTTGCCTCCTTTTGAGATGCTACTAAAACGTCCAACAGAGCGGCTTGACAAACTGGTAATGCTAATGCTGTGAATGTGAAACAGGGCCGTGCTGACAGAGAGTGCTCTGACAGTGTAGGTTCCCCTGGATTTAAAACCTCCTTTGACCTTTTTCAACACTATTGATTAAACCGCAAAATGGAAATGCTGCAAACAAAATGGTTGATGGAAAACCGACTGGCAGGAGATGTGAAACAGCCCCAGCAAGTTACAGTTTGAGAGTTGAATCCATGGTTTAACCTCAAGGAGGTGGTCTTAGAACATGATTACAAACTACAGCAGGTTCAGGCCATGCTGCGTCTCTTGGTGGTTTTCTTGACTGCTGCCGGTTTTGTGTTGGGACCTTTGCGAAGTTTGGACTTTGCTTTGATCATTTTGACATGCCGAAGGCCGTTTAGGTGCATCGGTTTGGGTTTGGTTGCCTTGGGCGCCTTTGCTGGCTTTGGGGTGGCTGTAGGGGGGGAGGGTAGGCTTTCGCCCCCGGGACAGGCCTTGAAGACGTGGACATCCTTTACCCTGCGGCCGGTTAGCTCAGGGGGATTGGCACAGGTGGCTCGCACCTTCAGATTGACTTTCTCAATCCACCTAGATGAAGATAAAATCAAATTATTGCCAAACACTAAGTAAACCATCTCAAATGAGTAACTAGTACTAGTAGCTAAAATGTAACAAGGGAATCGCTACAACTCCGAGTGGAGTGTCAACAAGTGTTCCCAGATAAATCATCCCAGATATAAATATGCAATTTTAGATATAAAACAATTCATTGTCCTGCTTCAGGGATCTGGAAAAAAAAACAGGCTTTAAAGCCTCTGAAAACCCACACAGGTGTTTAGAGTTCCTCTGGCTAATTAGACTGCTCAGATTGAAGGTGGGCCGGAGCTTTGATGGGAATTTATGGACCTTTTTCACAGCAGAAATTTTGACTTGTCATAGTAGGAAAAGCACAGCTGAAATTGATAACCAAAACAATGGCTCAATTCCATCAAGTGTCCCACTTAGCTATTTCAGTGAGTCAGCATACACAATGCCAGGGCCTCTCCTAAGTGGAATGCAGCCATCATAAATGGTTTTGAATACACTTGTGCTTTTCCTACTATCACATGTCAACGTGTCTGCCGTGTGAAAGGTCTATTAGGTCACAAATTCTTTCTACCAATAAGAATATTTTGCTGCGTTCCAGACACAATTTTAGCCTGCAAGTTACATCAAGTCACAACTCACGACATAGCAACGTAGCCTTCCGGGCAAAGTCACAAGCCGGCTAGCAAAACATTGTGCCCTTGGCAGGATTCAGGTTAAGCTACCTAACGTTGACGTTAGCTAAGGGATTACCTAACGTTGACGTTAGCTAGCGCTAGCTGATACTAGCCATTTCTAGTCAGCAACATATTTTGGGCTTCATTTAATAAACATAACCTGTAGTAGTACACAATCGTATGTGTATTTTTTTTTTTATTACAATGTGCAGAATTACTTTACGTTGCCTATTAATCACCGGCGTCTGTACAGCATCAACAGGCGTCGCCATTGTTTATGTGTGTGTGAAGTCAAAAACTAACTGGGATCTAGTACACGTTCACGGGGAGTTACAGGTTGCCTGGAACGCAGCATTTGTCCTGCCCTAACAGGTGCAACAACACTAATGGGGGACTCAGGAAGAGGTCAATCAATCAGTCTAACCACACCCACACAGTCCTGGAAGAGGTCCAATCAGCCACCTTAACTGGAAACCCCGGTGTGGTTGCTCAAACCCCGGTGATTTGGGACTACACTCAGTGCGCTGTAATAGCCTTACATGCGTAGCGGCAGCAGAGGGCAGTCACACATCAGAGGGTTGTCAGCCAGGTTGATGACCTCCAAAGAAGTGAGGGGGTGCAGGTCGGGCACCTCTTCCAGTTGGTTGCCCTCCAGGAAGAGACTCCTCAACCCAGGACCCAGACCTGCCAGGGAGTTCTGTGACATCTAGAGTAAGACAAAGAACATTTTTTTAAATAACCTCGGTGAAATGATTTGTTCCTGAGCCTAGAAAATGGGCAGGTTAGAGAGAAAAAGACGATTTAGTTTAAGTAGTTTTAATTTGACAACAATTTGTCAACTGTTGGCGCTACATAGCATATTCTCCGTGTTTAACCCTGGTGTTGTCTTGCCGTCAACCTTGAAAACACTTTTTTCTACATTTTTGACACCATTTTTTTCAGTTTGCTTTTTCCAACGTTTTAAATTGTTACATTTTTTTTACACATTTCCAGCGCTTATTTCTACGTCCCATATTTGCGGATATAAAACAAAAATTTAAAACGGGTCAATGTGATCTGAAGTCAACACAAGGGTTAAGTTACGTTGTCACAATGCTGTTGGTAAATGGCAACAAAAAAAAAGTGTGTGAGTAAAAAAGCTCAGTGTAGGTGTGTTTGTATAAAATGTGTTATTGCGCTCAATGCGCTTATGTGTTGTATGCACGTTTGTCCTGTGTACGTACCATATGTTCCGGACTGAATCGGTACTTGCATTCAGCATGCCGTCTGAAAAGCGTACTAGGTCACATGAAGAGCCCACTCACCTTCTCCAGTCCCATGTTATCCAGATACAGCTCCTTCAGTGACCTCGCCAATGGTCGAAACACGTTTGGCCCCACCCAGCGAATTGAATTCCCAGACAGCCTCAGGTCTCTGAGGTTTCCCACTCTGCTCAGCGCTTCAGCGGGCACTTCCTTCAGCTTGTTTCCTCCCAGGTGGAGCGTATCGAGGTCGCTGGCCTGCTCCAGGGCCCTGGGTGACACATGATCGATGGCGTTCCCGGTGAGGTAGAGGGCTCGGAGGCCCTCCGCTCCGGTCAGGATGTCTGGCTCCAGCCTGGGGATGGAGTTGTTCTCCAAGTGAAGCGCCAGCAGGCTGGGCACCAGTTTGAAGGCTCCTTTCGGGAAACCGGTGAAGCGGTTCTTCTCCAGGTGGAGGTAAGTCAGCTGAGGCAGGCCTGGGGATTTAGATGATAGAAATTCCAATTTAAGCATTGAGACACGACAAGTCAGAATAGTGCTACAAAGGCCTTTTCTACTCCTGTTAATTTAGCATTTAAAAGACCTTTAAAGGCGTCGGGGCTGAGGGAAGTGAGGTCATTCTCCGACAGGTACAGGTAGATCAGTCCCTTCATTCCACTAAAAGCCCCGCCGTCCACCTCCGCAATCTTGCAGCGCTGCAGATGTAGGGACACGACCTGGGCAACACCGGAGAAGCTGTTGCTAGGGATGTAGTGGAAGTGGTTGCCACGCAGGTCAAGGAGACGCGTGTTGGGAGAAAAACCCCGAGGAACTTTGGTGTGAGCGCGGTTCTCACACGAGGAGTGGTGTGTCTCAGCCTGAAGACGAGGGGTTGTGGTAATGTAATGGACAGACGGGACAAAGACACAAATCATACTTTTGTTACACTCTCCCTTTGACATTACGTTATAGTAGATTTCATAAGCTAGAATTGCGCTCTGGCTTTATATTTACTATATAGATTAGGGCTGCACAATTAATCGCAATTTTATTGAAACCACAATATGAACTAGTGCAATATCCAAATCCTAAATGTGTCAAACCATTCTAAAATAAAGTAGTGTGGTGCTGCAGACACGTCCCAGCCTACAAATCCTATCCTACAGACTAAAGGAAAAATCTTTGTTTGGTACAGATCCTCGCAAAAAAAAAATCACACTTCAATCTGTATTATATATTATATTTTTCAATGAAAATGAGAATAACGATATCGCAATACAACTCAAAATATTGGCAATTAGATATTTTCCTAATATCGTGCAGCCCTAATACAGATATGAAACATGCATGAAAGAGAACGTAAATATACCTCATATGTTTTTGTGTCGGTTCAAAAAGCAAGAGTGAGAATGCTACGCATTAGAGTCCTAGGAAACTTGAACTAGTACAAGTAGACACTGAAACTTGAAAGTATAAGTAGACAAAGAATGAGTGTTCGCACACTACAAAATAAATTACTCACCTCGCAGACACAGTTGGCAGGACACTTTACTTTGTTCTCTGGCTCTTGCGTGGGTGGTGGAGTGATCCTGGCTGCCTCCTCGAGCTCGGCCTTCAGCATGGCCTCCTGGCTCTGACAGCGCAGCTCTGCAGGGTAAACTGCCTCCAGGTTCTCTCCTGACAGGTGGGCCGGTCCTCCACATGTCCCAATCAGCTTCACCTTGCTCCGGACCGACCACTCCCTGTACTCAGGGAGGAAATTTTTTTTACTATTTGTACCTTTTTTGGTTGACGTGATTAAAAGCTCTGTGGCTCTGCCGTCAGCCGTTTAGTTTGAAATCCACAAAGGCCTGCTGTACCTGAGTGGACGCAGGTAGCAGTTGCAGTAGATGGGGTTCCCTGCCAGGTTGAGGCGTGCCAGCTGGGGCGAACCTTCAGAGAAAGGCTGGATGACGCGCAGCTGGTTGTAGCTGATGTCCAGGTGGACGAGGTTGGGGGATTTGGATACAGCAGTGTTGTCCATGTCCTGCAGGGACATGTGGTCCAGGAAGAGGTGGGTCAGTTTGGCCATGGACACCACCTCCTCTCCGAGGTAAGTCATCGGGTTGTAGCTCAGTTCAAGACGGGTCAACTCTGGCAGTCTGCGTGGATACAGAGAAGTTTGGAAATTCCAGGTTTCTTACTCAAATATTACTATATTATAGCTGTTGGATGTATTTTCCTTCCAAGACACCAGGCAACTGTGATGTTAACCAATGGCTTTTAGCCTTGCTAACAGTTTGGACCAAAGCTCCACTATGCCTTAGCCGATCTGCTAGCATGGCTGTAGACTTTGTCTTGTTTGCTTATAGTAAAGAAACTAGTAATTCCCGACATAACAGCAATTTGTTTTCATTAAATATTTAGAATTTTCTCATTAGACATTGTTTCCTAAAGTAGATTTAGTAGATGTCCACTTGAGAGTTATGTGTAGCTCTGTGCCACTGTAACCCAGATAGTGGTCCTGTACCTGGTCATGGTCTCAGTGGGGAAGAACTGCAGCTCGTTGTGGTCCAGACTGAGACGGGTGAGCGTGTACAGGCTTGCGAAGGCCTCTGTGTCCAGGTAGTTCAGAGAGTTGTGACTAAGACGAAGCCATTTGATGTTCTGCAAGCCCTGGAAGGAGGATAGGTCGGCTTTTTTATTATGAGTAATATTTCCGTATTTATTGAGAGAGAGAGAGAGAGAGAGACTTTTTAAAAGGAAGTTTTTTCTTGCTACTGTCACACCAAATGCATGCACTCGGGGGACTTGTTGGGTCTTTGTAAATTATAGAATATGGTCTAGACTTACTCTGTAAAGTGTCCTGAGAGAACTGTCCATAAGGGATTTACACTATAAGTAAGATTGAGTTGAATTGCATTTTGAATTAATGTTCCAACAACAGAAGACCTTTTAGCATTTCTTTAAGCCACCTTTTTCCGTTTGAGATATTTTGCTACCTGGAAGGCCATGTTGGGGATGTAGACCAGCTGGTTGTGCGTGAGGGAGAGCAGGTTGAGGAAGCCGAGCTGAGAGAAAGCTCCAGGCTGGATCTCTTCCACGCGATTACGGTCGATCATGAGCTGCTTCAGTGAGGACAGGCCGTCAAATGACTCCTGGACTCGCAAAACACAAAGGGAGACAAAAGGTTTTCCTGTGCTTCACTAAAAATATGTGTGGTGGCGGGGAATAGATTTTACTTAATAAGGAGGAGCGATGCAGAGTTAAAGCTCCCATATTACGCTTAATTTTTAGGTTCATACTTGTAATTTGAGTTTCTACTAAAACATGTTTACATGATTTAATGTTTAAAAAAAATACATTTTATTTTACTGTCTGTCTGAAAATACCTGTATACACCCTCTGTCTGAAACGCTCAGTTTTAGCGGCTGTCTGTTTAAGCCCCTTCCCGAAAAAAGCCCAGTCTGCCCTGATTGGTCAATGTTTCCGGGTCTTCCACATCTGCACTCTTGGAGTCTCTGCAGCTGGGGAATGACTGTAACGGCACTGTAGAGGCACTTTCAACCTACAGTATATACAATGCTGCTCATGAGTATAGAAAAAGAGGAATACAAAAATGTATCTTAAATTGATCTTAATGCCTTTATTAAAAAGATTAGGAAAAAAATCCAACCTTTTAAGGACACCAATTTTCTTTGTGAATGAATAATGTATTTTAAATAAATAAATGTTCTTCCTTATAAGTAAGTACACCCCTATGTTAAATTCCCATAGAGGCAGGCAGATTTTTATTTTTAAAGGCCAGTTATTTCATGGATCCAGGATACTATGCATCCTGATAAAGTTCCCTTGGCCTTTGGAATTAAAATAGCCCCACATTATCACATACCCTTCACCATACCTAGAGATTGGCATAGTTTTATTTCAGTTAGCCTAAAAGCTGGTTTGATTTGCATTCAGAGATGATCTTATGGAAAGTACCCCATGCCAATCTCTAGGTATGGTGAAGGGTATGTGATGATGTGATGCTATTTTAATTCCAAAGGCCAAGGGAACTTTATCAGGATGCATATAATCCTGGATCCATGAAATAACTGGCCTTTTAAAAATAAAACTCTGCCTGCCTCTATGGGAATTTAACATAGTGGTGTCTATACTTATACCCCCTGTATTTTAAGGAAGACCATTTATTTATTTACGATACATTATTCATTCACAAAGAAAATTGGTGTTCTCAAAGGTTGGATTTTTCCTAATTTTTTTCATTTAATGATGATTTTTATGATTTTTTTATTCCTCTTTTTAGTCAACTTTATCAGGGGTTCCTATACTCAGCATATAGCAGCACTGTATGTAGTATAGTTGTGACATCACAACCGTACAGAAGTCCTGACGGTTCGTTTAAAGGCACCGTCTCTGAGTACAGGCTGTGTGGATTTTTCTGTGGATTGAGTGTTTTAAAACTTCCCAAGTAATGATATTGAACCTCGACCTGCTTTATAATGAACCTCGACATAAAAAAAAACCTTCACCTTTTACAATATGGGACCTTTTTAAAATACAAAGAAAAGTGATAATGCTGTGAGAACTGGATTTGAGGTGTGTGTGTGTGTGTGTGTGTGTCGTGTGTCGTGTGTGTCGACCTGGTAGAGGACGTCAATGTTGTTGTTGGCCAGGTTGAGGAAGACCAGGCGACCGAGGCCGCGGAAAGCCCCCTCCTTCACCCTGCGGATGTTACAGCGCTGCAGTGACAGGTGAGTCAGGTAAGGAGTGTGTTTGAAAGCCCCGGTGGGAAGTTCCTGGATGTCGTTGCCTCGTAGATCCAATTTCACTGTGATCTGTAAAGAAAAGAGATTAGACATCAGATGGAAACCGATGGAAACTAAACATACTATAGAAATGTCTGTATACGTGTGTGTGTGAGTGAAAAAGAGACCTCGTCAACAGTCGGAGGAACTTGAGTCAGGTTCTTGTTGACGCAGGTCACAGTGAGCTGGATCTGGTCACAGACGCACTGCTGTGGACATTTTGCCGTGTGTGCTGCATGGATGCAGAGGAGGCCGAGCAGCAGGACCCAAAGGGTGTCAGGACAGAGCTGGGAGAACATCTGAGACGGGGAATAACAGCTTTTACTTGACTCGCACTATTGTATGTTATAGGAATTCAAGTTTAAAGGCTCTTGACACCCACGCCGGTGTTTTCAGTGTCTGAAGTCTGAGTCTCTTGTTAGCTGTGTTGTTCGGGTTAGGGCAGGACAAATGCCACCTTTATCATTCTTATTGGCAGGAAATATTTGTGGCCTAAAAAAATTCCCATCTGAGCTGCGGCCCACTTTCAACCTGAGCAGAATCTCATCAGCCAGAATAACTGAAATCACCCGTGTGGCTGTTCAGAGGATTTAAAAGTCTTTACTGAGGCTCCCCTTGACCAGGGACACGGTAAATAAAGTGTTGATTTTTCCGTTAACACCTAAAGGGCCGAGCTGCCAGCAACTGGATGTAGTTGAGATTTCTTGATGTGAGGTACCCTAATAGATCCACCACTTACCCATTCATTCATTCATTCATTGACTCACTCACAGTTAACTTACTTGGCCATGGCAGTGTCTACAGAGGAAACACTGAATCAACAGCATTCATCATTCACTCTTCTTCTCTCTGCACACTTCTGAACTGTGTACAGTGCTTGACCCGGTGTAGTCGGTTTAAAATGTCCTTGTATAACTTCCCTAATGATCAGCTGTTTTTTTTTTTTTTTTATTTAACGTTGTTGGCTTGTGAACCCTTTAAAAAAAAAAAAAAATGCAGTGTCTGGTTGGGGCCGCTTGTCAAGTTTTAAATATCAATAAGTTGGTCATCAAACAGACATCCCCCTCCCACACACACCATAAATGTCCAATTTAAATCTGTTGTTTGATTAACTGTTCAAGGCCCAAAGAGATCAAATTATTACAAATTTCACTCACATAAAAAAAATAGATTTGTAAAGCGGAACTTTGTTCTTGTTCCCATGCATCATCTCACAACCCCTCAGATTTATCTTGTAATTCTCTGAAGGGGGGCCCGACCACATCACACAAACACCTAAAATCTCACACATTATTGCAACATTATTTATAATCTCTAATTATGTCCTATATAATATATCCGTTACAGAGGGACATTTTTCTGCAGCATGAGTAGTTTCACTATTGTTACTTTAAGTAGGCTACATTTAGCTGATAATTCTTCTATGCTTTTATTAAATCTTTAACACTGGACCTTGTCATTGAGTATTTTTACTCAAGTAAGGGCTCTGAGAGTACTTTTTCCACCTGCCTATACAGTGGGGGAAATAAGTATTTGACCCCTTGCTGATTTTGCAGGTTTGCCCACTTACAAAGAATGCAAAAATCTACAATTTTAATCATATGTACATTCTAACAGTGAAAGACAGAATCCCAAAGAAAATTCCAGAAAATCACATCATATGAATTTATTAAAATTGATAACCATCTGATGAGGAAAAACAAGTATTTGAACCCCTGGACAAACAGCATGTTAATATTTTGTAGAAAAGCCATTATTGGCCAGCACAGATGTCAAACGGTTTTTATAGTTGGTGACAAGGTTTGTGCACATTTCGGCAGGGATGTTGGCCCACCCTCCCTGCAGACAGCCTCCAAATCATTCAGGTTCCGAGGTTGTCGCCTGGCAACTCGAATTTTAAGCTCCCTCCAAAGATTTTCAATCGGATTCAGGTCTGGAGACTGGCTAGGCCACTCCAGAACCTTGATGTGCTTCTTCTTCAGCCACTCTTTTGTTGCTTTGGCGGTGTGCTTAGGGTCGTTGTCGTGCTGAAACACCCATCCTCGACCCATCTTCAGCTCTCTCACTGAGGGAAGGAGATGTCGGTTCAGAATTCCACGATACATGGCCCCGTCCATCCTCCCCTCAATACGATGGAGTTGTCCCGTCCCCTTGGCTGAAAGGCACCCCCAAAGCATGATGTTGCCACCACCATGCTTGACGGTGGGGATGGTGTTCTTTGGGTTGTACTCTGTGTTCTTTACCCTCCAAACTCGACGAGTTGAGTTGAGGCCAAAAAGTTCTATTTTGGTCTCATCTGACCACATCACCTTCTTCCAGGCCTCTTCTGAGTCGTCCAGGTGGTGAATGCCGAACTTCATGCGGGCCTGTACATGTTTCTTCTTGAGCAGGGGGACCTTGCGTGCGCTGCAGGATTTCAATCCATGACGGCGTAGTGTGTTACCAACCGTTTCTTTTGTAACTGTGGTCCCAGCTGCCTTCAGTTGATTCATCAGTTCCCCCCTTGTGGTTTTGGGATGATTCCTCACCGTTCGCATGATCAGGGACACCCCACGAGGCAAGATCTTGTGTGGAGGCCCAGACCAAGGGAGGTTGGCGGTGGTGTGGTGCTTCTTCCATTTCCTGATAACTGCACCGACAGTTGATCTTTTCTCTCAAGTTGCTTTCCGATTCTCTTGTAGCCCATCCCAGCCTTGTGCAGATCAACAATCTTGTCCCTGATGTCCGTAGAAAGCTCTTTGGTCTTGCCCATGGTGGTGATGTTGGATGCTGGTTGTTTGGGTGTTGACAGGTGTCTTTTATACAGGTAACGAGGTGAGGCAGGTGTATTTGATGTAGATAATTGGTTCGGATTGGGGCTGTGTCTTAAAGAAAGACTAACTGGCTTGTAGGAGCCAGAATACTTGCTGTTTGTCCAGGGGGTCAAATACTTGTTTTTCCTCATCAGATGGTTATCAATTTTAATAAATTCATATGATGTGATTTTCTGGAATTTTCTTTGGGATTCTGTCTTTCACTGTTAGAATGTACATATGATTAAAATTGTAGATTTTTGCATTCTTTGTAAGTGGGCAAACCTGCAAAATCAGCAAGGGGTCAAATACTTATTTCCCCCACTGTAGTAGTAGTAGTAGTAACAGCAGGAAGAATGTATACCCGTGCAGGTAAAATCCAAATATAGAGGATGCCAAACTCCGAAACATTCAGGGGCTCCTAAAGGATACCTAAACATGTATCACAGCCTATGAGAACTCAATTTTAACTCTATCAGAGAAATGTGTGTTTCACATTGGTTTACATTTCCTTATTAAAGCTCACTTTGACAAACAACAATATCTCCATCATTCTGTACTTTGGGAGATTAGTGTATTGTTTGCTCCGATTGGGCTGCCCCAGTCTTCACTGGAATGCCTTAAAACCACATTCCCATGTCGGATCAACAGTCTTGATCCGCAGGAATGGACACGAAAAGCTTCACACTCTTCACAAATTTGGAGTCTCAAAATGTTGGCATGTAAAATGGTGCCAACTGCTTAAACCTTTCTGTCAAAGAACTGCTGCGTCAAACCCCATCATAGATGGACCTGACGGAGACCCAGGACTGAATAAATCAGAGCAGAGGAAATACGGTTACATGTAATTTTTGTTATATTGGAATTGAACTTGAAGGTTGCAGGTAATTCAAGCGGACTATACAGTATGCTATATTATATTTTAGCAGCATACCACGTTTTGTTCCTGGACCCCTGAGCAGAGAGGGGCCAAGAAACTAGAGACGGAGGAATTTTGTCCGCGTTCCCCCCGGGGATCAACAGTCCAGACCGCAGAGGCGCTGCCGCGCCGGCCGCGCACAAAGACGCACAGTGTCTTTCCCAACCGGTATTGTGCCAAAATGCGCTTCCCTTGGCCAGGGACGGTGAGAAAACTATTCCATCGGTTCTGAATGCTTTTTTTTTTTACCAAAAAAAATTATCTTGCAACGTTTTTTTTCTTCCTATTTTCAACATTATGTAAATATTGTTATGTGCGTAAACAGGGATGTTGGTGTAATGACGTTTTGGGAATGACAAAAACCCTACTTTGTTATCTAATCTTGAAAATATAAAGTCTTCAGTTCAGTTTGATGCAATGCGAAAATCATTTTCTTTCTTTTGACGCTAAAATGGCCAAAATAATTAAACACAGCTTGTCCACGTGATTTGATAATTATGCAGTTTTGGTATTAAACTTAAATTCTAAAGTTCTGTGTCAAAGTGTTTATCTGTCACAATCATATATCACCATAAATGTTTGAAATCAGCCATTTGACAATTTACAGTAAGTAGACCTAATGTAGGAATCCATTTTACGCAAAAAACAAAACAAAAAAGAAAACTCACCGTGCTTTCGTCCTGCTGCTGGTCTTTTACTGGCCGCGGACTCTCACGGTCTCTGCTCCCTCTGCTGCTCTTCCCCCCGGCTGTCCCCCATCCAAAACAAACTCCGTTTATCCCTTCATTCACTGACCCCCCCCCACAAACACACCTCCACCTCCCACCTCTGGAGTCTGCACACTGCTATCTGTTAAAGGAACAGTTCGCTTGAAAGTAAAGATATTTACGTAATTCACCTCCCTGTCATGCCCGTTCAATCTCCACTAGGACACCCCTGCCACACACACACATTTACAGACTAAGAGTCACGCTTTTTAGAATAGTTATATTTCTGACAGGACTTACAGCACAAACAACATATCAGGAAATCAAACATTTTCCTGACAATAAAAATGCAGTCCACATGGTCTAATGTTATACAGAGGAGTATCTAAATGCCATAAAAGTGTATTCCATTCTCAGCCTATTTCCCTTTAAATGCTCCCAACTTGCAGGGGTATGAGGCAACATCAGAAACTCAACTAGTAGTGCACCACAGTAAAATAAGAGCAGTTTTCATTAAGACTGATGGAAAAGAAGCATCAGGTAAAAGGGATTCTGGTCCCCCACTGAGCTCTGCATTGTTTTGACTGGGCTCAGTGCACAGTGATGCACGCACATGCTGTGTATTCAGGCTTGTGAGTGTGTGTATGTGTGTGTGGTGCTCCAGCATACAGCCCATTCCTGCTCAGTCTGATGCACACAGCGCTCTGACTTGACCTCATGAGCAATGTGATGATTGGACATGCTGTCCTAAAAGTTGAATTCCCCTTACTCTGGTTTTCCTTTTAAATAAGCAATGCCAAAAAACTAAAGTGTCAAAACAGAGTCAGATTTTTTGACTAATTTATTTTTGATTTATAGATTGCAGGTTTTTTTTTTGCTCAGTATGATTTACATGAATACTTGGCCTTTTAAGTTTTGTCTCAGCACTCCGTAACGTTTTCACAGCATCAAATATCAGAACATGGGCGATATAAGCCCCAAAATACAGCAAATCTGTAGCTGTGCGTTCATCACAAAAATGAATACCTCCCATTCTTTGCCAAAATTTACTGTACGTTTTCGAAATTGATCAAGACCTGGAATCTGTTAAACCTGACATTTCCGTAGCTACGTAGGAACCCCGTCTATAAAAAGATGCCTTGTTTTGTCGTCGTCCAACAGTGAATTCTGAAACCACGTATAACTAAATGCAAAGCAAAAGTAGCAAAAAAGGTGCCAGACTGACATTGTGTAAATGTAAGCTCCACTCTAGGATACAATCAGTTTTATTCTTGAAACATTCACCCAAAGGTTACCTAATGTGTATTTCTATATTTGTATTATTGCTATAAAAAATAAGTCACAAGTAGAAAAATAAAAACTAAGACATTCTGGACAGTTTTTTTTTGCCTTCATAAAATATACAAATCGGGAGTGGAGATACATTAAGTGGTTGTCCGAGTCCCTTGTTCAAGTGTAAAGTTTCCCTGTTGGTAAAGACATTAAAGTCAGTACAGTGTGCGTCTGTGTCCCAGTGTTTGGTACTGGCAGTGGTTGATCAGTGGGACAAGCGTTGGCCGTGGCACTTCTTCTCCAGAGTGGAGCTCAGGTTCTCACTGGCACTGCTGCAGGACTCCAGAGCGTCACTGTTCCTGCACATTCACAAAGACACAGAGCAGAACGTACACGGTGACGTGCAGGTTACAGGTTGTTCCAACGCTGCTTTTATTAACCGGTTGCGCATCAAAACGTGCAGAGGAAAAAAAAGGTCCTACTTGGACATGAAGGCGTGAAGCAGCGAGGCGTGGTGCTGGGGGAAGTATTCCTGCTGGACAGCGTGCTCCAAACACAACAGCTGACCTGGGACCAGTGACACCTTTTTCACCTTCCCCTCTCCCTGAAACACAGAACAGAAAGGTAGGAAACTAAAAAGGAACTGCTTTTATATCAAACAAAGACTAGCGCCCCCCCCATCCTTCTTGTCAGTTATTGGCTGAACACTGGAACACGGTTTGTGTATGTTTGCACGGTCCAGGTTGGACCACTTTGTTTTTGTTGCCGTGTGTGGACCCTAGGCTGTCTACAGAGACCGCGTTTTTTTTATAGTGTGTTTAGGAGACTGGCAGCTCGCGGATAGTGAGGAGAGCTTTACTGTATGTGACAAAAAAATGTTGTAGCCTAAAAAATGTGCGACTTTGCTTAGAGTACCTTTAAAGTTGCTGTGTGTAGAACACGTGTCAAACTCACAGCCCGTGGGCCAAATCCAGCCCCTTGCTAATTCTGATCTGGCCCGCATGTCAATCTAGGTTCACAATATATTTTTGGCTCATCTAGTTGTGCGTTTTTCAACTTGCAATTACGCGACACTAAGCATAATTTGGCAAATTTGCCGACTTTGAGACTCAGAAATCCCCCCAGAAGCAGACAGTTAGCATATTCAGGCTGTGAAAGAGCTTGTTATGAGTCAGTTGTGCGGTAGCCTACTTAGAAAATGTAATCATTGTTTTGCTTGATTTGCTAAATTCTAGGATGGCTTTGGAACTTTTTCAGCGCTTTATGTGGACCAAACTGTAAGTGAAAAGACAATATGAGACATGCAATAATTGAGTCAAAGATATTTGACTTTTTTGATGAAATAAAAGCATGTCAATGTCTGGCCCTTGATGCAATTCTCTTTTTCCACTGTGGCCCTTAGTGCAATTGAGTTTGACACCCCTGGTCTAGAACTTTAATGTGATTTGACTGTATTAAAACAACCCATTCGTTTTTTCCTGTGTCAGATTCTTTGGACACACAGGATTGGGGTTGCCGCAGCGGCACTGTACCTTGAGGATTCCCATCATGACCAGCAGCGTGGAGAGGAAGCAGTATGACTGCAGGGCAGAGCCAGAGAGGAGCTTCTTCAACACAGCGTCTGGGAGACACAGAGACGCAGGTCATGTAATGAGATGGCAGGGGTCTCCGTACGTAAAAGGGGTCAGATCTATCAACTACAGTGTTCAAACCACAAGTGGAACACTTCACAGTAGCGGCATTTGTATTCACCAATAGCTTCAAACACAGCGCCCTTGGTCTCTGGTTCCTCGCTGTACAGAGAAGCGATTTTCAGAAGGACATCAGCGGCCTTGTGTGGGTCAGAAGCATCCACCTGGTGAGAAAGGAGAAGAGTTTGATCCATTCTGTGCACCTAACTCAGCACACATTACATGAAAAAAAAAAATGGACTGTTGGATCAGATTGGGGGAGGAGCAAACAACTTGCAGGGACACTTCAAATTCACTTCTTTTAAATTCCTACTGTTTGCTGCAGGTTTGTCCTCATCTCTCCCAGCTGAAGGAGCTTCTCTGCAGAGGGGCAGCTGAGGAAAGACATGATCTCTGCCTGAGGGTGGACACAAAGTCACAATCAGAAAACACACACACACACACACACACACGCACAGCTGAAGAAGAATAACTTCAAGCTGACCTGCTGTCTGGTAAATACAAAATCACGAAAATGTATGCGACATGTACTGTATATTGCATTAATGTTCGCGTCATCTTACTGGGCTCTGAGGTTTTGCAGGACTGTCGTCTTTTCTTGTTATTCCATTTTCCTTCACAAGTCCACCATCGTCCTCGTTGTCTTCATTACAGTCGTCACTGGCATCATCATCGTTTTCATGGTCGTCCTCATCTTCCTGACCCTCGTCATCAGGTTCTCCCTCATCATCACTAAAGTGAAGTCAAGAGAACGTTTTTCCCCCTCAGTAAATATACTTAATTGTTGAATTACCAAGCTGATCAGAGATAAGTTGTGATTTTTTTGTACAAAAAGAAGTAGATAATCACTTCAGGAAAGGTTCATTGGATTACTTAAAGCTATAGTTCGTAGCTTCTATCGCCCCCATGAGGAATTCTAAGTAATGACAACAAGGGCTTGTCACGCAAGCCCTAGGTGATCTTGCACCACCACCCCCAGGCAGTTGCTAGTAGCGTTTGACACACTGACACACACACACACTGACACACACAGACACACACACACACGATTAAAAAAGCCTGGTTGATAGGCTTTATTAGCTTTGTATCAACTCATTTGGCAATGGCTTGAATGTAACTGACACACACGTACACACACACTACCTGAGTGATGCCAGCATGTCTCCTTTGTCCATGTTTTCCATAGCTTCCCTCAAAGCCTCGCAGCCCTCCTCTCCCAGACAGTTACCTGTTAGTCACATAGGTTTGAAAAAAAAATTCTCTTAATTTAACCACAATTTTACAACTTTTCCAACATTTACTAGTCAGGCTAACCAGACCAAGCTCAAGCTTTTAAGATTGAACATTAGTCTGGGGAGTCTGCTCTGTATTTTCTACTGCACAAGAGGCGTGATCAACGGGCATAGTTCAAATGACTCTGTACGCAATTGGATAGTCCTTCAACCAATCAGACCACCGATATCCGGGTGATGTAGCAGCGACAGCGGCATCAACGGGTTGCTGCGCTTCGGTGGCCGGCTTGTTCAATGTAAACAAAAAGCTGCTTGGTCGCTTCTCTTTCGTCATTCTGTTAAACCTGCCAATAGCGAGCCAGGTGGATTAGCCAGTTTGTGATTGGTTCCCGCAAATTTATAACTGAAGCAGGATAGAAGAATGTACAGGTTTCCAGCCTGAGCAATCAAATCGCCGGCTGAACAGGCTGGGTTTACCCAGTCTAGACATTTATATCACATTTAACGATTTTCCAAGAAGATTCTTTGGAAACCGTCACTTATCCGTGGTTTTCCCAGCCATGGGAACCTCTCATGAGAGTGCTACTTTTACATGGATAGCGAGACCAGTTCCACAGTCAGCGTTCGTACCGTTCAGGTCCACCTTCTCCATGTGAGGTTTGTCTGTGACGGCCTGAGCCACCACTAGAGCTGCTGCCTCCGTGATCTCCCCAAATGACAGATTGAGCTCCTGAAGACGAGAAACATAGCAGAGCGCTGTCATTAGCCTGCTGACAAGGCAGACGCACACAAAGGCTGAACTTTGATGGTGAACTTACCTTGAGGATTGGCAGTCCCTCTCTGAGGACAGCAGCGAGGGCGATGGCTCCTTCAGAGCGGACCAGACAGTCTCCAAAGTTGATCACCTGAACGTTCCTCAGGTGCCTCAGAGCCTGCATGGCAGAAACAGTTTGACTCAAACACACGCGCTACACGTCTAGGACTACTTATTGGGAATGTGTGAACAAACCTCACCTGTGCCATTGCCAGCGTGCCCCTCTTGGTGAAGGTATTGTCGTTAAGGTTGAGAAGGCGGAGCTCTGGGTTGTGTCGCATGGCTGAAGCCAACGCCATCACCCCTGCGTAGTTGATACCATTCTGGGGCATGTGGACTTCTTCCAGGCTGCCTATCACCTTACATGGGAAAAAAAAAAAAAGAGAGAAGTCTAAGATTTCAAACATACAAAACAGAGCTGCTATTTCTCACAATCCGGACAGCATAAAAGATAATTAGATTTTTTTGAAACTTTGTTTAATGTTTTTCTCAACTGATAGTAGTTGTAGTAGTTGTTATACAGATATTTTGATGTAAAGTTTCAACAGCATCAAAATATAAACTTGATTTGTTAGTCCATGCACTAAAGATACTGTCAATCAATTTGAGGGTGGTTATTTCCTACCTGAAAGGCTTTAGCCAGGGCACTGGCTCCTTCATTTTCCAGGCGGTTCCTCCCTGCGATGAACACTCTCAGTTTGAGTGGCGCTCCATGCGCTATTGACTGTCTGTGGCACTCAATCAGAGCTTCAGCCAGGATCTACACAAATCATACAGCACTGTTACAGTCTGCACTGGGATGCAAACATGCATTAACCCTTGTGTTGTCAAAACAAGGATTATGTACTTCCGTTTACTTTGTTGAGAATTGCTCTCTGAACCTTGTTTCTTGTAAAGTAAGTAAGTAAAGTTTATTTCTAGAGCACAATTAAAACACAGTTTAAGCTGACCAAAATGCTGTACAAACAAGCACTAAGGTGCTGTATTAACCCTTGTTTTGTCCTTCTGGTCACTGGGACCCAAAGGACAACACAAGGGTTAAAAACCTGATCTGTGTGGAAAATTTTTTGCAGTGGTGGTTTATTGTAAATCTGGAGCGCATTCTTCTTTTCTTCCAGTTTATTTGGGAAGGACAAAAGTACTATTACTTGAGAGGTGCGTGAGAGAATTAACAGTGTTGGGTCAAACAAACTCACCTTTCCTCCTCCTATCCCCATGCCACAATTGTTGAGCCTCAGCTCCCTTAAGGTGTGGCAGGAAGGGCTCTTCAGCAGCTGCTCGATTCCCTTCACACCATCTGGCCCAAAGGCATTATCGCTGAGGTCCAGCTCTGTTAGCCTGGCCCCTGCACTCATTAATGCACTGCCCAGAGACCTCTGATGGATGCACAGAGAGGCAACATGTGACATAGGCATGTTCTCAGAATGGATATCAAATAGGGCTGGGCGATATGGAGAAAATCAAATATCACAATATTTTTGACCAAATACCTCTATCACAACGATATTGTAGTGTTGACTATTGGTGCTTTCACAAAATATTTACATGAGATAAATAATCATCAGTAATGTGGATATAATGACTAAGTTGGTAAAGGCAAATAATAGAACAGTTACAACAGTCTGACAAGTTCAGAAAATGACATCACTTTACTGTAATGCAGCCTTTAAAACCATGAAAAGACAACACTTATGTCATATTACGATATCCAAAATCTAGTCTTATATCACGATATTGATATATTACCAAGCTCTAATATCAAAAAGGCATATATTACATCACTTCCTCTCAAAACAAATCCTAAAATGCATAAACCAGCGGCTGAAATTCTCACCAGGGCAGTTGGGATTTCAGAGCGCAACCTTCCGGTGAACATGTCGCTCCAATAGCATCTCTGAAAGACACAAAGAGCTTTAAACGGAAAACAGTGTGGTGTGTCTTTCTTTGCTAAAGCAATGGGCAGAAGGAATTGGCTTATATTAAATTACCAGTGTGGTCTTGCCCATGTGTCTTCACTGTGAATGCAAACTATGAACGGAGTACCTGGAGCTGGTCTTTGCTCTTCAGAGCCTTGGCAATGGCCCGGGCTGCATCCACTCCCACAGTGTTCCCCTCCAGGCGTAAAGCTCTCAGACCATGGTACTGCTCTATCTCACAGACCAGGTCCTCCACTGAAATCACAGAGAACAGGTTGTTAGGTCTGAAGAGAAAACAGCCACCGGTCCTCTGGTATCAGCAGTACACGGTGGCGAATAAAAGGAGGGAAAGAAAAACTAGACCCTCTCTGCTGCCCTGCTCCAAATCTGACCTGATTCTGCGTTGTCCAACTTCAGTCCCAGGCCTTTATAGCTTAACTCTCCATCCCCGACGTGGGTCTTGGAAAGAGCATCAGCCAGCTGAGCAATGTCATCTGAGGCCATAATGACTCTATGTTTCAGAAGTCAGACATTAAAGAACAGGATCAGGTTTTCGCAACATATAGCTAGCGTTACATGAGCGATAGTGCATTAGTTGTTACTTATGTTCAATGACAGTAGATACATTACAAACAGGTCGTTACAACAGCAGAAGAGCTATTAACAACAGTAAGCTATTTAGCCTCACTGGTGCTAACGTTAGCTAGCAAAAGTGCGCAACATAAGAAACGTTGACACCACTAGCTAATGTTAAACGGACGTGACTGGGAAGTCCGGACTTTACAACGTGTATTTTGTGTTGAATCCGTCATACAGCTCTCACTGAAGCATCGAACCTTACCACAAAGAGTAATTTCCAAGGGAAACGATAGGGAACACACAACACACGCCGCTCTTCCGTGCAGCGCGCCGGTTGCTCAACCATGTGACGTCACGTTGCCCCGGTTTCTTTTTCGTTGATTCTGTTTACGCCAGAGCTAGTGCTTTTACCGCCATCTGCTGTTCGAAGCCGTCATCATCACCCGCTTGGATTTATTTTATTTTATTTTATTTTACTGGACCTTATTGGATCCAAACCAAACAGTGATGGATGTGCAGAGAACAGACTGTATGATTGCAGAGTAAAATTGTATCAGCAGCTCCTGAGGCAGGTTGAACTTCTTAAACTGGTGCAGGAAGAACGTCCTCTGCTGGGCCTTTTTTCTGATGGTATTTTACATACAATTATGTATTGACATATAAGAACCAAGAGTATAAGTGTATCCTATGAGCTCCATACATCTCGATCAACTAGCTACAACATAAAATGCTGTTTACACACGATTGCAACCGTAATTATAATCCACGGTGTAACACTTAACTAGCTCAACATTATTCAGAAATGGAACATTTTGGTGATTATGCTTTTGCATTTTACTTCTGCATTTTTATTTAGGCGACATTCAGCCTAAAACTGTAATTTCGTATTTGTACACTGTGGTAGTCCTAACGTTACTACTTTTCCCATCACACTGCACATGAAAACGAAGCCCAACCAGAACAGTGACAGTTTCTGCTGCCCTCTTGTGGCCATACTTCTTCTGGAAACTTGTTGCGATACTGCACTCACCGAAACAGCTAACAGTTAGCTAGCTAGTTAGCAGCCGGTCAGTATCCAACAGCAGCCGTAGCGCAGAGAAACTCGTTCTCCGTCCACATACAAATGACAGGGACACTATACTTACAGATATGCGCCTGGACGTTAACTGACATTTGGCTAGTTGTTCCTGTCTTTTTTTGCCAACGCTCTGTGAAGCTATCTCTGATCTGAAAAGCGCTGCAACTTAGCTAACTCTCGGTGAGTTGCCGTGCTAACAAGGGCTTTGGCTATTAACTGGGGTTCCACTAGTATTAAATTAAGTTACCGTGTTAACACTAGGGTTACAAGCAGTGTAGCCATAAAACGTTATGTCAGCTCAACAATAGCTAATTGTTTGTAAGCTGTAAATTAAACAATACTTTGCACGTGACTTGAAAGATATATTAATTTATTTAACGTTAGCTAACATTAAGCTAAAATTCAGTGCTTAGCATTCAGGCTGAGTAAATAGCGTTAGCTGGCTAATCCTAAGTACCGGTAGGTAAACCCAGGTAGCGTTAACGTTATCTACCATAGTAAGTTGTGTATTTGAACGTACGTTTAACGATACAGTCGTTGGAGCTGACCTGCATGTCAGCTAAGGTTATACTTTTCCAAATTGTTATGGCTAACGTTGTAGCTGACGTTCAGATTCCCCCTCCTAAAATTGTCCGCAATGTAACGTAGCTATGTGTCAATAACGTTACTTCTTGGCGAACTGTGTCATCTTCAATATAACTAAATGCTAACGATAACTACTAGCCAGCTTCATCGTTAGCTATCCCGGCTGTTTGTTTACGCAAGTCCGATGATTGCTTAGCGTGTTTTAGTGGCAGGCCTTGGCTTGTCCAGGACGACTGTAAGTAGTTAGCCGGGTTTGCAAAGGTTTTTAATCGCTGCAGAATATAGCCTTATCCATCATGATACTAATGTTATGTGTGGATACGGTATATCAAAGCTGTTAATAAGTGTAGTTTTAAACTGTTGCAAGTCAACCTTGTCTTTACCTTCAGGCTATGGATCATGATCGCCAGAAACGAAGAGAGGAAATTCAGAAAGCCATGAGCTTTATCCAGTAAGTGCACAAATAATATTGACTTTTAATGCCTCGTTACAACTAATTAGAGGTATCATGAGAAAAGTGCACACCCCTTGTATATGGAGAGCAAAGACAGCTTCTTATTTTTTTTCCACAGGTCATCATTGCCTTTCCCAGAGCCAGAGAGTTATGAGGTTTGCATTGATCCTTTTCATCCATTTTTTCTTTCACTTTTTATCAACAATGTGCTCCAGTACTCAGAGATTTCACATTGGCAATACTCACATTTTGTTTTATTATCTCCTGGACCTAGATGTAAATTAGAGCTCAGACATTGTGATTTATCTTGTCCTAAATTTTCTCTCTTTCTTTTCTTGTTCCCCTCTTTTTCTTCTCTTTCTGTGTTTTTCACCTTCCTATAATTTGTTTTCATGTCAACCTTCTCACTCCCTTCTTCTTTCCCCTTATTATTCAATCTCTCTTTGACCTCTCTCTACACATTCCCTTCAGGCATTTCTGACCCAGTTGGTGTGTAACTTACTGGATGAGGGCAATTCTTGCTTTAGAGATGGAGACTGTCGTCAGGCGACCCAGCAGTATGGGGAGGGAATCAGCGTTGCCCGCTACGCTCAGGCTGAGGCCCTCGTCATCCCCCACGAGCTGCTCGAGAGCCTATATGTCAACCGGGCCGCTGCCTGCTACCAGACGGTGAGGGGGAAGAGGGGATATGTTACTTGCAGATGCTTATGTGGAAAAAATAGAAAACATAGTAGGGAATGTGTATTAGTTTGACTTATCAAAGATCAATTGCTAGTAAACCAACAAAATATATATATATTTTTTTATTATAATAGCCTAATATTCTACATATTTGTGAATTTGGGTACATTTTATGAAACAAAAAATAAGGTTACTGTCTACTGGTGTTCCCCTAGGGCAGTGGTTCTCAAACTTTTTCGGTCATTCCCCACTTTGGACAAGGCGGAATTTTCAAGCCCCACCTGCCCCCATCGGCCCAACACAATGCTAGTGAAATACGCAACAAGCTTAAACTGTTCCAAATTATTGAACAACTAGTATCAGTATAGTAACAAGTTGTATCTAAATACAAACTAACAATCTACATCCAATAACAACATGTTCAAAATTAAAGAAAATAAAAGTACAGCGGTGTCAAAATTTGTATCAAGTTCAAAAATAGAAAATAAATAAAAGCGCCACTTTGCAACCTCTTAAAAAAAGAAATCAATTTGGCAAGACAGGTCTATTTATCCCTGCATTAGTGGCTGCAATGAGCCTGTTTTGCATTGCACAATTTCTCAAACTGGGTTTGCAGGCTTGATACTGCTACTCTCAAGTCATGCTCAATGTTCAGCTGAGATCTGTACTTTGTTTTCAGTGAAGCAACAGCTGAAAAGCCCATCTCACAGAGATATGATGTGGCATAATAATATAATATAATCCAATAATATAAGATATATTACACTGCATAATGAGCACTTTTACTTTTTGGTACTTTAAGTACAGTATATTTTACTTAAGTTGAATGCAGGACTTGTAACTGACAATTTGTAACTCTACAACACTGTTTTTTTTTTACTTTTACTGAAATACATGATGTGAGTAAGTCTTCCACCTCTGGAGATCACCAACAACAGTCGTGCATGAATAGCTGCAGCAGTGTTTAACACTGAAAACACACAGCTCAGTACAGCATTTACTCAGGGCTCTCAAGTTTTAAGGACAGGCAGTGACAACTTTTGTTGAGGAAGTAACCTCCTTAAATGCGCATATGACAATTATTCACCTCAATGATAAATTCATTAATTTTAATGAATTAATACACCCCTGGACTGTAATATTTCAGATGTGTTTTGAGCAAGATTTCTGCTCATGTTCAAAACTTTTTGCACATTCAAAATATATATGTGTTCTCTGAGATTTGGAGGAGTCATGATATTTTGAGAAAAATAAAGTACCTAAAAAAAAAAAAACCTATAAAATAATCTACCTGCATCATAGTCTGCTGTGCATTACGTGATTGCTGTGCTGATACGGTAGATCTCAGACCTTCTGACAGACTCAGAGCCCTGTTTGGGAACGTTTAGGGAAGTGTCTGTACGCTGCTCTATGCTTTTTTTCTCATTGGTTGTTGCGTTAAATCTTACCCAGATACAATAGTACTATTTTCTGATTGGCTATTGTATAGCCCCTTTCTTTTTTTTTTTTGATGGCTGATAAGTGGCAGGCTTGACTAAGAACTCCAGGAAAGACACGCTTGATTCCTGTCAGTTCCATAGTGAGAGCGGCGCACCAGAAAACTTCTGGGCGCTGCAGAATATTAAATATGTAATAAATAGTTTTTCCGCGTGAGAAATACAATGTGTGGCGGGATTGCGTGACAGTCACGCTCAATGTGTGACACTTGAGTTTCCTTGCAGCTCTGCTACAGTAGCAGCGAACCTTTAACGTTACCTGCCGGTCACATCGTCTCTAAACAGTCCGCCCACAGTGAAGTCCTGCACGGATCAACAGATGTTAGAGTCTGGCGGCTGCTTGCTCTGTTTGTTAAGACGCACCGAGCAGATTAATGAAGCCGCACATCCTTCACTCAGTTTAAGTTCACCCCTCCCCCCGGTACCGGTCAGAGAGGCGTGTTTTGTGTCTCGGTCCTCCGGTGCGTCCAGCGACGGGTGACGGTCAGTTTTTAATTAGCCTACATTGGTAACAGTTAATTTTGTTACGGTATGAACTTAATCCTACGAAAGGCAAACAATATAAGACCTTTGTAACGAAATCCAAGTCTTTGTATACCAAATCCAAGGCCACCAATCACAACCGCTGAGGCGGGCTTTACACCAATCACAACCGCTTCCTCGCCACTGTCGCACCAAATGCATGCTCTTGGGGGACAGATTTTAATACCAGGTGGAAACAGTTTTTTTGTTCCTTGTAAAATGGCTCTTAAATTCCATAGCCTTTGCTCTTACTGTATATCTCTGTTTTCTCGATCTCAGAGGGAGTACGAGCGCGGTGTTCAGGACTGTGACAGTGCACTGTGTGTGTCAGAAGGCAGTTGCAGAGCTTTGTACCGCAAAGCGATCTGCCTGAGAGAGTTGGGACGACTCCGGGAGGCCTACGAGTGTGGAACCAAATGTCTCCTCACTGCACCACACGTATGTCATCAACACTGAAACTATGATTACAAATGACTTTTCCCCACATGATTTAAAGATGTAGTTTAAAATGAAAGATTACCTCAGGAAATGAGTTAATAGTGATGGTGAGTTAATGCAGATTTTGAATAGAATATTTCATTTCAGTATACGTATTAAGTCACGGCTAGGATTTATTTAATGACTTGGACTAAATTTTGCTCCTCATTAAAGTTTACTTAAAGCGAATGGTAAGTGGGACTTCTTTTCGTGATTCATCTTCCAGGACAGGCAGGTGAGTGACCTAGCTCAGGATCTGGCCAATAAACTAGGCCTGAAGGGCCGTAAGGCTTATGTCAGCCCACAGACGGAGTCCACAGCCACAGAAGGGGAGAGTCATGGGGAGACTTCCCCACCCACAGGAGAGGTGGGTGCTGTTGTCGCAGTGTAGAGCTACATACTTGCGATGACTGAATGAGAGGCTAATCATGTCTGTGTTTTTTTTTTTTTTCCCCTTTCTTTCTTCAGATGTCCTCCAATGGGCTGGAATCCCTGGGGGACATGGGACAAGGTATGACCAACTGGCACGCCCTGAACATGTCTACTCCTACCCAGACCTTCATCTGTTTCCCATATTAATTTCCTTATCTCCGTCGCTCTTTTCTTCCTTTTTAGCTGACGTGTCCAATGCGCAGTGCATCCCTGCTCCTTTGGCCACACCCATTCCGGTCAGTGATGACCCGGCGACGCCTGTGACTCCATGCACCGACTTGTCAGAGAGCCCCAGCAGCCAGGGCCTGCCTCCCATGCCATACTCCGTCCCTGTGTCGGAGCACATGGATGAATGCAACAGCGTCCTCAAGGATGAGTTAGACAGTCTGCTGGAGTGCATTCCCAAGAAAGTGAGTGAGGTGAGTGAAGGAGGGAGTTTGAGCCACAACCAACAGGCATACATCTGTTTTTAGTAGGGTTGACTTCAACTCCCTCTACATGAAGTAATAGGCTCGTTCAAGATGAACTGTGCCTCGCCTATAAAGTGGATGAGAGCAGGCGGGAGCAGCCGGGGGCGGTGACAAAAATCCACTGTCAAGTTTCCAGCCGATTCCAGCAGCCTTCAGGCTGAACAGGAAGTGACAGAAACACTGTGGTCCGATTACGCTTTAATAAAATGTTATCAGACCCATATATCAGCTCCTACACAATCTCCAGTTGTTTTTATTATGACAGAGTAGATCTCAAAATGCTCTACATGCGATCTGTTGCTGATTTTAATTAACAACAGACTGTAGATGATCCGTAATCTGAACAGATTTAGTCTCTCTGACTTCTAAACGTAACTACCAGCCACACAACATGTGGTTTGTACAGAATCTAATTTTAAATCAGACAAATAGCTAGCCTAACAAGCCAGACCCACATCCAGATGTAGGGTCTGGGAACTCACCATTGACTGAGCTCGATCCGAGGGGCGGGATAAACGGTTGTCTTTCAAATTCCCTCTGCACGTAAAAGGATAGCGCTACAACCAGGCACAGCAACAATAAGCTAGCGCAGCTAGTTGATAGATTAAACTTTTGCCGTATCCGGTCGGCAAAACTCCGAACACATCTTCCTTTTTTAAGAATGATTTCTGTGCCGTTCTTTGTTCTTTTATCAAAGAAAAGCTTAACTCCAAGTCTTCCATAAGTCCGCTGTTCCAAGCAGCAGCAGCAGCCATAAGCCCCGCCCACCGACTCTATACACAATGTGAATTGGGTTTTGCAGCTTGAAAGTCAACGGAGAGTGCCTAGACCCCCCTGGCTGCCAAATAAATTTGCTGCCACTAGGGGAAGTCTAGATTTCTAGGCTAACAAATAGCAGTTAAAATCCCCAAAATCAATGAAAAGTTTACATCAAACGTCATCATGTTGAGTCGATTCTGAACCAGTCAGCTGAGAGGCTGGCGTTTCCCAGCATGCCCTGGGTCCGCCTGGGTCTTGCAGTCGGTGAAAAGCAACTGCACTGCCTGCGTCTCAGAACTGCGGCCGCCTTGATCTTGTGAGGTTATCGTTGCCCACGTGTGCATGACGTCAGAGCAAGTCGGGATCGAGTCGGACACAAATCTAACCGGCATGCATTGGGCAGCGATCGCCGGTGATCGATTCTGCGCAGACCTGGCTCATCTTGAACCAGCTTAACGTTTTGTCTCCGTTTGTCTCCTGTTCCAGAGTCCAGTCCAGGGTGCTATCCCCACCAACCTCCCCAACACGGCGGTGGGTCTTCGGCCTCCATACTCCGCGAACCTTCCAGCCCCGTCATCCCAGCTTCACCCAGCCTTCTTCGGCTCCTCCATCAGTGACATGCCCGCTTTGGAGCCCTACTCGCCGCTGGCCCAGCGGGACCAGGGCTCCACCCAGGCGCAGGACGCCCTGGGAGGCTTCCCCACAGGGGTCACGGATGGAGAAGGAAAGGCAGGAGTCGCCACTGGCGGGCTGGACTCATTGTCTGAGTACACTCTCCCTGGTGAGCAAAGAGTCTATATCTTAATGTGTTTTTATCTCATTTAAAGGTGCTCTAAGCGTTGTCACGCATTTTTTAGGCTTCAACATTTTTTGTCACATACAGCAAACATTTCCTCACTATCCGCGAGCTGCCTGTCCCCAGAACACACTGTAATGAAACATGGCAACAAAAACAATCTGTGCCAACCTGCACCACGAAGCATACACAAACAGTGTTCCAGCGTTTCAGCCAATAACCAACTAGAAGGATTTGGGGGTGGGGGGTTAGTGCACGGAAGGGAGGGAGAAGGGATTGGATGAGGAGGAGAGAGGGGCGAGCTAGTCTTGTTTTGTTTTAAAAGGCTTTGAACGTCAACAAGAAGTAACGTCACCCAACATCGCGTAGAGTACCTTTATGGAAAGCAGTTATTTTTATTTTTTTATGTTGCACTGAGCCGTCTTGGCATGTTGGTTGTTGAACTAGATGCTAGATGAGAGAGATAATGTTGGACATTTTTAAACTTAATGTTGGATATTTTTAAACTTCAATCATTGGAAATCTTATGAAGTATATCTTTATCATGATGGTTCAAACAAGGGATGACCCCAATCTCACAGTCGAATCTTTGCAGAGGCGTTATGAAATGAGGATCATGCCATTTTGTCTATATGGGGCTGTTCAATGTCTGATTTTTTTACATATAACTAGCTGTTTTCGCAACAACAGTTTGGAAAAAAATGTATTGACGTGGGAACTAATCGCACGACATATGACAAAGACCTTTAGTGTACCTATAATTTAAAATTTCTATAAATAAAAAAAAAAGTGTATATAGACCTTTAGCTTTGCACACAGTACTGTTGTTTACTGAAACTATCTTTTAATGATAAGCATGCCTATAATGTAATTTGTTTATTTTTTTATTTTATTTTTTTTACTGTACACACATTTTGACCCATTGCAATGTGTTAGCTTGCTCTTGCTTAGTTACTAGAGCAGAGTTCCTAGGGAGTTGGCTTTAACTGAGAAGTGCGTCAGCAGCAGGCAGTGTGAGTCGGCATCATTACGATATGGGATCTGACAGCAGTGTGTGTCCTTGTGTCTGTGGTCTTCAGGGGGACGAGTGTGCCACAGCTTCATCCCTGGAATGCGCAACCACAGTGCTGCACATGCAGTGAGTAACGCACACAATTGCATCAGCTCTTGCGGTACAAACTGCTTTTACATGGTACAGTAAATTTGTACGGTTTTGTATTAATTAGCAGCCATTTCTGAACATAACCATGGATCATAACTGCCGCTAATTAGCCTTTCTTTCTTCTTCAGAATGGTCCAGCAGGAACCAACCTGTCTCTGCTCTCCAGGAATCCTTTGGCAGCCACACATGAGTTTCGGCAGGCCTGTCATGCCTGTTACAGCCGAATAGGTCAGTTAATGTTGCAGACTTTCTCTTACTAGCCTTTGACCAGCTACTGTTGTCCCTCCTTTTTGACAAATGTTTACAGTGGGATCTCGGCTGGTGACCGGAATTGGCCGGTTTTCACGTGCTCGGCCTTGACTGGTGACTGTACGAGTTATAGTTCTCAAGGATGCACGCGGACGCGACAGCACAGTCTCTCTTTCCTTTCTCTCAACTTTTCTGCCATTTGTGGCGCGTACCCGCTCGCTATTCTCGCACGCATAGGGAACCTTGTGAATTAACCTGCAACATGTCAGCTGTTTGGAAATTCTTCAGCGTGTGTGCAGAAGATAACAAGTTTGCACTATGCAACACCTGCAAGGAAAAAGTAAGGCGTGGAGGGACGACACCAAAAACCAAAATAATTTTTTTTTAAGTTGGATATTGGATGTGAAAAAAAGAAAATGGTTCTAACATTGCACTTTAAATGTGTGTGAATTTCCCACACCAGGAGTAATTTATATAGTTCTATTTTATAGTGATCCATTATCTGTTCAAAAAATGTTCTATGTTCTGTGCAAAATGTTCTGTTAAAGAAAAGATAGAAAATAAATATTTGCGTGTGCTGTAAAGTGATTAGAAAAAATTAAATTGGAATTGGCTAAAATCGGTATCGGCTGGCCTAACTCAATGGAAATCGTAATTTGCATAGAAAGTTGTAATCGGTGCATCTCTAATAGCATTGCCGTCTTCGTTAGCACACCAACTGTGTGCATTAAATGTGACATATCTAATCGTTGTTTTCAAGGGATGTTTAGTCATTATGAATACAACAATTGAATACAGAATGTATCTCATCTAAAATAGTGAAGATTAGCAGCAACCTCCTCGGCAAAATAACCTCACGGACCTGTACAATAGACAAGTGATTAAAAAAAAAAAACTAAATCCATCCTGTCAGTCAGTGTCCATTCCCTTTCCTCCGAGTTTCAGCTACTCCCCTCTGGTTCCCGCTTCAGATTTTCTCCAGTCAAGAGCAACAGGTACAGATGAGTGTCTGAGGTGTGGCCAGGGCTGTAGGTGGTGATGATATGCTTGGGTCCTGATTCTGATAACGACGACGATGATGATGAAATGTTCGTGTGTCAATTCTGGTTGCTAAGATCTTTTATTGGTTGGATTTCTTTTATTTATTAG
Source organism: Perca flavescens (assembly GCF_004354835.1). Classification (NCBI taxonomy): domain Eukaryota; kingdom Metazoa; phylum Chordata; class Actinopteri; order Perciformes; family Percidae; genus Perca; species Perca flavescens. The sequence goes on along the minus strand of NC_041351.1, from coordinate 20,251,859 downwards.
TGTCTTTTTAGGGCATTAGGCTCTGTTTTAGTCTTATGATTTTACTGGTTTAGATTTGTAGTGATGGTTTTAGTTGCTGCTTAGATTTTATTCAGATTTGATTAGTGATTTATTAGGGTTAAATAGATGACTGGATTTATTTATCTGGATTTAACTTGTATTGTACTAGCACTTTATGATGGGAATAGTATTTTTTTAGTATGAAATAAAATAAAACCAACTATTTTTTAAATGATGTAAATGTGTGGTTGTATTCCATGTACTTATTATTCAGTGCCTGACTTTATGTGGATCACCTTCTTTTGTTGTCTTTATGTTGTGCTGTGTGTCTAATTGTCTGCACCACAAATTTTCCCTTGGGGACGATATCGGTAACGTTGAAGTCGATTAAAGGCATTTATCGGCCTCTGTTACTGCGCAGGTGGAATTGCAACATCATTCACAGAATGTATCACATCTTACAAAAGGGCTTACTTGTTTTACAGGATCATTTAACCTTCTCTTTCCTTCTCTGGTTCACAGGCCCGCGAGTGATGGACTACAAGTATCAGCCGGAGGCAGCACACCGCTGCAAAAGGGATGTGCTGCTGTGCCGCCTCAAAAACACAGATGACCCCACTTGGAAGAGGATCCGGCCACGGCCTGCACGGAACAACTTTCTGGGGGCGTTTGTACTATGTAAAGGTATGTATAAATTACTCATGCAACAATTGAATATCTGTTGAAGGTGGTAAAATCTATTTTGGAAATGGCCCCAACAGCCAAATTGATTTGAAATATTGCGAAAGTTGTATAATAACTTACTATTCCTTGGTCCTACAGAGGTGCAGGAGCGTCAGGAGTGCCAGTATGGGGAGAACTGTACGTTTGCTTACTGCCAGGAGGAGATTGACGTGTGGACCCAGGAGAGGAAGGGCGCACTGAGCCGAGAGCTGCTGTTCGATCCGCTGGGCAGCACAGAGAGACGGGCTCTCAGCGTCACCAGACTGCTGCAGCTCCACATGGGCATGTTCATGTTCCTCTGTGAGGTGGGACCACAGTCTCATCAAACATTCACCTTTGGGAGCATTTGAACAAGACCTTGACTTCTATGCATCTCTCTCGTCTTTCAACAGGAATGTTTTGACAGCAAGCCTCGCATCATTAGCAAGCGCAGCAAAGAAAACTTAGCAGTCTGCTCAAACCTCACAGCTCGACACCCGTTTGACGACAACAAGTGAGTGGAAAGGAGTTTCTGTCTTCGTTTTGCTCAAGAAAGTGTCAGTTTGGTTAGGTTTAATAACGGTGTGATAAAACTCCGTCTGTTGGCTTGTAAACAATTCTATGATCTATCGGCTGCAGGTGCCTGGTGCATGTGGTGAGGTCAGCCAACGTGCGCTACAGTAAGGTGCGTCCCCTGCACCCTCTCTGCCAGTTTGACGTGTGTCGCCACGAGGTTCGCTACGGCTGCCAGCGGGAGGACAGCTGCTCCTTTGCTCACTCCGTCATAGAGCTCAAATGCTGGGTCCTGCAGCAGGATACTGGTGGGTAGAACACACACAACAGTTGTCTTTTCAATTTGACGAAAAATATTGCGAATGAAATGAAAACATTTATCCTCTTAACTAGGGCTGCACAATTAATCGAATTTTAATCACGATCACGATTTTGGCTTCCCACAATCAAATTCACGTGATCGAGCGATATTTAAAATTATTTGATCCGTTCATAGAATGCTCTGTATCAAAGTTTTTTTTTTTTCTCCAAAACTCCGTGAACCATTGTCTGATCACGTGCCTCCATGAGCCAATCAGAGTTGTTCCCTGCACCGCACAGCTTAGTTTCTAGATGTAGTCAGTCACAGAGGACAGAGTAACGTGAGGAAAATTCCACAACGGATAGCAGTCGGTCATAAGTCGGTCCCAAGGTTTACCAGTTTACCAGTAAACGCAACATTTCTGTCCCGTCGGTGTTGTTTTTCAGACAACAGCAGTGACCAGTGCTAGTTTGTCTGTTAGCTCATAGCTTTAGCGGCAGACTGTTGTACGTCCTGCTGCTGGAATCCTCTATAGTGAAATTCAGTCCCACTACACCGTTTTAGCTGTCAGCATTTTAGCCGTGTTTAATCCAGTTACTACTGTAGCTAACCAGTCCTTCCAGAAAAACACAGAGTTTGTTTGTGATTGTTGCGGGCAAAAATCCTTGATTATGCGGCACGTTTTCTTAATAAATGCGATGGAATATGCGGGATATTTATGCGATGAAATTGCGGGAACTTGCAAAAACTGCGGTTTGATGAAAAAGTGATTCCCCCAACACCCTGCTTTTTTTTTTTAACTTAATTTCCAAAAATAGTTTACAGATATTCAGTCATTGCAATAAGTAAACAAATAAGATACAAAAATATATACAAATAATATAATATAATAAAGTAAAAATAAAAGTAATAGTCTAAACAGAGGGAAATAAAAGATACAAAAGAGACAGACTTTCAAAAATCGTTAATAATATAGACAGCAGGAGCACTTAAACAAAGAAATGTGTGTAGACATCAGATATTAAGATAGGTTTCTTATTGGATACCAACTTAAGAGACTCAAAGTATCAACCTCCAACACCTGCTTTTCGATGATGTTCATGTCGCGTAATTACGTCACTTCATAACGTTCCCATGGCAACAGGGGAAAATGGCTGCTCTTGTGTGAAGTAAACCAAATTTTTTCAACTTTCTGCTAAGATATATGTGACTTTTGCCAAAAAATGCGGGGATTATGAAATCATGCAAGCACTGCATATTTTGCCCATAAATCTTTGGCTGATTATGCATTGAATTATGCGATCGCATAATCACGTTTTTCTGGAGGGACTGGCTAACGGTAGGCTAACGTTACCTGCTGTATAAAGTGTTATTAGTGTTCACTGTAGCTAACTAATGGTAGGCTAACGTTACCTGCTGTGTAACGTGTTAGTGTTTACTACCGTGACATGCAGCAATGTTTCTGTTGCCTCTAACGTCTGTTTTGGAGCATCAGAGCGCAACGCAGACATTTAAGTGGCACCGTAATCCGCGTTGCTATTTTGTCCGGTAGATACCATAAATACACATGTGTGGAAAGCGGTCCCACAACAGCTGAAATGGCATACTGCTTCATAGCATCCTTCAACAAAGGAGGAATGTAGCACAATATGGATGTGATAGCAGTTATAATTAGCCTATGTGACAATAAAATTAGTTTTGGTTAAAATCAACAAATAATCGTGAGAATTAATCGTGATCTCAATATAGATCAAAATAATCGCGATTATCATTTTGGCCTTTATCATGCAGCCCTACTCTTAACGGTAACAAAATGTAATCTAGTACATAATGTTGCTGTGGTTAATAATAAGGTCTGCCATATTGCTAATACTGAAATAATGTCTTGCCAAATACATGCTGTGTTTGACTAAGAAAACAGTATCTATAAAAGTAAGTAAAGGGTCAAAGAGCTGCTCCCTAATATTTCCTTCAGGTATCACCCACGAAGAGATGGTGCAGGAGTCCAAGAGGCACTGGCAAAGGCTGGAGCAGAACGCACAGAAGCAGCAGAAGGTGAGAGGTGACAGGTTTCCCCCTGTACTGCAGCTGGAGTTGCTTCAAATTGACTGTGTTAGCCCTGGTGGGGTGAGGACAGTTACATACATCTTCTGATACACGTGACATGCCAGCCTTTCACCTGAGAAGGAACTTCACCTGTAGAACATAATGAGCACGGAAGTTCATGCTATCCCCCTGGACCCTACTTAACCAATCTTATGTATGTGTGTAAAATAAACTTAAATGTTGTCTGGGGTTTTTATAAAATTCTGGCTAAACGGGTAACGAAAAAATGTGTTATTAAGATTAACTTCTCATTTTTCTCTTTCTGTGCGTTTCAGCCTATCCATGTCCCCCATCCAAGCAGCAGCATACACGCAGGAGGAGTAGGGGGAATGGGAGGTGGGAGCGGAGGAGTAGGGGGAGATGGCATCAGTGGGGGTGGTGTGGGCCCAGTGGGTGGATTGGGGGTGGGAGGGTTAGGAGCGGGGGTGGGAAGAGGGCGTCCCCTCAACCTGAAAATGAAGTTTGTGTGCGGCCAGTGTTGGAGAGAAGGACAGGTCAACGAGCCCGACAAGAACCTCAAGTACTGCACTGCCAAAGCACGGCATAGGTGAGGCCGTGTCCCATGGGGAAATCTGATCTATAAGGCTGATTGTCAATGGGGCAGTTCACATGTCACGGACTTTCATTTGTGTGTTAAGGACGTATAATCATCTGCTGCCATTATAACGCTGGTTGTTACAGTAGCAGCCCAGTTGTATGCCAAAGGATGAAATGAAATTTTACGTGCACTACCGCGTATATGCACATGGTATTTTGAGCCCTGTTAATGTGTGTGTTTGTTAAATTTTTTTATTTTGGCTCTCTTGTCTTCTTAGCTGGACGAAGGAGCGTCGAGTCCTGCTAGTGAAATCATTTGAGAAGAAGAAGTGGGTAGTTGTTCGGCCTCTCCCCTTCTCCCGCACATATCCACAGCAATATGACGTGAGTCCTTATATACTCGATTCTCTTCAGTAGCACTCCACCACTCTCACATGCAGAGTACAGTTGTCTCTGTTTTATAACCTGGTGGACAGGTGGTGTTGTAAATATCCTTACCCCAGCATCTTATTATTCTTTAGCTGCCAGTGTGGGTTTGACCGTGTTTTCATGTTGACACTGTCAGCTGTGTTAAATGCCACAGTAATTGTCGGATTACCATATTCTACTTATTAGACAAATTCATTTAAGCCATTTTAAACTGTCAGTATATCAGGAATTGCAACACTTATTTTTCCAAAACCGTTAATTGTGGCCTATATTGGACATAAATGACAACAACAAAGTGACATTTTCACAATTTAGAATTACATTTTAATTAAATCCAATGGAGAAAGTCTGTTGCAATGCTGTCGGCCTCACTGTAACACTGTAACTTATGCCTGTGTGACATCCAGATGTGTGTGCATGTGATGAAGCAGAAGAAGTGCCACTATATTGGGAACTGCTCATTTGCTCACAGTCTGGAGGAGAGGGATGTTTGGACGTACATGAAGAACAACAGCTGTAAGCTCCTGAGATTTTCATTATACAAATGTGTGTTTAGCTCTAAATGTAACCATGTTACTCCTCAAATCAGATTTTCTTTGAATCCTTTTGGACACCACTACATGGCACGATAAATTACATTGACTTTTGAAGTGCATAACACGCTGCATCAGAAGTTACTGAGGTTTTCTTCTCTTCTTTCTCACCGTCACTTCTCTGCAGTGAGAGACATGCAACAGATGTATGAACTGTGGCTGCAGCTGACCAATCAGAGTAGACGTACGGATAGCTCTACTGTGACCCCGCCCCCAGAGGACAAGCAGGTCACCATAACAGCAGATTACACAGAAAGCATGGTGAGTGCTTATAACACTTTCATCAGCGATTTAACCTGCCCCTCCCCTCTTTTGAGTGGCCAGAGTATCATGTGAATATTGCACATTACTTTTCTCCACTGATGTGTCAGTAAGAATCTGATGATGTTGATTTATAAGTATTTTTATTTTATATTAGTGGTTAGGTTTAGGCATGAGCAGTGGGGATTGGTTAGGAATTCAAGCCAATCGGAGGCAGAATTAGGCAGGCCACAAGGCATGTCCTTTGGCGTCAACAAGTCTAGGGGATACGATCTAGCATCTACGCCAAAGTGTTCTATGCAAGTAACCAGCCATTTTGGAAAATGGCTGCCAAGGTCATAATAATACTAATCTGCAGTGGCCCAATATCCAAATCTCTTCTAAATATATTGAAATATATGTGACCAATTTTGGTGCTTTTATCACAAAATGAACAATAGGTTAGTAATGTATAAGATTCTGCCTTGTAACTTAGAGGTTAGTAGAAGCTAACTCTGGCTTGTTGCTTGCATTATTACAGTACAGATGAATCAGAAGAAATTCAAAAAAATAACAAATTTGCATATAGAACCTTCTATTTAAAGGACTTGGAGATCTTTTATATGTACGTTTTATAGTAGCTGACTGCTTCCTTGTTAGCTTAGTAGACATGATTGTTGGTAAGTTTAACTGAAGAGCTGTGTATCGTTTCAGGGAGGCCGGCGGTTGTCAGATGGAGATAATCTCTGAGTGTTGCTGTGGTGACTAGAGGCAGCTGATCGCCGCTGAGCTGCAGACAGAGACAGAGAGACAGGCCTGCCACACCAGCTACAACTAAACAGTGTGTCATTTCGCCAGTCTGACCTCCTCTAACATCTTTCCAGCCGTGTGAGAGCAGTAGGACACCCAGCCCCGTATATATTTATACACACACACACAAACATTTCAACACAGCACATGATACACAAATCACAGGCACCGCTTAACACGAAGAGAGAGCTTTGTAAGTGAAAATACAGGACTGGGCACCTGTGTTACCTGCAGTTACACTCTTTAGCAGATTATACCGCAGAAATTCCACAGACAACTAGTTTTGCTCTGACTAAAATGATCAACTAGTATTCCCTAGTGCTCTTTGGACTGTATATCCGTGTTCACCAGGCACCACTTTTGTTTGTTTGTTTTCTTTGTTAGAAACCACAACCACTGAAACAATTCTTGGGTGGGCGCGCTGGTCGCAGCTCTTTAATTTAGCTTGGTGAAAATTTAAAACTGAATTAAAGCCTGGTACTCCTACGCTTAAAGTTGTAATTTTAACTTTGGAGTGTCAAGTCCACAGTGCTGTTGATGGCAATGGAGACTAAAGAAAGTATTGTTTAAAAAAACAAAAAAAAGAGGTTCTTGGTGGACACTCTTCGTTAAGCTGCGTGACAACCAAATTCTACTCTCCTTTCCATGGGAATATTTCGAGAGGGTCAAAATAACTTTCTGGAGATTAATAATTTGTAGCGCATTTTTTTTTTTTTTTTTTTTTTCGAAGGGTTGTTGTACTTACTTATGTTGTCTGCCATATTGGTAGAACGCTATGAATGTAATGCCTGCATGGGCCTTTAAAACTATGAAATTAGTCATTTAAAACGTTGCTGTGGTTGTGGAATGTATGCAAGTATACTCACACGCCCTAATTCAAACTTGTGTAACATGACAGCCCCCTTCCCCCATAAATATAAGAAGGCCTCGTGATAGCTGGTTATGTGATCAGACTAACCGTCCCTGCATGGGACGAGCACAGACACGTACACTCACTCCCATTATTACCTTGTAGTAGTTGTCAGCCGGTGTCCACGTGAATCAAAGCAGGCCTGAATGTCAGCTCCCCTCAGGTTGAGTTGGGGGGCTGACAATGTAAAAACAAAAAGGTCTTAACTAATCACTTGTTGCTAAAGTACACATGGCCAATGGCTCAAAGCAATTGTTGCCAAAGCCACCACGGGGCTGTTCTCCATCGTGTACTGTAAGCTAGTGGGAAGCAGCTGACAGAGATGTGACGCTGGTGTTGGAGGGCTACAGAGAAGTGACTGCAGCACACGTACAGTCCTGGCTAGAGCTGCTCTCAGCATCAGATGCCCATTAAGAAATAATGACCTCACTCGGATTGAAGCAAAGTGAAAATACGGCATGTTTAGAAGACTTCAGTTGTAAAAAAAAAAATAAAAAAATAAGATGAGTTTTGTAATCGTTAAAGGAAAAAGGATAATTTAAAGCGTTAAGTGCTGGGAGAAAATGACTAATGAAAAGAATGGAGGATTATTAAGAATATATTTTTCTATAGTTGATTGTGAGATCATTAAAGATAATTTGAAAGTAAGGGCAAGTTGCCACTTCTTCAGTTGAACTGGGGTCATTATTTCACTGAAAACCAATCCTGGCCTTCAAATGGAAAGCCGTGTTCCTCATACTATACAAATGTTATGTTCCTGATAGCTATCAGTAGCTCCTAATATATCAACATTTTTCATTAAGGGAAACCTGCGAGCCTGAGACAGGTAAACCATTCTCACCACATGTTGTGCCTATGAACAATACATTAACATGCAACGAACACGCATGCAAAAACGTGCACACACACGCGCATACACACAGAGGCAGGATGCCATCTTATCCTAGCCTTTAATGTGGACGGAGACACAATGGAGGTATGTCTATATTCAGATACATATACACACATATTATACATATTTACAAATAATGGTATACTACTAATAATAATTGATAACTTAGCAGTTAAGCTTAATAAATATATAACCTGAAAACCTGTATTGATTACATAGAAGAACTTCTTATTGAGGTATTGCTATATGACATGTATCGCTGAACTAGATGACTAGATGAATTTTTTTTTTTTTTATTGATTCTTTTTTTTTGGTAATTTTTCCTATTGTGTGGGTTGTTCCAGAAGGGGTTTGTATGAAGAGGTTGATGCAGAGATTGATTTGAGGGTTAAATATTTTACACTGAGAGAAGAATGGAAGAAATCGAGAGTCGCCCAACTTGAGTTTTTTTTCTTTCTTCTTCTTTGTTTACAAGTTCAGCAGCTACACTGGATGTACAGAATCAGCAGTGTTCTGCAGTGTTTAGGCCAAACTTCCGAGAAGCTGCACCCTATATTTTGACCAATTATCCTATCCATCCAGAGTGACCTTGGCATAAAATCAACAAATGGCTTCAATTCCCAAAATACTGACATACACTCAACCAGAACATTATGGAAAATTGGAGCAGAACGTTAAAAAAAATAAATGTAAAGGCGAGATATATTACTTGTAGAAAAGATTATAAAACCACAGTATAGTGTATGATTGTTTTGTGATATTCCATTTTGTCAGTGGATGAATAGAAAAAAGAGAAATGGTTGCGACACAAATTATCCAGGTCTTAAAAACAGACTTCATGCCCAATCACGATTTAGACGGAACATCCCAGCCTGGGCTAAGCCCAAAAATACAGATCTCAGGTCAGTTTTGCTGGTCACTCGGCAGCGGTTTTGGGGATTGTTGATAGTGAGCCCTCGTCTGGAACAGCCCAAGTATTAGCTTCTTTGAGGGATCGTATTACTACTTCTCCTAGTATTATGATGAATATGATGACAATAATGATTGCTATCTATTGACTATTCTATTTCTTCTCTATATGCTATTGATATATGTATGTTAATTGCAATGTATAAATCTCTTTATATATGTATCCATGTATGAATATAATAATGAACAGTAAATATGCGTCTGTGTATGCAGCAGTGCACAGCTCTGTCTGGGAGGCAGTGAGCAGAAAAACGCCCAGCCTCTGATATTTAATGTGAGGTGCTTGAGCTTTTAATCCTACAGGTGTTGACGTCAGTTATCAGCTACCGATAGGTCGTCCGTAGTAGAAGACATTTCACACACAGTACGGTACACCTGCTATATATTACTGTTGTCTGAGCTCTGTTTGTTAGCCTTAGGATTATTTGGGCACTGGTCAAAGAAAAGAAAATGAGATAGCTGATGATTCAAGGCTAATGTCTCCCCTTTGCAGTGTCTCAGTGTTGATCCTACCAACAGAGCTTGCTGCTCACTGCCTGCACTGTGCGTTTTTTGTTTAAATTGATTCACCAGACAAAGACGGATCTGGAAACGGAAGCATACATAGTAGCCTATATACTCCCGTATAGCGCCTTATTCGATATACTACACCTATAAGATGATACATACCCCTATTGTATAATCTTGCTTACTATATACAGTATATGATACCTGATACCTATTATAATACTTAGACACCCTAATAAGGTAATTTAGATAAGAGATGGTGGAGCTGTTTTTTTGTTTTTTTTTCTGTGGCTGTGGAAGAGTTTGCTGGGGTCAGAAATGTGTTTCCATCTTGTTTTTCAGGGTGTTAAAAAAGGTTAAAAAAAAATGTAGGAGAGTGCCGCCACTCAAATGCTCTTAATTGTTGTCAGATGTATGAGAAGCAGCCGGGATGGAAAATTGACAGCCACGAGCCAAAGCTTGATAAATCTTAATTTTGTCTGAAAAAATGTGTTGCAGGTAAAAAACCAAAAGGTGAGATTTAATTTTAAAATTCCATCTGGCTACATTAAATAGTGAATAAGACTAATTATTTTTTTTAAATATATTTTAGCCAGTGTGACGTGGAGAAACAATTGTCCGATCATGTTGAATTATGTTTGAATTCCTACCTTTAAAGATATGTTGGAGTAATGGGGGGTGGCGTGGCAGAGCATTTGAGAGGGGGGGGGCTCCTCTTCCATTGTTGGAGAAAGCACTGATGATGTAACTGAATTGCACAGAAAAAAAAGAAAACAGTAGAACATGTGCTGCATGTTCTGTGTGTGTTGTTAAAGGCGGGCGAATCATGACACAAACTAAAGGGGAGGCAGGTTTCTGCTACTTTGTGTACACACAACACATCTTACATTGTAATTTATTACACATTAGGTCAGATTTACCATCTTAAAGGGGCTGTACTCGACATTCTGAACATAAATATAACAGCAAACAAATACATGGTATATAAAGATACAGTGGAGTAATTGCATCCTGAGCAGAGAATGAAGTCCCACTCCCTTCTGTGTGTAATCCAAGCTTCTCTGTTCTCTGTTCTTTGTTTTGATAGCCGGTCCGATGGCCGTGGAAAAAAAACGGTATTTCACTTAGAACGGAATGGTCTGTGAGAGCCGTATGGAGGCAATCCCAGCTCGTTGTTTCTGTATTTTCGAGTACAGTACCCCGTTAAAGGAACACGCCGACTTATTGGGACTTTAGCTTATTCACCGTAACCCCCAGAGTTAGACAAGTCCATACATACCCTTCTCATCTCCGTGCGTGTTGTAACTCTGACGCCCCCAGCGCTAGCTAAGCCTAGCACAGATCCTGGAGGTAACCGGTTCCAACTAGGTTCCAACTTATCATGTACGGCTGATCAACACTATGCACCAATCAGAGCCAGCTAGAGACACGGTTGGAAAGATCAACAAGATCCTTTCACTTCAAAAGACTCTTTATGTCATAAGTTGATGATTTTCACAAGGTTGAATTACCCCTAGCATAGTTCCCCCCACCCACCCCCACCCCCGATAACAGTTTGTGTTGTTTGAATCCCAGCACCAACACACACCTACACAGCCACAAACAAATCTTAATTTATTGGTTTTCAGTCAGTTAGAAAGGATTTTTTATTTGAATTGTTTTCAACAACTCTTGATGAAGAAACCAGGGTTGTAAGAAGTGGAAAAAACAAGGCCTCCTTTTTGTACTGTATTTTTACATTTTGTTGTTTTATGTTGTATCTTCTTGACTTTGTTTTCTCTTTTCTCCTCCCTGGTTGAAAGTTCATGATATCATAAGTGGACCAAATCTCTTGAAAGCGTTTAATAATAAACAGACCGTTTTAGAAGAAAAAAAAAAAACGGTGTTTTTCCATTTATCTAAGCACACATTTCACATTATTGTCAAATTGTAATAATTCAGTCAAATACTCATGAGCATAATTATAGAAGGTCAGTTTAAGGGTCAAATCGCAAATAGTAATAATAATAGTTTGTGGTGATCAAAGCATTTCAAAATGAATAATCGACTGACCGTGCTCTGGGTACGGAAATTATATTTTACTCTTCAATGCATTCTTTCTAGATGTTTATATTCTGAAAAAAACACCTCAGTATCATGCACTATAACATTGTGTTTTATGGCATTTGAGGTTAGTGACTTTAAATGTAGGGTTTTTGATTTTGTGGACATTTTTTTTCCTCCGAGAATATCACTTTCCAACTTTAATAATTAATATTATCCATGCAGGTGTGTCAGTTGCAAAGCCCTCATGCTGGCTCACGTGCCTTTCAGGCACGCCTAAGTAGAAATGAGCCTATTAATGTAATTAGGTTCACCTGTGCAAAAATGTCTGCTGTGAGAAATACACGTGTGGTATCTTTTATACACGTGTATTCCATATAATGTTAGGTCTACTTCAAAACACATTTTCTGGGGGACTGGTTGATATTTTAGGAAAGTACTATTTCAATTGGGACTTAAATGTTTATAAGCTTAAAGTTAGCATATTGTAAGTAGGGTCTCCAATATTGCCTACTACAGTATGACTTTAATAATGTAATAGTTAATTGTATGTTATTAATTGATTATATTTGCATAGTATCGTTTTAAAACTCACCAAATGGTTAATACAGTTTCTCGTAGAGACAGATGACTTGGGAAGAGCTACATATAGTGTTTAATACGTTTTTATTTAGTAGGCTGCTCATCATTGCATAACCTGTTTGATAACCGTCTGCTGCATTCAGGGTCAATAGGTTTTTTCACTGTCTGTATTTCAGACGCGGCTCAATATTGGCTGTCACCGCTGTGATGAACTCACTAACTGACCAATCGGCGCTATTTCCGTCGATTGCTGGAGCTGAATGGGAGGGGCGTTTAGAATTGGGTACAGAGTTCATAGTGTAGGCTACGTAACCTCTTAAAGGTTTGATTATCGCAACGTTTCACGAGCGCTACTGCAAGCCTCAGTTGGGCCCTTTTCATTTTATTCTAACATTGCTTTTTGGGAGTTTCGGAACAGCTGTGAAATATTCATTGATCTATAATAGGCAATATAAGAGGGGAAAACATGACTACAGAGATCCCGGAGATGTTGAGGGCTCTTATTGATAATCTCCCAAACTTCGACGATAATGGTAAGTGGCTGTCAAATCAAAGTGCGAAGTGTGTGTGAAGTGTGTTTTGTTGGAGTTTTGATTCAAGGAACATGCAGCATGGGACTAAACAGTTTATTTTTATGCAAGGAAGGGGATTTTAAACAGTTGCTGAAATGTCTGCAAATAACTGGGTGCTTGTTGGGTGCAGGGGTCTGCTTCTTGGTTTTAGTTGGCATCCAAAGGTTAGCGGGATAAAATTAGCCTAAACGTCCCATAGAATGCCTATGTTTGCCTTACAGCTCCGACAGACCGTAGCTGAAACAATACAATTACGGACTCTTTAGTAACAGTTTAGTGTGCTCAGTATTTAATTTAAAAGCACCTTTTAAAAAATAAAAAAAAAATAAAATGCCATGTTGAGAGTGGTCGTGGGGCTGGGAAAGTGGCGTGGTGACGGGTGACCGTCATGGGTGACACCTGTGACATCAAGGTGCAGAAGGTAGGTCCTATGCTAAATATTTCTTTTATTTTGCATTTTAGACCACCATGGCCAAACTCATATTGCATGCAAGATAGCCTACGAAAATCAGCCCATAAGTATCTCTGCATTATCAGGGAATTACCTAGTAGTTGGGTCATCTGTAGCAGTTCCGTGACCGTGGAGAGGAAAGGTTTGTTTCTCACTGGATTTGTCATCTATGAAGGTTAAAAAAAAAAATTTGCCGGGGTGCCCCTCCCAAAAATGTGGGGAAATTTTTTGGGAGCCCTATATCCAAAATGGCTGCCGTCAGCCTAGCTGGAAATTAACTTTTTAATGGTTTTGCCCACAGTACTGCATAATACATGGTTTCTGAGTCTATTTGGGTCAAGAAATTCATAAATGATAAAGATTTATTGATTTGACCTATTTTTGACCTTCAAATTCAAGATGGCCGCTGATTTTTGGCTATTTAAATGTCATTTTTTCAAAATCGTCAAAGAGCCTTAATATTAGGCTCAAATGAAAGCTCTGCTCATACTGAGTGCAGTTATGGACAGCAAAATTAAAACATACACATATGTCATCAGATGTCTGGGTTGGAACCAATGAAAGAGAGGATATTATTAGGGCCCGAGTGCCAACAGCGACAAAGGCCCTATTGAAACTGAAGGAATATGAGACCTGCTGTCTCGTCTCTACTGTGTGTGTATGGGGGTTTCGCTCAACCAATCAGCGGGGAGATTATCTAAATATTCATGAGCATACCATATTTGGAAGAAAAGCTCTTGTTACAAATAGAGCCAAAACACAGGCATGCATAAGGGCCAATAAAATATCAACCAGGCCATTTTCAGCCCAACCAATGTTACATACCCCATTAGGAGACCTTAAGGAACAGTGTGAAATACCCTATATAATCATTCTATCAACCACTTAAGGTCTTAAGATGGCACAGACCAAATTTGAAGTTGAGCGGATGAAATCTCTCGGATGAGTTTGTTAAAGGACGACATGTGGAAATGGCCAAAATTGCACTAATTTCAAACTTTGAAATCAAAATGGCGGAGTTCCTGTTGGGTTTAGGGTATGGCTCCAATGAAGCTTTTTGTACATCCTGACATGTTACATATGTGCACCAAGTTTCGTGAGTCTACGTTAAACACACTGCAGGGGCTCCATTTTGTTTAACTTTGTAGGGGGCGCTAGTGAGCCATTTTTGCGCACCTATTCCCTGAAACCCTTAAAATACGTACATTTTCACCAGACTTAATGAGACCGCCAATTTTGGTGAGTTTTTGAATATGTTAAGCCCCTCAAAAAGGCGATAAATTTGCAGAAAATAATAATACTTCCTTCAGTTTCAATAGGGCCTTTGCCGCTGTTGGCGCTCGGGCCCTAATAATCTCCTCTCTTTCAATAGTTCCAACCCAGACATCTGATGACATATGTGTATGTTTTAATGTTTGCTGTCCATAACTGCACTCAGTATGAGCAGAGCTTTCATTTGAGCCTAATATTAAGGCTCTTTGACAATTTTGAAAAAATGACATTTAAAGAGCCAAAAAACGGCGGCAATCTTGAATTTGAAGGTCAAAAATAGGTAAAATCAATAAATCTTTATCATTTATGAATTTCTTGACCCAAATAGACTCAGAAACCATGTATTATGCAGTACTGTGGGCAAAACCATTAAAAAGTTAATTTCCCGCTAGGCTGACGGCAGCCATTTTGGATATAGGGCTCCCAAAAAATTTCCCCACATTTTTGAGAGGGGCACCCCGGCTAATTTCTTTCTTTAACCTTCATAGATGACAAATCCAGTGAGAAACAAACCTTTCCTCTCCACGGTCACGGAACTGCTACAGATGACCCAACTATAGTGCGGAACAAACGTCAATTCATAAACAAAATCATAAGTCCACTACATAGTGAGCATGATCTGAATAGTGACGAGTCTGCCATACCAGCATTTGCTCCCAGCAGTTCCCCTCCTGTTGCGTATGGGTGTGTGTGTGTGCTCAAATTAAAGGGGGGGGTCATGATCAAATCATTATGGCTCTGTTTTCTGGACCATGTTTAGACCATCAGATTATAGTCGAGTAATATCATTGGATTGAGAGGTGTGCTGTTGCTGCTGGCACCATCTCACAGGATTTCACTGCAGGCTGTTAGTGTGTTTTTTGTGAAAGGAGCTCTTAAAGAACCCCACAAAAAGTATAATTGATGACATACAATATTTTCTCCCTCCCATATCGGTGAAATGTCCGTCATTATCTTCCACTTGCCAATATCTAACAGATAATATGATGAGGTAACAATTATGAATTCATACTGCAGTGGTTAGGTTACAAAGAATTTAAATTGTGTTGAACAAACTCTTTGGACATTTTTTTTTTTTTTTTTTTTTTTTTTAACCCCGTCAACACCAGGACGTTTGCAGCAAAATATTTATATATATTATATGAAAAAAAAAAGATGTGAATCTGGTTTAAGTTGACAAGTCAGTGAAATCTTGGCTTTTCAGAATAGTCATTTTTGTACAAAACTGCACAGTCAGGCTGACGATATGATGATGCTTGTTTTCAAAGAAATATGTTTACTTTTTATTAACTTTGCCACACAGGGAACTGGCATTTTGGACATTTTACATAGTGTTGAAATGCATTTATATGAGAGTCAAAACAGCAGTGTGTCCTGCTGTGTCCTGTTAGCTAAGTCACATGGACTATATGACATACAAGAGTCATATTATATGATGACACCTTCTGAACAGCCCCTAAAGTTTAAAGCTTACAGTACAACAACTTGTATAATGTGTTTCTTTTGGGGGGGGCTTTTCCCTTTAATATACAGTGACAGTGGATAGAATGGAAAGGGGGAGAGAGATGGGGGACGACAAGCAGCAACGGGCAACAGGTCGGATTTGAACCTGCGCCCCAAATTCAGGGCATTTTTGACTTAAAATGCATACTTATCGATAATATTTCTGGAATAGTTTGTGTCATTAGTTTAATGTCAACCTTCGCTGAGCTTATGCATGCACTCACAACACCCCCCCTCCCACCATTAAAACAAATAGGTGTGCACCATAGTGTGCAGAGCTGCCTTTTACAATTTATCGTCCCGTGGTGGTACTGTATGTAAACAGACTGAATAACCCATTCAGTGACAAAGATAAACACATTGGAGAGAACATTGGATGAACCATGCATATAAATGTATTCATCCGTCAAAGAAAACAGGATGAAGCCTACTTCCATTAGAACCAGATCCAGTGCAGTACATCCTGTTCTGTTTTCCTCCATGAATGAAAAAGTGGAGGGGGATTTACCTTGAATTTAATGTTTCTGTGTAAACATAAAAAGATTGCAAACATTTTACTAATGGCTGAATATAATCCATCTCCTTTATGATGTTTTTGTGAGACTGATTCTGTACTTTACGTTCTGTTTTGATCTATGCCCTTGGGATGTTCCCCTAGTGGCAGCAATGCATAGGCCTAATTAGTGCTACTTCTGTATGGTCCTTTAGCACTGCTGCACCGCCCTCTGTGCATGTTTCTGCATGATGCAACATGGATTTACTTTGAATATGTACTTCTTGGGCAATGTTTTGCTAGATGTGTGACTAAAGTTGCAGAATCAAAATGGGAACACACGTTTCGTAAGATGATGTAATGGCACTGAGATAGGCATATTAATTGACTAACTAATCCTATCTCACTGAAAGCTGGAAAGCCTGTCTACCGACATTAATCTGTGCATATAGTTGTTTAAAACCTAGATAAGAAAACAAACTGTAGTGAACTACGTCGATAACTGCAGGACTAGTTGGATTCAGGTCATGCTTCTTATCTTCATTTATTTTTTGGCTGCATATCTTTAAGTGTTGTAGCAACGTTTGATATATACTTCGGCCAACCAATGAGATCACAGCTAGTTGCGACGTGACAACCGCTATTGGCTCCTCACTCGGAATTCCCGCCCTTCATATAAAACGAGGAGGAGCAGGCCAGCCTATCAACACAAGGCTGGGTGGACCTTTATGACAAGGAGGTACGGCTTGTTCCGAATAACCAAAAACCTCAAGACGACCTATATAATTTTCTGAAGCAGTGGACCTTCGCAGAGAGCTGTCGGGGATGCATTGACGGTCGTTGCCATACGCGAACGGGAATTTTGTTGATTTAAAATCCTTACAGACACACCCTATGACGGTGGTGGAACCGGCTAAACATCTAGTAGCTAGCGTTATCGAGCAGAACAACAGCGGAGCTTGCTTATTTGTCAGTTACTACGTTCTAACGTAATCAACGAGGCGGAAAATGTCGGGAGAGCCAGCTGTCCTCACACCGGAAACGGCCACGGAGCCACCGAGTTCATTCCATGGGGTTTTAAAGAAGATAATGGAAATGCCTCCGCCGAATATTCTGGACGGCGACGACGGTAAGTGCAGTACGAGGAAAAAGAGGAAGGAACGAACGATGCAGCTTTAACGTTAGGTCTATTTATTTGTATACAGTCCATGGGTCAAACACGAGTTCAGCTGAAAACAAAGTCGAAATCACGTGAAAATAAAAAGGTATCGCACCAAGTAGCCGACAGGTGGTATTCTCAATGTGTTTTAACATGTGCAACGATACTAAATTGTGCACACCATGCACTTTATTTTGAGCACATTGTACACACAGACTTCTCTTCTCTCATATCTGTGACCCAGTGAAGAGGAAAAACGAAGCTCCCCAAAGCACTGAACTGTTGTTTAAAGTGGTTCACTGTTTGAAAGCAGTTGATCCAGTCCAAATTTGCACTGGTCACTGTTTAAAGTTACAACAAAAACAAGGTGGTTGGGTTTTGGTGCCTGAGGGACCTTTTCTGAATGGAGTTTCTTTGGAGAGGAAATACAAACATGGGGTGGAACTCTCAATTGTGCTTTACTTGAGTAGTTTTACTGTTGACCCTCATAACATTAGACACAAAACTGCCTTTTGGGTCATGCTAAATGCCTGCGAATGCTATCTTTCTTAGATCCTAACATGTATCTTTTCTGTTTCAGACACCGACAAGGAAAAGCTGGGTCTGGGAGACAATTTGGACCTGGTTGGAGGAGAAAGCGATATGGGCCCGTCAGCCGCCCTGACTCCCGCTATTTGGGAGAAAACCATTCCCTATGACGGTGAAAACTTTCACCTGGAGTACATGGACCTTGAGGACTTCCTCGTGGAAAATGGCATTGCCACCTTGGCTGACGTGAACCCCCTAAAGGGCAACCCAAAAGGAGACGTTATCAAGACAGAGAAAATACAGGCTATCCCATCTGCACAAATGACCCTTGCCAAGTCTGCAAGCATGTCCCCACTGGCCCTGCTACCCATTCAGGAACTGGACCATTGTGAGGAAGAAGTGGTGATCATCACCAGTGATGACTCTGGTATAATCTGCGATGTTACTGCTGGTGAGTTTGAAGGATCAGAGACTAGACTGCTGCAGGGATTTACTAAACTCATAGTTAGTATATGTTTTACAAGGCAGCGGGTTAAGTGACATGACTCTACAAGTCAAGTCCTAAGGTGCTTCTCATGTCGCTTAAATTGCCTCCTTGACTCCTCCACTTGCCTCCCTTCCTCGCGTCTTAGTCCTTCCCAATGAGGAGGCACAAGAAGGACGCAAGGAAATTGTGGGAGGAGAGAGGAACCGAGGAAATGTGTTTTATAGAGATAAGACCTCCTTTTTCCTATGAAGCGTAACGTAAATACGTCGGCTGAATGGGCGGAGTTAGCAACGGCTTTCAGCTGCACGGCTTCTGGGAAGGCTTCTCTCGTGTATCCTCGGCTACAGCACCTCGACGATCTCTCCTTTTGAGACGGCCTTCACCGAGGAGGGACAGAACAACTTCCGGTTCTGCCTAGGACCGAGAAGTCAAGGAGCTATCATATAAGCGACGTGAGAAGCACCCATAGTGTTTGTGAATGAGGTCTAGGGTTAAAGACGTGACAGTTTGTGTCATACAAACCCACATTTAGAAACCGATCAGAAGATTAAAATGTGCTAGCATCGATGAACGGGACCTTTGGCACCACAGTCTTTAATCCAACATTTCTGCTTGTAGCCCAGTTGTTAGTGTTTGCACAGAGCCACTTTTTCTACTGAAGGCCAGTTACGGCAAACGTATTTGCAACTGGTTTCCATATTACAATTATGTATGTGTATTTGGCTCTGTTACAGATGTCATGCAAACCTGATATGCGGTGACACTGGAGTGATCTCAGAATGGTGGTAATGACAGAAATAGATGCTGGTGCCCCTGCACAGCAAAGGAAGTAAAGTTTACTTCACGATTATCAGCAGTCAGTACCTGTTGGAATGTCAGTGTGTGTTACGGCGGAGAAAGCCACATATGGAAAACAATTTTTTCATGGTGCCGACCGTGTTGCTGACCTTCAGTTTAAGCTGCAGCTGTCGTGTGTTTCTGTTCTGTCTGCTCAGAGGTGACCACCGAAGAGGACAGAGCGACCCCCGAGCTTGTCGACCCAGAGGAGATCGAGGTCGATGTTAACTACGAGCCAGATCACACCGACCTGGTCCTGTCCAGTGTGCCTGGAGGCGAGCTGTTTGACCCTCGCAAACACAAGTTCTCTGAAGATGACCTCAAGCCACAACCTATGATAAAGAAGGCCAAGAAGGTGTTTGTGCCTGAAGAACAGAAGGTATGCTGGGAGAGAGACTAGAGGAGCCTCTGAAACACACACAGTCCAACAGTTTGTTTCACTGTGTTTATGCATAGTTTTGTTTAATAGAAAACACCACAATAGATAAAGATACTTGGGCAGAAAGCGGAGCTTCAACATTTGCTGATGCCGTTTTCCAGAATTTCTTAAAGTGAGCAAGCACAGCAGATTAAGCTTCACCTCTTAGGCAACTCTAAAGTTGGAAGAACTACAGGGTCCAGGTGCTAATGCATGGTGGGCTTTGCGCATGTTAATGTGCAATACTGATTTCTAGTTTAGTGGACCCCATGATTCAAAAAAAGAAATGTATCCCACTTCTCACAATGTAAGACAACCATGTTGAGAGTAATTGCAAGGGTCTAATGTGGCAACATTGTAGAGTATTTTATGATAATTTCCCATTGGCTCCTTTATTTACTTAATACGGTAACTTTAGTCAATAAAAAGTGAGTATGGGTTTTAGGTTATGGAATAGGCAATATGGTCTAAGACTTTGGGATTGTTTACCAACTTTAATGCATGCTGGAGAAAAAAAATCTTTGATATAAAATAATGTTGCCTTTAAATTGATTTTGTTGACTTGTAATTTCATCAGCCAACTTCTCAATGCACAAGCGGTTTAAAAGAAGAGGACACCGTAGAAAACAGGCCAAGTCACAGTGAAGCAGTTCTGGCGACTCACTGTGACTCAGCAGTCCGACAATCTTCAAATTGATGTTTTCCTTCCTTCTCAGTCCGCCTGCGAACACAGGTTTTGTTTAATTGCACAGAGGAGCCTGGCTGTGGGCCATAACACGCACTTGGCTGCGGTCCGATTTGGGCTCATGTGTTCACAATAAGATACAAAAGGCTTTTAAACCAGTTTACCTTAGAAACCCAGCCCAGGAAGCATGGTAGATTTAGATTTCTTTATTTTTAAAAGGGACAACGCACACTAATCAACATGAGTACAGAGTCCATCATGTAAATGTGCCCGATTTAGCCATACAGGCTAATTTTCATCTGCAGTCCCTAGCAGGTTAATGGCTTAAAACGATAGATACGCTACAACAATACAACAAATGCACATAAAACAAGAAAGACATAGGCATATACAAGTAAAATGACACAACCGCTGTTCCAGATCATGACTACTGGCAGGTTGAGGGCATGAGAAAACCATAACACAAGTATCATACACAGCAGACACAGGTAGAAGCGCATAGATGCACATTAGAACGCATCAACAACACATAAGCCCACACAGAGACGCTACCGTAGCAATAACAAAAAAACACATTCTGGATTTTGCAGCATATTTGATTAGTCAATATCCAATGTTGTATGGATTTGGAGAAGGATTTGATAGATGTGATGTTCCCTAGTTCTGTGTGTATGGTATTCCATGTATGGGCTGCTCAAAAGGAAAAAGCTGACTGTCCAACACTACTTTTGGACAGGTAGGGTCTTGTGTTGTTCTCGACTTAGTCCAACCTGCTTCTCCATCTCTCCAGGATGACAAGTACTGGCAGAGGAGGAACAAGAACAACGTGGCTGCCAAACGCTCCCGCGAAGCCCGCAGGTTGAAGGAGAACCAGATCACCGTCCGAGCAGCTTTCCTCGAGCGCGAGAACAAAGCGCTGCGGACAGAAGTCGCCGAGCTACGGAAGGAGTGCGGGCACCACAAGAACACAGCGAGTCGCTACGAGGCCAAATTCGGACCTCTGTAAGGCATAATAAAAAAATAAAAAGCCAAACCACGAAAGCATAAATGGACATCCGTATAGCAGACAGCAAAATGTCAGTCACTCTGTTTTCACATGTCAGGTTAGAGAAGCGCTGTTCTTAAAGCAGTCCTGATTGTTGGTCATGCAACGATACCAAACCCACCGCAACGCTGAGAAGATCGGTGTTTGACTGGTGTGTAATGGAGGGAGCCAGAGGAGAGAGAGAGTAATACACTTTTAGACTAGCACAGCCGCGTGGGTTAAATATGCAGTCGGTCCACAAAGTGGACCCTCCTCTTGACCAGAACTGGGTCAGACTTCCAGAGCATCACTATTAGAAAGGGGGTAGAAGAAATGGCATGTAAATGTTTTATTTTTTAAAGAATACAATTTACCATCCATGTGAGTGAGGAGTGTGAGAGGATAGTGCATGTCTTTTATCAAGTGTTCTTTCATCATGTTTTGTGTGCCTTTTGGCCAAAAGAGATCATTTGGGAGGTTTATTTGAAAGAAACTGGGATTTTATTTTTTAGATGATAGAACAATTGCAATAGTTTAGACTAGATTTGTCATTATGTTATTGTGGAAATTAAGGGATTTGCAGGTTTCTTCCAGTTCTTTCTGCTTTCATTGAATTCTGAAACCCACCGGTCTGATTTTTTTATTTTCAAAATGATGTTATTCTGTTAAGAGCTGGGCTTTTCTTTGCCCACAAACACTTTGAACTGTGACACTTCCAATAATTTCAGCTTCTTCAGGGGATTACAGTGACGTAGCAAAATAAAGCCATGTTCACTTCTGTCCACGTCCAAGTACTCGTCATTACCAGCAGCACAGAGCCCACGCCGCCGCTCTGCCCTCCGCCTCGCTGTGTCTCCCTGTCACTCGTGTGATCATGGGACGTTTAAAAATATATATACACAGTGCAAGTCAAGTCAACAACTTTTTGGGATAGATTTCAAGCAATGAAAGTTTAACTTTATTGTAAATTCTGATTTAAAAACTGAATTGTAAGAGCTTACCTCCATAATGGCCAAGTGCTTAATGTCTCAAACTGAGTGTTAAAGGCAGGCTGTCAGATGCTAACTGGACTGTAATTAGTGCCTTATTAAAGCCAGCTGGAGGTGAAATGTTTATGTTAAGCCTACAAACTCACATACATGGCCAGAATCAGTTGTGATACAATATGGAGCATGTTGTCTGCTGCATGCATCTAACCTGTCACCATGCCAACAAAGAGCCTATGAAGAAGGCTCTTACTCACGAAGGAGAAAAGTAACCGCCCCTGGGATTGGAGGAATAAAGCAGGGGGGCAACCGTGATTCGGGGCGGAATAGATGTGGAAACTTAAGGGTTAAGCAACTATTTCCAAGGCCCGCTGCAGCCTAATTTCTCTGTATTTTGACTTATCATTTTTATTAATAAATCTTTGTGTTAACCTTTCATTTGGACCCCAGCCTCTCCTTCAGAGATTCTGAAACACAGATTTCTCAACATTTGCCGACCGGATACGGCAAAAGTTTAATCTATCAACTAGCTTCTCTACCTTCTTCGTTGCTCTGCCTGGTTGTAGTGCTATCCTACTATTGCGTGCAGAAGGAATTTGAAAGACAACCGTTTATCCCGCTCCTCGGATTGAGCCCTGTCAATGGTGAGTTCCCAGACCCAACATCTTGATGCGGGTCTGGCTTGTCCGGCTATTTGTGTAATGTATATTAAAAGAAAAATATTTTAAATGATAATACAGACTCTTAGGAAAAGTCAGGTACCAGCAGGATTGTATATAGACAGGCACACACACAAACAAACAAACAAACAGACACATACGCAAAACGGCTGAGCGGAAAGGATCGCAAATCGAGAAGAGGAAAGAAAACACTGAGAAACATCGAGAGACACTAGAATAGTAAGCTTGGAGAAGATCTAAGTGGAATAACGAAGCTGAAGAGGTGTAGCTACCATAGACCGTAGATAAGGTAGCTACACTACGGCACTTTTCCTGTCTAACAGCAGTGGTTTAGAACAAACGTGAGAGACAGCTAGCTCAAATAGTGGCATCGGCACTTCGCAGTGGCATTTCCGGTGGCAGGTTAAGATGCCACGGCATCTGCCTCTGTTAGCAGTGGCATTTAAGGTGGCAGGTTGAGATGCCACGGCATCTGCCTCGGTTAGCAGTGGCATTTAAGGTGGTAGGTTGAGATGCCAACGATTTTTCCTGAAATGCCACGGCATCTTTCGCCGTTTATATGGTATTTCCGGTGGCAACCTGATTCCTCATTGTAAGATGCCACGGCATCTGCCGATGTTTGTGTGTTATTTCTCGTGGCATTGTAAGATGCCACGGCATCTGCCGATGTTTGTGAGTTATTTCTCGAATGTTGTGGTCGGGCTAAGTTCGGCTGGCATCCAGGCTAGGATGCCTCGGCAGCTGCCGCTGTTTTTGTGGGTTGCCACCGTTTCACCGTAAGATGCCATGGCACATTTTACCAATTATGGGGTATAACGGTCGCAAACAAGGGCTGTGTCCGAAATCACCCATAGGCTACTCATATAGTAGGCTATATCATAGTTTATAAATATTAACACTTGCCAATATTAGACTTGGTAGCATTTCCATGACCCTATTTGTGCAAAGGTTTCTTTGATTATTACGATATTTTATTTGTAGGTTCTCAACCTTTTGCAAGCTGGGCCCCCCCAAAGCTGGTTCATTGCAGTTGCCCCCCACCCCCTCCAATTTATTGGCGAAATGTCTGATAAACATAGCCTCAAATCATCTTCGATTTGTGCACGATTGCGGTATTTCGTTTTGAGTGCAGTCATTTCTGAGATTCCTGCCTCACAAAAATATGCCGACGCGAAAGGGAGGAGGATCTTCAAGGTGACGTCACAGAGTTGAGAGTATTCCTGCATCAATGCTCGTTACAGTAATCCTGATTTACAAACAACAGAGCTACGGGTTGAAATCGACATATCTACCCTTATGATCTGCAATTACTTGTGATACGTCAAACGGAGTGGATTTATGTACCAGAATGGCACAGCCCCTGGATTTAAACTGAAAATGTGAATGATAGACTTGACCCACCCAGTCCTTTTTCAATCTAAAATGGTCAGAGGAACAGAGGTGAGTTTCTTGAATGAAACACAAAACTGGCTTTCAGTTTCCTAAAATGAGTCAGAACCTTATTACGTTTTACTGGATTATTCAAATCTTTACAGTTCCAGCTAACCCATCTCACCAAATCATCTTCATTAACTCTACTACCCATCATTTAAAATAAAGAAAAAAAGAGAAAGGAAAAAAACAAAGAGCGGAGACCAATAAGATACTTGGAAAACCCAAATAATTATGCAAGGATCAGCAAGTACAGAAAAGTATGAAACCATACAAAAGAGCAATGGCCCAGTCCTGTGCTTATGAGATGAACAATGAAACGAGAACAAATTAACACACTTCAAGAACCCTAGCGCAAAGAACCACCACCCACCCTCACTTCCACCCCCCACCCTGCGCCATTGACCTAAGCTAACACTCCCCCAACTGGAGCGTACGCTACCCTGAGGAAAAACCCCAATGTGCGTGCGAGATATTGTGATTCTTACCTCGTACGCATCTCCGCAAACAAATAACAAATACAGCGAATGTATTCTGATACATATAAAATAAAAATTATAATCCTGTATAATTAAATAAAAGATTACTATAATCAAAGAATAAGACCTAACATATTAAACCACACCTCTGGCTCTGAGTGAAGTGCTTTCAGTAGGCTAGTCTCCGACCCAGAGAAAATGAGACTATAGCTGCGGCACAGTCATAGGTGTTGAAGCAGGTAATAGGTGTTGTTTCACAAAAGCCAATGCCACGGCTGGAACACATGTTCAGCGCCGTTCTTTGTGATTCTGAAGCCGGTAAGACCCTTTAGTAGCCTACTTAACATCTGGCATGGACCTCAGTAGACGTTTAACCTCGTAGTATGCGGCCCGCTTCTTGGCAATCTCAGGCGGAAAGTCCGGGAAGACGAACACAGTTTTGTCTCTGAACTTAAGCTGCCCACCACGGCTCGCTTTTCGCCAAATATCCTCCTTGACGTTGTATCGATGGAAGCAAATTACGAAGGCTCGCGGTCGGCTACCCTCCGCAGGTTTCGGTGCAAGTGTACGATGTGCGCGAGCAAGGAGTGGAGGTTCAGAAAGATCAAATATCTCCGCCAAAGCATCTGCCACGAACTTCGTAGGTTGTGGGCCCCCCAAACCTTCCGGAATTCCCACCAAGCGGAGATTGGATCTGCGGGAACGACACTCTAAATCGATGCACTTAGCTTGCAGTGAGGCGACCTCTTTCTGGAGAGAAACGACCGTTGGCTTGAGAGAGTGAAGACTTGTCCATTCTGAAGTAGCTGTCTCCAGGTTAGTTAAGCGGGTTTTGAGGTCTTCTTTGAAGGATGAATGCATTTCTTCTCGTATCAGGGAAATTTCACCTCGAATTCCAGCGGCGTGCGCGTCGAATTTGGCATAAATTCCACTTTCAAGCCTGTTAATGGCACCCATAATCGCAACACTCTCGGCCTCAGGGGTGGAAGGTTCAACCGTTTCCAAAGGCGAGCCGCCGGCCACAGACGAATCGGCCTTCTTTTGTTGTTGCTTAGACATCGTTGGGTTCAAACGACCGACTACAACAATATTGTTAGAAGTGAAGTCAAAAAAAAAAAATATATATATATATATATATATATATATATATATATATATATATATATATATATATATATATATCTTGCTGTATCAGATTATAAAACGTTAAAAATTTTGGTCATAGGTTTTATACACTTTATGAACATCTAAAAGGAAAAGTCCTATCAGATGGGGGGACTCTGGGACAAAATCTTTAAATGGGGTCTGTGGTCTAATTTGTGTCAGTTTAGGGGTCCTTATTATCACATTGCCATTAGACCACAGCGCTGGGGAGTAAGGTCTGGCTACACCACACATACATTCTAGGATTGGAGAAAAAAACGCTCTGGGCAGTTTGCATTCCTTTAAACCAATCACAATCGTTTTGGGTGCCTCTAAGTTCTGGACGCTGTGACGGTGGCTCTGCAAAAAAGTCTCGTGAAGAAACTTGTTTTGGTGGAACATTTGCACTCCGCAAAAGAAAAACGCCACATTAAATATAAATGATATTTTAATGTACACAGTGCCATGGATACGCATTGCTAGGCCTCTGTCCTGATTGTAGGGGTGGAACGGTACACAGAAGTCGCGGTCCAGTTTATACCTTGGTTCAGACATCACGGTTTGGGGATGGGAGGAAAACGTGCTCTGGTTTAATGGCATTTCTTTAAACCAATCAGAATCGTTATGGGCGGTGCTAAACTCCACACAGAGCCGCTGCAAAATAGCCGTGCGAGAGAAAACTCAGATTGGACAGATAGCCTAGCTAGTTGTCTGGATTTACCTTGCAGAGATGTGAGGAGCAGTTAACCTACTCAGAAATCCACCAAATTTAAAATTCCAACGCAAAGAAAGCGGAAGGAAATGGAAAATACACTCATCCGGCGGAATTTGCACCCAGGGGTGTCCGACAGGGGGAAAAAAGGGGACTGAGTAAACAGGGCCCTCGTGAGGAGGGCCCAAAAAGATGCTAGAATGAATAGCTGTGGATGCGGGGAGGGGCCCATAGAAAATCCCTTTCTACAGGGCCCAGAATTTTGTGCTACGCCCCTGGCGGCACCGGAGCAATCCCTGAAGTGGAACGTCAAGGATATAGACTAGCTGTTAGTTAGCCATTTGAGCATGTAGCTTGTTAGCTCAAAGTTTGTTGTTGTTTCCCGTATTGAAGGGATTTTAAGAACGCCAACACACAGAGAGCGGAAGGTAAGGGGCGATGTACTTCTGCTGATCCAGACTAAGGGGTCCTTGACGTGAAAAAGTTTGGGAACCACTGGTCTAGACCACACTCTATAATTTACAGGGACTCAACAATTCCCCCAAGAACCATTGCACTTAGTCCGGCCGACACAACATAACAGGCCGAAACCTTGAACAGAACACGAGTCTAAGTGGGCGGCCATCTGCCTCCACTAGTTGAGGGAAGGATTCATAAACACAAATCTATACGATATGTTCCCAGATGTTTTGCAGTTGATTTACCTTCACTCTTAGGGCGGCATGGTGGCTGTGTGAATGTAGCCTCCCGTGTCTGCGCGGGTTTACTCCGGGTGCTCCGGTTTCTTCCCACACAGGCAGGTGAACTGTGTATGTTTGGATTGAATTGGATCATTCAGTTGGAATAAAATTAATTATAATTACAATACTAAATATATTGAATTGTAATTATTTTTGCTCTGTGTGTTTTTTTCAATA
The DNA here is from genome assembly GCF_004354835.1 of Perca flavescens. Lineage (NCBI taxonomy): Eukaryota > Metazoa > Chordata > Actinopteri > Perciformes > Percidae > Perca > Perca flavescens. Next base: position 20,223,948 of record NC_041351.1, on the reverse strand, counting down.
ATACTTGTTAAATGTCATCATTCATTCATTTTCACTGTCCTGGGGGGTTCTGAGCTTGTTGTCAAGCCAATATAGACTTTCCCTTTACTTATTTACATTGATAAAATGAAATTGTTTCTTTCTTTTAAATAAAAATAATTTACTAAGATTCAAAATGAATACAGTGTTGAATTAATGTTATTTTTGGGCCGGATGCTGAAAAGGCTTATGATTCGGTGAACTGTGCATACTACGTGATGATGCTATAAGTATTATCAAGAATTTATATGATAAGTCATCTGCTAGAATTAAAAGGAATGGGCATTTAACAATTAGTTTCACTATTAAAGTCCTCTTAGCATTGTTCATTGAACCACTGATGTCCTGATTTAATTGAGTGACCCCTCTTTCTCTCTTCCAATTTAATGAAATCATTTCTAGTATTTGGATCTTTGTCAAGGTATAAATTAAATGTACAGAAGACCCAGGTGCTAGTTTATAAATGAGACCCTCCTGATTACATAAAGTCTGATTATAAGCTTTAATGGCAGGCAGAATCAATGAAATATCTCAGGGTGTTTCTGCCGAAAGATTTGGACAGACCCATCAACTATCTCCTAAATCTCTAAATTGAACTTATTGCCAAGACTTTTGTATCTGTTTAAAACCTTGCCTGTTGATATTCCAGATAAGCAATTTGTGGAGTGAGATAGACTTGTATCAAGGTACCTGTGGCAGGGCAAAAAACAAAGAGGAGCTATAACACTGTCCAACAGCCAAGAAAAAAGGGTGGTTTAGTGCTGCCATGCCTGAGGGACTATCACAGGGCTGCCCATTAAGAGTATGAGTTTAACAATTGAAAGATATTGAGACTTCTCTGACAGACAATACCCCAATTCAAAATATGAGACTGAGGACAACCCACTGGACTAGTCTACCTCTGAAAATATGGAATGATGGGATAAAAAGGTTAAATCTAAAAACTGTAGAAAGATTTCTGACATGGTGTGCATATGACACTGATTTTACCCCTGTATACTCGAGACAGCTGGTATAAAAATCTGGCCACAAGTGCGCTCTGTGCGTAAAGTACCAGTATGACTAATGGGGAACTTCAAGATTTTCAAATCAAGATAATTGGATAAGAAGATAGCAAAGGATTTTATTTTACAAATAGGATTTGTACATTTTTCTTTATCAAGTAATCATAGGTAGATATAGAAGAAACACAAAAGAAGGGCAAAATGAATGCATTTTACTCAGCTTAACAGAATTTATTTCTACAATGGATTTTTGAACCAGAAAGCAATCTCTACAGCATATGTGAAAGAAGAAATGGGAACAATTATGTATTTTAACATTGATAGAGAAAGCATGAGAGTCTTAATGCACAATCCAGTGGCAAACAACGGCCTTTCTGAAGTGGAGAGATTATTGCTGGAAGAATGTGATACACTTTTTGTATTCCACAGAAGAAAAAAAAACGTTTATGAGAGGACTTAACTTGCTGGAGACAATGTGATTTTGTGAATGCCACTTATTATCATAGTTTTTGGGACTGCAATTCATTCATTTTGGCAGGACATGTAAAGGTTGTAGAGAGTATACTTATAATATTAAAGTGCTCATGTTATGCTCATTTTCAGGTTCATAATTGTATTCAGAGGTTATATCAGAATAGGTTTACATGGTTCAATTTTCAAAACAAACACCATATTTTTGTTGTACTGCACATTGCTGCAGCTCCTCTTTTCACCCTGTGTGTTGAGCTCTCTGTTTTAGCTACAGAGTGAGGCATCTCACTTCTGTTCCATCTTTGCTGGGATGCGCAGTACCTCAGTAAGGACTACTACCCAATAGAGCTGAAGATCTTTGCTTGCGCGGTAAATGAGCGGTCAGGTGATGCATTTCGATTAGCGTGAAAATGTATTCTGAGGAGGTGAAACGGAGCCTGGCCTCTGGTGATTACGTTTTTGTTGCACTGGCACAGAAAGCAAAGTGTGAGGTGTGGAAAACTTTAAGCCTATTTAGAGTGCTGAGATGTTACGATGTTACAGAGGACTTATTTTATTTCTTTGTTCCAAGTTCCAAGTGGCCTATAGCCTACATTAGTCATGAATAAATGATGTTAAAAAATGTTTAAATGACTCATTCTTGACAAAAGGCAAAAGAGCTGTGTGCATGCGCACATTTGAATAATGTCGGGCTGTAAACGGGTTCGGGCTTTTAAAAAGCTGTCAACCAAAATGTACTTGTCTGGCTCGGGCTGAATTCTGTCGGGCTGGGGCCTTGTTGGGCCTAACTTTTAAGGCCCGATTACAGCTCTACTAACCAGTCAGAAGCAGAGTATGAGGTCGTGCCACACTAGCAGCTAGAAGAGCATTATAACGTGTGTTACAAAGTGACGCATGTTCGTCACGGAAGTAAAGGCTGGACTACAATAGAGCTGTTTGGATCAGTTTGTGAACAGTGTTTTCTAATGGAGATGGTAAGTCCCTTTGGGGTGTACCTTGGGCTTTTTCACTTTGTAAACCTTTAACGTACACAAACAAGATATAGAACACAATAAAGGAAAAGGAAAAAAAGCATAATATGAGCACTTTAAGAAAACTATCTGGAGGAAAAGTGAAAGTTGGGACAGCTCAATGGTTACCCTAAAGTTTCGTATTTGTTTAAGCAACTGAAAACACATTAAGTCTCCTCTCTTGTTCACAATGGAGAGCCTATTTTGTTTCCTATATTTATTCCATAGCTGTGGCAATTTAATCTATACGTTTGTGAATGTATAAAAAAAACAACCTTAAACAAAATCCTACTGGAAGAAGTCTGGTTGATTAGTCAAATTAGTGACTGATCATATCAAGCACTGTGCGAGCATATAGGCAGCGTGCCCAGAAATGTTCTTGCCTATTTTAACTTTTAAAACAGGAGGGACACCAAGACAGAAATATAAAACAGAGTTTTATTGACAAGTCAAAAAAATGTTTCTTGAGGTTTGAAAGACAATCTGCAAAAGCTGAAAAACTAAAACAAGAACTGGGCCGTGGTGTCTTCACCTCTTCTTGAAGCCATACTTCTTCCTTTCATAAAACAGATCCGTTTTAGAGCTGCCCAAATTCACAATCTTAGGACAGCCATCCCGCTGTAAAGGAAACAGAAAAAGCCTGTTTAAAAAAACATTAATAGTAAGCAATGCAAGATAACAAAAATCTCTAACATGGCCTGCTTAAATCCTTATACAGGCTCTTTTCTGTGACGGATAAAAAAAGAAAAAAGAAGTGACGTGTGCTTAAGGACACTCACATCTTTCTCCTGGATGGTGCACTCTTTACAGTAGTAGGCATCAGATACTCCGGGCCCTCCGCAGATCACACAGCGTCCCTGATAGGAGCCGTAGTTACACTCATCACAGATGCGCACCAGCGTGCACGGCCTCACATAGGAATCACAGATGACACATTTTCCATCACCTAAGAGGAACAGGGACGAGAGAGAGAGAATTGATTGAGAAAATAAGGGGAGGCATTAAATTATGTGGGAAATATGAGCAAATAAATTATTATTAATAATAATAATAATAATAATAATAATTATTATTTGTAACAGACTAACACAGCCTCCACCATAGTCAAACAACTACAGCAACTAAATTAAAGTTGAGAGAATGCATCATTGAAATATTTCCCAGCTGCAAGCTGCACATCTTTGTAATGTAAAATCTGTTTGATGAGACAATTTACAACACATCTTTGCTCAAAATATTGCTACATTGATTGCAAAAAATGAGAATTCAGTTTCAGTCCATCAATCAATCCCTGCAGCAGGATTCAAGTGCTTACTGAGTAATCACATGCTTGTATGAATGTCAAAAGGTTTATCAACAACGTGGAAGAAAGTATATTAGTACATAAGTTTAGATAGATAGATAGATAGATAGATAGATAGATAGATGACATGAACCAATACTTATTTTTAGCTAGGAAACCATGATTGGACTTGCACAATAGGTTTATCTACATCTTTATCAATACTGGTTAAGTAATTGTACATTTTTATTCCCTATCCTATTATTATTTCATGTATATTCTGTATGTCTGATGTTTTGCTGCTGTAACTTCCCATTTTTGAGATCAATAAAAATCTCTTATCTAAATGCTTATGCAGACCTAACGTTACTGAAACAGATGCAAAGGTGAGGAAAACAATCACTTTAAGCTTGGAGGGAGAAACACGTTCTTTGTAATATTAATAATAGGAGGAAACACTTACATTTCTCGCAAAGCCTTCCGATAGCTGAGGAATAAAAACAAAGCAGTCAGAGTCAGTCAGTGTTGCCAAGCTGGCTAACAGTTCATTAGAGCGAATAGCCCATTACTTCCTCATATGTTACAGTACAACCAATTATTAAATACCGTGAAATAATGTTCCGTCAGACTGTAACAATAGTCAGCGACAGACGTTTCTAAGCTCAACACCATGGTTAATATTCTTTCAATGAAATCCATGCTGCTACCGTTAGCATGGCAGCTAGCATTATCTCGAGCAAAACAACAATAAAAGACCCCCAGCAGCAACAAAAAGAACAGTGCTAAATAAAGTGTGAAATAAAAAAAATAGGCTTAAACATACCAACACCGGCTTGTTTTCTGCAAAAGATCAAATCTGGATGATGTTTAGCCATAGTTGGCTAACGTAAGGCGAGCGCTGCTGATTTGGTTCAACTTTCACCTTTGACCGGTAAACTTTGTAAGAGGAGGCCCATTACCAAGTACCGCCACCTAGCGGCTCCTATCATAAACGAATCAGAAGACGATTATCGACTGGGTCTTGCTCATGGATGTATTAAGAGAACTTAATGTTATACTTCCTTTTTTTATATTTTAACAAAAAATAAAATATATTAATTGTTTTTCATTATACAGTACTGGCTGCTGTGCAAGAATTATATCTTTATAAATAAAAAGTAGAAATACATTTTAAACTGCCACGCCTCTTCTTTTCAAGATCCTTTTAGTTTTATAAAAGTCAATCATATATTAAAATGCTATCTTGCATGGTTGGAACGTCAGTATGTATGTAAAAACGACATAAACTATACTAGAGTGATAAACAGGAGTTTAAATTACATTTTGTTAACAATCTTAATAAAAGTCAAACTTTTGCTGTACATCATTTTGTCCTTCGAGGACCTGCGAGACCGCGATTTATAAACTCGTGACGTCACCACTGACCGACACATCTTTGTCAGTGAACAAAATGGCAACCTACTGTCTCACTGTCGCCCGGCTTCAGGTAAGAGATGGAAATTGGCTAATTCTACCATGTTTATAAATCAGTGAAGGATGTCATCTTGCTGTCTTATATTAAACAAATCATTTGAATTGTTAACTTGACCTAATTAAAGCTTTAAGGCGGGTGCTGTGAATAAATAAGCTGTGAAACGGTCACCGGTCAGGTCATCGTGTCCTGACTGCACGGAACGCATCCAGTGGGCGCCGACTAGCTTTGCACTCACTGGCTTAATAAAACATGCCTAATGTCTCCGTTTATAAGAACTCATTACCTACCTATATCATCATCCCTTAAATGAACAGAGCTAGGTTAGCTTTAGAAATGGAACTTGGTGTTTGAAAGCAAGGTTAACCACAAGGTTAGAGCTCCCAGCAGACACAGAGGTGACCAGCGTGGAAAACACAGAACAGTGTTAAATTATAGCAAGTAATACAGCAAACACTCTCTCGCAAACACACTCTTTTTTTGTGTGCAATTGCTGCAAGAGAAAGTAATCCATTCCGTCTGTTGTAAAGTTGACAGGGTGTAACGTTATGTCATATGTCCTTTAACAGCAGTGTGCTATTAAGATAGAGCTGACCTAATAATAACGGACCACCTGGTGTCTAAACTCTCATATCTGAACCCAGGGTGAGCTCTAATTGAGCTCTATTCAAGCTTTGATGGCTACATGTTGTAGGAAAAAAATAAAATCAGAACATCTTCTGATGTAGATATAATAAACTATGCATTTAAGTATGTTTGTAAAATCACATTGTCATTTTCAGCTGGCATTGGAGGATCTTGAGCCAGGAAAAGCTCTGTAATAGGCTATTACTTTAGTACAAAAAAAAAAATCTGTGCATCCCATCTCCTAAAAATACCATATAAGGCTTACACCAATAGAAAGTAATATACTTCCCAGCCTAAGTTTGATTGTGATTTATGTCTGCACCATACTTGGATTTCCAATTGATATATATGTATTAACTCTTGAATTGACTCCTTAATCGATTGACAGCACTCCAATGAATGAGAGAACTCTTTGCTACCAGCTGCTTGACACCAGAAGTCAGCTGGTTAATGGCTGTAGGTTCAGCTTCTCACTGTCAGTTCTTTCACTGAATGATGGCTAATCTTTAACACACATTGGGCATTGAAGACCTTAAATTGTCTGAAAGTTTGTTGTCCTCTCGGGTTTCATATTTGATAACTGAAGTTAGTCTACTGAACTGTCTTGCTCTTTTCTGATGATACCATGCTCATCACCCACTGGGAACTGGAGTGAGTTTATGGGTTAATAAGTGCCCAGCTCAAGGGGGGGGGGGACATAATTGAAGTCATGTTTACATATCAACATGTTAGGTACATTTTCTCATTCTGCTCTTTCTGCTTTATTTCAAAACGTTTTTTTAAAAAAATACAAAATTGATACAAACATTTTCAAAGTGGTGAGGGCTAATCTTATTTTTCAAATACATTCTGTATGTGGGAAAGCAGTGCGTCATTTCCAACAGTGTGTCTGGTTTTGTCCACAGCTCTGTGATTATGCTCATCATACTTGTATGTTTTTTGTTGTTGTTGTTGCCTCCAGCTGGCACTGGGCCACGGGGCAAGGCGCCTGCATGTATCAGCAGCTTACAGAGCCAAGGCCAAGGTGTCTATGAGCCGCTTCGAGCCCACTTCCTTCGTCAATTATGAGAGGCTCCAATCCAACATTGACATTGTGCGAAAAAGGTCAGCCCTCTCCTAATCTACTCTATATTTGCTGTGTTTGATGTCTAGAGTTTGTTTTTCCTTTACCACAGTTTGTCATCATTGTAGCAGCCTTTACCAACTTTCGTCAGTCAGCGTGACTCACATAGGGCTGGGCAATATATCAATATTTTATCAGTATTGTGATATGAGACTAGATATCGTCTTAGATTTTGGATATCGTAAATTCGTAATATATTAAGTGTGGTCTTTTCCTGGTTTTGAAGGCTGCATTACAGTAAAGTGATGTAATTTTATGAACTTAACAGACTTTTCTAGCTGTTCCATTATATCGACATTTCTGATGATTATTTGTCAAAAATCTCATTGTGTAAATAATATTTTGGTAAAGCACCAATTGTCAATGCTACAATATCGTCGCAATATCGACATTGAGGTATTTGGTCAAGAATATCGTGATATTTGATTTTCTCCATATCTCCCAGCCCTAGACTCACAGTGCATTATCTTTTCACTTGTTTTTTTTTGCTTTTGCTAAATTTTTTTCTTCTTCTACATTGTACCTGCATTCTCAATGTCTGACGTGTTCCCTGTTGAAACTTTGTACTACTACTACTAATAAAATGCTGTTTTTTTTTGTTTTGTTTTTTTCTGTCCAGACTCAACCGGCCACTCACCCTGTCAGAGAAGATCGTATACGGCCACCTCGACGACCCCCACAACCAGGAGATTGACCGCGGTCGCACGTACCTGCGGCTGCGTCCCGACCGCGTGGCCATGCAGGACGCCACGGCCCAGATGGCGATGCTCCAGTTCATCAGCAGCGGCCTGCCGAAGGTAGCCGTGCCCTCCACCATCCACTGTGACCACCTGATCGAGGCCCAGACCGGAGGAGTGCAGGATCTGGCTAGAGCAAAGGTGGCGGCTCTTATTTGTTTACAGTAATCAAAACGAATGTCTCAAAAGTTATGACTTTGTTAACATGCATCGCATTGTCATCATGGTTCTCATCCTAGGAAGTCAACCAGGAGGTCTACAAATTCCTGTCCAGCGCTGGGGCAAAGTATGGAGTTGGCTTCTGGAAACCAGGCTCTGGAATCATCCATCAGGTATTAATGCTTAAAGTTTGGATGCGGTGCCCTGAAACGACAAAGCCATCAACAAGGCAATTCAAAGTGCTTTACATGAAACATTAAAGAGAAGTTAAAAACGGTCATGAAAATAAAACAGGCTAAAACAGGGCTCCAGACTAACTTTTGTCACTAGGAGCACAGTGGCCCCCAACTGAAAATTTTAGGGGCAGAACCAGAAAATTTAGGGGCACACACCGTAAATCAACATGCTAACCAAATATTCACATTTCTACTAATTTCCACTGTATTACTAATGTATACTTTATTAATAAATGCAGAAATTACAATGTGCGGTTTCAAATTCAGTGTCACTTTTGAAGATGCAACATATAAGGTAAACCGACAGCCCCATCGCTGTCATGACAGTAAAAAAAAAATATATATACATTTTTTTTTTATTATTGTATTTGTATATTATTTTATATAGACAAATAGGTTTGGAATTATTTCTACAATTTGAAATACATTTTTTGTTATTACAGAAGGAAAGTACCATTGGGTACCGGAACCATATTTCAGGCACCAATAAAAATGTGACCGGTACCCAACCCTAACGTTCAGATTTCCTTTCCAAACAGATCATCCTAGAGAATTACGCCTACCCAGGAGTGATGCTAATCGGCACAGATTCCCACACACCAAACGGCGGAGGGCTTGGTTCCATCTGCATCGGCGTTGGAGGAGCAGACGCTGTAGATGTCATGGCAGGAATCGCCTGGGAGCTCAAGTGCCCCAAGGTTAGCAGGATCCAATACGTCCTCCTGTCCGTGTCTTCTCGGACCGTCTTGTTTCCCCGTCGCCCTTATCCGAAATGTTCCGTGTTTTCCTTCTTTGGTAACCGTAGTTGTTCTTCTAGCCACCTCTGAACTTCCTCACCGCAATTAACTCCCTGATCTCTTTGTCGAAAGGTGATTGGCGTGAAGTTGACCGGTACCCTCTCAGGCTGGACGTCTCCTAAGGATGTCATCTTGAAAGTGGCCGGCATCCTGACAGTGAAGGGAGGCACCGGAGCCATCGTAGAGTACCACGGACCAGGAGTTGACTCCATTTCCTGCACTGGTGAGTTAAAACTTGACTTCATTACACTTTGAAGTCCTTTTTTTTTTTTAAATTTTGCTTCTCAGCTGTTTGCACATACAAATTATTCATCGTTTTAGTCGTGTGATTTGTGGGTTTCATCCTGCCCAGGAATTAGGGTTGCACGATATAGACAAAATGTGATATTGCGATATCGATTATGAATATTGCGATATAGATATTAATTTAGATATTTTTAAACCTATGTGAAATTACAAAAGTTATGGGAAAATGCAAAAGTTTTCTTACACCACAAAGTTTATTTCAACTGACATATATATAAATAAATAAATAAATAAATAAATAAATAAATAAATAAATAAGGACCATGTCTACAGAACAGGACGTGTTCTACTGGTAGTACAGTATAAAATAAATAAAGAGAACAGGACACAACTTTTCTTTCGCTTTTCTGATTCATTCTGTTTAGTTGTCTCTGTCTATTTCTTCACTCTCACTGTCGAAATATGCACACACGTGTTACGCTCCATAGGGTTTGTCACGTAGTGGACCCGTGCACTGACGTGTACTAACGTGTGCAAGTGGCACGGTAACTGGCCAATGGAACATGATCATTATAGCGTTTCAATCTGGCTCTAAATCAAACACAACTTATCCACACAGCCAACGGACGGGACGCAGTGCTCCACAATATAAACAAAATATTGCAACCCCTTTTGATATAATATTGCGTGATATTGCAATATGAGCCAACGTGATATTGCGATAACGATATTGAGTCGATATATCATGCACCCCTACCAGGAATGGCCACCATCTGCAACATGGGAGCAGAGATTGGAGCCACGACCTCAGTGTTCCCCTACAACCACCGCATGAGGACCTACCTGGAGAAGACTGGACGTGGTGGTATGTTTAGGGCTTTGGCCATATCATTATCATTTTATCTAATGTTTTTTTCATACTGACAGAGACGAGGGAAGACTGGCCTGTTCTAAATGAAAGCTTGGTGTCTGGTTGGCAGGGTTCAAAAAGAACTTTTTCGTCCAACAGGCAAATGGCTAGTGAATGTTGAAAATGTTACCAGCCACTCAATAGATTATTTGATTGTTTTCTTGCCTGGTGAGTGAAGCAAATCTACCAGCCAATTGCAGATTTGACCAGCATTTGGCTGGTGGATGGTGCTAATATTAAACCCTGTGTGTTAGTCTTGACACTTACGCTCATGTTTCTTCCCAGAGATCGCTGCCCTGGCTGATGAATACTCTGACTCGTTGGTACCAGATGAAGGCTGCGAGTATGACGAGCTCATCGAGCTCAATCTGGACCAGGTCTGCCCTTTATCTGTTTTTATTTTTAAATAATCTTTCTGCCTTCAGTGGATACTTCAAAGTGTAGAGCAACATGAAATAGTTTTTACATCCACTAGATAGTTTTTTTTTTTTTTTTTTTTTTTTTTTTTTACAGGTTATTAGAAACCACACTTTTTATACTGTACTTTATAGAGGTGCACCGATAGACCGGCCGGTGACCGGAATTGGCCGGTTTTCACGTGCTCGGCCATGACCAGCAGGTCAGTCTGACATATGCCGATTTCATGCCGGTCAATGCTACAATTAACTGACGGACAGCGTGTCCGCGCTATTCTCGCACATGTAGGGAACCTCGTGAATTAACCTGCCACATGTCAGCTGTTTGGAAATTCTTCAGCGTGTGTGCAGAAGATAACAAGTTTGCAATATGCAAAACCTGCAAGGAAAAAGTAGGGCGTGGAGGGACAACACCAAAAACCCAAATCACATTTTTTTTTAGTTGGATATTGGATGTGAAAAGAAGAAAATTGTGCAAAATGTTCTATTAAAGAAAAGATAGAAAATAAATATTTGTGTGTGGTTAGAGTTAGAAAAAATGAAATTGGAATCGGCTAAAATCGGTATCGGCTGGCCTAACTCAAAGAAAATCGGAAATTCAGAATCGGCCTAGAAAGTTGTAATCGGTGCATCTCTAGTACTTCTCGGAATGATCTATTCCGAGATGAGCAAAATAATCAAACGCGTTGCCTTTAGACTTTTTTTTTAAGTACTTCTGCTTACTACTGTGAAATCAGGGATTTTATGGGTTGTTGGCTCCTGGTCTTTATGGGAATAGTGCAAATATGACAGATTAGTGTCTGTTACCAATACTGGAAACCTCTCCAAATCCAGCCAGAATTCTGCTCTACTTCTTGTACACATTGCGCCATTATAATTAGACATGAATACGCTGCAAAATGTATGCACGCATGAGAAGTTTACTTGACCGCTCCAGGCACAGAGTTAGGTTTATTTGAGAATAAGTGATTTCCTTGAACGTTGGGTTACTTGTTTCTGTAGCTGAAGCCCCACATTAATGGACCCTTCACCCCTGACCTGGCTCACCCGGTGTCTGAAGTGGGTGCTATTGCTGAGAAGAACGGCTGGCCGCTGGAGGTTAAAGTTGGTAAGAACTGAACCGAGATAGAAAAGGCTGCACAGCTTTAGTCCTACTCCTGCTATTAACCTCGCTACATTTCATGTGCATGAAAAATGAGCAGCGAGTTGCTCTCTGAGATACCATCTGGCTCCTTTTTCTCATCAGGTCTGATCGGCAGCTGTACCAACTCCAGCTACGAGGACATGGGCCGCGCTGCCTCTGTGGCCAAGCAGGCTTTGGATAAAGGCCTGACGTGCAAAGCTCAGTTCACAGTCACCCCCGGCTCGGAGCAGATCCGCGCTACCATCGAAAGAGATGGATATGTGAGTGTTGCAGTGTGGTCACACCTCCCTCTGTACCGTTGATGTGTCTCTGGGTGATGTCAAAGCTCAAATGTGTTTGTGTCCTCCTGTAGTCAAAGATCCTCGGTGATGTTGGAGGCGTGGTCCTGGCCAACGCATGTGGACCCTGCATTGGACAGTGGGACAGGTAGGGTCTTGTGTCATGACTTACAGTGTCCAAATAGTTCAATATAACTTGTTTCCTTTTTAAGTTAAAATAAATATATATTGTGTTTTGCATTCAGGCAGGATGTGAAAAAGGGAGAGAAGAACACGATCGTCACTTCCTTCAACAGAAACTTCACTGCCAGGAATGACGCTAACCCTGCAACCCACGCCTTTGTTACCTCCCCTGAGGTAAACGCGCACCAAATCCACACCGCTGAATGGAAGCACAAGCTTCCAGTTTGGAAGCTAAACGCCCCGCATCTCCTCTTCTTCCTCAGATTGTCACTGCGCTCGCAATCGCCGGCACGTTAAACTTCAACCCAGAGACGGATTACCTCACAGCCGCCAACGGCGAGAAGTTCAAGCTGGACCCCCCCAACGGAGATGAGCTACCTGCCAAGGACTTTGACCCGGGCCAGGACACCTACCAGCACCCGCCCCCTGACGGCTCCAGCGTTAAGGTGGACGTCAGCCCTACAAGCAACCGGCTCCAGCTGCTGGAGCCTTTTGGAAAATGGTGTGGCGGTGATCTCGAGGACATGAAGGTCCTCATCAAGGTCCGCCACCCCCCCCTCACCCCCTTCTCTGTTGCGTCTTTAAATGTTCTCACTGCGGCTGTATTTACAGTTGAAATCTTTTTTTAAATATTTTGCCGTTTCCCATATCCACAGGTGAAGGGCAAATGCACCACAGACCACATCAGCGCCGCCGGACCTTGGCTGAAGTTCCGCGGCCACCTGGATAACATCTCCAACAACATGCTGATCGGTGCTGTCAACAGCGAGAACGATGCCATCAACAAGATTAAGAACTACCTGACCGGGGAGTACGGACAGGTCCCCGATGTGGCCCGTCACTACAAGGTGAGGACTGCAAGAGGGGAAAGGGTGCAGGTACTGGATTTTTGGGCCAACGCTGCTCTTTGGCAGCACACCACTACTTTGTATTGCTTTTTAAATTTTGGCATGCACAGACTTGGAGTGGGGCCTCCATCTACTACACTGTATTTGTGCTGTAAAAAGAATCGCATCCGTCTCTTTACTTTTTTTTTTTTTTTTTTTTTTTTGAAAATGTATTAGCAACAAATCTGACAACTCGATTACTAATTTTCAAGCAAAAACTCCTTACGCTGGTGAGGGAATGTGCGGATCTGCTGCTTTTCTCTGTTTGATCGTCCTCATCCTCGTCGTAAGATCCACACAGTTGCTGTGGGGAATATAATTAAAGCGAGACACATCCTGATCACGTTCGATACATCCGTCTTGTGTTGCGTGGTGCAGGTGAACAATGCTGTAAACACTATTCATCAAAACCTACACCATATAGCTCTACAGCAGGACTCCCGTTAACTTCTTGCGTCAAGTACAAAATCTGGCTTAACACTCTTTCCATCCTTGTGTCCGTGCGTGCGTGCGTGTGTGCGTGTGTGCGTGTAGGCCAACAGTGTGTCCTGGGTTGTGGTGGGAGATGACAACTACGGTGAGGGCTCCAGCAGAGAGCACGCTGCGCTGGAGCCCAGACATCTGGGAGGAAAAGCCATCATTGTCAAGAGCTTCGCCAGAATTCACGGTACTGCACAATAACTGCTGAAGATGGTCAGTACTGTTGTAAAATTCAATACGTGAAGAGAAGTCTTTTACGGCCCATTTTGGGCAATGTCCATTGATTTTTTTGTTTATTTTTTTTTTTTTTAGTAGTTTTTCCTGAACTTATGTAAAGAAATGTGTGGTTTTTACTTGAAGTGAAGAGTGTGTGAAATCTTAACACCTCACCATTCATTCTCTGAATAACCAACATGTCTCCCTCCTGTCAGAAACTAACTTGAAGAAGCAGGGTGTGCTGCCACTGACCTTCAGCAACCCGTCAGACTACGACAAGATTCGCCCTGATGACACGATCTCCATCAGGGGGCTCAAAACCTTCGCTCCAGGAAAGGTAAGCGGGCATTACAGGACGGAAAGCCGCTCGCTCACAGCTTGCTGTTGTCTCCTTAACCTTCCTGCAGCTTTCACAGAAAAGCGTCTGCAATGAGAACCTGTTCTCGTTCTCCACAGCCTCTCACCGCGCTCGTGAAGCACAGCGACGGCAGCGAGGAGGCCCTGGAACTAAACCACACCTTCAACGAGACACAGATCGAATGGTTCCAGGCAGGCTCCGCCCTCAACAGGATGAAGGAGCTGCAATGATGGAGAGGAGTGAGAGGAACAAAACATGTGGAGGAGGATTTTCGGTGGGCTGGAGGGGACAGGGTGGTGTGGATTGTGTGGAAGTTGGGAGAATAACATTGGTGCTGTTAATGATTGTTCCTTCATCTGCATTTGCACACCGTTTGAACTGAAGAAGCGTGTCTGTATACCTCCCTAAAAGTTAAACGTAGATTAATTCATACAAAGTGCCATGCTAATGTTGATGATGGAACAATAGCAACTGGTCTGCGGTTAGATATTTTCAAAAAACGCCATTTTGTCAGGGCATAGTGTTCTTCAAGGTACTGTAAGCTGCTATGTTTTAAAGTCAAACAGTGATAACCGGTTAGAAATCTGTCCGTTATAAAATCAAAGCTTTGATGAGCACACAAACACACACACACTTTTTAACACACTAAGCTTTGACCCGAGCCGCGGCATAATGCCCTGCCAGCTGATGTGCTGCCTGGGTTTTTGCAGCTGTTCAAACAGTTCTGTAGCCACTTGACACTGGAGCTCAGCCAGCTATTCACACACTTGAGGATTGTGTTGCACACTGCATGCACGGCAATAATCTGCTTTAGTCAACCATTGTCATTCAACCTGCCCCGGTGTTATTTACACTCCACTTTGACGAGGTAAACGCAGCCATTGGCTGCAACCCTGGGTCCGTTTGTTAAGTGTAGTTGTCACTGCAATGACCACGTGGATCCAAAAAGAACTTGGTGGCACACGCGTTCTTTTATTTTCTCACATACTTGCGGACCGCCTGTCTGCCTCCTAGTGGCCTCGAGGAGATACTGTAGTGTCGACGAGGCTAAATGACAGTTTTTTAAAGCAGCACCTAGTTGACACAACTGTTTTTCTAGGGATTGTTTAAAGGCATTCTGGGAAACAGGAAATCACATAAGTGCTTGCGGCCGTTTGAGAACAAGTGGATTCAACGTAAAGGTAAATTAAGCTCACTTGACAGACTGATTACTGTACATCGTTACAGTGAGAACATTAAGGGGTCTGTTTTTGTATCCATGTTTTTATTCACAATAGAACATATTGTCAATGTTTCCTAACTTTCCATTTCCTAATATCCTGATTTGTATGCTTTAATAGGGTCTAAGAATGGTGGAAGAAAACCTCCTTCTTTCCCTGACACCGTTACTTCCACCATCTTTAAACTGCCCTCCTGATTAATACCTTTCCTCTTTACAAGGCCAAATTCATCCCCCTTTGTTTATTTATTTATATATATTGTTTTCTGCTAAATGTTCAGATCCTGTGGGCTATTTCATAAACTTCTTTTTATGGACATGACTCATTCTGTTTTCGGTGCCCTTTTTTTGTCGGATAGCATAGTCACTTTTTGTGGTCCTTTTTTACCTCAACAAAAGTGTATTAAGAAAAAGTAACCGCCCAGTCAGTTTTGTAATGACTGATGTCTAACTGTAAATTACCACTTGGTTTAAGTAACGTCAACAAAAGGGATCATTACATCGGATCAGAAGCAAGATGCGTTTTTGTCTTTATGCCTACTTTTACTTCCCAGTCCCTGCAAACTAAATGCGTTAAGAGGTTAATGATCAGATGGAGGCAAAACCACTTCCTTACTCTAACTGACTGTATGTGAAGTGTCTGGGTCCATGTACATTTTAAGTGTTATTTTTCTCCCAGATTAGCTTTTCTGTATTACAGAAATGCCAATGGGTTGTAAAATAAAAATAACAGATCTCATTTATTTACATTGGCTCCATTGATTTGACTACAATCTGTCTACGGTTGAGTTGGTGCTATTTGTAGAGGGTGATGGTGAGAACTGATCCATTGACTTAGTTAATTTAAATGATGTACAATGTTGGTAGGATAAACCTGAGCAAATGAACCAAGCACTAGAGTATGGTTGTTCTTAAATCATGTCGGTCTTATTACAGTAAGCAGGCTTATTGCAAACTTTTGAAAGAATAGGTTAAAGATCACATGTCTTATCATCTCTATAAATGTATGAATAGGAATCCTGTTTGGAGTGACCGGTTCTTAACAGCTCAGATGTGTTAACACATCCAGACAAAAGGGGAAAAACTGAATAATTCACCTCTGCCTGTCTGGACGTTTGCATTTGGCATGTGATTTCTAAAATCCTGCATAAGAGAATGAGTCAATGCTGTTTTTGAGCTCTTTCTTTGTAGTGTGACTTGTCAAGAGGCAGGCCTTGATTTGCTTTGAACGTAGCCCACAACTAGTACACATATGTCAAAAGGTAATGCCTGAGCTGATGGCACTGCTACTATTGATCATCTGAGGAGATGTAGGATAAACTGGATAGGAAACCGGTCTAAAGAGCTACATATTTCTACACATGCCTAACCTCTTGTTCATTATCACGGTCCAAGAATGTTGTCATCCGTCCATAATAAGACACTTGTCTCATCCTCTTATCCAATCTGTGTAAAAAAAAATGTAGCTCGGAGCTCTTTCAGACAAAATGTTCCGGAAACTATTTAAACGGGGGAACTTCCACAGTTTCAGCTTAGTAGAAAGAGGAAAATGGAAAACTGCAACATGTATAACAACAATATGTACTATACAAATATACAATATCAGAGCAGTAAGCATTCGTTTATACTGTAGACTTTGTATGCTAAAAGAAACCCTCCACACACGTTTTAAGAAATCAAAAATACTCTGAATCAAAAGTTGTGTCAGATATGGTTTTCTACAAAAATAAGTTAAAGGTGTTTAAGTGCAAAGGAATTACATTCTTAATTCACTTTGTAATATAATAAATACATATATTATAAATGTGAGGAATTGAAACTTCACACCTCAGTGGTCACTTTATTAAGCAATGATGCAATACAACAGTTCCGCTATATAGGCTACCTTAAAGATGCCTATAGTGTTTGGTTTTTCTTGACTGTTTTAGCATTGAGTTAGTAGCTGATGTATTGTGCTGAACTATATTATATTAAGAGGGATTTCTAATATTCTGACCCTGCCATGTAAGTATAGAAGCCTAATTCTGCCAATGTGATTGGAAAAAAAGATCTTGTAATTACCGGATCTTTTTTTCACTTCCTCAAAATGATAACTTAGTTTTTCATAATAATGTGATAGTATCTCATTATTATGACTGGACAGGATCTTTTTTGTCATCACATTGGCTGAAATGGGCTTTCATATGTTTGTATATAAAAAGGACAAAAAAATTGAAAAAACACCCCTCAATATTACAACACATTTAACTATGACCTCAGTAATACAAATGTAAATTAATTTATGAATGAATAGTAATGTTTCCATTAACGTATTTCTATGTGCATTTTGAAGTATCGCATTAAAAAACGTCGATGGAAACGGCAAAATTCACGCTTGAGGTGGTTTTTGCCTTTTTTGAAAACAAGTTCATGCGCCAGATGGAAACAGCTTTGCTGAATAAGTTGTCATGTAGCGAACATGTTACTCAAATGACAATAATCCTGGTATCCACCAATGGGGGAAGGATTGGGATATGGGTCCCATCCAGTGCGAATTGGTTCAACAGCTTGAATCGTATGGCCCCTGTCTCGCCAAATGTCTCTTCCACACCCCTGTATTCTGCACAGGTGGCCAACTTGTACAATGTTAACTCTCTCCATTTAGCCAAAGAACTTAGCTTCTAAAGTATTTGATTTGAACATTATAAACTTTGAAAAGTCAAAGTATCTATATATATATATATATATATATATATATATATATATATATATATATATATATATATATATATATATATATAACCCTTATGGTGGCAAATGTGCAGATGGCAGTTTCCACAACTAAAAATGATGTCATCAGGGAAGGAAGTGGACCTTTGACAGTGTGAATGGAAGGAGGATGGATGCCAGAAGGTTCCAAAGCTATCAGACACAGCCTGTAATACAATGATTGTATCTCGTTTGAAAGGGAAAGAAAAGTCAAAATTACTACATTGTATAGCCTAGTATGACAGGGTAGATAAAAAATATTTTGAACTGGAGAAATAAGGGAAAGTAAAGTATAGGCTACGTAGCTTTATAAAGTTTGGTTTAAAAAGAATAAAAGTAGGCCTTCATTTGACTTTGGTTTTTATTTTTGTAGGACATAGGTCTACAGAGCTTCACATGTCTTAACCAAATAAAGTCCATTCAACACCCACTTAAGCCTCGCACGCCGATAAAAACCATCCAGAAAGGGTTCCATCCATGAGGAGAACAAAGAGGGACTGTTGTGGTGTTTTTAGCCCAGTAACCCCGCACCCCCGCCCCGTCTCTGCTGCCTCCTTTTCATTTGCTGCTTGTTCCATCCCGCCTGTGTGCGCCGCATCCATACCAAGATCCTCTGACTTCTTCTCCACATGTCCCCGCGGCGTTCGCCGGATTTAATTGCATAATTGCCTCATATTTCACCATTGAAAAAACACGGGGCCATATCGCGTCTGACTGACAGCTGACCGGCGCTTTTACGGTAAGTAGACTAATGGTTAAATCGATCGGGTTTGTGGGTGATTTTGTTGCTTTACACATCCAAGCCTTTTTATTTTCTCTCTGACGGCGACGGTTCACGGCAGTAGGCTATTGTGATAACATGCCGGGTGGTAGTCTTTAACTCAGAGCACAGATTTGAAACCTCTCAACCAAAAATGTTATAGCCTACCTACATAGGCTATTTATTTATATTTATGCCGGAACGTATTTTGGTGTCACATTTTTTTGGCATCAGTTGAGCATCCCTCTTGCCTTCTTGTCTCAAGCTGCCACAACGTGAGAATGTTCTGGAAGCAACCCGCATGAAGGGCTTTTATTTTGTAGTGAATTATTTAGGCGCTGCCAGCCTCACTTTCAAACACATTATACCATAAAACAAGCTATTTGTATTTAAAGTTTAAAAACAGGCTGTGTGTGTGTGTGTGTGTGTGTGTGTGTGGAGGAGTTGACGTGCCTCCCATGCTGATGCAGAGGAGTACAGACAGCCACAGTGCCCTGGTTTCACAGGGAGGTGCTTTTGGCCTTTTGTCTGTCTTTTCAAAGCGCTCCCCCAGCTCTCTTCCGTCCCACCCTCCCCGATTAAATGTTTCACCAGCTCATCTGACACAGAAGCACAGCAGACTCATTAAAGAAGTCCATTTGCTGGCCTACTCTGGGCCCTGATAAAAACGGGGAAATGGAGGAGGAGCTCAAACCAGTCAAGTTGCTGAATTATTCAGGCGACATATTTATGCCTTGTCATCCATCAGTCATGGCTATTAGTTCTCTCTTCCCTGTGCCACCATGATGACAGATGTGTGTGTGTTCATCATCGCCGCACTGACACTATCCAACATGATACCAGGAGGATAAAAAAAACCCTCATCATCAGCCATTTGCAGAATCTTTCCGCTAACAATCTTATAAACTGGAACATTAAAGCCACTCCTGTGGGGATGCTGGGGACCTTTGAACTCTTGTACTATTTGGATGTGCAGAAGCCAACCTGCGATTTGCCCTCCTCTAATCCTCTCTTTTAATCCATTTAATAGGGACATATGGGTTGTTTTTTTTCCAAAGAATAATACCCAAAAGGTATTTTCAAGGAGACATTGGTTCATTAAACATACAGTTACTGTATATTGAAATGGCTCTGCAGAACATTTACAAAGAATAGAAGAATATCTCCCTCACAATGACTTATTCAGAAAGTGTCTTACACTACTTATAAAAGCTATCCGGCTATATAAGAATTATATGGCATACTTAACCTGTTACTCCTGAAACACATGCAACATTTTGAATGTTATCACACACACAATTATTAAACAGACACACACACACTGCTATATTTAGACTGACAGCGAGAGAGGCAGAGCGTGATATTGAACTAAGCCTGTGGGATTGGCTCTGACACACACTGAACTCATCGGTCTTTGTCAAACATTCAGCCCGCAGATGTGACACTTTAATACTAACATTCACAGGGAAGTGGCTGCTTCTGTGTAGTAGGTTTTAGTGTAACTTCTGCAGAACAATGCCCTGTAGCCTTTTGTATCTGAGTGTCAAAACAACGAGCCAGCTAATGATACACACACACCACTACTCCCACTTACAACATGATCATTGGGTTGGTGTCATGGCACGGTGACAGAGCTCACTCGTCCTTAAAAAAAAAAAAAAGAGTTAGAAACGCTTCAGAGAGCAGCTTGTTGTTTGAATACACACTGTGAAGAGCAATCCTGTAATGGATGTCAGTCTTGTGCCAGTGGGGATTTTAATATAATAAAGCGTGATGAGCCGAACCGAGCTGAGCCCCCCCCTCCGGGGGGCAGGATTGTTATTTAGAACATCTTGGGACCTTTTCAAAGCCAGCAAGATCACAGTATAGTGCTAGTCTCATTTTTCTGACAGCAGCTTTTTTATTTCTATAACGAAAAAAAAAAAAGAATCCACTCTGAAACCCTTTTACACTGCTGGAAATCAGCTCTTGATTATTCTCAGAGCCAATGTCTTGAGTCTTGTTTGTGGTTAATTGTTCTTATAATGTGACAACTTCATGTATTTTCCCCAAACACACACACACACACACACACACACAGCTACAATGGAGTCTGTCTGGAAGCCTTTAAATTCAAAAGCAGTTTTGGTGTCTGTAATTCAAAATCAAAGAGCACGGGTGCCTTTTCAGACTCACTATTTAGCACAACATTCATACAGTGAAAGAAATCCGTTGTGTAAGACCGCACTGAGGACAAGTGCCTCAAAGGACCAGAATGCAAAGCAGTCAGAGGACGTGCTGTATTTTGAGTTAGACTGTCAATTAAGGGTCCACAATATATTAGTCACCTTATCAGTACTGGGCAATAAGTTCTTCAAAATGGGTCATCACTGTCTAACAATATCTATTGTTTTTTTTCATTATAAGTGCACAAGTTTGCTACCTTTATTGCAATGCATTGTTGGATTATGCATTGGACTTTTTTTTTTTTTTTAATGGTTTATTTATTCCAAGAAGTACGAGATTTGTCTGAACTCTTAAAGGAGAATTTCATCCTTCTGTTTATCTGAAATGTTCAAAGTCACCATATTTGGAGATTTCAGTGAGCTGCCACCATAAATGTGCGTGCCTATGTTGGGAGAAAAAGGCAATAGCCGACTCTATGTGCATTTCTAAAAGCTTACGTGATAATTGGAGGGAGCCGGTTTCATCTGTTATTATTTACTAAAGTGTCAGCGTGATAGTCGGCATGTTATAGGAAAACCCTAAGGATCCACCAGCCGGAGGAAATATCAAGATATTTGAAAATGTCATGAATTGTTTTACATTTCCAGTATAGTGATATACTTACCTCTTTAAATTTCTGCAGGCATTTGGAAACAGGGTAGTGTGAGTAAATAAGTTAGGACAGGTAGTTAATAACTGTTTTTAGACATCTGCAGCTGCACCAAGCACACAGTTGAACTGAATCACTGACCACAACATGTACACCTGCAGTTTGTGTATGTCCTTGTCAACCTCTCTCTTTCTCTCTCTCTCTCTCTCTCTCTCTCTCTCGCTCCCCCTTCTTTTATGCAGGGTATTATTTTTCCACTCCTCCTCCTCTCTGAACGTCTCCCCACCATCACACACACCCTCTTGCCATGCAGGAGGTGTAACCCTCCTTCCTCTTCTTGCTTGTGCACCATCGGAGGAGCCCTAAAACAGAAAGAAAAAAATAACAGAATCCCAACCTGTATCCAATCAAGATGTCAGACCCCGATGCCTCCTCGCCGGCAGACCACCCGCTGCCACTCACCTCCCCCCGGACCCCCCTGCAGCTCTCCTTCCCCTTCCTGAGGGAGGGCAGTCGGGTTTGGGAGAGGGAGAGGGAGAGGAAACCGCCACAGCCTGGAGAGCTGCCTAGCCCACTGCCCACCAAACGCACCCGCACATACTCAGCGTGAGTAGGAGAGTAAATGGTTAATGAATGCCACACAACCAGAATCCAGAAATGTCATGTCATTGTTCCATTAAGGAGATACAAAAGCTTAAGAACCATACTTTTAAATAATGTCTGATGCACTGTCTCTCTTCCTCTCTTTTCTCTATGTGTCTCTCTTTCTCTGCAGGACAGTGCGAGCCAAATCAGGTCCAGTATATAAAGGAGTGTGTAAAAACTTCTCCAGGTCTCAGGGTCATGGATTCATACGACCCTCTCACGGCGGAGAGGACATCTTCGTCCACATCTCTGAGTGAGTGCATTTGCTTAGTTTACACTGTCGGAGTTTTCATGACATTGAATGGTTTTGTGGAAGTTGATTGGACTATGTAGAATGCAATAATTGAACCGTTAACTCACTGAACAGTGTATTTAACATAAAAGACATTTGGGTAACACTTTACTTGAAGGTATCGACATAATCGTGACATGACACTGTCATAACTATGACATGACACTGTCATGAACGTGTCATAAATGTTATAAATAAGTCATAAACGTTTATGACTTCTGTCATTACGGGTTTTTGTCAAGACAAGTTGACATTGTTTGGGTTGTCTTGATTATGACAAGTTGACATTAATCAAAGTGACATTACCAAAAGTTGTGTTGGTCATGACAACTTGACATTAAATTACTTTGGGATGTCTTTGTAATGACAACTTGACATGAACCAGGATGACATTACCAGAAGATGTCTTTGTCATGACAACTTGACATTACATTTCTTTGGAGTGTCCTTATTAAGACAACTTGACATTAAACAGGAAGACATTATGTCAAGTTGTCATGACAAAGACATCCTCTAGTAATGTCATCCTGGTTGATATCAAGTTGTCATTACAAAGACATCCCAAACAAATGTAATGTCAACAAATCATGATCAAGACAACTTCTGGTAATGTCACTTTGATTAATGTCAACTTGTCATAATCAAGACAACCCAAACAATGTAAACTTGTCTTGACAAAAACCGAATGACACTTAATGACAGAAGTCATAAACGTTTATGACTTGTTTATAATGTTTATGACACGTTCATGACAGTGTCATGTCACGATTATGTCGATACCTTCAAGTAAAGTGTTACCGACGTGTGAGAATTGACGGTATTAAAGACGGCTTTTTTTTCCGGTAAATGTAATCGTAAGTTGCATTAGGGGAAGTGTACGATCCAGTGTTTTCTAGGACTTGACCTAGAGACTAAAAGTCAGGATCCTTTTATGTCTGTTGCATCGACTTTGATCATCGGTCTCTAGCAAGCTCCCCACCTTCATGGAAGTGCTGCGCTAAACTGCCGTACCTGTAGCTGAGACAGTGCCAACTCTAGACTTAGACTCAGACTTTACATTTGAAAATAAGCCACTGCCCATGAATGAGTGATGAATGAAAGTTTTGTGTTTCCTGGGCAGCATTGATGGAGAGTACGTGCCTATGGAAGGGGACGAGGTCACGTACAAGGTGTGCCCCATCCCTCCCAAGAACCAGAAGATCCAGGCTGTCGAGGTGGTACTCACCCACCTGTATCCAGGCACCAAGCACGAGACCTGGTCAGGTCAGATCATCAGCTCCTAGAGCTGCGCTCCAGGTTGCAAAGGCTGCAATGGCAAAGGGGGATTTGGATTTAGTTTTATGTTTATTGTTTTTCGGGTTGTATCAGGTGTGGGACCAGGTCAAGGGAAAAGGGATCGGAGCTGGGCGTGCGGCTGAATTTGGCCTGAGGCAGCCCGGATACGAAATGGTGTTGATAAATGTTTGAGTTTGAGGGTTAGGGCTTAAACTTAAGCTTTGAATGTACAGTATATGTGTGAATGTTTTTCTTTGACGGTCATCATTTGAATGTTTTGGTTTGGGGTTTGAAAGTTAAGGTTCAGAACTTGGTGATTGAACTGTATATTGAAGTTGGAAAATCAGTGTTTGTTAGGGGAAGCAAAGTCTCCAACGAGTCAGGATGCTGAAGAGGCCGAATCACATTTTGAGCACGTTTGACCCAGTTCAGCTATATCGAAGCTCCATTTACACACTACAGACAGGAGTCAATGGAGTTCAGAGTCTCAATCCTGCTTTTATTTTCCTTCTTTTTACAACCACGCCACAAACTGATGCAAATTACATTCCAACTGTCAAAAGTCTTATGAAAAATGTACAGTACAGCCATGTTGTGTCTGTGTTTACAAAGACAGACGTTAGTGGTTGCCTGACAGCAGAATCAAAAGGAAATAAAATGACATTTGTAACAACCCTCTCGGATGTTTATGATAAGGAAGCAACAGCTGCTCAGCTCTGTCTTCATCTCACTGCCTTCAGAAAACAGAAGTGTTTTAAGGTGGTTTCAGGGACAACACAACCCTGCTAGTGCATTGGCTGCCAAATGCACTTGCACTGGAAAGCATCCAAATAGCTCTTAATGCGTTTCGGCCTCAAGAGCTGCGATGAAGCTCTATAAATAAGGAATGTTTTTCCTTCTTAACTTAGCGCTACTGTACTTTGTGTACTTGGCAAGTGTAGAAATCCAGTATTATTGGAGCCAGCTCCTATGACGGTCTTAGGTCTTGGTGGTAGAGACAATAGCTGGATATCGTGTGTGGGTCTGCCATTGAGAAACCAGGCCAGAGGGTTTTTGGTCGGGGAAGGAAGCTGGAGAGGGAGGGAAAGTTCAGGGAAGAACGGGCAGAGGACGGAGTGATTATCTGTAGATGTACTGGAGCGCTTGATTTGAAATGTTACAAAGCACGTGTGATCAGGAAGACCATGTTTAAAGTCAGCGGTCAAAATAAGCCGATTAAAGGAAAATAAGAATTGCCCGATTCAGTTTTTAAAGAGGAGGGTCAAGCTGAGGAAGATGAAATGCTGATTTTTAGCTGGAAGGTTTGAACATCGGGGAGTCCTGTAAGTTCCATACGTCACGGCAAACGACTGTGAAAATAAAACAAATATATATAAACAACAGAGCAGCAAAAGCTTCCTAAAAAGACTATTTATTTATTGACTTATTTATTTTCATTTGTAACTATGAGACCATCCGGTGTTTGGTCATTTAAAGCTGCATTTATAAGTACTTGTGCAAATGTAAGCCTATTTGAATACACTGCACACCTCACTCTAATGATACTACCCTGTTAATATCCCTTTGCTAACTCTGATGTCATCATCGACAAACCTTTCCAACAACAAGTTTCTAATTCCCACATATTCCTTGTCTAATTTTTTTTTTAATAATTATGTGATGTTCAAAATAACGAGCAGTTCATTGTATTGATGTGTTGATTCTGTTTTCATCTTGCTGTAACGCGGCTGGACTTCAGAGAGCCATCGCCACAGTAACACACTGCATCTGTTGGCTTTCTTCACTGTGAGAGAAACACGTTTGATTTGCACTTTTATTTTTGTCAAATCACTGTGACACTGTCCTTTTCTCATCAGGGTGAAGTTGGAATAAAAACTTACTCCAGTATCACTGACCTGTGTGGAAATATTATTTTGATAAAGTAGTGCAAAGACTGTTCTGTGCTCTTTTGGAGTTTAGTCTAGTCTTCATTGGTGTCGGTACAAAGTGGAATAACTGGGGCGGTTATTTTGAGTGTCCTCTTTTGCTGTGAACTTTGCCTCAGCGTCTCAGACTTAGAAAATGTTCATCAGGGTTTTTGCTTTGGCACAGACTATTTTTTTTTTTTTTTTTTGTCTCACTGGAATCCATTAGAGGGCAGCCCAGCACAAATCATCTGCCAGTTCATTACATAACTATCCATGCTAGGCCTAAAACACATGGGTCAATGGACAAAAAAGAAATGACACATACATACAAATTTACAATTATTCAAGTTTACTGTAAACTCCTTGAGAAGAAACAATAGTCCCCTGACCTGGCAACCCACACAGACTCGATTAACTTCTATGAAAGGCAGCGGTGAAGGAAATATTCAGAACATTTAGTAAAAGCAGCAATACCACACCATTACCATTACAAGTGAGTCCTTCATGGGAAAATGTTACCTTAAGGTCCAATTTGTGGGAATTTCTCTCATCTAATGTTGAGATTATATATCGCAATCAACTCTCTCGCGCCACGCAGTTCAAAGTACGTATTACAGCTACGGTAGCCTTCACGCTTCAAAAAGCCGGTCTCCTTGCTCTTTTCAATATCCTTTTTTTTTTTCTGGGTGAAGAAGAAGACTTCTGTTCCTGAAATTTGGATTTTGAATACGTGGGGTCCTCCATGTTTCCTTCTTCAAACTTGCCGGGGCCGGGAAGTGACGATACCCATTAGCAGCATTAGCAGCACCTGTGAATTTATCATGGGACAGCGAAAACGTGAAATGCGGAGCAGTATGTCCTGTATGTCCCTTACCGGCTAACGTATTTCAAGATGGCGCATGAATATGGAGCATCTACCCCAGTTCATGCGAATGCAAATGTAAAATTTCAAGCCAATAGGACACACTGGACCTGTAAGTTAAAGTAGCTAAGTATAAGGAGTTAAATGTACTTTAGGTAATATAAATTAGAGCACTCTTACTATAGGTAATAGAAATTAGAGCACTCTTAAAAAAATGGCCCCCTGTGGGTGTTTTACTATTGCTACTATAATTTATACTATATACTGTAGTTGGTAAAAGGTATTATAGCCCTTTAATAAATGTTGCGGAGAAGAAATATATAGTGGCACAAAAGGGAAATACTCAAGTATAATATATAATAATATAATAAGTATCTCACATTTGTATTTAGGCACAGAACTTAAATGTAGCTACTACAGTGATAATGGAGCCTTTAGAGATGGTTTGAGTACACTTCATTGCAATGCCAGAAAACTACAGGGTATTATTGTAGAAAAAAAATTAAATGTTGCCTTTTTATTAAGCCGGCATCACTCTGACCACAAGGTGTCAGTGTTCCATCTGCCAATGAATCTCTGATGAGGGAGAAACACTAACAGGGCAGTCTTTAGGAAACAGGTGTCTCTAAGTCTTAGTCCTTCACATGTAACACCACATTTGTTGTATTTCATAAATAGGATCTCCCCGTTTTGTTTTGATATTCGAACGGCAAACAAAAGTTATTTTCTAATTGTATCAGCAGTCAGACAGCTTGAATAACTTGAATATGGGAATTAACAAGGAAACAAATTCTGACACACCCTAATAATGAGCATGTTCCAGGCAGAAAAGATAGGACTTTGTTCAATCGACCCATATCTTTTAAACCTAGAAACTGCAGCCATATGTCACAGCAGCTAAGAGTTTGACATGCTTTTTTAAAACAGATTTAATCACACACTATACAGCATAACTGGACTTATGTCTGAAATGTGGCCAAAGTCAGGAACACACACACACACACACACACACAAACAGAGACAGAGAGAAACTCATGATTCTAACTACTTTCTGGAGTCCCTGCTGCATTGTATGTATTCATTTATTACTGTAACTCTCACAGGAATTCATTATTAGCTTATTACTGGCAACAATCACCTTAAATTGTTGCATGTAATAAGCTGATACCGGTAATTAATTCCTGTCATTAAATTGTAAATTAAAATGTGTGTGTGTGTGTGTGTGTGTGTGTGTGTGTGTGTGTGTGTGTGTGTGTGTGTGTGTGTGTGTGTGTGTGTTTGCATGAGGATGTAATGGGTCACACCACTGCCCAGAACATTAGGCACCATAGTTAACTGACTGTGTGTAACCTGCTCATGTACTGTAGTGCTTCAATAGGATGAAAAAATTGCACTAATTAAGTGAGGGGCACCTCAGTTGAAAAATAATTGGCTTCGGGTTGAATTCTCTTCCTTTAGTCTTTCCCAGTGAGTGAATTACAGGGTGTGGATGTACGTATGTGGTACAGATAAACACTATACAGAGAGCCTCTGAACTGAATCACAGACGTGTGTGGTTTAACAGCGTGTTATCTGTGATGAGTTTAATGGCCAGACCAACCTTTGCACTTCTCTTTTCTCTCCTTGCCCTCCTTTCCCTAGGCTGTCTTCCAGAAATTTACAAGCTGTGTGTGTGTGTGTCTGTGTTTGCAGGTTGCCTGTCTCTGACACATACAGTGAAGACACTCACACAAACACACATACAGGGATGCTCCGTCTCGTTGGATGGACTCAGATTTTCCTCAGAGAAAAAAAAATTATTTATGATTTGGGGGGACACTGTCCCTTTAACCTAAACGTTGCAGAGTTACCTCCATGCTAAGGGTGCAGAAACAAAATTACATACAGATATATAGCTAGGTCCTGGTAAGGAACAAGTACATTTACCAAAATGTCAGTAGTGGCCAAACGGTGGAATCACAACTTCCATAACAGCACGTGATGCCATGGGGCCCCAAAATACTTTTTCCTTTGTCTATAAATCAGTAGATAATTTTTTTTTCCAGGATCACAACTCCCGTGAAATTACCTGTTTCACTGTCAGAATCTGATCCATTTGGCAAGATAACATTTGGGAAGTCTAGAAGAGCTGCAAATTTTAATTATTTAATCCCCATTCAAGTTAGCCAGAGCGCTAAACCAAAAGTAGCTGGCTCGGCTGGCGGAGGTCTCTAGTGTGCCTGCTCTATGGGCCCCTTAATGCTGAAGCAGTGCCGGTCATCCAGGTCATTTTATATGCAGAAGTTGAGTTTTTGGGGTGCACAGATAGCTCAGTTGGTAGAGAGGGCGCCCATATAGAGATTGTTTACTCCTCTATGCAGGGCCGAGGTTCGACTCTGACCTGCAGCCCTTTGCTGTATGTCACTCCACCTCTTTCTCCCGTTTAATTTCTTTAGCTGTCCTCTCAATAAAGGCCTAAAAATGCTCTTGATCTTTAAAAAAAAGAAGTTAAACTTTTAAGGCTTCAAGCATGAATAAGCAACTTTTATAGGAATGAACAGGGCTCCGCCTCCAATGCTGTATCCAGTTCTTATTATACACCCATGGTGGAGACGCATCGTCTTTCTTTACCATTCAGACCATTTTACAGTTGTGAACATAAATGGCCTAAATGGCCCCAAGTTGATTTACTGTTGCAATGTATGTGAATGACATCAACTGACAGGAAGTCAACCATAGCTATAAAACAACGAAATTAACAAGGGGCCAGGCTGTTGCCTAGAAATGAAATTCCATTGAAAAGGTCTATACAGATGTTGTGAATTCCTTCTGTGCTCAC
Organism: Perca flavescens; assembly: GCF_004354835.1. Taxonomy (NCBI): domain Eukaryota; kingdom Metazoa; phylum Chordata; class Actinopteri; order Perciformes; family Percidae; genus Perca; species Perca flavescens. The sequence goes on along the minus strand of NC_041351.1, from coordinate 20,194,554 downwards.
CAAGTAAAACATGATTTTAATAAGCTTTAGTGACAGGCGTGTTCAGGTGTACTCTGCACCTTAGGACTTACGTTATGTTCTCAATTCACAGCTAACACACTTGGCAATAATTTTGTTCCTTCATGTTTGCTGCCAATGTGAGTTTCAGGTCCATAAGCACACAGTATACCACAGGACTAGTTCCAGATACATTTCCAGAGGTGACGTGTGCAAGGCCTCACCATCACCCTGCTGTTGAAGGTCAGTGCAGCTTATTTTACATTACACTGACCTCAAATATCCAGTTACTTGCTGAACTGCTGTGAAGAATAAGATCATTATAGGTGTTTTTTTCCTTTAAAATGACCATTCTTTGTAAAATATATATGTATATTCCCAACAAGTTCATGACCAGCTACAATCTGTGCTCTGTGTGTTTATGTGTTTGAAGCTTGTAAATTACGCAGACCTTGGCACATTAATAGTGAGAATCTTATATGACCCGCCTATGGGTCTTTAAAGGTTGTATATTAACGACTTGATGCGGAAAGGACAGGTAAGCTGCCACTGAGAGGAACAGAGGGAGTGTCAATGTGAGAAGCAAACGACTCAGTGAAGACCACAGACAAGTGTACTTGATGTTGCTCTTGTAAATAATCTTTAGGTTCTGGAGCGGACGCTATTTCATTTCTGGAATTTACAACAACAATTAAGAGGCCGTTCTTGGAGTGTTTGGTGACTTTACTGCACCATAGTCACACTGGACTCTGGAGCAGGAGTAGTGACAAAACCAAACGCTGAAAGCCTTTACCAGATCACGGAATCAAAAAAAAGCTCAAAAATATAAATGCTCGTAACCTCCGAGCTGAAAATGGGACCAAGGTGGTGGTGGTTGTGTGTCTTGGGGATTCTTGCTGCTCCGTGTCGGGGCATCAGACAGTGTCTGGATAGTAATGCAATCAATGTGATCCTGCTGCAAGATGAAGAGTCTCCCTGGAGTCTGAATTTTGTGGAAGGACAAATAAAGAAGGCCTTAGAGACAGACGCAACCATTAATGCTGCAGAAGGTAATAAAGTACAAAATTACAACATAAAGACATAACATCATTTTGTGTACACATGCAGATCTGCATGTGTACACAAAATGATGTTACATTATGGGCTCAAAATTATTATTATTGTTACTGTTGATTCTGCTGTAGAAATTTGGGACACAAAGGTATAGTAAGTGATGTTAGTCAGATACACTTTTTGTCAAATTCAGCGAATATCTCCTCACGGTCACCTAGCTCTCTATTTTCTGTGTGTGCTGAAAAAATGTGTATTAATACACAGCCCTGGCTGTGAAAGGAACATAAAGGATTGCAAGAGCCACAAAACACTATTCCAGCCAATTGACAACAGGCGGCGACAGTTGATGTTGGGGGGGGAGGGGGGAGGCGGCCGGCCAGTATTTATCAGTCTGTTAATCTGGGGGGCAGAGCTTCTGAAGGGGGGGTTGTATTTGTTTGGCAGTTGAGTTCAAATATCAACAATCTTTGCACAACATCGCTTACTGCACCTTTAAAGATACATTGTGTAAGAATTTCTCCCATCTTGTGGTGAAATTGTATATGACAACCAACTGAATATTACTTTATAACCCCTCCCCCATTCCGAGCGCTGTGTAACTCCTATGGTGGCCGTATTATTCCAAGAAGTACGACTTTGTCTGTGAAAGTTCCTTCCAGTGTAATAATAGTTTTACGTTATTTTGGTACCATTTCATTCAACATCAGCTATCAGGTTCCCAAACATATGCAAGCTTATGTTAGTAAAGTATCAGTGCCATTGTTATTTTGTATATTGTACAAGATTAATAGTGTAAGGCAATGTTTACAACATAGGAGAGAAGCAACGGAGGTTTGTGTTTTTAATATATTTCTCTGAACAATGTCAATGGAACCAAAATGAGCTCTAAGTATCTCCATCGTTTACATGTAGCTGTTCTAGCTGTAGCTAGTCTGTGTTACAACTGCACATGACGTGAGTTGTCTGGCAGGGAAATCACGACGCATATGATTACATTTATGTTACAAGGTAGACTTAATTACCATCAGTGACGCGAGGAAAAGTATCCTAGACCTCGTTGCTAGAATACATTGGAGAGAGTCGCCCCAATGTATTCTGAATGATTCTGAATGCCAGATTCTACGCGTACGAGAATACTTTTATTAGTTGGTGGAAGTAGTTATACATGAATGAGCACATATTTGTGAAAGAACAAAGGCTAAGAATCAACTCAAAAAATTACACAATGGAGCTTTAAGTTTTGATTTACATAGACGTGGCTGGTGGCTGGATATTATCCTGGGCCACGTTCAGCCCCCGATAAAACGTAGCACTAGCAACACGTTTTTTTTAAACTGAAACGAGGGTGCGTTGAAAACCCTGTTGTGTGTGCAGCGCTCTGCCTTTTTATTAACATTAACATTATTATTATTATTATTATGTTACTAGTACAGACTAAATGACACAGATACAAATTAAACATACAAAGTAATCCATTCCCGTCCCCAGGACATTATGTATATGTATAACTATGAATGAAAATTAACTGTAAAATACATTTTATTATTAAGAAAAGTGTCCTGCACACTGATCTTACAGCAAATTTAAGATATATAATTTAAAACTACCGAGGAACACTGAAAAATGACATTTGATACATGTCCCTACTTCTAACACTACACTTTACTATAAAATATAATGATTAAAATCTTTTTTTTTTGCATTGTTGACTCCATATTCCATCTATGCTTTAAATCAGGGGTTCTCAACCTTTTGCAAGCTGGGCCCCCCCAAAGCTGGTTCATTGCAGTTTGCCCCCCCCCCCTCCAATTTCTTGGCGAAATGTCTAATAAACGTAGCCTCAAATCATCCTCGATTTGTGCACGATTGCGGTATTTCGTTTTGAGTGCAGTCATTTCTGAGAATCCTGCCTCACAAAAATATGCCGACGTGAAAGGGAGGAGGATCTTCAAGGTGACGTCACAGAGTTGAGAGTATTCCTGCATCAATGCCGCCCAGAATGACGAAAGAGGGCAGGAGGTCAGGGCGTAACTAGCCAACTCCGGGCCCCTATGCAGGATTATCAAGGCGGGCGCCCCCCCTACAGCACGTGATGACGGCGCAATATGTCCCGAGTAGGCTACCATGAATAGGACAGGACAGGATCATAGAGACACAGCATATACTGTAAGAGATGGGATGACTGACAAAATCAGGAGTAGCCTATGCGCACCACAGCAACAAAAAAACACTGGTGAATGCGCATCATAACACATGAAAAAACACACAAGGGCAGTCCCTCCAGGATTTCACTGCCTTTTTTTGAGATTGTTGCGGCCCAAAATGCCTGATTTCACGGGAGCTTTTGTTAAAAATTGCGATAAAAGTTGTGGTGTCTTTTGTATGTGTGTTGCAATTAAGTTGCAGAAGACAGTGAATTTTTTTTTATAGTTCTTTAAAAATAAAAAGGAAACTTGTTTTAGGGAGAATAATAATTATTACTATTAATTAATTACTCTGGGCTGAGATTTCCTAGGAACCTTAAAAGGCTCTGGATGCTGCAAATGTTGGTATAATAGGAAAATGGCTGGTGGATTTAAGACAAAAAATTATAATTCATTGAGTGAATCAAATATGAACATATCTGTCACTGTCAGTGGCTTGTTGATCTTTACATTGTTAGTTAATGGAAATGGGAGCAGCAGCCCCGCCCGCTGCAGAGAGCAGAAAGTACTGAAAGAGCAGCCGCTTCAGTGACTATATAATGAAAAAACGTTACAGCGTACATTGATGTTAAAATTTACACACGTTGGCAGTAGAGTCTGAAATGTTTTGCATGGTCTTTCGCTGTACTTTTTGTTGGTAAATGTGAGATGTTCGAGTCACACACACGATCATCTTCATAACAGAAACAAGGAAATTAATTTGACCCGTTCTCACTCCCGCTTGGTCAGTGGCTGTTTTCTCATTGCTGACAGGTGCTCAGACGGTGATTGAAATAGAGAGAAGTCGTGTGACGTGCCTGCATCAGCATAGGCGCGGGAAGTAGGGGTGCTGGGGTAGCTGCAGCACCACCTGTTGGTGGCAGCACTCCTTGTTGGCAAACTGCGATCAAGCCCGTATTACCCAATGGGCATTAATCATTATGGTGATAATTATCCAATCAGAATAAAATAAAAGTTGTTTAATGTAATGATTGGGAGAAGGCCGCATGCACTGTGTAGATTGGCTAAAGATAAAGGTGGGTGGGCATAGAGCAGGTTGTTTACATCGCACTGATCCAAGATCAGCTTTCTAAGAACGAGTTGAGATTGAAAGAGTGGAATTAATTTGTAACTGATCCACGGTCAGACTGGGTTGTATCAGCGAGTGAAAGTGTGGAAAACGGAGAGAAAGAAGCGGCTGCTAGAAAAATGTCCCGCGAATAAAAAGCGTTTTAAAAAGAGCTGGGAATGACGAAGAGGAGGATGTCGAGGAGCTAGCCAACGTTAGCTTGGAAGAATCGCTGCCTTCTACCAGCTACACTCAGCCACAGCTAACGGTGGCTAACGTTACCGTTAACTTTAGCGAAGTTGTTGTGGAAAAAGACAGAGATGAGGCCGGCGGTCATCAGCATTACAGAACAAGGTAATGGCCCCTCAGGTACCATCATCTCTGAAGACCCTGCACTACGGGGACCGATTACAGAGACCGTCCGGGAGGAAGTTATACCCAGAGGGATATTAGCCTTTCAGAATCGGGCGGCTAAATGTCCAGCATCTCGGTGGGGGGACGAGGCTGGCGGCAGAAAGACCCGCTCTCTCACTAACGAGACACTGACCCGACACCTTCACAACGGTGAAACGGTATCACGGGAGTGGATTCTAGATCACGGTCCACCGGAGACATTTGTTGCGTTGCCTGTAAAGTGCTCCCAACACACAGCAGCGCATGTGTAGTAGGGTTTAGCGAGCTGCTGAGAGAGCTGGACTTTGAGGATTTGATCTGCGACTTTGCGAAGAAAAAGACAAGAAATTAGAACTTTTAAAGGTAAGAGCTATTATGCTATCTGTAAATTGAGTATGTTAATATAATCTGTTGTGACCGTGTGACCAGATAATGCACATATTTTGTTTAGTTTATTGAAATGCCATGCATATCAGACGTATTGCATCATAATTTTGTGATGCTGCTATAGGCCTGTATGAGACAGTTGTCAAGTGCAGTAGCCTATATGTTGGCTTTTGCAGTTTGTGAAGTTGCAGCTGACTAAGTGACTGTTATTTTACAACCTGCGCTCAGCTGTGTTGTGTGATGGCATTGTTGTATCTTCAGTCAATCACGTTTCAGAATTACTGTTGTGCTTTCTGCTTGGGTGATTTTTAGTGAATACTATATCGCCATAGTCTTGAGCCATACAACGCTTTGGTATGATTTAATTAATTGTAACATTGTCTTGTGATGTGTGAGTCAGATGGCAGTACTTGGTTTATTGAACTGGAAAGGCATACTTGATGCCTGCTCAGCTGGACTAGTCATTCATCTTTTTTTTTTTTTTTTTTTAGTCGATAGTGACAGTGGATAGACAGGAAAGGGGGAGAGAGAGGGGATGACACGCAGCAAAGGGCCGCAGGTCGGATTAAAAACCGGGCCCCTGCAAAGGAATCTTTTGACCAGTAGTGATTGGCATGTGATTTAGTGCCCATTTAGTTTGCACCATATGTAGCGTACTTCATGGAGGGGGGGGGAGGCAGAAGTTGAGTCGTCTCCCCCCCTCTGACAGCTCCCCGCACCCCCTGCTGAAAATTACTTCCCGCGCCTCTGTGCATCAGTGATAAAGTCTGCAAGGCTGGGGAACATGTCGCTGTTCCCTCGACTGATGCGGCCGTGCCAGAAGTCAAGTTTTTGTGTGAAGGCGTCCACTCTGTCAGCAAGCAAAATCGGAGTTTATACGAGAAGTGGTGTGTGTCTCCTCTCTGCTCTGACTGCAGGCTTGGACTGCAGCGCGAGGCTACTGAGAGACTGACCGCCTGTGAGTGCTTTTGGACGGGGGCATACCCTATGTAGACCACACTCTATAATTTACCATATGGTTCAACCAAAGATCCTCTGTACTTAGCACCCCCGTTTCAGTTTAAAAAAACGTGATAAGTACATTTCGGGGCAGAACGTGGCACTTGTACCCTAACACATTCCCCCTATTGAAAAATTTGGAACATTCCAAAAGTGACATTTTCAACAGGAAGTAGCATAATTTGGATCTTCTGAAGGCCACAGGAAGACCAAAAGTATGTTCTCTCATTTTCTTTCCTGTATACTTCATGCCTTTGTAACTATGACTGAGAAGGTCAGTCTCAACGTTCTGTCCTGTTACCTAAATCATTTCTTTCTTCTTTTGTTTTTGGATATTTTTGGTAAAGCACTACAATGTGCTTAGTGTCCACATGCTATTAGCATGGATGCCATGTGGCTATATTTCATGTATTTGCCAGATGTATGTCTTTTATTTCAGTCCTGTTATCAATAAAGAGTAACATGACTGAGTATCAAAAACAGGAGTGTGCATATATATAATGTTTTTTAGTCAGAATAATCAATTATTTGAACATGTAACCAACCATTTCTTTAAAATAAACACAGTTGCTTGAGGGGATAACAAAGGAAATAGTGTCATGCTTTTAAACATGCTTTTCAAATGACACATGAGAAAGAAAAGAAAAATGGCATAGTGGACTGATTTTATTTTTTTAATTAATGAAATGTTTTTCTGCCTTTTCATTCTTTTTACAAACCACAAAAAGGTGCAAGGTTTAATCTCACGGCTAACTATAGAGGGTTCGACACAACCTTTTATAAACGTAAAGGCTGCCAGAGTAGCACCTGTGAGGGAGTGGAGGAGCTAAGGATGCTAATGGTAAGTACAGTTTTACATCCACCTCAGATTCATTATATACTTTTTAATAACATATAGGCATAATCTTGCCTGTGTGTGTGTGTGTGTGTGTGTGTGTGTGTGTGTGTGTGTGTGTGTGTGTGTGTGTGTGTGTGTGTATACAGTCTATGGCGTGTACCTTGAAAATAAAAAGCTATATCCACTAGGGAGCAGATCAGTGCTGCATCATTCTGATTTTGCTAGTGTTAATTTTATTGTTGTTTGTTTCAAGTCTGTTGCTCACTTCATTGCACCTTGTAATGTAGACACATAAAGTTAATTTGTGAACACACGTGTACAAGCAATGCTTCGAAGAAAGCATTCACAGGGTTCACAGGGGTAGCTATCACACGCATGTTAAAAGCGAGTACATCTGCAGATTCAGCACTCCTAAACTTAGCCATATAGCCACAGTGACAGACAGACAAGAACTCACACTCATTTGTATTCTCTCTCAGGAAACAGGCGATCTGGGATGTGCAGTGCTTGGGCCCACCTGCACCTACGCTACTTTCCAAGTGGTTGAGTAAGTGCATTTTTTCCAAGGTCATACCCACCTCTGTGTAGACACATAAAAAAAAAACAGGGGTTGACATAAATGTGGAAATGGTGTATGTGGGATCTGTAGCCTACCGGAAACTCGATTTTTCAGGGGATGGGACCTGAGCAATCAGGTTTCTGGTACGGATCGGGTAGTGACAGGATCTACTTCTAATCTGCGTCTATAGCAGACCTGCCAACATGTACGCATTTTGCGTACTTGGCACGCATTTTGACCCTTCAGTACGCTTGTACGATTCGCTACTCTCTAGGTAGGCTACGCATTTTGTTGCATCTCTCATTTCTCCGGTTTCAGTTTCTATGCAATCTAGCCTACATCTATGACGTTGATTCTGCCGCTGCGGAGTGGAGTGAAAAGCTTTCGGCCAATCAGAGCGCTGCATTTAATCGGTATACTACCGTCGGCTACTTTGATTCAATTTTAATTGGGTATTTTTCATTTTCTCCTACTTATTAGGCTACTTCTAGTCCACCACAATTCAGAGTCAAGTATGCTATTGAACTTTTTACTTAACTATTTATTTTATAGCTTTAGTTACTTTGCAGCGTCAGCTTAATAATACAAAATAATATGAATAAATTATGATGTATTTCATATTCACAAGCTACCTGCCAAGAATACTTCTGCTTCTATTTTGGTGAAAGTAGCCTAACTCAAAAGTAATGCAAAAGTAGTGTAGTCATTACAATTCAGAGACAATAATATTGTAATATAACTAATTACTCTCAAAGACAGTAACTAGTAATCAATAATGTATTACATTTTGGAATTAACTTGCCAACACTGGTGTCAATAGGCTAGCCTATCACACCGTCCATCCTTCCCATTAGTTGGGGGCAGTTAGAAAAGTGGTGGAATGGCTAGAAAACTAAAAGGTTTTAGAAAGGCCAGGTGCTGATTAACGTCAGATAAAGGTAACAGTTAGGCTATTTATGTGATGTGATGGCAACTGACATAATGCAATGTCACCTATGTCAAATTTGTAAAAGCGTATCTAAAATATCTGACCCATGTTATTTATTAGCCTATAATTGTGTCATAAAATTTCTTCAAGGCAGGTCTGCTATAGCTACATGGCTCCACGATCCATCTTACCATTTTTTCCATCCAAGTTTATGTCATGCTTATGTAGAGCTGGACAATATATCGATATTATATCGATATTGTGATATGAGACTAAATATCGTCTTAGATTTTGGATATCGTAATATCGTAATATGGCATATGTGTTGTCTTCTCCTGGTTTTAAAGGCTGCATTACAGTAAAGTGATTTACTTTTCTGAACTTACCAGACTGCCTTTTCCCCACTTAGTCATTATATCCACATTACTGATGATTATTTATCTAAAATCAAAGTGTGAAGATATTTTGTTAAAGCACCAATAGTCAACACTACAATATCGTTGCGGTATTTATATCAAGGTATTTGGTCAAAAATATAGTGATATTTGATTTTCTCCATATCGCCCAGCCCTATGCTTATGTATTTCTCTCTCTCTCTCTTTCCACCCCTTTCCACTTCTCTGTCTGTCAGTGTGGAACAAGGTCTGAAGCTCAGTACGCCAATCCTCTCGGCAGGAAGCTTCGGTCTCTCCTGCGACAACACTCTAAACCTGCAGCGCCTCCTACCGCCGGCACGCAAGATCTCTGACTTTTTTATAAGTTTCTGGAATGAAACCAACAAGATCAAATCTAATTGGAAGACTGCCTATGTTTACAAGAAACAGAGCAACACTGAGGATTGCTTTTGGTGAGTAACCTAGGACAGAGGTTCTCAATGTTTTTTCAGCCAAGGACCTCTTACAAAATAGAGAATATACCGGGACCCCCTTATGTATGTCCCTTGGAATAATTTGATGAAGCCTATTTTTTATATTTCTATAGTTTTAGTTATGTCAAAGAATAACACAAGATACGTATTACAAAGATATTAGACATGTATTTAACATATTTGCAGATTCTAAGAGTTATAGATTTAGGTTCAGATTAGAATGAAATCGATGAACCACTATAGATTCAAAAATGAAAATATTTGTTGAACTATGAAACCTTATGTAAAGAAAAGTCATAATTTAAATGAATGAGTCTCAAAACTTTTCAGGGATTGCGTGTATGTGTGTGTGTGTGTGTGTGTGTGTGTGTGTGTGTGTGTGTGTGTGTGTGTGTGTGTGTGTGTGTGTGTGTGTGTGTGTGTGTGTGTGTGTGTGTGTGTGTGTGTGTGTGTGTGTGTGTGTGTGTGTAAACCTATGACTGTCTTTTTCTTCAGTGGCTAAATAAATCTTGTTTTTTTTTACTTGAATTCTAAGTGATGTTCTTTTACAGGTATATAAATGCACTTGATACAGACTCGGGCGACTTTGCCCACAACATTATGAGAGAGGTGCTACGCGATCCAGGAGAAGTGAATAAAATACTATCATCACCCAAAAACATGACAAGCAACTGTAAGTATTTTCTTTGAAAAAAAAAAAAAAACACACAACACATGGATGAAGTGCATTTAATTATTGTATGATTTTGCAAGTTTTTACAAACTGTCAGGGAATCAACTCACAGCTCAATCAAACTCACAGTTTACAACATGGCATCAAGTGGACATGACAGCAGTATTACAGTAGAGTATTACTTGTACAAGAGTACAAAGGCCTGCAGTGTATTCAGACTGTACTTTTAAAAGCACTTGTAAGTTAGATTTTCAGAGGTCCATAATGAAAAGTTAGGACAAATTAGCTCAATAGAACTATTAACATTTGCAGAGGGTTGAACTTTGGGTTGGACTCTCCCCAATGCTACTATACTACAGTATATGCTAAAACTGCAATACTTGTCTGGTGTTACATACAGCTTCTCTTTTTGCAGTGTTCATCATGTGTGGATCGCCAATGGATCTAGAGGAGGTGAAAAATGGCTCCATAGTGGCAGACAGCAGGGATATTATCTTTATCCTTATTGATCTTTACAAGTCAGTGCTCTTTGATCATTTAATGTCTTTTTTTCTTTTTTCTCATCTTGGTATTTTCTGCATGTGTCTGTCCTGTAGACATCTTAACACTTTGACATATATAGTACACAGCAGTGATTTCCCAACAAGCCTTGCTTGTATCCTTTACAGCAGGAGTGTCAAACTCAATTCCACGAAGGGCCACGCTTGAAAATAAGGATCACATCCAGGGCCAGACATGTTTAGGTTTTTCACATGCTTTTATTTCATCGTTAAAGTCAAGCATCTTTTATTGTATTATTGCATGTCTCATATAATCTCCTCACTTACAGCTTGGTCGACATAAAGACCCCAAAAAGTCAGCAAAAAAGTAACTTAGCCATCAAAGAAAAGACGACAAAAAAAGTTGAAAAAAGCAACAAAAACATTGGGGAAAAAACGTCGTAAAACGGGCCAAAAAACATTGGAAAAAACGGGAAAAAAAGGTCCGGAAAAAAACATTGAAAAAAGCTACAAAAACTATGTGGGCCAAAGTCTAGTGTGAACCTAAATTGATTTGCGGGCCGGATCAAAATCTGCGAGGGGCCGGATTTGGCCCGCGGGCCTTGAGTTTGACACGTGTGCTTTACAGTCTATGCATCTATGCCAGGGGGTACTTCTGCAGTTGACAGGGGCAAGGACGAACCTGGAAAAAAAATGTGGAGTACTTCAAGTTATAAAAAAATAAATATAATATAATTTATAATAAAGACCTAAAGTGTATAAAAATAGATGGCAAGCGAGCAGAGAGGTAGTTAGCTTAGCTTCAATAATGTCCAGATAAAGCCAATTCAAACACATTTGTACCATGCTAGGTGTTGATGAAGGAGTACTTAGTTCATCTGACAGCTGTGGTGGGGGTATGTCTGACAAAACGTTTTTTGGGAACCAGTGGTATACACTACACAGCAACACATATGTAACTTCTCCATCCAACTTCATGCTAACATTTCACATTTTTCGTTGAGAATTCCTTTTGTCGCATATCGTCCATTATTTTTTTTTTCTGTAGGCTATCTCTAGAAATTTTGCTGCAACAAAATGTACAAAATGAAATGATTGAGTCAAAAGATTTGCCCAAATCTGCCAGCTTCAGATCCAGCACTTATAAGAACGCCTCTACTGCCTCCTCTCCACAGCGATCAATACTACACCAACACATCGTCACTGCCGTCCATGAGGAACGTGTTGGTGCTGACTATGCCAAACACCAGAAGCTACACTATCAACACAGACCTGAAGGACAACAACACAGTGAGGACACATTTCCAAATTACTCAACGTCCTTCTTCCTCAGACTGCTGTTTTACGGAATAGTTTGACATTGTGGGCAATGCAATTTCATTGCTTTTTTTTGCTGAGTTACAGTAATAAGTGAATAATCTAGAGTTCTTATAGGAACTGCATAAAGTAGTTACAACATCAATTGTTCTCTCTCTCTCTCTCTCTCTCTCTCTCTCTCTCTCTCTCTCTCTCTCTCTCTCTCTCAGATGAATGATTACATGGCGGCGTACCATGATTCCGTGCTGCTAGTAGGCCAGGTGATGAGGCGTATTGCTAAAGAAAATCAGTCGGAGATTCAGCAGATGGAGTTTGTCAATGCGAATTACTTCAGAAACATCTCCTTTAATGGTGAGGAAGGAGGAAGAGAGAGTGCGATGAGAAGAAATGGAACTCTAATGCACATTCATGCCAGCGGTCAAGTAGGGCCGTGATGCTGAACGAACCATTTTAGATCAGTTTCTGGGATGAGACACTTTGATAATAGAAAAAAAAAGAAATCCAAGAGGAAAAAAAAGAGTGAAAGAGATGTAGGCTACGTGGTGGAGAAACCAACAAAGTGATGACTGATGACATGACCTCAACGGCCCAGACAGCAGCCCTCAGCCCCCTACATTGCTTACTGTTTTGCTTGACGCCCGACAGACGCAAGCTGTCAACTGCTGTCACTGATTTGTATTTTCACTGACAAAATGAAGTGAGAAATATGAAGTGATATGAAGTGTTAAAGCTTGCAGGCAGCAGCTATAAGTAGCTTGTGTGTGTGATTGGGAGAACCGTTTCTTCTGTCAGGCTCTGTGTGTTTTTTCAGGAAAAAAAATCCCAATGCCAAATTAAATGAGTTAACACTACACAGTACACTAGTTTACAGTAGTCCCAACAGTAACTATTAAACGGTAAACAAACAACAGAGGCTGATTTCTGGCAAAGCTGTGGTGAACAAAGTGTCCACCATATTTTTTTGTGTAAAGACATTTCTACGCTTGTGCTCAGGAAGTGCTGGGAACTACAAGCTGGACAAGCATGGAGACCGAGACGTGAATCTCTCAATCATTTACACCACTACTGACGACAAGGTACCTTGTTCTCCTGTGTTAATTATTGTGCAGTTTAGCAGGGAATAGAATAAACACAGATCCCTTCTTCTTTGTGTTAGCAATGTCTCAAAAAGGTCTTTAGAAACAAAACCCCTATGTGGTCTTGCTGAAATGTGTACTTTTTCCTCCTCATGTGTTTCTCAGTACCAAATTTTATTCACATTCGACACCGAGACCGACGTAACCGAAGTGGTTGAGACACACCCTTCGTTTATCTGGGGAAAAACACTTCCTGATTTCACACCAGACCTAGGTCCAGGTAAAACACACACACACACACACACACACACACACACACACACACACACACATGACTAATGATCGTGTCAGATGGCTGTCACAACCTTTAGTCATAAACCATCGTTCTGCTCACTTTCATACCCATAAACCGACACATAGCACACCTGTTACAGTGTTAAGTGACCATCAGCTGTTTATTGCTGTCAATAAGATGAGTTATCTGCAGTGGAGTGTTCTGTGGCTAAACTCCAGATGTGGTTTTACTGTCTCGAAGGAGAAGTGGGAGATGTTCCAGATATATAGATATATATATATATATATATATATATATATATATATATATATATATATCTGGGTTAATATCTGGGTTAAAATCACATTGCATTTGTTACAATACAATCAAGTAAAGTTCAAATGTTTAGCATCTTAGAAGCATTTTCACACATGCACATGGGTTGAACCCAGGTTAGAGGTCACTGTGGAGTGTTCTTTTAAACCCACTGTGTGCATCTTTGAGGTTTAACCAATGTGTTGAATCCATATTCTTGCTTAAAAAACATTTGCAAAGCAGACTTTTCGCAGACTTTCTTTGCATATTACTGCCACCAAGAAACCGAAACATTTGAAAGAGGTTCTCATCACATAAAGATTCTACACATAGTGGCCTCAAGCTTGAGCACATAAGCACCATCAAGTCACACTATCTTTCATATTTGGTGGCACATGTAGACCTTTCTTGCAGGTCCTTTGAGACATAAACCTGGATGAGTCAGGGTTAACTAGAGAAAAATCCCTAAACTTGAACATGTAAGAGTTTTTCTTTTTTTGTGCTCTCTCTCTTTCAGGTTCATTTAATAACATCATTGTCAGTGTGTTGGCTGTGACAGTGGTTGTAGTGGCCACCATGGCCTTCATTTTCTACCGGTGAGTGATTAATCTACTTTAGTGCATTTGTTATCATTATCGAACCATAAAACAACTGTCACTATGCAGGCTTAGTATTTGAGATATTTATGGATGCTTTTTTATCTCATAGTACATAATGTGAAACATGATTTGTGATAACTTTCATATGTATAAATTCTATCTACTTCTGACTGTTCTATAGATAGATGTAAATAAAAGGCAGTTGCAATGCATGAGTATTGGGGTCATTTAAAATCATAACAGAAATAAAGCGGCAGTTTTCTGGATCTCTATTTTCTGGTCAGCTTGAAGCATTTCAAGTCAAATGATTTTTGTCTTTATTTCAGAGCCAGGTTTTGTGTAAAATGTACAAAATTGGAAGCTAAATAGGGGTGTGTAGATATTAAAAGTGCACGTCTCGGGTGACCAGGGATGAGGATCTCTGTACTATAATGTGTTTCATGATTGTATTTTTTCATGAGTAGACAGACCAGGAAAGCGCGGCGGGTCAGGAAGCGCTGGTCCCATATCGCCTCTGATCTTATCACACCGCTGGAGAACAACCAACTCAATGTCATCTCTCTTAAGGTAAATAAAGTGTAAACCTCTCAGTCAGCATGGAGGCTCTTCTTCAGGACTCTCTTACTTATTGACCCGAACAGGACAGTATACGGAAGCCCTGAGAGCTAGTGAGAGAAAAAAAAGCTTTCTGGTGATCCATTTTTCTAAATTATTCTAAATTGTTTCCTTTTGTGTGTTTATGACTTACAAACCCCAATTCCAATGAAGTTTGGACGTTACGTGTAAAACATAAATCAAAACAGAATAGAATTATTTGCAAATCCTTTTCAACCTATATTCAATTGAATACACTACAAAGACAAGATATTTAATGAAATTTAATTTTTGAATTGAATTAATGTTCAAACTTTGTTTTTTTTGCAAATATTCACTCATTTGGAATTTGATGCCTGCAACACGTTCCAAAAAAGCTGGGACATGGGCATGTTTACCACTGTGTTACATCACCTTTCCTTTTAACAACACTCAACAAGCGTTTGGGAACTGAGGAGACTAATTGTTGAAGCTTTGTTGGTGGAATTCTTTCCCATTCTTCCTTGATGTACGACTTCGGTAGCTCAACGGTCCAGGGTCTCTGTTGTCATATTTTGTTCTTCATACTGGCCACACATTTTAATGGGAGACAGGTCTGGACTGGAGACAGGTCTGGACTGGAAACAGGTCTGGACTGCAGGCAGGCCAGTCTAGTACTCTTTTATTATGAAGCCGCGCTGTTGTAACACGAGCAGGATGTGGCGTGGCATTTTCTTGCTGAAATAAGCAGGGACGTCCCTGAAAAAGGTTTGCTCCGAAACCTGTATTTACCTTTCAGCATTAATGGTGCCTTCACGGATGTGCAAGTTACCCATGCCATGGGCACTAACACACCCCCATACCATCACGGATGCTGGCTTTTGAATTTGTGCTGATGACAATCGGGATGGTCTCTTTGGCCCGGAGGACATGACATCCACAATTTCCAAAAACAATTTGAAATGTGGACTCGTCAGACCACAGCACACTTTTCCACTTTGCGTCAGTCCATCTCAGATGAGCTCGGGCCCAGAGAAGCCGACAGCGGGTGTTGTGGCTTTCGCTTTGCATGGTAGAGTTTTAACTTGCACTTACAGATGTAGCGACGAACTGTGTTAACTGACAATGGTTTTCCGAAGTGTTCCTGAGCCCACGTGGTAATATCCTTTACATAGGTTTTTAATGCAGTGCTGCATATGGGATTGAAGGTCACAGTAGGTTAGGGTTAGTCATTCAATGTTGGTTTTTGGCCATGAAATTCAAAATAAATGAATATTTGCAAAAGAAACAACACAAGTTTATCAGTTTGAACATTAAATATCTTGTCTTTGTAGTGTATTCAATTGAATATAGGTTGAAAAGGATTTGAAAAATCATTGTATTCTGTTTTTATTTATGTTTTACACAACATCCCAACTTCATTGGAATTGATGTTTGTAAAAACACGTGAAAAAAAAGGTTTTGCCAGGACAATCTCTCCAAGTTAAATTTATTTTTACTGTGAAACGGCTGGAAAAAAAGGTCTTGCCAGGTGAGAACATTTTGTTTTACCAGGATAATGTTTCTAGGTTACTTTTTTTCTGTGAAAATAGGGTTAGTGTTTGTTGTTGTAATACTCATTTTAGCCACAAGAGGCTGAAGTGCACCACTACTCCATTTTCTAAATAGGATTAAAAGCATTCATCTTTTCTTCCAGGTGAGTTTTCTTTCTTCTTTTGGCTAGAACTGTATTTTAATCAGAGAATCTGCCATTTTAGTCCTATTTAGAACATGGGGTAGTGGTGCACTTCAGCCTTGTGGCCGAAATGAGTATTAAACAGCAAACAAACAAACAAAAATGATCCTGGCAATACTTTTTTTACACCTGTTTTTTGAGTCATAAACAGGTTAGAAAAACAATTTAGATCAGACTTAGAAATAGATTTTTTTTTCTCACTTGCCTCTCAGGTCTTCCGTAGAACAGTGAAGCTTATCCTGCATTTAGAAATCTATGATCAAGTGAAAGGTTTCCACAGCTCTCACAAGCTTTCTAACCATTTGTCTCTATAAAGTGCTTACATTCACCTTGTTCCTAAACATGAATGCACTAGAGCAGTGGTCTTCAATGTTTTTTAAACCAAGGACCCCTTAACTGAGAGAGAGAGAGAGAGACGCAGCAGAGACCCCCTACTACATATTAAGTTGCCTATTAATCTGGGCCTACAATATCGTGTGGGCGGCCTAAAGCCTGTATACATTCCTTTTTAGTACATAGAATACTAAGCTATTAAAACAATAATTGTTGGAATGATTTAATGAATCATGTTTTAATGTTAAGAAATACTTGTGGCACAGTAAATCCCCAGGATTAACTGCATATATGGATGGCTTTCCTTACCTATAGGCTAATAATAGGCTGATTTATTTCTGCTATTAATATGTTGGATTCATGTTAAGACATTTAAAGTTTTGAAAAAACTTTTTTTTAAATTAACAATAATTTGGAGGACCCTCTTCAGTAAATCTAGAACCCCCTGTTGAAGCTCACTGCACTAGAGCACACATAAAAAAATGTCCTGATAAAATGTCCTCCTTCTGACCCATCAGATTGAAGACGAGAGCAAAAACATGAAAATCCAGATCCGCCGTGCGCTCTACGATAAGAAGGTAGCTGGACACAACAGTAGTTTTCAAATCTATCAACATGCTTTTCTGAACATGTAGATTTGGATTTCTAGTGTGACTGATGCTGCTGCAATTTTTTTAGATTGTGATTCTAAAGGAGCTGGAGCACTCGGATGGGAACTTTAACGAGACCCAGATGATAGAACTTAATGATGTAAGATGTCTTGACGCTTCCAGTCCTGTGTGTGCCTGTCCTTTTGCGTTCATGTTTTTCCAAGCTAGCCTCTGTGCCATTGAATAACTGCCACTGTTTCTTCTTTTCTCTGCAGCTCTTGCAAATCGACTACTACAACCTCACAAAGTTTTATGGCACAGTGAAGTTTGATGAGGGCGTGTTTGGGGTGTTTGAGTATGGAGAGAGGGGGTCACTCTGGGTACGTATGGCGATTGCTCACGTGCCGTTCAAGTCCATTCAGGTTTGAGTGGATGTTCAGTTTGCACATAAGAAGTCAATACTATCAGTAACTCAGTACAGAGCCAGCAAGAAGAGATCAAATATCCATTCATAATAAAATAATACAATCTACCAGATTTCATGTCCCTTTCTTCTTCTAGTATGTGCTGAGCGATAAGGTTTCTTACCCAGAGGAGACCTTCACGGACTGGGAGTTCAAGATCTCCGTCATGTACGACATTGCCAAGGTGAGAGAGAAACTCTGGGCTCTTCTGATGATGAGTCACGTAACTCTGAATTGCACCATATGGTCACCTTGACACAAATGCACATAAATGTGTTATGACATCACACGGTACTCAGACTCACAATATGAAAGACATACTCAATTTTGTATTATGTTCCTCTTATAAACTATAGTACTCAGATTTACTTTTTAGAATTAAAGGTCCCATATTGTAAGAAGTGATATGTCCATGTCTTTATTATAAAGCAGGTCTTGGTGCTATATCAATACTGTGGAATTATCATGACGCTCAATCCACAGAGAAATGCTCAAAGCCCATATTCAGAAATGGTGCCTTTAAATGAGCTGTCGGGACTTCCGTACGGTTGTGACGTCACAACTATACTATACGTATATAGATAGAAAGTGCCGCTACAGTGCCGTTACAGTCATTCCCCGGCTGCAGTGACGATGCAGAGAAGCCAAGAGTACAGATGTGGGAAACCTGGAAACGCTGACCAATCAGAAAAGACGGGAGGTTTAAAGGGACAGGCACTGCATTTTTTTTTTTATTATTAAAGCGTGTAAACATGCTCTAGTAGAAACCCAAAATACAAGTTTGAACCTGAAAATGAGCACAAATTTGCACCAACTTTTAATCAATTATTACCAGTTGTTTCTTTTCTTTTTTTGAATTTTGTTACCTTTGTATTTCCTACTGTGCATTTTGACATAAACCTGGATTTACAGTATTCAGAAAAGTGGACCTAACACAGACATTTACAGACATTTTAAGGAGCATCATGCAGTAGTGCTTCTGAAACTGTACACGGTATGTAACACAGCAACATTTTATTTATATGTAGGAGGGCTTTTAATAAGGTTCAAACCAAGCCGAATGTTTGGAAGGAATTGATGTTGCAGTTCTCCCTGGCAGCCAGTAGAGACCAGTAAAGATCTGATCTGAGATGACTTTTATCGTAACCCTGTGGTGTTTTAATCCTCTGTGCAGGGCATGTCCTATCTCCATGCCAGTCACATCCAGGTGCATGGTCGCCTCAAGTCCACCAACTGTGTGGTGGACAATCGCATGGTGGTGAAGATCACAGACTTTGGCTGCAACAGCTTTCTTAGGCCCGGCAGAGGTAAAACAACAGCCACGGTGTATGTCTCATACTAAGTCCTCCCTCACTGAGTTTATGTTTATTCCTTCACTTTCTTACATTCTCCCTTCTTTTGATTAGGAAAGTACTGGTTTTTTTTTGGACAGATTTTGTTGTGTGTTTTTTAAATTTTTTTTTTTATTTAGGATTTTCTTTTCTTGACTTGTTTAAAATTTTTGTGATTGTGTTTCTTCTTTGAAATTGGTCCAATAAAGGGACTTTTAAAAAAAAAAAAGACACTCTCCTCTCCTTTCAGACTTGTGGACTGCTCCGGAGCATCTGAGGAGACAGGGCACCTCTCAGAAAGGAGACGTCTACAGCTTTGCCATCATCGCTCAGGAGATTGTTCT
Source organism: Perca flavescens (assembly GCF_004354835.1). Lineage (NCBI taxonomy): Eukaryota > Metazoa > Chordata > Actinopteri > Perciformes > Percidae > Perca > Perca flavescens. The sequence goes on along the minus strand of NC_041351.1, from coordinate 20,175,156 downwards.
CAGAAAGAGCACCTTCTACACCAAGAGCTGCTCCGACGGAGCAGGTGTGACCTCTTACAAAACCACCGTCCAAAATGAAAAAACACACACACACACACACACACACACACACACACACACACAGAGCCCTGAAAAAATCAAAGAGTGAAGAACATGATTAGTTCCAAAGGGACTGTATGGAAATCTCACTGGAGGGCATTGGGATTTGTTTGCGGTTTGCTGTAATACACACTCAGTAATATTGTGAATTAATGTCTGTGTGTCTCCTAACAGAAAAGCTTGCCAGGGTCATCATGTCTTACTTCAGACCCGATCTTAACTTTGAGACGGCTTCAGAGAAAGAATTGGAGGTGAGTTCATGCCAGTTGCACGCCTTTTATCTATGATTAGGTGTATATTGTGTGTCCGCTGGGTCTTTGAAGCTTTGTGTCCTCCGTCTCGCAGGTGTACATGTTGATAAAAAGCTGCTGGGATGAGGATCCAGAAAAAAGACCTGACTTTAAGAAGGTGGAAAACTGTCTCGGAAAAATCATCAGGTAGGTAATCGCTGTGTTTACTTCAATGGGTTGTTGTTGCCGTTTTAGCCTATAGAAGCTGAGTGATTCAATATTTGGAGCTGGTTTTAGTGAACGTTTGTGTTTTCTCACATTCCTTTTCTTCTCCTCCCCTTCCATTGCGCTTTAGTAAAATTCATAACCAGGACAATGAGAGCTACATGGATAACATGATCAGGCGGCTGCAGATGTATTCCAGAAACCTGGAGCACCTGGTGGAGGAGAGAACGGCCCTCTACAAAGCTGAGAGGGACAGAGCAGACTGCCTCAACTTCATGCTGCTTCCTCGGTCTGTTTACAATCAAAGGAGCACGCCGCCTTTTTAAGACACTGGCCTAAGAACACAGATAATATAATGCTAAACGCATGTTTACCTGAAAAGTAGCCCACATGGGCAAAAACTAGAGCCCGACCGGTAAAGGATTTTTAAGGCCGATGTCGATAACAAATATTTGGTGATTTAAAAATCCGATATTTCAATATATACAGGCCAAACAACAACAAGTACAGGCCAAAAGTTTGGACACACCCTCTCATTCAATGCACATTTTCATGACTATTTACATTGTAGATTCTCACTGAAGGCATCAAAACTATGAATGAACACATATGGAATTATGTACTTAACAAAAAAGTGTGAAATAACTGAAAACATGTCTTATATTTTAGATTCTTCAAAGTAGCCACCCTTTGCTTTTTTTATTAATAAGGGAAAAACTTCCACTAATTAACCCTGACAAAGCACACCTGTGAAGTGAAAACCATTTCAGGTGACTACCTTATGAAGCTCATTGAGAGAACACCAAGGGTTTGCAGAGTTATCAAAAAAAGCAAAGGGTGGCTACTTTGAAGAATCTAAAATATAAGACATGTTTTCAGTTATTTCACACTTTTTTGTTAAGTACATAATTCCATATGTGTTCATTCATAGTTTTGATGCCTTCAGTGAGAATCTACAATGTAAATAGTCATGAAAATAAACGCGTTCAATGAGAAGGTGTGTCTAAACATTTGGCCTGTAATGTGTACAGGTTATATATATATATATATATATATATATATATATATATATATATATATATATATATATATATATATATATATATATATATATATATATGTATATGTGTGTGTGTATATATATGTATATGTGTGTGTGTGTATGTATATGTGTGTGTGTATGTATATGTGTGTGTATGTATATGTGTGTGTGTGTATATATATATATATATATATGTGTGTGTGTGTGTATATATATATATATATATGTGTGTGTGTGTGTGTATATATATATATATGTGTGTGTGTGTATATATATATATATATGTGTGTGTGTGTATATATATATATATATATATATATATATAAAAAAAATCCAGAAATGCGTAACAAAACAAAAACAGATTTCCCTAACATTAATTATTTACGAGTCCTCACTAAAATAATATGATAATGCAGTTTAAAAATGAACTTGTTTTATTGTCAGAACAGAGGAACATCAAAATATATTGAAGTTCTGATAAATAAAATGTATAAAAATACAAACTTAAGATATGAAACTTAAAGCCCTTTGAACAAAAACACAATAACAACAAAAATCAAAGAGTGTTGCCAACAGGGACGTTGTAGAGCGCCCTCTAGTGGACAAACTATACAATGGCAACACTCACAACATGGTTGAAGGATATTTTGTCCGTTTTTATTTTATTTTTTAAGTATTTATTTATCGGCCATTATAGATGCCGATACCGATAGTTTGGAAAATACCTAATATCGGCCCGCCGATATATCGGTCGGGCTCTAGCAAAAACTCTCGATCTGGCAACACCTTGTGGGGGTAAATCTGATAAAAAAGCCACAGGTTTAGCTGATAAATAGTTTAACTAACAAAAGTGGCAAACTGTGGTTGCCAGATTTATGTACTCTTTTTGTGTTTCTGTAGTGAAAGCACAGGTGGACCCTCCTGTTTCATCTGTCTTTGTTTCTCTCTGTGCAGCCCGGTGGTGAAAAGCCTGAAGGAGACTGGTGTGGTGGAGCCAGAGCTGCACGAGGAAGTGACGATATACTTCAGCGACATTGTCGGTTTCACCACTCTGTGCCAGTACAGCACACCGATGGAAGTTGTGGACATGCTCAACGACATCTACAAGGGCTTTGACAGCATTGTTGACCACCACGACGTATACAAGGTATACACACGGGGGTGAATTTCAACAGAGAGACACACTTGACTGACTGACAGGCAGACCACAGACATCACCATTTCTTCCATCTGCCACTCAGGTGGAGACGATTGGGGACGCCTACATGGTGGCCTCTGGGCTTCCGAAGCGAAATGGGAACAGGCACGCGGTGGATATCTGCCGCATGGCGCTGGACATCTTGGCATTCATGGGAACCTTCCAGCTCCGACACCTGCCCGGTATCCCTGTGTGGATACGCATCGGCATTCACTCTGGTAGATGACACTAAACTCTGGGCTGTGCTCATTAGCTTATTTCTCAATTTTCCAATAACAAAATGACACATTGGTAAATGGAAGTGAACGCTCAAGAGCTAAGACGACAAGATTTTTAAATGCAGTGTGAAGCCACAACCTTCGAATTGTTTTAAAGGTCCCATGGCATTAAAATTTCACTTTATGAGGTTTTTTAACATTAATATGCGTTCCCCCAGCCTGCTTATGGTCCCCGAGTGGCTAGAAATGGTGATAGGTGTGAACCGAGCCCTGGGTATCCTGCTCTGCCTTTGAGAAAATGAAAGCTCAGATGGGCCGATCTGGAATCTTCCCTTTATGATGTCATAAGGGGAAAGGTTACCTCCCCTTTCTCTGCTTTGCCCGCCCAGAGAATTTGGCCCACCCATGAGAGAGAGAGAGACATCATGGCTTGCAAACGAGCAAAGTGGCAGTTGGTCAAGGCCACACCCCCACCCTCCACCTTGCCCTCCTCTCTCCTCCTCAATAGCATTTAAAGCTACAGACTCAGAAATGGCACATACTAAGGAAAGCTCATTGTGGGACTGACTCTAGTGGCTGTAATTCTGCATCAAGGCTGAATTTTGGGAAACAGGATACAGTATTAGGGGACCACTAAAGTCTATATAAAAGAGACTTCAGATACAGTATTAGGGGACCACTAAGGCCTATGTGAAAGCATCCAAAAAGCAGCATGTCATGGGACTTTTAAAGGTCCTTCATAGCCAAGTGCATTCTTTCCCCAATCATTTCTAAAACCTTTACGCAGCTGATTCATCTCCACGTATCTTGTAAACGGTTGCAATGATGGAAAACTGACAGACTATTTGTGTGTGCAGGTCCCTGTGCAGCGGGTGTCGTGGGGCTAAAGATGCCCAGATATTGTTTATTTGGGGACACGGTCAACACGGCGTCTCGTATGGAGTCTACAGGACACCGTGAGTAGAGGACTTAAAAACATGCATACCAAGAGACATTTAATGAGCAAAATGTTAGTGCTGCCAACTATTATGGTGCAGTTCTGTTCTGTTTATTACTTTTGTGCAATCACAGAAGCTACCAATCAACCTAACAAAAATTAATTTACCACAGGTAAGCTTTGGTAAAAAAAACCGGATGCCTGTTGTTTTATCTTTTTATATCCTCCAGCCCTGCGCATCCACGTCAGTCAGCCAACTATAAATATCCTGCAGAGGACAGACTATAAGTTTGAGTATGATATCAGAGGAGAAACATATCTGAAGGTAAAGCTGGGCCTCTTCATTTAATTTACTAAACATGTCAGACAAGTGGAACCATTTTGAAATAGAAGAACTAGAAACATTCAATTCTGCAGAAAGCACCAAACGTGGCAGTCTGCAGACTTCACTGCCACACATGGATGCAAAATGTTTGTAAAGGTGTTTGTTTTCCAAGGGTAAAGGCACGGAGACAACCTACTGGCTGACAGGCGAGACGGGCAAAGACTACGACCTCCCAGCTCCACCCACAACGTAAGCAAACCCTCCACCCGCTGAAACGTGCTCCTCACAAATGTCTGTCTTTCACGGAAGAGAATTAGGTGAAAAATGTATTTGAGTTCAGAATTCTGACTTTAAACTCAGAATTCTGACTTTATTCTCGGAATTCTGACTTTAATCTCAGAATTCAGAAAGTCAGAATTCTGACTTTAAACTCAGAATTCTGACTTTATTCGCAGAATTCTGAGTTTAAAGTCAGAATTCTGAGAATAAAGTCAGAATTCTGAACTCAAATACATTTTTCACCAGTGGCCCTATTCCTCTTCAGTAGTCATTCCTACTTTCACTACAAACCTTAGGTCATGAAGCTTTTTGTGCTGCTTTTGTGAGACTGATGAGGTCAGCAGGTTACAATTTTCTTGTTCTTTTTCTGAGATTTAAATACCCACTCTCAACAATGCCTGGTGTTTCTTTAAAGGGATACGCCACCGTTTGTTGAAATAGGGCTTATCACGGTCTCCCCTAGCTGTAGATACTGTAGGTGGGCCAACGCATTTTTTGTGCATGCATCGTTTTAGTCCGGTGCAACACCGGCAGCGTCGCCGCTAGTTAGCTTAGCGTAGTGAATGGAATCCTATGTTGCTGGTTAGCATGGTGTGAGTAAAAGTGAGCCAACAAAAGACAAAAAAACAACCTAATTACTTGCACTGAGACAAAAAATGCGTTGGCCCACCTATCTACAGCCAGGATAGACCGTGATAAGCCCTATTTCAACAAACGGTGGCGTATTCCTTTAAATCTGCATCAGGCATGATCTTTTTTCAAACATACAGTCTGTAAAATATGGGAAAGATGCTAATGCAAATATATGAAGCTACAGGCAGCAGCCGGTTAGCTTAGCTTAGCATAAAGACTGGAAGCACGTGGAAGCAGCGAGCCTGGCTGTGTCCGAAGGAAACAAAATCTGCCTACCAGCGCCTCTAAAGGCTCACTAATCAACACGTTATCTTATTTGTTTTAGTGTTGTAGATGCTAAACTGAAGATGTGACTCGAAAACATGTATTTGGTATTCTACTGCACATTTCCTGTAGCGTGACAGGCCACCTAGACTGGTTTAAACCAGTTCCTCTGTTCATGTACTGGTTCCTGCGCTTCCAGGGAGAACTTCCAGCGGCTCCAGCAGGACCTCGCCCACAGGATCCTGGCGTGTCTGGAGCGGCGCTCTCGAGGCTCCATCCGGAGGAAGAAGACGCTCTTGAGTCAGAGCAAGGAGGAAGACGACAAGGACGGGGAATCAGGGGTGGAGTCTGAGAGCGACCAACCTGAGTACCTGCATCTGGCCACGGTGGACAACACCCTCAGTACCTTCCTGTAGTACACACCTACTGTTGACTACATCACTGCACGCTATTACTTTATTTCTATGGTTATTACACTATTCAGTGAGACTGGGAAGGTAACCAGCAGGAGGCAGAGAGGGAAACTAAGGACTGTAGCACTGGTTAGAAGTACAACAGCAAGCAGAGAGATGTGAAGATGAACTGATCAGTTCCATCCATTTGATTAAAGTCCCGACTAAATCAAAGTACTGTTCATGTACATATGGACCTTTCTCCTGCATATTCTTCTCAGGTTCACTGATTGTTTAAATATGCAATTTATTCACTTTGCTTGGTCTAAAATGGGGTAATAAGGAGCTAAAAGGATCCTGGGTAAAATGACAAGACATAATAGTGCCAATATTCCTTAAATGTGTCTTTCACATATTTGAAAGGAACTAGTGTGTGCATCCCTGTTTATCAACCGGACAGTATGAGGGAAGAAGTAGAATAAAAATAAAGAGCAAAGATGTAAATGTAACTACAATGTGCCAGAAGTGACGAGATGCAACAGAACTCAACACAATGGCAGTGAAAGTATGAAGTAGTGACTTGGTAACCTGACTTCACTAACAAACATTAGATTGGGTTCAAATCTACAGATCCAGGCCTTCTATTTATCAAACAAAAAGTACACTTAGTGCTAACTAAAGAGACTCACAGCAAGGTACAGGAATAACTTCCAAGAGCTCTTCTCGTATTACATGATTAATCACATGTATGCTTTGAGGATTTAACCTATATCAGCTTTATTGTTCATTCTTAAAAACATCCTGACATTTTACCCAGATAAGTGTTATTTTAATTTTAAAAAGTTAATATTATGAAGACAACTGCTTTTGGAAATAACTTTAATGGAGCACTGGCTGTACACCACAACCACTGAGATTAACATGAGATGGTTTAGGATGGAACTAGTGCACATGCTGTATGCTACTGTTGGCTGTTCAACCACTTTTGTTATACCATCAACATGTGGGCTCGCTGTAACGTCTGCCTACAAACGACATTTTCAAACCTGTATTTTAAACCAAAGGAAAAAAGATTTATTTAGTTGAGAATGGTGACATTCATTTACATTAAATAAAAAATAAATTAAAAAAATCACCTCCTGTCACATTGTTGAAAATGTTGTATGTTGTTCAGGTGAAATACAGTTAAATGAAATCAAAACACACAGCGTTTCTTAAAGCCTGTACAGGGTGATTTGAGGCGCTACAATGCATGTGTCACATTGTTTTATGTATACAGACACGGAGGCTCTATGGACAGCAGAAGAAAAAATAAATAAACCTCCAGCATCAGATTACAATGTTTTTTTCTATCCACAGCTGCCTGGCAGATGTTTCTTTTTTGCACAGAATAATGAGAGAGCACTGCTAAGTAGACTTTTACACATTGAGTGTTATGTGAAAACGCACTCTACTGTACAGCAGAAACAATTCAACACAGTGTACAAATAAGAAAATGAAGTGTGGATCCAGCAAACACAAGACTACATACAAATGGAGATTTATAAAAGTGACCTAATGGCAACACATTTTCATTGGAGGGACAAACTCTGGTCTTGTGGAAGCAACAGCATTTATGTGAACTAAAACTGACTAAAAACTAGCATATTTAGGAAAACTGATGAATATATTTCTATATACTGTTGAAGATCATCATATTAGTCAAAAGTAAAAAAATAAAATGAAAGAAAAGCAAGTTACCCGAAGCTGACCGTAAACCCTCTGCCCCCAACAAAAAAATGTTATCGGTAACATTCAAAAAGAAACGTTGAGAATAAATTAGACAACCGAACGTACAAAATAAAAAAAAGGCATGAGATTTTATACAAAACAGTGGCCCTCTGCAAGAGTTGCATTAAAACAGCGTCACCTCATACACACAGCTGCACGTACTTCCTTTATCTTCTTGGAACACCTTATGAAAAATAAAAATCTCAGAACAAACAAGCACTGGAAGAAATGTTCATAAATACCAAACCTGGATTCTCAGTGAAATTGTAAACTACCCATTCAACAGTTGACTAAAATATAACAGCCATTTAAAAAATAAAAAAAAGCATGTAATAATAACCTATGATCATTTTGACAGTCAGCCTTTTGACGCGTCACATTTGCTGCTTGAACTCAAGGCACCGAATGATCCGAGTTAAAAGAGCCACAAGAGAAAGCTGAAGTGACAAAAACGATAAACAGTCTTCTCCCTCCTGCTGAAATCACGATTATGATTAGCATAAGCGTGATGAGTAACATCCCTATTCTAACGTGTATTGTATTCTGCTAATCCAGCGAATAATGTATTGCAAGGAACCTTAAAGGTCTAGGATAACGGTGTCTATTTTACACTTCAAATGGACGGGACAATTTATCTTATGGACGCCCACACAAACACACAATATTGTATTTGCAGACTATTTTTTTTTTCTCAGATTTAATTATCAAAATGTTATCAAAAAAGTCACCAAGCACGATCTTAATTCTTGATTGTCTCACTCTTAACTGCTTATTGCCTTCATAAAACAGCCCGAGTGTGTTAGTGTGTTTCCTAAAGCATGTTGCCTTTCAGTCAGTGTTACACAGGAGCTAAACAGCAGGGGACATAAGCTGCTGACAGCCAACGCTCAATATGGCTGCAGAAATCTTCAGAGGCAGAAGTAATCTCTCTGCTTGAGGTAAACCTCAGCCTCAGCAGCCGAGCCAAGGAACTGTAGCTTTTTTAGGGTCAGTGCGGGACAGCTAGAATGACAAACCTTAAAGGAAAAGTTTCATTTTGTTTCATTTTTATTTTTTTTCTAGTCAACAAAATCCATAAAAATGAACTATGAATTTATCAACCAAATGTGTTTTAATCTGTGGCTGAAATTAAACCTGAACAAATGCTATATTTACCCGTTGGGAGTCACGTTAGCTAAAAAACTACAGTGCCCAGCTGTTCTAGGGATTTCTTCATCATGCCATAAGAGGATGTTGGAGTGCTGTTAGACATCTTATCTAAACAGCTATTGGCTAGTATAACTAATTTAGCTAGTATGGCTAACTTCAAATTGGAATGTCGACTGGATTAACCAGCTAACATGGATAACTAAGTATAGTTACTACATGAAAGTTAATGAGAGTATAATGGTCATTTGACTAGTTCAAAAGAAAATGGCGCTCAGCACCGTGTGTTGGCCATAAAAAAAATAGAATGAGTTAGCCCGCTTCAACGGTCACAGCTCTTTGCAATGGCAACGCTACACAAAATAATGGCTGCTGCTCTGATCATCCTGCTATGTTGATTTGAATGGAATGTCCTACTATCATTCTATTTCTATGGCTTACCCTTTCTTCTTTTCCCTTTTGTGTTGTAATGTTTTAATGTTGTTTGGCTCCTACCACTGCAGATGAACTCTGGATGTTAGGTATTTATGCCTCCAGGAAATGAAAAATCTAAAGGGACCCGGAGTCCGGCCCAACTTCCACTAGCATCTGTTCAACAATGTATTTTCATTAAATGATAAGCTACGACATGACACTTGGTTATTGTAGATGTCTCCTAGGCTATATGCCTATTTACACATTTTATTACCTGCTGATAAAAACGGAACACCCTGTAATTTTAAGTTTATTTACCAACATTCAACAACTACGCCTCCAGCTAAAACCTTGTGGTGGGTGTATTTGCTGAATGATTATGATGGTATAATGATGATGAACATTCGAAATGAATTAATTTCAATACACAGCGTTATACAAATTTGATCTGTGGTGCAGTTCCCACAAGTTAGGAACAGAGGTTGTTAAAAGTCACGCATGATCTAACTACCTGCTTCAATCACACAGCTGCGCTGCGGCAGATCTGCTGTTCCTTGTACTAACAAAGATGATGACAGAGGACACTGTGTGACTATCACTATTACAAAACAAAGATACACCTCACCCTCCTGTCTCACCCTCTCCTCCTCAGTATGATTCCCCCCCCCTCTACCCTTCTCTGTTCCAGCCTCATGCCAACATCTCTCTGGCTCTGGATCCCAGCCAGGTGCGGCTGACTGAGACCACGCTGCTGCAGCTGAGCATGCACCGGCGTGAGGTGCTGCAGGTGTGTACCAGTGCACAACAGGGTGTTGGTGCAGGGGAAAATGTAGAGCAGTGTGTTTTTGTCGGTGCAGGGTGTGTGCGCTCTCTGCTTTCACTTTGAGCTCGGTTGGACAATGACTGTTTCCCTGTCTGACAGTCTGTAGCCAGATGGAACCTTTGTAAGGGGACCAGTAAATCATGCAGTGGTGATACAGTACATATCCCACAGCAAGCAGTTTCCATCTGTCAATTCAAAGCCAAATGAACCAAGAAATGGCTAAGCTAACAGCTAAGACCATGAGGTCAAACCAGCGTTAGCCCAGGATCACACTGAGAGCAAATAAGTAGACCTGCGAGCTGGTAGATCTGGGTCAACGCAGCGGACGCAACTCAGAACCGAAGGCTTCGCTGACTCGCGTATGAGCCGAGCACACTGCCAAGATCTGCTCTCGCCCTGACTCCACGGGCTGTGGAGCGTTCAACCCTTTTCACACTGACAGCAACAAATAAATAAAATGACCATCATTATTTCCTACAAGCTTAATAAGTAAAGTTGGTCCTGGCTGAAATGTTTGCAGTCAACAGCTGGTGGGGTCACTGTGGCGGTTTTGTTTCCCGGCCGGTTTTGTTTTTGTTCTCGAAACTTCTGCCTCAAGTGCAAAATAAAGGAGAAGACTATGGGAACAAAGGCCTTGTGTTAACATTAGGTAATGTAATAATCCGAAGATGCAACAACACAGATGTAATCCAATCCGTTCGCACCATTCGTCGTCTATCACATCATAGTGACGAAGATTTTGGGTCAGCACCCTGGTTCGGCCAGCTTTAAACTGGATCTTTGGTTAGAATTTACTAAGCTCCACTACAGCCCGTGGCAATATAACGCTTGCACACAGCAACACATGAAGATTTCTACTAATAAAATTTGTTTCACTGAAAAATTGTTTTGGAAGATATTGTTGTGCCCAACTGTGAGATTTAAGATTGAGAGAGATTGAGATTTTTTTTCCTTTTTGGTCATTTGGTAATCTTTCTAAGTGGCATTTTGTCAATGACCTGATGACAATGCTACAAATCTGTTTTGATGACTGCGTCTGTTGACGCACACATACAACAATATGTCATATTAAGCCTAGAAAAGAAATTACTTTTATAATTTTACACAAATTCTTGTGATTTCTACATCCGGGACCCATGGATCTGGAAGAGCTGTAAAGTAAAGAGAAAAAAAAAAGACATTAGGGATTGTAGATCCATAGCAATCTAATCTATAAACATTATATACAATCTATGCTATGCTTTGGCTGTGATGATGCTGATAATGATGATGCTGATAATGATGATGATGAGGAAAATAGTGATAGAACGAGAGCAAATTACTTTACTGACAAAAACAAACACAGCCATGTCTTAACCAATTCTTTTAAAATGTGTGCCCCTTTAACATTTACTTGATTTTGTATGTTGAAAGGTCTTTATATGTGGTGGGTGTGACTGTGTGTGGCTCTACAGTGAGACATACAGTATGTACAGAGACTGGAAAGGATCTAACACTACTGCTGCACCGAAAGCTCAGGGATATTTCATGTCGCAGCATTGGTAATGTGAGCCCATAGAGACACTGCTCAGTCAATATCTACGTAGTATAAGGCTATCGAGCCACTGAGGGACCAGACTGAGCATGTCTGTGTTTATGCACATATGCAAGAGGAAACATTTTCAGCGGTGGAAGTAAAAGTGTTTGAAAAATGATCGGCGTGTGGAAAAAAAAATTCTATTCCTAGCAAAAGATAGGATAGCTTTTTTTCTAATCAATGTGGGGTCTTCCGTTTGTGATGCCTGTTGTAAAAAAGGACAACGGAGTCAAGAGATGGCGGTTGTTGCGGGTCAGCCTGGTTCACCGGCAGAGATCATCAGTACACAGCATCCGCGCTGGAGGGCTGGGACGTAAATAGCACGGCTGAGCGCTAATTCAACATTTCTGTTACTTGTCTCTCTGTGCAACTGTTATTAGATAGTATAAAGATAGTAGGGTTCACATGTCTTATGCTCTACATCAAGGAAATAAACTAAACTAAAATCTCTCTCAAAATGATATCCATGAGGAGAAATGTTAAACAATCTCTATTGTGTCTTGGAGATCGGGTCACAAATGTCTGTTACCCCACTGAAAAGTTGGGACTTATAGACACTAAATTTTGTATATATATATAGGCGCAGGCTCTACCTGTGTGAAGGCTTCTCAAAATAAAAGAATACTGCGTTGCAGGATACTGCATCTCACTGTTTGTACTTGCCAATCCTTCAAACAGTGTCCTGTGTGATTGGGCCAGAAAGCAGCTAGTAAAACATCTTTACCGTGGTGTATTAATGTTCCACGTTGGTGCCGATGTTTAAGATAAAGATGTGTGTTCTATTGCCTGAGAATGTTGCTGTTATGAATGAATTAAGTCGCTTTTTAAAGGTCCCATGGCATGAAAATTTCACTTTATGAGGTTTTTTAACATTAATATGCATTCCCCCACCCATGAGAAAGAGAGAGACATCATGGCTTTCAAGCGAGCAAAGTGACAGTTGGTCAAGGCCACACCCCAACCCTCCACCTTCACCCCCCCTCTCCTCCTCAATAGCTACAAACACAGAAATGGCACATCCTAAGGAAAGCTCATTGTGGGACTGGCTCTTGTGGCTGTAATTCTGCACCAAAGCTGAATTTTGGGAAAGAGACTTCAGATACAGTATTAGGGGACCACTAAGGTCTATATAAAAGACTTCAGATACAGTATTAGGGGACCACTAAGGTCTATATAAAAGACTTCAGATACAGTATTAGGGGACCACTAAGGTCTATATAAAAGACTTCAGATACAGTATTAGGGGACCACTAAGGTCTATATAAAAGACTTCAGATACAGTATTAGGGGACCACTAAGGTCTATATAAAAGACTTCAGATACAGTATTAGGGGACCACTAAGGTGTATATAAAAGAGACTTCAGATACAGTATTAGGGGACCACTAAGGTCTATATAAAAGACTTCAGATACAGTATTAGGGGACCACTAAAGTCTATATAAAAGAGACTTCAGATACAGTATTAGGGGACCACTAAGGTCTATATAAAAGACTTCAGATACAGTATTAGGGGACCACTAAGATCTATATAAAAGCATCCAAAGAGCACCATGTCATGGGACCTTTAAGCTAGCAAGTGTACACTTGCCTTGGCTAGCTAATGCATTTGTTCATAATGATTATTTTAAATACAAGCCGTGTTAGAGGCTCATTTGAGCTGCAGAAAAGTTCCGTGTACAGTCTTTGTGTTTACACTGCATTTGTCTGTTAGGTATATGTAATATACACTGTTTACAGTAAGCACTGGGTATACTGAGGGACAATTTAGAGGTCATACTCAATGCAGCGCCATGAAACACCCCTGATCTCTGTAGACATCACACACACACATACTGTATACACACACTAAAATCTACCCACTAGCACATCTATCGCACAGTTCCTCACCCATTCCCGCCTCTCTTTGGAACAAAGAAACATGACTCCCTCATTCCCTAAGCCACTCATTTGGTGTGGTATCTCTCCCTCCCTCCTCCTCCTCCTCCTCCTCCTCATGCTTTGCGGCTTCCTCCTCCTGCATCTCCGCCGGCTTCATTCAGCATGAACGACGGCAGGGAAAACACATACACACACACACACAAAAAAAAAGAAGACAGAAAACGACAAAAAAAATGAACACGCTGATGAGTGTCAGTGAATGGATAGTGATAGAGGTAAATATAGAGAAAGGCAGATATATATGTATATATCCATATGAAGGAGAGAGAAAACAGACTGATGCAGTGACAGAGATAGACAGGAAGACAAAGTGAGAGATCGATAATAGCAGGAGAGAGAGGGAGAGCTGTGTAAATGTGTTTGTGAATGACATTTTGAGGCGAGTGACATTTGGAGCTTTGAGTGGAGAGCGCAGGATCAAAGCACACTCGCTTCCTCTTCAATGAGAGTAGATACCCCTCTTTCACACACACACACACACACACACACACACACACACACACACACCACAACAAATTTAGAAAGACACACATACAAAACATGAACAGGACCACACACATGGACACGCAGCCTTGCAGTTTGATCCTACAGCAACTCTTTAAACATATATTATTTGTGTTTTTGAGACGATGAAAATGGACAGAGACTCACCTTGGTTTTGTGGCTCTGTTCAGTAGCCAGTCCCGATCCCGGAGTGTGAAGCTCCTTGGACACGACGCACAGAAACTCCGCCTGGTCCTCTGTTCCATAGCTGTATGACGAGCCGATGTTCACCATCTAGAAAAAGACGGGGACACAGGTGCAGAGAGACGTGCAGAGGAGAGAGAGGGACAGGGAGACAGAGTGAGTGTCAGCAGAGAAAACAAAAAGCAAGAGAAAGAAAGTAACGGAGAGAGCTGAGATCCCAGACTAAAGTGAGGAAAGAGTTCCTTTGCTCATGCATGGCGGGGGGGGCAAATCATAACTGTGTAGCATGCAGTGGAGCTTGGTGCCAAAGCAGTGGGAAGGGGGGTGGGGGATTCTACATGTGATGTTTAGGCTACAGTATGGCTAGGCTGGCCTGAACTACAGCCTCTCACCTTCAGAGACCACCCTAAAATAATAGAATGTTAACACTGACAGACTTTCCTCTATTTCTGATGTACACTGACTCAAAAGATCAATACAATTGGGCCTGTTTTTTCTGTGTTCACACTGTGAGCAGCAAGTTGCTCTACTCTAACAGACTTAGGCACTTCAAAATTTTAACTCTTAAGAGTAGGCTGCAACTCATGATTATTTTATTTTTAATTAATCATTTGGTCCGAAAATACCCATCACAATTTCCCAGAGCCCAAGTCAACATTCAAATTGCCCATTTTGTTTACCTAGTTCAGACGACCAACAAAACGGCAAAATTGAGAAGTTCGAATCACTTTATGATTCATCAAAATTATAATGAATTAATTTTCTGTCAATGAAAGCCAAGAAAGTCCAAACAAAGGAAATGAAAACAGAAGAGAAAAGTGTCACAGCAAAAATGTACATTTCTCAAAATGTATGTAGTGGTCTTAGTCTGCTGGTTGTGATATATCAATGCATGGGCATTAGCTCAGCCATGCAAAAAAAAGTTCCATGCTTCCACAACAGAAGCATAAAACTAACTAATTAGTATGTGATATATTGGATTTTGTAGCTCACAATGTGAACACACTTTGTTAATAAATGTGTTTAAATCCTGTAATCTATAATAGACTTAATTAACACATAGAGGGCATTTGGTTGTCCAGGACTTTGATAAATAAACAGGAAATCTAACAGCTGTAGGCACACCTCTTTAACAAAGACAGTGACCCGGTACTACTCCAGTACCACTGCAGGGTATGGGCCTTATCTGGGTTCTGAACCCTTCGTAAGAGGCTGAAGGTAAAATATACTGCAGATTGGGTGCTGTGCCTGTGGCACATGGTATGATGTATTTATGTAAGTAGAAGTGCAATAAAGAATCTTTCAAATTTTACTTGTTGGGTATATCCGTGAAAAAAATGTCAGCATACATGGACTCCTACTTAAAGTCAACAAATCGATCTAGACTATGCAAACTACTGCAATCTGGGAGTCCTAAACTAATTTTGGGAGTGCAGACAGCAGGGCTCAGGTCAGGGCCAAGGGTCAAGATTGAAGGGTCAGCAGCAGCGTGAGTCCAACCCACAGTCCAGAGCAGTCCGGTGCGGGGCTTTCTGCAGGCGCGCACGCTGACCTGCTCAAACTTCCAGCCGTCCGACATCGTGGAGACCATCTGGGTGAGCTCCTCCTCCTGGCACTGCAACACTCTGTAGACGTGCTTCGGAGGCACCTGCTGGGGGCGGGGGAGGGGGCGGGAAGAGAAGAGGGGGTTGAGAAGACAGGATCACTCCTCGCCTTGACCAAACCTTCGCACCGTGACACGGAGGCAGTGGACAGCAGTCAAAGAAAAAAACATTATGTAGTCGTGGGCTTGCTACAAAACCAGCACTTCTATTTTCATATATTCATATATTCCATATTTTAACCCCAGCCACTAGCAGTGAGTCCAGTAAAGTACAGTAGAACACGGGGAAAGTGGGTGTATGTTTGAGAGGGCAGTGGGATTATGTAAGAGTAAGTGCAACCATCCTGAGAAAAGAAAAGAAGCCTGATGTACAGCAGAGCTCTCTTTAAGGAAGCGCCGAAGGGTGAAATCACTCTAACAAAGAGAAAATTGCACTTACACCACCACCAGAGTGGTGTGCCATGCAAACAGTTTTGAAATATGCAGCACAGTACATATTATAACTGCTAGACGCAAAACAAAATCCATTATGGTCTAAGAATATTAATACAACTGTTGTGTTACACGGTATATTTCACAATATATACACGTGATATACTGTATTAGTTTCATTAAAAATGAATGCAGCGACGGAATTGAATTTTGAATGCCCTTAGATTAGAGTGAAGCCAACGGCTCCATCATAAAAACACTACTAACAAGTTCTGTGTATACCTGCGTGGCTTTGGAGTCCCTCTCCACGATCCTCTCCTTGACCAGTTTGATCAGTGGGGTGATGTTGTAAAACTCCGCCTCCTCCAGGACACCTTGGAACAAAAGAAAGCCACGACTCAGCTCCTGGGTGCATACTGAAGGAAAGTGACTCCCAACCTTTTTTGTCGGGCATAACCCCACAGCCCTGTTAGATGAACTCAAGATTAGGGTTGGGTACCGAAAACCCTACGCAACCAGTAGGAATCGGACCGGATTAAGAACGCAAATTTCGGTTCCTCGTTTCGGTTCCACTTAATGTGTCGACTGAAATATTTTCCTTCTGTCGCTCCGAAAAGGACATAAAAAATATCACCCTTTCTCTGTAGTCTACCGTTAGCTAGCTACCGTAAATGTAGGCTACTTTTAAAATGCCAGATTTCCCCCTCTGGGCTCACCAAAATGGATGTAAAAGCATATTAACCATTCACTGCACATGATCGCTAGTAAACTTTGATGTCATTTTTCAGTTTTTCAAGAATTTGTTTAGGAATCGGACTCATTTAAAAGTACCGGTTCAGCATCGGAATCGTAAACATACAAACGATACCCAACCCTACTCAAGATCCCCTTCATCAATACTATCAAACATGTTACGTACGTCTTCATTTGACATATTTTAAACAAGATATTATCTAAATATTAATGATATACAAGGGGATGTAATTTTTTCACACAATGGAACTATTTTGTATCTACTACTAACTATTTCAACTGTTTATCCAGTACTTTTAGCTAACTGTTGAGGCACACAGTATTTTCTAGGCATTTCCTTATTTCAACCTGCCCAAACAAAATAAAACCATGCACCCAGGAGCCTGAGCATAGTCAAAGCATATTAATGACCTTCTTCAGCCAGCTCCTTGTTGTAGACCAATTTGCCATGCCGCAAGTAGTTGAGGATGGGACCGAAGTAGGTAGGGTCTCTGTCAATCACATAGGCTCCCGAGTCATCCTGAGAGAGAGACGGACACACAAAAAAAAACACTTTCTATTAAACCAACACCACATCTGCATGTATTTATATTACTGCGTCTTTTCTTGTGTTTATATACATGAACCATGGAGAGTTTTTATTGACCTGAACTAGGGTGGTACTCAGTGTAATCATGTTATTCTATTATAAGCTGTGCATATTGGAACTTGTTACAGTAACCAAGACAACTTTTCTGTAGTCACGTGCAATGTGTAAACATAGGATGTGACTACTTTTATTTTTGGACCATTAATGGGCCTCTTCTGTAATTTATTGATTATTTTTAGACCAAAATGCACACTAACTGGAAAATAACTAAGGCTATTTTTATCATAAGGAGGCAGTACTGGCTGTCCAGAGCGGAGGCACATATGGAAGATGCACTGCAGAGGACTCTGTCTCCAAAATAAAAGCCCCCATAAAGTGGATGTACAAATGTATAATGTATTTTTCCAATTGCAATTGCTGTGTACAAAAGGCAATGAAACTATTGGTAGTCAGATACAAATGTTAACGTTTCAGCACTGATAATCAAAAGTTCTAGTATTCCATAATATTCCATTAAACCCTGTTGCAAAATACAAAGTTGCTTTTTGACCTCTCGAAAGTTGTTGCTGACTTTCTTAACACACGTGTCTCGACAGGCTGCTTTTCTCCCACTTCCAGGCTACTTCTGCCACGCCTGCCTGCCCCTCCAACACACACACACACACACACACACACACACACACACACACACACACACACACACACACACACACACACACACACACACACACACACACACACACACACACACACACACACACACACACACTTTCTCGTGATGATTGCTTGAAGCAGAGCCCTCTTTTTAGAGTTGAATTCACAAAAGAGCCACTGCTGGATAAATCCATACAAAAACATGCAGGCCTTTAGGAGATTCTAGCAGAGTGATAAAGAGGATAGAAATAAGAGGAATTGTTGGGAAATGTATTAAAGAAGAAGTTAAATAACATCAGTTACATCTGCTGATGTGTCATGATGTGTCATTAAACATACGGCTCAATGGTATCTGTAGAAGCATACAGGACAGGCAGGAGGACAGAGGCTAAGACAACCACACATGTATTTTGGTTCCCAAGTTGAAAACTGAAAAACTCCAGAATTCACAAACCCCTTTCACCACGTCACACCAACTCTACGTTACAAATGGAGCAGGCCTTAAAAAATAATGGCTAAAGAAGGTGGAAAATGAGAAACTGAAGCTTGATGAAGCAGACCTGCTCTATTCACATGACTGATTCTTTTTATGGTTGGCTGAAGTGGAAATGGACAACCTTAGCCTCCAGTAGCATCTTAGACAGATGCATGTCATGGTTTTTATCAGCGAGTCCATACTCATTCACACAGTACCACTCGCCCTAGCTGTTCTTCTATTATTTTATTATAACCTTTACCTCAAAGGCTGAATCCAGTCAGACATCCAGATATTGTTTACATTGTTAAAACCCCAAATTCTGCCAATATATTCCTGGTCCAGTTTGGTGGTGTATTTTGACCACTGCAGGTAGACCTGATTGGGATTTGGCTGTTTTACATTTTTAAGGGGCTTAACTGAACTTTCATGTTGTTTATGCAAATACCAGTTTGTTTATTTGGTACTGCAATGCTATCAGCACCTACCCTCGGTCTGAGGGCTCCAGGTCAACAGTCCAGTTGTCTAACTGTCATACATACGCCACTTCATGAGATCAGTCTGCATATTTAAATAAAATTGAGTAATGCCTAGATTGAAAAAAAAGATTGAAAGTTTATCGTCTTGTGTTGCTTGTTATGGTCCAGTGACTTCCTGGACAGCAACAGATATTTCTGGGTTTTTACTGGCTAAGACATTCCGGTTTTAATGGTGTAACCCCATTTAGTAAATCACTTGTTTGAAACTAGCTACTGGTTACAGATTCTGCATGCCAGTAAAGCATCCTCCTCTACATCTGTGTCTACTATAATGAGCTCTAACACATCGTCTCCAGTGTGACAGACTAGTAAGAGAAGTAATCCCAAAAGAAAACCCACAGTCAGACAGACAGAATCTTGAGAATAGGAATGGATATTTTTGAACGATAGATGGTGTGTTGTCAACCCAATTTCTAAGAGTATCTCTGTTTCCCTGTCACCCCATTTCTTCCAGTCCAGCCAATCTTTGCTGGCGTATCGTGACAGGAGCTTCTGATGAGCCGCTCCCAATGTGAGAGACATACACACACGGACTGTGGACGCAGACTGGAAAGCAGTCGGTAGGATGTGCGATGCGATTAGATGAGGGATGGATTAGTGGAGAAAAAGACAAACAGGGGAGAAATAATGAAATAAACAGACGGGGTTGGGGGGAAAAAAACATATGACAAATAACCTCCCATCAGAAATGACGAGTAGTCTCACTTGCAAACACTTAAGACAAAGACGCATAGAGGGACACTGCCGTAGAGACGGAGAATGAACACACATGAGGTTTCTGTGTTTGTGTGTGTGACAAAGAGACAAAAAGAGAGGACGGAGACAGACATGATGGAGGGATGGGATATGAAGACCAAGCTTGTATAGACACAGCAGCACTCATAGAGCACGTACAGATGCACCCACACACCTCCTAAATGAGTGGAGCTGCAGTGGAGGACAGGCCAACGCCTCATCAACGTGACTTGACTTGACAGCACGGGCATGACAAGACTGGGGAAAAGCTTCCTGAATGTGTCAGAGCCCAGTCTCTCTCTCTCTCTCTCTCTCTCTCTCTCTCTCTCTCTCTCTCCCTCTCAAACACACATACAGAATTAGTTTTGTTATTCATTACGACAGACCCGTTTGCAGCCGCAGTGCATTCACTTTCTCACAGGATGATATTTTCAGTTGTTGACAGGTACAATAGTTGGTGTGTTATTGGTTTACAGAGCATTTGTTCAGGGGAATAAGATGTGACTCCACAACATCTCCCTGCAGAGGTAATTACATCCCACGGGCTATCACCAATAGCCAAACAAAAGCCCTGTTCACTTCTCAAAACACACACACACACACACACACACGCCTGCCTGCATTCTGCTGCTTGTTTGAGCATGTGTAAACATTAGGGCTGAATGATAATAAAACATAATTTCTTTTTTGCATTATCCAGTGTGGCATTCTATAAACTTTACTTATGTGTATGCCACTTGTAACTTCAGGATGTTGAGGATTTAGTTATTCATATTTAGAAAGCCCGAAGCAGTGCCAATTGTTATTAAAGGTGGGAAACTACAGTCCATTACTTCCTTGTAGCATTTCCACGATCCCTACCTCTGCCACAGTGTTTTTGATACTAAAATATATTTCATCACATTGTTGCTTTAAATCTGGGGTCATTAACTTATTGACCAGATGGACAGTTTACCTTTACAATAAGCCATAAAATAACGAACTTTGTCACATTTAATTGTCTATAAATGGCTTCTATAGAGTACCACGTGGGTTTAACTTGACATATCACGTTGCCTTTGCATTGTTACTATAACATATGTGTTAAATATCAAGTTTCCACCTGACCTGCCTCATTCATGGCCTGTCAATCACCATTGAAACCACACCCCTTTCCAAGCTTATATAACTCCGCCCTTCAGGCCTGTAACACTCTTTTTCCCGGCAGAACAAAGAGAGGAGTGATGTGAGTCTAATGAACTTTTTCGCTGTATAATACTTATATTTAGCCACACTGAACACTATGCCTGAAAGGTTGATGTATATTGTTTGGTTATGTTAGATTGCAGAGTGAAATCCTGTTTAAAGTTAAGAGAAAAACCAAGTACAGATTGTGGATGCAGTGCAGACTGTGGCTGCATTACTGATGTAAGTCGAGCTGAAGCCAACCTAATTTGTTATGATTGATTGTTCAAGGCTGTTTAGAGATCGGTTACATTTTCATATATATATTTATTTGTTTAGATCCATCCATCCATCCATCCCTCCCCAGTGTAAACCTTTTCCCTGCATTGACAACAATAAAACCTTGGAACAGCACTGGATCCTGTGTTTAAATGTGCACACCACATCAGATGTTCAGTGAACCAACACCATCAGCACCTAAAAGTTTTTTTCAATATGCATACATCGATGGTGAGCCTGCTCAGCCTTAGTGAAAAATGTGACACACATATTTGGCCTGATCCATAGGGGGGTAGAGTTGTAAAGAACCTCTGGACATGATTTCTAATTAGGGATCAGCCTAACTTATTATCCCCAGCACCACAGATGGTGACCTTTGGGTGTAGCAGTCATCACAGCAGCTCCACACAGAAACACAAACTGCTCCTGGCTGGGTGAATAAAACTGCTTTGTGGATTTAAAAAAAAGAAAGAAAAGTTGTTACCTAAGCTCTTAAAGGTGCAGTAGGTAAGCGTTATAAAACTAACTTTCTGTCATATTTGCTGAAACTGACCCTATGTTCCAGTAGAACTACATGAAGCTGGTAATAAAAAAAAGAAAAAGAAATCCAGCTCCTCTGGCTCCACCTCCAGCCTGTAGTGTGATTTGCAGAAATCCACCGCTCCCTGTTCAGATGCACCAATCAGGGTTGTGGGGGGTGTCTAACTGCATGTCAATCACTGCTCATGCACACTCATTCATTCTCCCTTGTGGGGGGAGGGGCTTAGGAGACCGTTTTGGGCTTTAGCGGAAAGGGGGGAGGGACTGAGAAGTTGTCCACGTTCACATTTTTTGGCAAAGTCCTGGATCTTCGCAATCCTACCTACAGTACCTTTTAAAAGGGCTTGTAACTAACTCTCCAAAGTTGATCTAGATAGGTTTAATCTCTCGTGAAAATATGTTTGGGGGCGCAAATCTTTCCAAAATGGCAACCACGTTTATAACTATTTAAAATGGACTTCTTTCCCTTGGCTGCCACCTAATATTACTTTTCTGTATTTATTAAAATAAGTATATTTAAGTAAACAAAACAGCAAAGCAGTTAAGAAGATAATAAAGAACTGTGGTAATAAATGACCTTTTTTTATGTTTCTTCCTAAGAAAGGCTTGTGGATTTCAGCCTGGATTCGAACTAAATACAAAGTCTTATTGCGTGGACCAAAACCAAATGCATGTACCCTGATGGTAGAAAGGGAACAGTTCACACAACTCTGTACTGTTTACGATTAGGCATCGCGCAGAAAAGATGAGAAAGTGAGTCCTGGCATGTTGTATCCAATTCCGAGACTACGAGATGGGGCAGATAACCCATATTACAGCATCACGCTATCAAAAACTCACCTATGTGATCCCTCTGGTATTTCATATGAATTAAGCCACTAATAATCCCAAATCTGTGGTAATGCGATTATGTGGTTATAATCCGCAACTGGCCGCCCTGTAACACCTGTTCAGCTAACATCATTTAGCATCGTCAAAGCTGAAACTTGGCTACATAATGTAATTGGCGTGGGACGGTGGAAGGTCAGTTTGTGTAGCATTAACAGCAGATAGCCCTGGGTTTGGTTCTGTGAGGGGGAAGGGCAGCTAAGGTGCTGGTAATCTCATTAAAACGGTCACACACAGCCAGACAGTCTGTGTGTATGTGTGGGTTTAAAAACAGCCCAAAACCCTGAGCAGAAACACTCTTAATGCCAGCGTATTAGTGGCGACTCCAGCGCAGATAAAAATCAGCTTCAATCCTGAGTGGGAGAAGAAACCACACAGGCTGAACTGCTCCTCTGCGTTATTCAGCTTCAGATTGTTCTGGGCACTAAACAACTCGAGCAGAGGCTGGATTCAGCCTGATGTCCTCTGGGAAAGACAGTATGCTAGCACAATGAGCCCCTTCAAAGACACGTCATACTTTTTTCAAGACTTCATTTTGGGACAGGATCTTGCAGTGTGCTCAATTTATTGTTTCGCTAATAGAACAAGGAACATTGCAGGAAGCCAGTGACAGCTTTTATTTTGGAAAGTGTTTAAGCAGAGGTGGTAAGAAGCCCCCCCCCCCCTAAAGTTAATGTTTTCTTTCATTAAAGTGTATTCCCTTTGTATGATTTTAGTGGAGGTGAAGGGAAACCTGTGCAGTATCATCTAGAGTTTGGCAACATGACGCCACGCAACACTGATCTGCCACATGATTATTGTTGTGTAGCCATCTGTATTGGTGTGATATGTGCAGTCAGCCGGTGTTATGATATGGTTCAATTTTAGCAGGCATCTTGTACTGGTTGGTCTGTAAAATTAACTTTCATGTGTTTACATGACTTTGACAATCTGAGAGGAATAAACTGCACTTGCTGTTGAACGCTTCCTCTAAGAAGACACAAAGTTGCATCTGGGTTGCCTTTTGGATAACGCTAAATTCACGATGAGACAGATTTCTGTCTTTTCAGTAACTGTGCACCCCATCTGTTGTATCATCATTGCTTGTGTGCATTCACAGCTGTTAAGGTCAGTGGATATTACTGATTGAAAGAAACGTTCATCATGAGGCTAATGAGGGTAAAACGGCTGAATAAAACAATTTTAAAAATCCTCCCGATTTCATATTTCTACATTTCAACAGCTATGCTAGTTGTTGGCACTTGACCTTATACATGTTCATTACAAACTAACCCAAACAAAAATGACAATGGGGGATACAGATTAGATTTTTTTTTTTATAATAAAAAGGCATGTACTTCATAGGCTGTGTACTTGTGTTACTACCTTATCTCAGTCACATAACTGTGATATAACCAAGAGATCATTCATTTAAAACTTTAATTTGTATAAAAAATGTCCACAGGTCACAACTCACAGAGGATTCAGAGCTGAACTTCCTGCTTATATGATGACATCAATGTGATAGAGCAAGAAAAAGAAAACACTAAAGTCTCTCTGTGTCCCTCTCCAGATTCTTGTGATAAATAGCAGAAATAAACGTGTGATAAGCACTTATCACAGTGAGTCCGCTGTTGAGAGCGAGGATGAGGAGAGGACAGGACGATGGTGAAGGAAAGAAGAACCAGATGGAGGTGTGTGTTTGTGCATGTGTGAGACAGAGAGAGAATGTGTGTGTGTGTGTGTATGTGTTTGTGTGTGTCTGTCTGTGTCTTCAGGCAGTGCAGAGGGAGCTCCTATCAGGTTGTGCCTAAGGTCGCACGAGAATACTCTTTCCACAGAGTGGAGTGGTGCAGCAGGGGAACAGTCATCGCTGCTGTCGGGTAAAAATCTCCTAACTCCAATTTTGGTGGGGTTTTTTTTGGGCTTAGTCACTATAGCTGTTGAGGTTGTTCTTCTGCACATCTAAAGCACACGATAGTGATGCTAAACATCACGATGTATACTGTAGGATTATATAAATGTGTCAACTGTCAGGTATCCTGCCATGGGTATTTACTGTGGTTTAGTATCTCCAGGTGTATTAGATCATAATGCGTGAAGCTGTACATCAATGATTCTGCAGCAATAATGGATTTTTACAAAACGTGATTTGACTTGATTTTTCTGATATTTAATTTTAATTTAACTGTCATTATTGTTGTTTTATCCATAAACAGTTATTCTATTGATTTAAAAAAGAAAAAAAAACTTACTAGGGCTGCTCATGCCCACAGTCACTTCTTCAGATGTTTTATTGTTGCTATTGTTAGTTGAAAATGACTTCTCTCTATTACAGTGAGCTCTCTACTATTCGAGTTTAATAAAGGCATACGGTACAATGGCCTAAACAATCCACATATATTGGTACCGCCGCATTAAACTACATATACCGTGACTAGACATTTTATCCATATTATTCCCTCCTATGGCTAATTTTCTTACAGTAACTAAAACAGGTGACATTCGTGAGATAAGAGCTTTTCACCTGACAGCAACAAAATGTCAACTTACAGTAGACACCAGGCTGCAAGGAAGACATACCCCCTTCTCTCTCTGTCACACACATGCACATCAAAGGCCGCAAAGCAAAGCATGATAGAAATCTGCATCATTCATGAGTCTTGCCAGTAGTGTGTTCAGCCTAAATGTGACTGGGAGACACGTAATCTCTCTCTCTCTCTCTCTCTCTCTGTCTCTCTCTAACTATAAGATGCCAGCTGTACAGCTACTGACTATGCAGCTCCCTGCAGAAGGGGAGGCACGTGTTCATCCATCTGACCTAAGCTACATTCACACCAAAAATGATGATACACACACACACACACACACACACACACAGAGGAGCGAGGGAGAGAGCTTCATACTGTGCACATATATAGTGTATCAGCTGGTTATTAGACAACTCTAGCCTGCTGTGGAGCTGCAGGCGTGCATTTCCGGCACAGAACAGAGTTAGTAATAGGGTTTGGGAATTACACACAGATATAGTTAGTTCCTTTAAGGCTATACCTTAGGAGATACAAAAGGTGCACAATTCAGTAATTCTTGTTTTATTCTTCAGTCTATATTGGATAGATTGTTCTATCACCAAGACCAAATCTGGCTTTATTCCATGCCAAGACCTACACACAGATCTTTGCCAATCTCTTAAATCAGGTTAGAGAAAATCCACCGTTCAAAATAAATCATGGGGATAAATTCATGCAAAACTTTAACCACCTGCCTAGGGCATGATAGGGGTGAAAAACACACCAATGTCTAATCTAAATCCACTTCTGAGAGAATATGTGAGTCACTACAGGAATGCTGATAAAATGTTTGGTTACACTTTACTTGAAGGTATCTACATAAGAGTGACATGACACTGTCATGAACGTGTCATAAACATTATAAGCAAGTCATAAACGTTTATGACATAAGGCTTCTTTTAGTAAGTGTCATTCGGTTTTTGTCACGACAAGTTAGATGTTAGGGTTCATGTGTCATGACAGTGTCATGTGTTCATGACAGTGTCATGTCACTCTTATGTAGATACCTTCACGTAAAGTGTTACCATATTGTTAACAGACCGTTGGGTTACACATTAGGCATTTCACGTTAGGCCAATACCTTATTCTTGAATATTCCTGTATGTATAAGGGATATTAACGTTAAATGTTGGCTAACTGAGACACACAATGTGTAGAAGAAGACCATGGGTAGCATATTACTGAAGGCCACATTGCAAAGGCTACTGTTATAACAATGTAATACTTATTTTTCGTTCACCGGGGTCAATGTCCTGTTCGGACTCACCGTGTCTGAGTGGAGGTCCTGCTGTTGGCACAGCCGGTACAGGAACGAAGTTTGCTCTTTTAGGAGGGTCTGCCGCGTTGTGAGGAACACCGTGCCACCGACGTTCAGCCGTACCCACTTCCCGTTGTTCCCCCCGTTGGGGTTGATGACCGAGCCGTTACACATGCTCTGCGACACCGTCCCGCCTGATGGAGTCGTGCTGGCGGACGTCGCGCTCTCACCCGCCTCGTTGTCTTTGTTGTTGTTATTGTTGTTGTTGTTGCTGTTGTGGTGGCAGCCGTGGTGCGTCGACAGCGCAACAACGTCCTCCGGTTCCCGCTGCTCGTCGGCCGTCGTTGCCATTTAGGAAAGAAAAAAAAAGCCGCTAGACACGAGATGAAGACGAGCGAGGACGTCCGTCCGTGCGTCCACTCCACTGTTGCCTCGGCTTTTTTTCTCCCCGCCCCCAAACCGCACAAAATCATAGCGTCAAGTCGCGTTAAGGTACAGTAAGTGAGACATAGTGCATCCGATAATTACTTTCAAAATAATAGTTTGATATTTAAGCAGGCTTTATTGTACATTTGTTCTGTGGGCTGTGTGTGCAGCAAGCGTATCTTCAGATAAAGTATGCAACTTAAGAAATCTACAGTAGTTTCCGAAAATTATTAAATGATACCAATGTTACTTGCATGATATAACCTTTGCACAAACACTGCCACAAAGTTGGGTTTCTATTAGCAACAGGCAGGGTAATGCATAGTCCTACTCATTTGGAGGGGAAGGCAACCATCTTGCTTTACAATATATCAAATGGTTTTGGTTATCTTTTAAGTGTTTAAGATGTTTTAAGAGGGTATAGAGGTTTTAAGGGTCAACAGAAGGAAAAGACAAACAGTGCGTAAACCCTGTTTCTCATCCCAGGAGATGGTCCAGTGGTGAAGGACGCTGACTGGGGATCAGGGGACTTGGTTCGAAGCCCCCCTAAAGCCCCTGACACACCAACCCGACGATGCAGAAAAGGCAGTCGGACTGATCATTCGGCTCCCCGAGGTCCAAAAAGTGTACGTTCTGCGCAAGATGTAATACAAAAAATGAAAACGACAACGCATCACGTGGGTATGGCTTCTCCAGCCGATAGTAATGGCCGCTTGTTCGAAATACGATCTCGTATTTTACGAAAATAGTTCACTGAAACGTGTTTAAGCGAGAAATAGGCCATATGGTTGCTGAATCTGTCTTCATTTCAGATCGACAAAGATTTTGAGAGGCGTTCGTCACTCATCCCGCTCGTTATTTCCGTGTTAGCACTCCACCGAACAGACTCGAGTAACCGACCTCGCCAGACTGTCCGACGGCCGATTATCAGCTTGGTGTGTCAGTGCCATAAGGTAGCCTGGATGCCAGCCAAATTTAGCCCCGCCCACAACATTTGAGGTCGGGAAGTTCGGTCTGGACTTGATCCATTGTGGAACAACTATGCTCGAACCAGAGCTGTTCGGACCAATCAAATTGTCAGGGCGGGCTTTATACAATGATGGACAGATGATCAACAGTAACATAATCAACATCACCAAAGAGCGCTTGGGTTGAATTTGTTTACAACAAAGATGGCTGCCGCTGGAGAGTTGAGATGTGTAGACTCCGCCATCGCGTTTGTTATAGAATATATCGACAGTGCATTCATTTTAAATGAGGAACAGAGAACCGCAATCACGTATGTACGCTACACACATTGCCACACCCGTCCCCACGACACGGAAACCGCCTGCCTTTGAAGCCTGCCTTTGACGTGCAGCTTCTGTGACGTCTCTGATTGGTTGTAGGTCGTGCTCTGATTGGTTGTAGGTCTATCCAATTGAGTGCAGAGGCATTTTCTTTCCTGGTTCGGTTGAAACGCACCATAATCACAGCCCAATGGAGCAGTATCAGAATCATATTCTGACTAGAATCTGAGTATAACGACATCAGGTACACCACACAGGAATTATTTGTGATGAATGGATGTGGTTTCATTTGTATGAGTCACTATCAACATGCAAATTTCCAACATCGATTTCAACTAGTACATTTCTAAATTTAAAAAACTATATATTTACTTGTTATCACTTTAAATTAGTTTAAGTCTGCATGCTGCGCAGTGGAAATTATTAAAGTATTTTAAAGTGTAACACATGTACAGACTAACATTACAGGTAAATGGACTTTGTGTCATGTGACTTTCAACACAGAAATAGAGATGATTAATATTAACGAGACTAGCCTGTGGTTTGGAGGACTGGTTGAGCTATATCTTCATCAGGAGGCAGGTTGAGGTGATGGATAGATCAAACAAACGCAGGACTTTCACCCGGGAGAGTGGGGTTTAAGTCCCGAATCATCAATCAAGCGTCAAAAAAACGAGTGCCATTAAAAGGAATTTACATGAACTTATTATCACGTTAATTTTGACAGCCCTAATATATATACATATACATACATAGTTATGGTGCCAAATCATAACTAAAGTTAAACAAAAGTGGTATAGTAATTGCCCATTCAAATGTATGTGCACATCCCAAATTAGCAGCTATTTAGGCCAGTTTACTATATTGGTTAACATGTATAACAGCCTACTGGTAAAAAAAAAAAATTAAAAAAATGTGTGCAGTATATTTACAAAGAACCAAAGTTAAATATATTTCAGAAGGAAATGTGGAGAGTCTTGATTTGTCATACAATCATATTTTGTCTAACTTTATATTAATTTAAATGTTTTATTTTGAAAGTTTCCTGATTTTCAGTTCTGGTCTAGTTCTTTTAGACAAACTTGACAAAGACCAAAAATACAGGGTCTTGTACTAAATGTAAAACTATTTTGAATACTAAATAAAGATGAAATGCACCACAGTTTACAATATCTGAATACTTTATTGTCGTTATTATTTAGTTGGACCGTTTTGTTCAACACTGTATAAACCTGAGGAAACATTCCATATAACTTAAAACAAAACCAAAAAACAAACAAATAAATTGATTTCAAAATTTAAAAAAATTAATAACATTTCCCTGATGTCTAAAATCCAAAACCTTGTGCAACAAACTTTTACACAGGCTGTGGAAAACCCTCTTAATAAATCCATAATCCTCACGTTAATTAAGAGTCATAAAGTCCTAATGCTGCCACTCTTGGATGGATACTGAGAAATGAGAGCAGTAGTGATTCCATTAGGGTCATCTCTGTGGCTAATGGTTGATGTTAAGATAAAACAAGCAAGTTGATTTCAAAATGCATTTTAGCATTATGTACTAATGGATTAGTAAATAGTCCTTCTACCTCAGACGGGCATTCATCAGCTTTAAAATAAATAACAGTTAGTTTCACTAAATTCAAATGGATTGCATATTGACAATGGGAAATGGTCCCGTGTCTGTATTTAACCCTTCAACAACCAATTCTTAGTTGTGACGATGCACTGTCTGAATTTAAACTGTACTTATATTTCAATTATATATATATGACCAAATTAAAGGGATATTTTTTATCATATTTTGCTAAGCTTCTACATTGTGCCCAGTAATCACAGGTGCACCAGGACTCAGGTGTTCAGTACATTGGTTCTTGATTTGAACAGGAAAGTATGACCTGTTCTACCTAGATGGTAGGATATTTTTTTTGTATCTGTGCTCTCAGGGACGATGCAGTGTGGGCCTCATACGGAGGAAGGGAAAATTGTAGGTGTGTGGGAGACCCTGATGAGTTGTGAGATTGAAGGATTGCCATGAGAACGGACGCAGGCCCTGCGTCGTGGGGCCGTTTATTGCCTCTGCGGCAAGCTGGACAGCCATATTGTAGTCCGTCACCTGTATCATGAGATAGATATGGGTAAGAAGGGCACAAAGGAAGGAAGGAAGGAAGGAAGAAAAGGTCATTTAATATGGTTCAAATATTAAATAGACATCCATGAAGGCATTTCTGTTGCCATTAATGGAGGTGAGTCATTCAAAACCTGCACTTCACTTATAAAGTTTGGGTTCAACTAATGTGGTATGACATTTTAAAACTCCTAGTAAAATTAAATCTGACCTTTTAAAAGCCAGAAATGAAAAGTGAAGAGTGGAACAGCAAAGTATGAAGAAAAGCTACAGACTAACAAAGTTATGTCCATAGCAGCTCTTTCAGGCAGGGTAACCCAGTGTACATATCCTCTGGCATCTTGGATCGATAAAAAAGTTAGTACTTTTTACATTAATTTAAACATGTAGTTATCATTGTCACTGTGAGCATGTTTGCATGCTGACGTTAGCATTTAGCTCAAAGCACCACTGTGCCTGCCGATAGCTAGCATGACTGTAGATGCTTCCTGAGTCCTGTTAAACAAAATAAATAAATAAAAAAACTAAATTATTAAACAACTAAACAAAACAAAAGATAATACATTACAAACATTTTAGGAATTTGAAAACACAAAGGTGGTGGCTATAGCCAATTGGCCTCGTGAGACCGTCCTGATCTCGCAAGCTCCAGTTTTCTACTCACAGATCAGTCTGGCATCTTGAGATAGAGAAAATTTGGAGCCGTTCGCAAAACGACCGACCAATCAGCGTTGGTTTTGAGGCGGGTTTAGGTGTGACGCAATGAGAAGCGACATATTATTCCTAGACAAAAACACATACTGTACATGCACCTATAAATTCAGCACAACACTTTTGTAATAGCATGTTCTACTTTCTACTTTTTCAGTGCATATTGTAAACTTAATCCTGGCACTAATGTTTTGATGGCCTCTGACCTTAGTGTCATAGCAACCTCCTGGACGTGGTCTCCTTGGTCTCAGGTCGTTACGGCAACAGATGGTTTTACATGGATGGCCCTTGGAGTAGGGGTCTCTCTTGTAGTCTGTAACAGAATGTTTTATGTGCATTTTGTGTCACATCTCTAAAGCCCTTTGAGTTCAGGAAAAGATAGAAAATGTGATTAATGCAAGAGTTATTGCTTCACCTACTGTTGTATCTCATGATGAATTTGAGGGAGCCAATGTCAGACACCTTGGCCTGGTCCCTGCGGAGGATTTTGGCTCGGGGACAGAGGTCGTAAGAGAAGTCCTGTCCGTATCTCTTCCACATCACACCGTACCCACTCAGGTTGTAGATTTCAACATGAAATGGTATGTTGTAGGATGGCCAGTAACCTGCCAAATGTAGCATACTGACGGTGGAGGTTGTCCAGACACATTACTACCTAAAACAGCCATCCTGTAGCCTGACAAGCCAGACCCACATCAAGATGTTGGGTCTGGGAACTCACCATTGACGGGGCTCAATCCTAGGGGCGGGATAAACGGTTGTCTTTCAAATTCCCTCTGCACGCAATAGGATAGCACTACAACCAGGCAGAGCAACGAAGAAGGTAGAGAAGCTAGTTGATGGATTAAACTTTTGCCGTATCCGGTCGGCAGAACTCCGAACACATCTGTGCTGTTCTTTGTTCTTTTCTCAAAGAAAAGCTTAACTCCAAGTCTTCCAGAAGACCGCTGTTCCCAGCAGCAGAAACCATAAGCCCGCCCACCGACTCTATA
The DNA here is from genome assembly GCF_004354835.1 of Perca flavescens. NCBI lineage: Eukaryota > Metazoa > Chordata > Actinopteri > Perciformes > Percidae > Perca > Perca flavescens. The sequence goes on along the minus strand of NC_041351.1, from coordinate 20,142,955 downwards.
CACGATGTGATTGGCCTGACCAAAATTTGTTTTTTCCAGCTTGCAAGCCAACGGAGAATGCCTAGACCCCCCCTGGCTGCAAAATAAATTTGCTGCAACTAGGGTGTGTCTAGATTTCTAGGCTGGCCATCCTGGGTCAAAACTGAACAATCTACAGTATATAGATATGTTTGTTTCTCACCTTTGCGTAAAACTTGAGTCTGATCAGAGTGCATCACCTTCCCGGGAATCTGCTCCACCACAGTCAGAGCTCCATCCGTGATACTGTGACCCAGAGAAACCCTGCTCAGGTCCACCACCATGTACTGGCTGTTATATGTACCTAAAATACAGAGGAGGGGGATATGCTCGGTTTCCTGCCTTTACAGACACAGATAATCCCCATGGGTCAGTATCACCTAATACTAAAAGGACTTTTCTAAACAGTTTTGCATGTTTTAACCACACACGTTTTACACATACTTTACATATCTGCTTGCCACTTCCCTAAGCAAAGTGAGTTTTCTATGGCAGGCAGTGGTTTCACTAAAATCCACCTGGAGAGACTTTTAATAAATAGGTCAACCATCACAGTGAACAATTTGTTGTCTTTATTATTATTATTGGTCACAATAACCACATGATTGTGTGGTACTACAGTTGCGAGCAGAGATCAGCTTCAGAACTGCCCGTGCCGCCACTTTTCTAGGATACTCTGACAGCTGAGATGTGAAGTTGCTTAAAAGGAGCTGTTGTTGTTGTTGTTGGAAAAGAAATACAGAAGAAAGAAGAGTCTACAGCCACGCTAGCAGCGCTGGGTGGCTGCTTTGTAACCTTCTGTGCTTTGAACTAAAAGGTTACGTCAAGTATTGGATGAATTAAAAAGATTTGACCTGCTGGTGGCACTAAATGAAATGTCACAGGATTACCAAAGTCAGTAGGCTTCATCCTCTGGGGACTATGAATATCTGCATACAGTGTCACTGAAATCCATAAAGCCATATCCAATAGTTGTTGAGAAATATTTTAGTCTGTACCAAATTGATGGACCGACTTCCTAGAGCTGTGCTGCTAGTCTGGCTAAAAGTTCCTAAAGCAGGCTGCTGAACAGGAAGGTTAAGCAGCACAATCATCCAAATATCAGATGTCAACGCATCCTTGAACACACCAACAGGTAAACTAACCCTAACTCTGTATTGACTTTATCCCAACTTTCTAGAAATAAGGAAATCGATCCTAAAACTTACTTTAAACTATGCATGAACATTACATACAAAACATACATGACTTGGACCCAAAACAAGCCAATCCACCACAACACCAGGGTATTAAGAGGTTTTAAGGGGCAGAAGGAAAAGACAAACTGTGTGTAAACATTGTTTTAAAATCCCGGAGATGGTCCAGTGGTGAAGGACGCAGACTGGGGACCAAGGGATGTGGATTTGAAGCCCGCCTAAGGTACAACACACAGGAAATGTTTGTGATGAATGGATGTGGTTTCATTGGTATGAGGAATTTTCAACATGCAAATTTCCAACATTGATTTCAACTTGCGAATTTCCAGCATCGATTTCAACATGCAAATTTTCAACATCGATTTCAACTTGCGAATTTTCTACATGCGAATTTCCAACATCGATTTCAACTTGCGAATTTCCAACATCGATTTCAACTTGCGAATTTCCAACATCGATGTCAACTTGCGAATTTCAGGACTTGCGATGCAAATTTCCAACATCATTTCAACTTGCGAATTATCAAATTAAATTTGTTTAAAAACGTATCACTTTACATTTTTTAAGTCTGCATGCTGCTCAGTGGAAATTATTAAAGTATTACACCCCTTAACATATACATAATAACATTACAGGCAACTGCACTTTGTGTCATATCAACACAGAAAGAGAGATGATTAATGTTAAAGAGCCTATCCTCCCCCAAGAAACGCTCCCAATGGTTGTTTGTTCAAGCAGCAATTACGACCTATATTACCATTAATAGTGACCATGCCCTCTAGTGGCCATAGTAGTTATGACGTTATACGTCTTATAGTGACGTATAAGAGCACCAAATTTCCTTGTAAGGCGGCATGTTGGGGTGGTGAATGGGTCAAACAAACAGGACTTCACCCAGGAGACCGGGGTTCTGTTTGAATATATAATTAAAAAATGTTTTAACTTAACGAACTGAATTACATTCAGCACCACATGCGTAACTGGAAGTGAATTAATGTCTGATTCAAACAAACAGGACTTTCACCCAGGAGACCGGGGTTCATGTCTTTATCTAAACTTAAATAGGTCGTTATTGTGCCTTAACCTAACCAAATTGTCTTTCACAACGTTAAAGATGTGTTTAAAACCAATGTGGTTCTCTGGTTTAGATTTACGGTTGTAAATATTTTAACATGCTGCTTTTTGGATGCTTTTATATAGACCTTAGTGGTCCCCTAATACTGTATCTGAAGTCTATTTCCCGAAATTCAGCCTTGGTACAGACTTACAGCCACTAGAGCCAGTCCCACAATGAGCTTTCCTTAAGATGTGCCATTTCTGTGTCTGTAGCTTTAAATGCTATTGAGAGGAGAGGGGGGGGAGGGGCAAGGTGGAGGGTGGGGGTGTGGCCTTGACCAACTGCCACTTTTGGTGCGTTCTTTTTGTCTTGTAATCGCTACTAGTAGCTCGAGTGTGACGTCACATCCATGTCGGAAAATTAATAACCGTGGGTTGTTGCGTTCTTTTTGTCACACAATACTCTTAGTCGGAGAAAAGATGGATTTTTGTAACATTTTTAGTAACATTTAGGATTCTATTCACCCAATTATTGACATATTACACAAATATATTTCACAGTTTGATACATGAAAATTACGTTTTGATTAACGTTAACGTTGGGCTACTGCTCTGCTTTCTGCTCAAGACTCGGCTTAAAGCCATTGTTGTCATATAGCGACCAAGTGTCTCTAGCCAATTTCAGCTGCACAAGCTACAAAATAACTAATTAGGCGGTATTTAACTCCTAATAAGACTGTAGCGACATGCCTATGGGTAGCAGTATACAGTGCTATGTGTACAACTTCTTCATTTGGTTACAACAAAGACAAAAGTGCTTAAAATTGTTGAAAACCCCAATGTTTACTACGTGTGATGCACGACGTAGCCATCTTTGAAAGTGATCTCGGGGTCCTCTGAGTTTAGACGACTTGACGAGTCGTATATACGACCTCGGTGGCGTTCTTTTTGCAACTTCCGGTTCGTAACTCCGGAAAACAACTCGAAAACAATCGACTTTGGTGGACAAAAAGAACGCACCATTTGCTTGTTTGAAAGCCATGATGTCTCTCTCTTTCTCATGGGTGGACCAAATTCTCTGGGCGGGGCAAAGCAGAGAACATGGAGGCAACCTTGCTCCTATGACCTCATAAAGAGCAAGATTCCAGATCGGCCCATCTGAGCTTTCATTTTTTCAAAGACAGAGCAGGATACCCAGGGCTCAGTTTACACCTATCGCCATTTCTAGCCACTGGGGGATAGGCAGGCTGGGGGAACGCATATAAAGTGAAATTTTTATGCCATGGGACCTTTAAACCTAATACTTTATTGAATTGAAGTTCCAACTTTCTAGAGGGAAGGAAATCAGTCTTAAAATGTACTTAAAGTATGCATGAACATAAAACATACATGATCTGTGCCAAAACAATCAAAACCACCACAACACAAGGGTGACTACAGTATATCTAATAAAAGACCAATTATCTAGGTGCATTGCTATTAGTGTATGATGGGCACAGGAAAACCAACATGCACAGTCTTGCATGTGCCTGAGGGATCTGATACGAGAGGAAGAAACACGACAAACTTCTGGAGTTACCGAATTGCACAGAGAATAAATTCTAAATCCTAACCCAGGCCACCACAACAGTTTGGCAGGACGGGGAGAGTATGAGAGCGGAGCTACTGGGAGATGGCAGGACTGTCTCAAGAACACTTTGTCCTTTTCTCCTATGCCTCTCCCATAGCAACATGACGTGAAAGATCATGGCAGCTGGCTAATTACCAAAGTTTAATGTAATGAGAAGGATGGTCTGTTTGCAAGTCTGTTAAATATCTATGGAAACTTGACATAGCCAGTGGTTTAGTTCCTGAAATGTCTCTGTTGGATAGATTGTCATGATATTTGGTACAGACATTTATGTCCCCCTCAGAATTAATTGCAATAACGTTGGTGATTCCCCGACTTTTTGTTATTGGATATATTTGGATTGTTTATTTAAATTGCACTTGTGTATAGTCTGTATGCAGCTTCTATGCATCGACACCTGGTAGGCTACTGTCAGCTAGCACTCAGTAGTCATGCATTAGTAGTTTGTCAGAGTGTGTTATGGAGTTAACATTTTAATACCTGGAAGGATTTAAAGGTTTAAAACAGATTATTTTCAATTGAAGAAAGAAAATCCTTATATGTGTTTAAAAAGTACGTAAGAACTGTTCTCACTCTGGTCCGTCTATGCTCTGGTTTTAAACAACTCCCCCCTTGCCTCACATCAACAGGAATTCACCTGAGTTGTATTTGGAGAAGATGTGCGCCCACTCCTCTCCGCTGTGCGCCAGGCTGTTGGCCAGGCGGACTCTCTGCCAGGCCAGCAGGCTGTGAGGGTCCAGCTGGGAGAACAGAGAGACGTTGAAGACACCGATGGAGGTCTGAGTCATCAGCAGGCCGCTGCCAAGCAGGTAGAAGTCATCCAGAGACACCAGGAAGCCTGGAAGAGGGGTTAGGAGGATGAAGGGTAGAGGAGGGAGTGAGGGGACAAGGTTTTAGGACAAATAATAGCAATGGAATGTTTGAGATCACTTATTATCCTCAACTACAACCTACAGCTTGCATGTAGCTGTCTACCAGCAACTTAAACAAAATTTGAAAAGTTTTAGCCAGGCTAGCAGTTTACCGCTAACACGTGTATATTTATATTACTATTGCTACATACAGGAAGAATAAATACTTCTTTTAATATTTATGCTACTACCATTATATTACAATTACTAGTATGTCTATTAGTACTAATTCTGATGCTGGTACTATTAAAGGTCCCATATTGTAAAAAGTGAGATTTCTTTTTTGATTATAAAGCAGGTCGAGCTGCTATATAAATACTGTGAATCAAACTGCTCAATCCACAGAGTACTCAGAGAAGGTGCCTTTAAACAACTTCCGTACAGTTGTGATGTCACAACTATACTATATATAGAAAGTGCTGCTACAGTGCCGTTACAGTCATTCCCCGTCTGCAATGACGGTGCAGAGACTCCTAGAGCGCAGAAGACCTGGAAAACGCTGACCAATCAGAGCAGACTTGGCTTTTTCTGGAGAGGTTCTTATAGAGACAGGAGCTAAAACGGAGCACTTTTGACAGAAGGTGAATACAGACAGTATTAGAAAAATAATGTGCTTTTTTAACACTAAAAGCATTTAAACGTCCAGTGTGTAACGTGTTTAGTTGTTCATTATCAAAATCTGTGTTACCCGTTCACAAACTTGTCCTTTTTTATGATATATATATATATATATATATATATATATATATATATATATATATATATATATATTACCACCACCATCAATTCCAAGTATTCCTTTTGGCTTGAAATTTTACATTTGCATTTGCATGAACTGGGGTAGATGCTCCATATTCATGCGCCATCTTGAAATACGTTAGCCGGTAAGGGACATACAGGGCATACTGCTCAGACTTTCGCGTTTTTCGCTGTCCCGTGATAAACTCACAGGTGCTGCTAATGTTGCTAGTGGGTATCGTAGCTTCCCGGCCCCGGCAAGTTTGAAGGAGGAACCATGGAGGACCACACGTATTCAAAATCCAAATTTCAGGAACAGGAGTCTCCTTCTTTGCCCAGAAAAAGAAAAAGGATATTGGAAAGAGCAAGAAGCGTGAAGGCTACCGTAGCTGTAATACGTACTTTGAACTGCGTGGCGCAAGAGAGTTGATTGCGATATATGATCTCAACGCTAGATGGGAGAAATTCCTACACATTGGACCTTTAAACATGTTCTAGTAGAAATCCAAAATACAAGTATGAACCTGAAAATGAGCGTAACATAGGACCTTTAATAATACATTTACAGTACTGCTGCTGTTATCAATAATATAAATCATAGGCAGAGGAATATGTCCACTACCCTCACTTTCACCTCTACATAAAGTATTTGTATGGCATTTATTCTTGTTCTGTTGGCCTTGACCTGCTGTGTGTGCTAAATGTTTCACATTGTCAGAGAGAAAGCAGTTTAGGAAGGCTGCAAGGGTCACACATCACCTCCAGTGGCAGGGGTGTATTTCATCTCCTCGTTTTTAATATAGTGAAATGATATCCTTGGCCTGCCGGCCTCTAAAAATAGTGCATTAAAACCACTTGTGTTCTGATAGCAATGGAGCCTGTAAGAGGATTTTTATGGCCTGGACCACTTGGCAAATCTTTGCCCACAAAATTACTCCACCTCCTTTGACTTGACAGTGAAGGGATAGATTTCATCACGGCTCTGTTTTGTACACACACTGCAGGTGGATGTCTCCCCGTCACTGACTAAGCTGTGTGCTAAGCAGGAGAATTACTTTCAGTAGAGAATGTACGTTGAGGATTTGGTATAAAGTCCTTGTTGTCAGTGTTTATATTTTCCAAGATGAAAATGAAATTGTGTGGATTAAGGACAAGCACAATTCAGAGCTTTTACAAGATAACAGCTTGCTGTACTGTTGGTTGACAAACCCTACTGTTCAAAATGCAGGTCATGTATGCAGGTCATGTACAGACTTATACAAGCTGTCAATCTCACTTTTGCCTACTTAACTTATGCCATGTCGTTTGATGATTTATTACAATATAGTCCTGTGCAGTTCATATGTGTGATACCGTACTTGTGCGAGTGTGTGTGTGTGTCTGTGTGTACCAGGGTAACTGCTGAACGACATCTTTCCAGTGGCGGTGTGTGTGTCAGACACCCTGAAGTCCCAGTGTTTATAGATACGCATGGTGGCTGCATACGTATACCAGCTAGAGTGGCCAAAAAGCAGGTTCTCAAAGCCGGGCAGCACCTTGGACACAGAGGAGGGAGAGAGGGAGGGTTGTGCTAGTTTTTTGTCTGACGTCAATAAAACAATGGACTGGTTAGGTCACTCTTGAATGAATTTCTCAATTCCCAATACTTTGGTTTATGACCAAATACCTGCAGAACGAATGACATTCCCACCAGCTGTACTTTGTGTTTAGTGCTAATTAGAAAATGTTAGCATAATAACACCATTAAGGTCGCTGTAATCAAATTATTTTAAAACCAAATAATATAGTATTTCTGACAGCACTCACTCAGTGTCCTCATTCCATTTGCACTTTGTTTTGCCAAAATGAGCGTAAGTGAAAGAGAACATATCCTCCTCCCAATGGCCTTTCGCACTCACGCACTCCAGAAGAGAAAAACCCCATGCACAAGGACCCACAATAAATCGAATTAGCCGTTGAGGCTTCCCAAGTTCTCCCCTTTCAGCTCAAGCCAAATGAGCTTGGCCTAACCTTGATGAGAGCAGTGCAGTGGCCCATTCCTGGCATCCTGAAAGTGCCGGCCCCTGTGGAGGAGTTGGAGCGAGGCGTCAGAGCTGGGACGAGGTCCAGGAGGTCGCCAACCCCATTCAGAAACTGCAAGGCGAATGCTGAGAGAGGCTGGGAGGAAGTTGGAAGTGGCAGAGATGAATGAGATGATACTGTGACAACTCTCTCACCGTCTCTCCAACACACTAACACACACACACACACACCTCTCTGTGTTTGCTTTTGGCCCACTGTGCAGCTCCAGCGTGGAGTCCGTCCAGCTGGGCCAGGATCAGTCCCAGATGCTGCCACAAGGGCTCGCTGTATCTCCTCAGTCTCACCTGCTCTCTGGCCCACTGGTCCTGCTGGCTGTGGAACATTCAGAAAGCTGAGAGCCACTTTGGGCTGTTTCTTTTACTAATTAGTGCATTTGGCTGCTTCTCAAATCTGCTGCCTGATTTTGTTGTGCATCTAAATTCCTAATTACGACAATCACTGCATGCACGAATGTCATTTTTGCATTTAGCATAGACTAGTGTTTGGCAATACTGGCAAAGCTGACAATATTTCATCAATCAACATCTTGCCCACCAAGAAACCTATTTAGGCCTCTGAAAAAGCATTAGACATGATAGCTCTTCATGAAAACTCTGAATAATTAAACTCTCCTTGCTTGCATGTTTTATTGTTTCTCTGTAGCTAAAGAGAGGAACCTCTGGAACAGTATATTAAGAATAAACACGATAAAGACATGATAAAGCCATTATTAGACCAAGTTCTGGTTTAATCACAGTGTGAGCCATGAACGTGATCAGATGAGACTGTACCTTAAAAACCTTTTCAGGGGATTCAAAACCTTCTCATCCTTCAGGAGTTGAGGGTACATGTTGGAGTAATGACTGAACATCTGTCTGCAGAGGAAGAATTAGAACAACTGGACTGTAATCCAATTCATTAAACCAATGATGCAATGTGCATCATTGGTTTTAAAAACAATTAATTAAAACATTAAAACAATGTGCAGTAAACATATTTCAGCTTTATACATACAATTGGCATTTGTGTTACATTTTATGAAGATGTACAACAGCTAGCGTATTTTTTACATTCCTTTTTCTTTTGTTTTTTTGATTATGAGTACTCTTCTAATACTTACACATATTCAACACCCACAGGCATTAGCCTATGGAGACTGATCACTGAAATTATGCTGATTGGCCCTGACTGAGACTTCATCATTATGGGGGATGACATGTTTATTTATGAGCATGCCCTTGAAAAGAATATATTTTGTTGAATTTTCTGATTCTGATTCAATATCTAGAGCACAGGCTTGAATTGACAATGTATGTAGGTGATTTTGTCCATTGATAGAAAACTACAGGTGACTTCACTCTTCACTCTGTATTTGCAGTTCACTACAAGACCTGCAACACTCACCCAGCAGTGAGATAACCTTCCAGGTACCCAGCCAGGAAGAAGGTGGTCTCATCTTCCTGTGTGATCCCTCCATGACCTGCGCAGATCTCCAAGACGCCCCATCCAGAGAGGAGCAGAGTGTCATTGAAGTAACCATAAGCTCCCCCCTCTGTCTCCATCACCCCCTCCTTCAGGATCACACTTTTCTGGGCACCATCCCAGTACACAGTGGCCTCTTGGAGCTCTACCATTATAGGAGGGTGGACAGGGTTACAGGGGTTGAGGTTGGATAACACACATTATGTTACATAATGTCATGACACCAATAGAATGAACCATTAGGAAAATACAGCTTATAAATAGTCTAAAAATAGTACATATTATCATATGTTGCTCTTTAAAGACTAGCACAAGGGTTCAAATTGATTTGTGTAGTTACTTGGACATACAGGTAGAATAGATAATAATTTAGCTTACTATTTGTATTTGAAACTAAATCCAATTTATTGTATATAGTTTGTACAAGGTTTTCTCCCAGTAAACATAGAATGTATAAAATAAGAAAATACATGAATAAAAAACAACAACAATTTAAATAATAATATGTCAAATAGAATGGTATAGTGACGAGCAGAGTAGAACTAAGTTTGCATTATATAACGTTGGGTGCCACCATGATCTGTAGGCTATCCGTTTGTCACACGCGATTTCTACGTAAACAAACAGCTTTTTTTCAATAGTAGGTTTAATTTAGTTGTATTGGATTTAAAATAAGATTCCGTTATGTTTGAATACACTGCGGAAACGTTACTTACGGTAAGTTTGCACTGATGCAGCCAAAGTGCTCAGCAGTACGCACAGTTTGATGCTCTGTTTCTCCATGTCTGTCAGCTGATTTTATCTCAAAAGCCGATGAAGCGCTGTTTTTCGGATGCTGGTAATTTTAATTGCTTGAAACATTTCTCGTCATCGTCATCATCGTTGTTCATCAAAAACAAAAGCTTTCACTCAAAGCAAAAATAATCACCCCAGATGGGACTCGAACCCACAATCCCTGGCTTAGGAGGCCAGTGCCTTATCCATTAGGCCACTGGGGCAGTATATGAGAAGGGCGGGGTCACGGTTATTTGTATTACGAAGACCCAATGTTTTTTCGGTCTTAACTATAGAGTACGTATTTGTATCGCTTAAAACCTCAGTCTTGACAAGCTAAGTTTCTGAAACAATATTTTTTTCATTGCTTTCTCTAAATACACAAATTATTGGAAAGGCCGGGTGACGCGATCACCATGGTGATGCGCTTACGTCTAACGGATGGTTCCATTATCTCCTACCAATAGGGGTATATTAGGTTATCCTTATGCGACTTTGACTATTCAAATATGCATACAAGGTCCAACGTACAAGATTCAAGGGCCGAGTTACATTTTATATGTCGTAAACTTGCTGGTGTTGGCAAATCCCTTCCAATTGCTTTATATTAAAGCCGTGCAATATTTCAGAGTGTTGTCTATTTTACCCAAATGGAACCTTCTTACTTGCGCAGTAGCAGCAAGTATGGCTTTGTTTGGAGAGAAATAGTTTAAACCACCACATTAAGAATTTAAATACATAGTCTGTATGGAGGTAAATATATAAGATTCATATTGTTGGTGACAAAACAACTACTAACCCACCTGTGAGGCAGTCTACACGTTTCAATAAAATGTCAGGTATGAGTAGCTAGCGTGTTAGCCACCTAGCGTTAGCTCGGTAATGTACCATTAGCTGCGATCGTATACATAGCTATGAGCAACGCTAAACACAGTTACTGTGGCTACGTGATACTGCTCCCTATAAAATACTAATGCTACCATTGGTGTACCATCTTTTATAAAGGACCTTAAGAAATCACTCAAGATGCCGCTCTTTGGAAACACATTTAGTCCGAAGAAGATTCCACCTCGCAAATCTGCATCTCTGTCCAGCCTTCACACGGTGAGTTTAGTGAACTTACTTTTATTTGGCAACATCATTTGCTAAAGGTAAAGCCAACACTCGTATATCTCATTGATTCCTTATTTTATATATACTGGTCCCTTAAGAGGATATACAGAGAGATCAACAAAAGCAAATGATTTCTATAACGTGTTTTGAGACAGCTGAGGTGTAGTTGTGAAAAAGGGGCTGCAGCTCAACATTGTGAGTTATTGTTTATTTGGTGTGCATGCAGACTGATCTATTGGTTGTTGTTTTTTTTACCCCTGAATCTCTTTTAGTTGGATCGTTCAACAAGAGAAATAGAGCTAGGTCTTGAGTATGGACCTCCTGCAATGAACCTTGGCGGTCAGAGTTGGAAATTTGAAGAGGGACAGTGGATATCAGGTAATGAGTTGGAACTGCTTCTACGGTTTTTAAGTGCAGAGAACCTTCCCATGGTGATCAATCACTGTTGGTCTCTGAATGGCCAAAACCTATTTCTCTGTCTTTGTTGAAACAGAATCTGGTGGGAATGCGTCTGGTAGGGAATTGCAGCGGCTTAAGAAAAGAAATGTACAGCTGGAGGAAGAGAACAATCTCCTGAAACTTAAGATTGAAGTCCTCCTGGACATGGTAAGAACTCCACAGCTTTGATGATGCCCTTAACGTTCTCAATTGCATTAACCATGCAATATGAAAGTTTATTTTTGCCTCATTTTCAAATGTATTTTAGGAAGATGCAGTGACTTTGGATAAACCTATGGTTTTCATGTATAAATGGACAAATGATATTAGGCATTTTTGGACCAGGGGAACGTTTTGATTATTCTATCCGCAAGAACAACAAATGATTGTTGTTCTTAGAAAGCCGTTTTGAAGGCCTTTTTTCGCTCCTACTTCAAAGCAGGCTTTCTCCCAGCACAAGAGGAAATTTGTATAGTCATTGGTCCAGACATGAGTGTACGTCGATGATTGATCACATGAGCTAATGCAGCACCAGCAACAGCCATTTTAACCGCTAGCTAAATAGCCAGCTGCTAAAAGATTACAATTCAACAACTTAATGCTTGAGCTACATGCTTTTGTCACAACATAGTGTAGCAAGTATGACGGAATTAGCTAAGTTAGCTTGCTAGCCTGCTAATTCCACCATATTAAGGACCTGTACGTACGCCTCCACGACACTGAGGCGGGAAAAAATTGTAGCCGGTCCCTCTCACCCCGGACACAAACTGTGTAAGGTGTGAACCTCTCCCCTCTGGCAGGAGGCTGCGGTCCATCAGGACCAAAACCTCACGCCATAAAACCAGTTTCTTCCCCTCTTCAGTCAGCCTCATCAACAAGGCCCCGGACATCCACTGACACTGACTCTCCTACCCCCATCCCTAGTGCACTGACCTTCATTCTGGACTATACATCTGCCCATTGCACATACTACATATTTTTGGCATTGTGCACTCAACCCATTCAGCCTCCTTTTTCTTACGCTAAACCGCTATTTTGCTATTTGTTTCTGTTTCTGTGTTTATTTCTTATTTATATTTAATATGCTTGTGTATGTATGCAACATTCATCAAGACAAATTCCACGTAGGTGTAACTTACTGTGGAAATAAACCCTTTTCTGATTCTGATTTTGATACTTTCATGTTACCCCAGTTAATGAAAATGAGCCAAACGGCAGGCTAATAGTCAGCAGTAGTCGGGCGCTCCACCTCACTCCCCGCCGCTTACTTTGTCAGTAGGGCAGCAGACGGTCTCTATAGCTAACTAGCCAGCTCCGCAGACGGACAAGCTAGCTAGCTCACTGTCTGCCAGTGGCGTGGAGTGAGGCTGACCAAATTGGCCTGCTCACTTCACTTCAGCGTTCTCGGTAAACCTCCACAGTGGGCAGTTCCTTTTAGGCAGTCCCCAGAACCGTTCCAAAAATGCCTATTATCTTCCTTTAGGCTGCATGGTGCTTGCAACATAGGTCTAAACACTGCCTGTATTTATTGTAAAAGCTTGCTTCATACATTTTAATTGTGCACTTAATTACCAGTTCAATTGTAATTTAGTTTCTTACCAAGTCTGTTGAATAACTGATATTTAATCTTTCCCTTCTAGTTGACAGAGACTACCGTAGAGTACCACATGATAGAGAAAGAAGTGCAGGATATAAAGACTCAACATCGAAGGAAGAAATGACAATCTGATCCGATGCCTTCATCACAGGAAATCTTCTTCATTCTCAGTTTGAAGTTTGTTGATATAAAAAAAGTGGTACTTTGTTTTTAGTTTTTTTTTTTTTTGCTCATAAGTAAGTTTTCACATAATTAAAAAAACATAGGGTCTCGGCCCTACTTGTTTATTTGGAAAAGCAGGGGCACGTTTAATCCGGTTCAATCTTGAAACGGTGCACAACAAGCTTTGAGGTATGTTTTCTCTCGTTTGGTGGGTGTTTCCCAATCAGCAGAGACGTGTATGTAAACTTGTGGTAATAAAAATGCAGTGCACTTGTGCATGCGGCAGGGTGTTGAATGCACCACCATTTCAGTTTAAATAAACGTTTTGCTATGTCTTGTCAGGTTTGAACATGCCCCCGGTACCCCTTGATCTGATTTAGTGACTACTTTTATTTGTTCTGTCCTGCATTTGTAACTGTAAATCTGAAACAACTGTGGACATCTTTGTTCAATACACAGCATCATTTCTACATCTTTTACATCTGTATTGCAAGTGTTGGTCGACGTTTTCAATATTTTTTCTATTAAGTGTATTTTCTATTCAGTTTCAAATTAAATTAATCACAGAGTGTGCATTTTTTTTATTCACATTATTGAGAATTTTACTGTAACCATTAATTGGACTGCTACTTTGTTGAGTCAAAACTAGTGACACATTCAAAAGAAGACAAGGATAAATCTGAGTTCCGCAGACTGAGCAATAATGCTGCCATAAATAATCCTGGTTTATTCTTGACTTTGGGAACAGGATTTTGACAAATATCTTATCTCAAGGTCCACTTACTAGCTTTTGCAGAGCTTTTACTTGCAACTCAGGAAAGCAAAGTTTTTTTTTTTTCATTACGAGATCGTGATCATGTAATGTATCTACTTAGTATTGGTTTTATACCGACCAGGATAGAAAATCTGGTGTGTTGATCTTCTGCATCACTAATATTTGTACTACACGCAATATACTATGATGCAACTATCATATCTCTGTCCCTTGTGAAATGTAGTTTAGGATTTCAATTTCTTTGTGTAAGAATGTATTTATATTAGAATTTATTTTATAGTAGAACTGAGCATTGATAATAGTGTGTATTCAAAATGGGTTCATGTCAGTCAAAGGTACGGCCTTTTATAAAATAGTTTTACTCTCTAGGTAATTGGTGTTAATCTAGGACTCTACTTAATCTGGATAGTTGAAACAAAATGAAGAAATTGATGGAAGAAGAAGAAGAAGGGTAATTGGTGGATATACATGTCAGTCAAATGCGCAGTGCAGCCATTGGTTGAATAGTCCTAACTGCGCAGGCGCATGCTATCGTGAGTTATTGCAGCGTTTGCGGTTGTGCTTCGGACAGCGGGAGAGACGAAGTAGTTTCTAGTCTTTTTCAGCACTTTAAACCGCCTGTTTTGTTTGTACTACTGTCAGATTATTTCGCGATATAGTAGCGGACTTGATCTGTATACACATCACTTTTAATAATGCCACGGGGCGGTAAGTGTTAATATTCAAATAAATGTAACATGCTAATGTTCAGCAAGCTAATTCTAGCTAGCGAATTGTTAGCTACAGTAGTATAAATTCCCGTTGAACTCTCACATGCTTAGCTTTTAGCATGCTAACCGGTTAGCACAGTGTATTTGCGGGTATGAGCGACTCAGGAAAGATACACAATGTACCAATAGTGAATAATGAATGCCTTCACACGAACACTTGTTGGTAATTTCAGAATCTGAACGGTTCGAATGGTTCGATTTCTGGCCATATTAGTTCAACGTTATCCGTCAGCACCATGTGCACAACAGGAACGTTAACGTTAGACCGCTTTACGTAAACATTTATTTGAATTCCTGGTAGATAGCTAACTGTTATCACTATCACCAGATGTGTCCATACGTATTTTGTTAAAGTACTCCATAGCTTTGTATCTGGCTGTTTTTGCTGTCACGTCGTCATAACACTCAACTAGCCATGGCATTTACCGTGAAGGTAGCTGGCCCTCGGTGTACGTCATGGGTGACTGCAATTGGCACCACACAGACACACTATCGCTGTCCCTATTCACACTTTGCAAATAGCTTTAGAACTTCAATGTAGAATTCTAATAACAGGTCTAAACTGTATTGGGATCTTATCATCCAGACCTGGTTAGTAACGGATGTACATAAAAACAGCAACACCTGCTGCGCCACACGATCCAATATTGCACCATCGCAAAGTCTTGAATGACGAAATGGTTATAGTGTCTAGTCCGGTCCTCTCAGTATGAACAAAAAGCGTCACCAAGACTGTATTCATTCAATACCCACATATTTAATCACATTAGAAACAAAATCCCTTTATTCTTAATCGTCACACACAACTAAACGTACAATGTAGTGAAATTCGATCTTTGCGTTTAACCCATTCTAAGCATTAGGAGCAGTGGGCACATAGGTATACAACGCCTGGGGGGAAGCATTACTTTGTAAAGCTGTTAGTGTTGTTGAGTTGATGTAACATGAATGCAAATATGTCCCTGTACTGAAAACGATTCCATCAACTTTGCAATTGACAACTTGTAGAATGGACACACTTCAAAAACAGTTGGATACAGTTGATTTGGCAGTAACAACTCTTACAACTGTGTTACAGGGAAAAGAGGCCACAAGGGCAGGGGGAAGCAATTCAGCAACCCTGAGGAGATAGACCGACAGATGAAGGCACAGAAAGAGTTGGTAAGTGAAAGATCTTTTGTGGCAGACATGGTGTTACTTTCAAACCAGAGGGCTATTTCACAAAACCAAGATAAGGGATTGAGCCGGGGTTTCCCAGTTATCCTGGCTCACTTTAGCCTTGACTTGGTTTCACAAAAGCAGATATGTATTCTTTACAGCCCAGCCTGCTCCCGACCAGGCTAACAGCCAGGATTTATTAATCCTGGAGCCGTTTCTGTTCATTCATCAGTGGTTTTACCCTATTGTTATCAGCATGCATTAAAATACATGTGCATGTTGCTGTTCAGTTAAGCACCGTAATTATTTAAAGTTTTGACCATTATTTTTTTTATAATTATTTGTCATTGTTACGGTTATATTGCTGAATTAAGACTGCTGTTAATATTGTTAGAAGTTTGGAGAATATATTATGGCAGTTTCCAAATGTGTTACTAAGGTCAATATATAAAGTGCTGAACATGTGTTTCTATAGTGGACCAATGCACCTTCAATTATTTTAGTTGGATACATTTTTTTGTTGTTGTATTTAACAACAAAGGTTTCAATAAATTGGCATTCTTAGCACACCCTTTGTGTTGTCCAGTAAACTAGGACTATAATTTGGAAGGATTGTACAATTATAAAAACCTATCCTAATTGTACAATCCTCCTTAATTATTATTATAGTTCAATGAACCAGTATCTATCTAGTGTAGACTATACTGTACATTCAGGTAACAGGTAGAGGACACCCCAACGGTTTTTGACCTTAAATTTAGCTGGGGGGAAATAACTGAGTATACTGTTAAATTCATGTTTACAGTGCGCATTATATTTATCACTTAATTTATAGTATATGTGTGTGTGTGTGTGTGTGTGTGTGTGTGTGTGTGTATATATATATGTGTGTGTGTGTATATGTATGTGTATATGTATGTGTATATGTATATATATATATATATATATATATATATATATATATATATATATATATATATATATATATATATATATATATATATATATATATATATATATATATATATATATATATATATATATATGAGAAAGCAAAGCATATAACATGTAAAGAAGGAAACTTGCTCTTAACTGGAACCATTCAGTAAATCATTTGCAAACAGTTGTATGCTTTGCAGTGGAAGTTATTATGACCTAGGCAATTTATATTTTAGCCCATGAGAGACAGAGTGAGAGCTATTTCTGCATCATATTCTAGCGTTGTAGAAAATTGATCTTCATGGTAAATCTCCTGAGTAACATTATCTTGTGCTTACTTTTAAGGCAAAGAGTACAACTGTTCATTTGTGCAAATGATTAGTAGCCTAACTCCTTGAATGGTATGATCATGACTGTTTGAATACAGAGCAGTGGTCAGTAAATGTATACCGTATATTTAGGCTACTTCTACATTCAGTCGTTCCGTGATCGTCTGCCACGCTTTCTCTCGCTGTTTCATTACAGCACCCGTGTTTCTTTTTTTACAAATAATGTGTTTCACTTTATCATACTTCTACAAGAGGCTGCTGCTCACTCTGTATAAAGTATGAACAATGCATATTCTCCATTTTAGCATCAGTAAATCTGTTATCGACCTTGCGGCCTGTTAAAGAAAGCCGTGAACGCGCATCACAAATATCCAAATTACTATTGCTCCTCCTCAGCCTGGCTCGACCTAGTCGCTGCACAGATTACACTAGGTCAAGCTTCGCTTTATCGGTTATCCCGGATTTATAAATTCTGCTTTTGTGAAACAGCCCCCACGTCTGGTGTGATTAAATGTGTATGTTTACAGGATGAAAATCCTGGTGCCGAGAAGGTGGACTCTGCCGATTCTGAGGAAGAGAGCAGCAGTGACGACGACACTGAGGTGAGTGAGAGCGGGGATGTAATGTTGCCTTGGTCTAGAACTTGGTGGGGTTGAAGGACTGACACCACACCTAATGTTTAGTGTTTGGCCTTGCTGAAATGCATTCAGCTTAACTCATTTGTAATGGCTTTCAGTATCTTAATGTAACATTGTTGACTTTTGGCATCGGAGGGAATTAGAAAGTTCAGAGTGAATGATCAAATGTGTCAGGAAATGTGTTTTTTAAAGGACAAAACTGCACCCAAACAATGGTTGAGTGTTAGTTTCTACTGTAGCAGCCACAGTAGCAGGTAGACATGACTCACTGATGTTACAAATGTCTTTGTTTTTGCACACAGAGGAAGAGAAGTGGGGTGGAGGGTCTTATAGAGATTGAGAATCCCAACCGTGTGTCTCAGAAGAGTAAGAAGGTGACTGAATTAGACGTCAGTGCTCCCAGAGAGCTGTCTCGCCGGGAGAGGTAGGTGTCACTCTATTGCTATTGTGTTTTTGTTTAGCTTCTGAAATTATGTATTTGTTGCTGGCGCCAGGCTTTTTAGTCAGGTTAAGTATTCCTTAAGCTTATGTGTATGCCCTCCTGTTCTTTTTGCCAGAGAAGAGATCGAGAAGCAGAAATCAAAGGAGCGCTACATGAAGCTCCATCTTGAGGGCAAGACTGACCAGGCCAGGGCCGACCTGGCCAGACTGGCCATCATCAAGAAACAGAGGGAGGATGCTGCCAAGAAGAGAGACGAACTCAGGAAAGGTGAGAGGGCACAACAATTTACACATCAAACAGTTCTGTAAAGTTAAACCTTTGTGTAATAGAGGTGGAAATTAAGCAGATTTTCCCTCAGTTCTGTGTAAACATTTGTGTTTAGCTGAAAACTCACATCTGTACAATTACACATCAGCAATAATCACATCTGACTAAGGATTTCTTATTCTCAGTTCAGCTTGAGGATTTGTAAGATTTCTTCATACATCGTGTGTGTGTGTGTGTGTGTGTGTGTGTGTGTGTGTGTGTTGTGTGTGTGTGTGTGTGTGTGTGTGTGTGTGTGTGTGTGTGTGTGTGTGTGTGTGTGTGTGTGTGTGTGTGTGTGTGTGTGTGTGTGTGTGTGTGTGTGTGTGTGTGTGTGTGTGTGTACAGACAGGTCCCCAGACCATGCAAATTAATTTAGTTAAATGTGTTTTAGCTTAGTAAAGTCCCAATACATTTTGTCAAATGTAGTATGCAAACAAATCCAAGATGTCTTACAACATCTGGCCGCTTTTCTGGTTATTCTGACACACAATCCTCTGCGTAGCATATATGAGCAAGAGGGTAAAGGTTCAAGGCACACTGACTACGTTTACATGCACATAATATTAAATTTGGTGCCCTTATTCCGAAAAAGACGATATTCCAACTGAGCTGTTTACATGGCTAATGATAGTGAATATGCCACCAATATTCACGTTTACATGCAGCCATGCAAAATACCTCGCTGCAAGTTTCCGTTTTGATTTCAAAAGTAATCATGAAGAGGACACGGCAAAGTGTGCCATGGGACAATTTTGATTTAAAGAATAAAATTATTTAGTTCACTGCAAACACGGAGATGCCATGTATAAGTACAACACGGCCACAACTCAAATGATGTAGCCTACCACTAAACAAAGCGCATCCGACCCTGGTTAATGTTGGTGGTAACTCGGTGTTAGCACGGAGGAGCTGCGATGCACAACGAGCAGAGAAAATTACCCAAGGGACCTGCAAGTTCATTGAGATGGATAATGGAACCAGCATATCACATTTCGTCACGACGTACCATCACCAGACTGGTAGAAACTCACTACGAAGAACGGAATAAGGTTCCCAGGGCTGGCCAAGTTAGCGCGGAGGTACGTGTGAGGTACGTGTGCATCCCGGCAACGCGGCTGGACTGACGGTCACCAGGTCGCGTCTGACCCCACATCATGCTTATCTTTCTCAACACACATCAGTAGACTGGTGCAGAAGTTGTATGTGAGTTAGCCTACTGGTTATTTTTTTATTAGGCTTTGTCCGTGTCTTGGATAGTTTTGAGTTACATTTTGACAAAAACCTGTCAGATCTAAGTATTATGTTTTTGGTTAAGTTATTATTTAACATGATTCTTTTTATTTATTTTTTTTGGAACAAACGAGAGTCTCTGTTTAAGAACGCCGGCTCGCAGCTGCAGGTTCTGCTGCTTCAGAGCACCGCAGCGCCTATATCTATGATCTGTATGTATAACCTCCAGCTTAACTGCCACAAGTTGTTCTTCTTGTAATTAAGATCTCATTGAGGAAAAACACGCTGTATTTTTTTATTTTATAAAAAGTTAAATAATGAATTTTAATATAAAAATATTAATGATTAATCGTTAGTCGATTGTTAATTCTCCCGACGATCGACTAAGAAAATTTAATCGAATACCCATCCCTACTCTAAAACCCCAATAATACCGGAATATCCCACGTCTCAATCGGAAAATGCTATATTCGGAAAAGGGCATTATTATTATTATTATTATTCGGAATATCCAACCAAATATGCTGTTCACATGACCTGTATCAAATTCGGAATATTGTCACATTCGAAAAATAATAGTGGAATATTGGTGTGCATGTTAACGTACTCAGTGTTGTGTATCAAAGTAGTATGTCCCAATTGTATGCATACTGCATGCAACGGTACGTACGTACGTAAGGGCAGCTGCAGTACACACACAGAGCAAAAAAGAAAAGCTGTGATTTGGAACGCAGCTTTACACAATTCTCTATGTTGCTTCTTATTTTTTTTTTTCATCCGATTTTTAAAGATGCTGAAGACTCCAAAGCAAAGCGCTAGTCCTCCATCTGAAAGCTTCAACACGCACTTCAGTCTCGGAGGGATGGAGAGGGCAGGAGATCTGGAGGTGGAGAACTGGGGAGGGGGACCAATACCAACGGCGTCGGATCAGGAGTGCTCCTGAACTCCTGTCCCCTCATTTCAAATCAGAGGAGCGCGGGTCTTCCTTAACAGATGGTCAGGACCGGGGGGAAAACGGGTGGATCAAAGTGAGATAAAAAGGAATGCAACATTTGGGATGCCTCTTTGTTTTCTTCCTCAAGAGGAGACAATCGCAGGTTTACCAAGTGCTTCACTGCCTCTTTACTCCTCCCCCTGCCCACCAGGGTTTTAATTCTGAAGCTGCTGAAGTTATTTCCATTCTGTTTGATTCACACATTTTTACAAGGTCACCTAATACGAGTTTACTTAGCAACTGAACAGGAATTAACCGTGAGCGTGCATGGGGCTTTACCTTCCATCTCGCCTGTTTTTATAAGAAGGCAAATCAGTGACAGAACACTTCAGAGGATAAACTGATATATAGGAATTATACAATGTATTTCTAGTATTTGTGGATATGTTGCACAAGACATTGGTATAATTTTCTAAAGATATGAGTTTTTTTTTTTTCTTCACCCCCACTTCCATCATCCAAACATGACTATTCTGCGTTCTCGGCCAGCTTCTTTTTGTTCCGGTTTTGGTTTTGCCATGTTCTTAGCTACATTTTTTTTTTTTTTTTTTTTTTTTTTTTTTTTTTTCAAATAGGAAATTCACCATTGGAAGAATTAGCTGCCCTCAACATGTCTAGGAAGTAGAACATCTTTAGTTTCTTTTGCTTTTTCATAGATCTTTTTCCCCCTAAATTGACACGTTGCTCACTTGAATCATCTTATTGCTGTCAGTTCAAAAGTGTTTCAGAATGTGTTTTGTAATCCCTTGCTCAAAGCACCTGGAATATTACTTGAGTTGCCTAGAGTAAGCATTTTTAAGTTGTTGGACATCAGTGCTGGAAATGCATTGTCTCAAACCTGCCTCAGTAACTGTGGCCTTGCCCTGTTTCTGATGGGGTCCTCTGTGGTTCTATAGGACGGATTGTGTCTTTTGTTGCCTTTTACGAAGTTTACACAAGACCAGTTCACTGTCTTTCTCCTGTAATAAAAGGCCTACAAAGAACCTACGTTGAGTTGTTTATTAGGTACCCTTATAAGCTAATGCAATCCTTTACATAGGCACCACTAATAACGGTCTCGAAAATGACCACAGACAGCTTAGCTCTCTGACAGCGTAAACAAAAAACATATTATATACACTTTACAACGAGAGGATTTACTGTAGGGCTTTTGTATTGTTTAGACTGCACAGATGTACATGATGAACTGGTAACTCTGTATGTGGGTGGGGGGGTTGGAAATGCCTTGATCAGGAAAACAGTGATCCCTATAGCTATATTAAAGAACAAACCATTGAAACCCCCAAAGTGTAGCCACAGCCTCAAATTATATTCAAGGTTTCCATCATGTGTTTGAAGTCATTTTTAAAAATAAATTCATTAATAAGTGACTGTTGTGTTTTTATATTCAAATTGTAAATGTGTTTTTGTAGTTATTTGCCTAAAGCAGCTGGAATTTGGAGTTGTTCTGATTCATTCGGTTGTGTAATTTTAACCTCAGATGTTTTGACGCCAGGCTCCAACAGTAAGGATAGCCTGGGGTCAAGTAAACATAACAACCCACTTACCCGTTCCATCATAATCATATCATAAATCACGCTATCGTTCTCCCCTCCCCTTGCCCACGTCGTAGAATGCTTGTTGAACGTATTGGTAGCCAATCAAGAATCGAGTTGACGCTAGTCTATAGCAACAATTTTTCATTTCCGGGATTGCTCAAGTGCCGCTGGAAATTCCGCCAGATGTCCCTCGTTTTGTCCGGATGACCGTCACCTTCTGCTTGCTTTCTGTTGGCATTTTATGCTGCGTTCCAGACACAATTTTTAGCCCATAAGTTAGGACTTCAAGTCACGACTTTGTAGCGTTCCAGGCAAAGTCGCCACAAACCCTTCTAGCTAGCGTTAGCGGCTACCTAACGTTCGCGTTAGCTTGCACTAGCTGATACTAGCGATTTCTAATCTGCGACATTTTGGATTTCATTTAATAAACATAACCTGTATTAGTACACAATTGTATGTGTATTGTTTTGATTACAATGTGTGTGTTTATGTTGCCTATTTAGCTATGTCTATTTATTTCTATTTCTCACGGTTAAGTCACCGGCGTCTGTACAGCATCAACAGGGGTCATCGTCGTTTGTGTGTGTGATGTCAAAAACTAACTGGGAGTACAACGATCTGGTACAAGTTCACGGGTAGTAAGTTACGGGTTTGACTGCCGTTCCAGGGCACTTTCACGGTAGAAGGTTGTAAAAACACGAGTTACGGGTTTCCTGGAACGCAGCATTAATCTCCGGTGGATTTGTGAGGACTTTGGTTAACTGCTCCTCAGATCTCTGCAGGGTAAATCCAGACAGCTAGCTAGACTATCTGTCCAATCTGAGTTTTCTGTCGCACGACTTAAATAACCTTTGAACATACACACGTTCCACCGAAACAAGTTCCCTCCCCGAGGCTATTTGCAGCGGCACCGCGGCTCACTCCAGCGCTTAGCACCGCCCAAGACTATTCTGATTGGTTTTAAAGAAATTTCAATAAATCGGAGGACGTTTTTCTCCCATCCAGGAGTGCTGTGTGGACTAGCCAGACCCTCTTCCGCAGGAATTTTCTTTGGTGGCAGTAGAGGATGTCTATTAAAAACAACTAGTGTTTTGCGAAGTTTGAATCCAAGGCAGAGAAAAGTGGATCATTTTTCAAAGGAACGTCTTGAACGCTTGAATTCCCCCTTGGGGATCAATAAAGTATCTATCTATCTATCTTAAGAATTATTTGATAAACACTAATGAAAAAATTGTATAGGTACCAGTCAAAATTGACTTTGGGCGATTGAAAACAAAAA
The DNA here is from genome assembly GCF_004354835.1 of Perca flavescens. Classification (NCBI taxonomy): domain Eukaryota; kingdom Metazoa; phylum Chordata; class Actinopteri; order Perciformes; family Percidae; genus Perca; species Perca flavescens. The sequence continues at coordinate 20,119,381 of NC_041351.1, read as the reverse complement.
AAAAACCTTAATGTCGAACCCTGGACACGGTCCGATCCAAAAACAATTTAAAGTCTCGTATGACTCCAGACATGGCAGGCCATTGTTGTTAGCTCGGTGCATTTTGCAGTTGCAACCACTAGACTGCAGCATCTGACAGTCACCAGGGTTACAGCCTCCACCCGAACATCTGTGTGTCAGCAAGAGCTCTTGCTGCACTGCCGTGTTCAGCAATGCAGTAGAATTACATTTAGATGCCGTTTTACCACAATCCAAATGTAGCCACAGAAGCACTCGTAAAGATGTATAGCTCATACATCTGCAGAGCCATGACTCGGGCTGTACCGTTCATTAAAATGTTTCAGGGTTGGAAGTGCAGGTATATCACATCCTGTTTGTTAAACTGTATTATACACCGAAACTTGAACATTTAACAAGGCTTTTTGTCAAAATGAATCTGTACACATCTGGCGAATCAAAGTATGAATACTCACTGGACACTAAGTTACACTTGTTAAACTGCTCGTTAAAACAACTATGTGATTAGCCAATCACGTGGCAGCTGCTCAGTGCATTTAGGCATGTACTGTAGACACGAGCTGCATTTCCTGTCATTTGATAGCTCATCGACTCCTTGGTCCTAGGCTGAACCGGAAGTTGTTCCGTCCCTCCTTGGTGATGGCTGTCTCGGAGCTCTTATTTCTGCCCCGAGGAGAGATCGTCAAGGAGCTGTAGGCGTGGAAACGCAAGCCGTGCAGCTGAAACTAAAACACATTTGCTCGTTTCCTTTCTCCTCCGATGATTTTCCCGCGTCTCTCCCGTGCCTCCTCGGTGGGAGGGACTAAGACGTGAGGAAGGGAGGCAAGTGGAGGAGTCGAGGAGGCAATTTAAGCGACGTGAGAGGCATCTATGGTCAAGACGATCTGCTGAACTTCAAACAGCATCAGAATGGGGAAGAAAAGTGATTTTAAGTGACTGAATTTGGCATGGTTTTAAATCATTTAGAAACTAGATCTACTGGGGTTTTTTACACACCCATCTCTTGGGTTTACAGAGAATGGTCTAAAAAAGAGAAAATATCCAGTGATGGCAGTTGTCTTGTCGCCACAGCCTACCTAAATGTTATTGTTGACCATGTCCATCCCATCTTCTAATGGCTGCTTCCAGCAGGATAAAGCATAGTCTATATCCACCACGTTCCACTTCCAGCATTGCTCTCGTTCTGCTGGAAGTTCAGCCCGATGTCACTCTTTTCGCCTGGATGTCCGTTACCTTTCAACGCTTTCTTTGTGTTGTAATTTTAAACTCCAGTCAATTTTTTGAGGACTATGGCCAATCGTGAGTTTTCTGTTGCAGTACTAAAACAACACTTGAACGTACACGTTCCACCAAAACAAGTTCCTTCCCGAGGCTATTTTGCAGCGGCACCGTGGCTCTGTCCAGCGCTTAGCACCGCCCAAGACGACTGTGATTGGGTTAAAGAAATGCCAATAAACCAGAGCATGTTTTTCTGCCATCCCGGAATGCTGTGTGGACTAGCCTGACCCTAGTCCAAGCACCATGTCACATAGCTCAAATCATCCCATATATATATATATATATATATATATATATGGGAATACATTTATTTATTTTTTTATTCTGTTTTAAATTCAACAAAAAGGCTTGGGAAGAGCCACATTTAAACATAATCTAAATTTGTTTTGTTATTGCTACCACCAGCAGCAGCACTAATAGTTTCCTCTTTTTGGCCTTTTTACATCCGTTTAGCTCTAGCCCCTATAGTTAGCAGTTACAGAAGTGTGTACTAACCACAGCCTGAGGAAGTGTAAGCATCATTCTAATGGGATGCAAATCTGCAAACGTCTTATTTCCATCCAGAAATACGACATATAGATTTACCCTCTCATAAAGTTGGAGGATAAAGTACTTTGTTGGCTGAAAAACCAAATTAAAAACCAAATGTTCTGCCATTATGCCTTTTATAATCTCAGGGTTAACACCGTTAACACCAATAATAAGTGAATTTCCCCATTGTGGGATAAATAAAGTATTATCTAATCTAATCACTTATTGCGCCCTGTGAACGCACCGCAGTGGGATGTCTATCGTATTGGCTAAGTTTAAAATCATAGTGTGACAGTCAAATCTGAAAGAAAATCTCTCTTCCCCCTCACAGCTGACACTTGAGTGCAACTTCCTCATTCGCTGACTTGTGTTCTATGTGGCTTTAGAGTACACTCCTGAAAGGAGAACGAAATACTGCCAAAACACACACACACACACACACACACACACACACACACACATAAACGCACTAAAACAGCAAACGACCAAAGAGGCGACCTGCGTGTACCTTTCCCCTGATGAAGTAGCGCAGCTGGACGACTGGAGCAGGGTACCTCGCGGGACTGAGCGGGACTAAGAAGGTCGGGTAGAGAATCTGGTCTGACTCCACTGCCAGCATGCTGCGCCAGTCCCTGAGCATCCTCATGCAGTTTGGCTCTGCGGCAAAGTGAGTGCTTTAAATCTAATATATCTCTCTTCTGAGTTGTGTAGAATATGTTGGATTGAAACTGTATGGTGGACATCAAGGCTCTCACACTCGCATGTACACACAACTCAAGCTTTTAAGAACCCCTAAAGTTTCATGTTTTGGTCTAGGATAGGATTTTGAAATCACGGCTTAATTGGTTGTTTCTGTTTGTGTCATCACCGTTTAAGAAAGAACGACAATCTCCGTCTTATAAATGAAAAGTTGAATTTATAAGCAACGAAATGCACCCTTGTTCGAGGCAGAACACTTGGTCTGGAATTGACCAGTAGCTTTTTTTTATAGTGACTCATGTCATCAGACTTTAGAAAGATATTGCTGTAAAACCGACCGTTTGACTGCCTTCGCTCTTCTCCACTTATGCAACAGTTACACTTTCTCATCATTTACCCTCTTCCCATAACTGTCAATTGCTGGCTCATTGTGCTGCTGCTGTGAATCTACATCTTGTCAGGATTTCTAAATGTGAATCTTAGGATGGATCATTTCAGATAGAAAGAACTTTTATGGCTCGTTACATTTTTTAAGGACTTTCACAAAGCCCGTGGGAGCTCCTGTTCTACCTGCTGCCATACTGGAAAGGTTTACGTTTCAGCGTAATAGTCTGCTTTGAGGAAATGTTGAATTCTCCTTTGGTTTCCATGTTCTCGTTTTGTTGCAAACCCAATGTTGAAAAAGTGTGTAATGCTGGAATGACGCGGTTGCTGGTTCCTCTTCAAAGTGAATCATGCTGTTTGGGTTTTGATGGTAACCCCCTGGGTCCTTTCAGGCGTTCTTGCCAGTGGACAAACTGAATCCAAACTGAAACTGAATCCAGTTGGTGGTACATGTTGGCAAGACATTCTGAAGGCAGCGGTCTACCAAAAAGCAGTTGGTGCTGTTTATGGCATTGTGGCATCTCTCTGCGAGGAAACAAAACTTTGAGACGATAAAAAAATGATTTCTTGCAGCTTATTTTTTGACATTTCAGTCATCCCACCATCAAGTAGGTGTCACTTTGTTTCCTTGTGCTAAATAGGTTGAATACCTCTCACCTAGAGAGTTTCTATCTGTGCGTTTGAGTGAGTGTACACCCTGTCTGGTTTTGTTGGTACAAACATGCATGCAGCAGGTGGGTGTGTGTGTGTGTGTGGGACACCATGCTACCTCTGGTGCACTTAATAATAAACCTACACCGCGTGCATCTGCAGCAGAGCAATGTTGGCTTCACCTACCACAGCAGCGCTTCCTCCAGTTCTACTGACGCTGTGACCTTTGATGAGAGAAACACATAGGCCCAAAAATAAAACACATGCACACACTGAAGTATTTACATGTCCAGTAACTACAGGAATACATTATGTACGAATAGAGCAATTTTGTTTATGTTGAATACCCCCAAAGTGTAACAATACATAGATCCTGATACAAATCATTCTTAATGTCACTCTGGTCAACCTCCATGATATCAGGAGTGAACAGCACTTGGTATAGACATACACACCAACACAGACACCAACACAGACACAAACATACACTTTTTAAAATTTTTTCTTTAAAGGGATACGCCACCGTTTGTTGAAATAGGGCTTATCACAGTCTCCCCTAGCTGTAGATGGGTGGGCCAACGCATTTTTTGTGCATGCATTGTTTTAGTCCGGTGCCACACCGGCAGCGCAGCCGCTAATTAGCTTAGCGTAGTGAATGGAATCCTATGTTGCCGGTTAGCATGTTGTGAGTAAAAGTGAGCCAACAAAAGACAAAAAAACAACCTAATTACTTGCACTGAGGTAAAAAAATGCATTGAAACACCAATCTACAGCCAGGGCAGCCCGTGATAAGCCCTATTTCAACAAACATGGCATATTCCTTTAAGCATACGTATGCGTCTGCTCACATGCTCTGATGTGTGGAATAGTTAAATTTTTCTTTTCAGCCGCAAAAGGAAAAGTTGAAATGAGAGCGAGAGATGAAAAAGCAAAAAAAAGGAACTGGCGTGCGTGGTTCAAACACATTGGGGGAATTCGCCTCTTTGTGTTTTGAAATGTGAAGTGTTCACTGGAGGAAATAAGAAACTACACCGTGGAGGTGCTTGAAGCTCATCTGACCTCTTTGCGAACTTGGGTTGGGTTTCCTTTGGGTGTGACACACACAAGATTGGTGTTCACACACAAGGTTGGTGTTCTCAACCCTGCAGAGAAGGCTGGTTTCACCTCTCTGTCCATCTCCTTCCCTCCTTTTTTGTCGCAGCAGAGATGGTGTGTCTGCTCCTCCCTCTGCACAGAGCTGGTACCGGTAGCGGTTTTTGGCACGGGCGAAGCGCGCAGCCACCACAGGCGGCATTTTTTCATGACACAAGTGGCACGAGACAAGACACGAGCACTTTAAAAAAAAAAAAAATCCTCCAAGCAGTTTTCTAATGTCTTATCTATCATTTCACCGTGTGGGGAATTGGCAAACTGGCGCCCCTGCTTGTTGAGAAGGTAGCCTACCATGCACACTGCACAGAGAAGCTGTGTGAGAAGGGGAAAGGGGAGGGGGAGGGGGGGGGACAGTTGTCAGTTAAACTTTTCATCTCCAATCCTATCCTGAGTTGAAAGCCTACTTTACGGCTTTATTATCGAGTTGATAGGCGTGTGTGTTAGTGTCGGCTGTCTGAATTTTTTGACTACTTTTTTTTTTTTTTTAAAGCCCGTGCTCGAAGGGGGTCTCGCCCTGGGTGTAATTCAATGTAGAACCGCCACTGGCTGGTACTGAACTAAAACCCCCACCATCAGCCCTTTATGCTCCAGGTTTAGATCGCTGGCTTTGTCTGTCAGGTCTAAACATTTTCTAACTTGTCAGCCGGCAGATATATTGAGAGCTCAGAGCAGAAGAGGTGTACTTCCTGTATCTCAGACTCTCCCGCCAGCACATGAGTGTGCAGCACATTCATTTAATTGTGTTTCAAGTGTAATAGGCTACATAGAAACCATTGATACTTAGTGTGAAATAGTTATTCTTTAAAAGCTAATTTACACTTGCAACTTTTTTTTAATCACTTTATTTCTTTGTCCATTCCATTGTAAATTAATTTTAAATATGATCATGAGGCAAAGTGTTCTCATTGCCATCAGAGAAAGCTTCAAATGACACTGTTCTGTCCTAAAATGTCTGTGCCTCCTTTTTTTTTTTTTTTTTTTTATTTATTTTTTATGCTTTTCCACCTTTATTTGATAGGACAGCTAAGTGAGAGGGGAGAGAGAGAGAGAGAGAGAGAGGGAAGACATGCAGGAAATCGTCACAGGTCAGATTCAAAACCATGGACCTCTGCGTCGAGGCATAAACCTCAAAGTATATGTGCGCCTGCTCTACCCACTGAGCTAACCCGGCCACCTTCTGTGCCTCCTTAAAGGGACAATTCACCCAAAAATCAAAAATACATATTTTTCCTCTTACCTGTAATGCTATTTATCAATCTAGATTGTTTTGGTGTGAGTAGCCCAGTGTTGGAGATATTGGCCACAGAGATGTCTGCCTTCTCTCCAATATAATGGAACTAGAGGGAACTCAGCTTGTGCTCAAAACGCCAAATACATTTGAGAAACACAGAAGCAGTGTCTAGAAACTAAAATCCACAAGCTAGCAATGTTGGACCACAAGCCTCTCGTCCATGAGTAGGCTACACTTCTTTCTGGCGGGTGTAGAAAGTAGAAAAATAGATCCTACATGAAACAGCCAGGTCTTTGGATTATCTTGAGTAACCGGGTCACCACAAGCACCAGAGTGCCCTCTAGTTCCATTATATTGGAGAGAAGGCAGACATCTCTACAGCTGATACCTCTAACTCTGGGCTACTACCACCAAAACAATCGAGACTGATAAATAGCACTACAGGTAAGAGGAGAAATATGTATTTTTGATTTTGGGGTGAACTGTCCCTTTAAGAAACACTCTATTAGTGAAGTTTGCGATTCTAAGATGGCATCCTCAAATGTGTTTTGTCCAATAACAGTCCAAAAACCAAAGATATTTCATTCATAACACTATAAGAGAGAGCAAAAGCAACAAATCTGGTTACACTTCACTTGAAGGTATCTACATACATAAACGTTTATGACTTAACGCTTCTGTCATTAGGTGTCATTTGGTTTTTGTCATGACAAGTTAGGGTTAGGGTTCATCTGTCATGACAGTGTCATGTCACTCTTATGTCGATACCTTCAAGTAAAGTGTTACCACAAATCCTCACTTTTGAGAAGCAGCAAACGGTTGGCATTTTTGCTTCATAAATGACTTAACAGTTATGATAGAGATTAAACAAATAGTTTGACATTGCGGGAGATATGCTTATTCACTTTCTTTCCGGAAGTAAAAGGATATTCACTTATCAAAGGTGTTTTTGCCACTGCTTTTGACAACAGGGTTGTTTGCCTGTATATTCACTAACCAACACAACATGCACTTCTGCAGGTCACAAGATGCCACTGAACTTCTACATGAGGACCTGGTTTTGGTGAGGAAAAGAGAAAATTCCGTTTCATCCCTACAGCATCCCTACTTTATAATTCTACTGCGAATGACTTCTTATCAACAAGGGATTACTTTATAGCTTTAGCTGTATATTGTTTGAATTCAAACTTTAGAAGAAACACCCACCTGAATTCAGTTGAACTTGTTTTCAGACATCAATCATTATTACTGATTTATTTTTCATGATCACTGAGCCCCACACCACCTAAAACACACACACCCATTAAACACATGACTAATCACCACCACATGCATTTTTTTGATACACCAGTTTGTGTAGAAAAAGGACAGGAAACATCAGACGCTAACACATTCACAAGCTTTGCTGCAGGTTAACGGAGCACTACTCTGTGTGTGTGTGCGTGTGTGTGTGTGACTGAATGAAGGTGGAGCAGCGGGTGGAACCGGCCAAGAAGGCGGCTCAGGTCCTTCACAAGAAGCTGCTGTGCTGCATGCAGAGTCAGACAGGCCTGGACGCTGAAAAACGAATGGTACGTCTGGTAAAACTATATAGCAACCATGAGGACAGGTCCGTAAACATTTGATTGGTTGCTGAGAGGTGTTAACGTCTGCTTCTGTGTCCACAGAAAAAGCTCCCCCTGATGCTGCTGTCCGTGAGCATGGCAGAGAGCCTCAAAGACTTTGATGCAGACTCGTCTATCAGGTGACCATTATCCACCCCTCCCTCCGTGCTCTTTACCTGAACTCTTGACTGATAGCCGTGTTGACTGCTGTCATGTGAAAACCTCATAACTTTAGTACGGTGGTTTTCAGTTCTGGAGGAAGAAAAAAGATGATCCCACACACAGTCTACAGCTTGTGACTGGAATTCTATTCATGTTTTTTTATTTATAGTTTTTAGGCTCTGATAGAGTAGCTATGTGAGTTACATGTCACTTACTCTGTATGATAATGTTTCAATTGGTTGTTTTTTTTTTAATTCTCCCCCCATATTTGAGAGATATTAAACACATATCTCTCACATGTATAAATTGCAAGACAAAAGTTGACTGTGTGTGTGTGTGTGTGTGTGTGTGTGTGTGTGTGTGTGTGTGTGTGTGTGTGTGCGACAGGAGGGTGCTGGAGATGTGCTGTTTCATGGAGAAGATGCTGGCCAGCATGCTGGCAGACTTTGAAATGAAAGTGGAGAAAGACGTTCTGGAGCCACTCAACAAGCTCAGTGAGGTGAGAATGGCTTGTTCAGAACAGAATCTGAAAGAATACTTTTGATCGGCGTGCTTAATGTAAGCCAGTCTGTGTGTACATGCAGGTTTGACCACAGCTGTAAATACATGCCAGAACATAAACAGAGGGATTTGGAAATAGAGCAATGTTTAAAGCAGACATATTATGGGAAACTCACTTTTTTCAGCACATGTACATCGGGGTATCTGGAGTGCCTACTAATTACAAAGAGTGAAAGAAGACAACCCAGTCTCTCTTTTTTTTTGTGGGCTGCCTAGATCAGAAAAGGGATTCAACAAGCCATTCAGACTTGGCTCCTCTTCCTTATGTCACATGCAGGCTCATTATATACCAACCCCAATCTTAGTATCTCCACACACAGCTTGAGAACGGACTGATGGTTTTGTATTGCATAACATTGTATTATTGGGTGTTTGTGTTATTTTGTCCATCCTCAGTATGTATTTATCTAGAAGTGTATATATGCACGTGTCAATGTCTTATTATGATGTTCATTTTTGTCATCGTACATTGCCATAATAAATGAAAGGACGAACTACCTAAATAAAATAGCAAAATATGAAGAAAAAAATTATATTAAATAGCCCTTGTGCCAATTCAAATTGAGTTTTTCCTCAAATGTCCCCCCCCCCCCTCCCTCGCCTTCTAGGATGATTTACCAGAGATTCTCAAGAACAAGAAGCAGTTTGCAAAGCTCACTACAGACTGGAACAACGCAAGAACCAGGTGAGTTACACAACCTCAGTCAGGGCTACGTGTGTTATAGTTTATCCAGCAACAACTAATTTGTGTGTGTGTGTGTGTGTGTGTGTGTGTGTGTGTGTGTGTGCGTGTGCGTGTGCGTGGCCGTGTGTGGTCAGGAGCCAAGCCAGCACTGGTCCCCAGGCAAAGCAGGATGGGCTCAGGGAGGAACTGGAAGAAGCTTGGAGGAGGTTGGAGAGTATCAAGGTACCAGTGTTTTCTCTTAACAAATAAAAACTCACTCAATCAAGTAGTGAAGTGGTCTAGCAGGCTGATTGGTGAGCAACAGCCTAACGTGGAGACCTTGTACACAAAACAGGTACAGCGCCTAACTAGTTCAATTTTAAACTGCACACAAAATTCCAGCTTTTACCCTCTGGACGTAAGTTTATGATCCCCAGGTGTAAAACAAAAAGACACAAAAACAATTTTGTTCCTGTAGCCATTACATTGAGGAACAAGTTATAGCTATATTTTGCACAAGTGTTTACTCGTCTTTGTGTAGGTTTATGTATTATCTTATTCTGGACCGATAAGAACTTTTCTGATGATGTGTGATAATGTGAGGATGTGGGATAATGTGATGATGTGTGACTTTACTGCAAACAAAATTGCAGCAGGCATCCGCCCCTGCTGCAGCGTGCACCTCCGCCAACTCTGTGGAATCAGCACAGTAGCCTCGACCTCTGACCTCTTTGTTTCTCTGTCTCTGTAGGACCAGTACTCTGCAGATCTGTATCACTTTGCAACTAAAGAAGATGACTACGCTAACTACTTCATCCGTGTGAGTTGCGGTTGTCATGGCTTGTTATTTCTTTGTCTAAGGTGTGTGATCAAAATTACACCTCTCCTGTGGCCGGGTTAGCTCAGTTGGTAGAGCAGGTGCGCATATACAGTATAGAGCAGTGTTTCTCAAAAGGGGGTTCATGCAGGCTTTTTTCCCCCAAAATAATGCTTTGCGCTTGTCAGGGGGTACTTGGCACAGAGAATATTTCACAGGTGGTACATTATTGAAAAAAGTTTGAGAACCACTGGTATAGAGGTTTACTCAAAGTCAAAGTCAAAGTCTCTTTATTAGTCTCCCAAAGGAGAAATTCGTTTTTGGACAGAGAGAAATTGCTGCAAGAGTAACATAGACACACATCAAACACATGGTTAAAACAGTTAGACATTGAACATGTAGGCTACTCAAGTAGTAAAATTACAAGTTACCATTTTCTAAAAAGGCAGTATAAAAAAAATAAAATAAAAAAAAACCTCCTCGACACAGTGGGTTCGACTCCGACTTGCGGCCCTTTGCTGCATATCATTCCCCTTCTCTCTCCCCTTTCATTTCTTTATCTGTCCTGTGGAATTAAAGGCCTAAAATGCCCCAAAAAATAATCTTAAAGTTTTTTTTTTTTTTTTTACCTCTCCTGTTTCTCCAACCATAGCTTCTCGAGCTGCAAGCAGAATATCACAAACATTCCCACGAGTTCCTGGACAAAAACATCAGCGAGCTCAAAGAGAATCACAGTCAAAAAGGTGAAGTTAGTCTGCACCAGCTTATTTGCTACACTGTCACTGCGATATTTCTACGTGTGTTCTTATTTCCTCTGGTGCTTACTTATCTGATTCCGCAGGGCCTCCGCTAAACCTCTCTAAACAGAAGGTCTACGGGGAGCCTCTGCTCGCTCATCTGTCTCGAAGCAACAGAGAAATTGCTGCGCCCATCCAGGAGTGTATTCACATGCTGTTGAAAACGGGCATGACTGAGGAGGTAGGGCTTTTAGGTTAATTCCTCACAAAGCTATGCACCTAAGCATCATCCCAGCATGCATGTTTTGTTTCTTTGTGTATTTTGAATTAGACTGTTCTCATTCTCAGGTACTGCTGGATGTTGGTTACTTATTCCCTTTAGAAATGTGTAGTTTTGTTAGATTTTGCTAGATTTATTTTCTCCTTGGCACTGTAAACTGGTTTCAGCTGTAGAAACCAGCATGTTTATGATCCTTAAACGGTTATATACAAACACACATATAAATGTATGGGACTGGGCATTATCGTTACATTGTTAAGAAATGTACCCTATTTCTTTGTGAAAACAAGACTAAAGGCCTGTGCTAGCACCTCAGTGAAGCTGTACCTTGGTGCTTTGAAGTAAATGCTAACTCAATCGTGTGAACGTGATCCCAATGACCAGGAGCCCAGAGGCACACTGGGACCTCTCCAGCTACCAATCCCACTCTCTCTACTTGATCCATGCGGGGACTTGAACCTACGATCTTCCGCTTCATAAGCCAAGTCCCCACGGACTGAGCAACTCATAGAATATTGAGTTTAATAAAGACTAGAACCTCTTTAATCAAGTTGTCTTGAGTCATTTGTTATATAATCAGTGGAGGAAATGGCCCATTTAGCATCTCTGTTTCAGGAATATGAAGGATGTGCAGATATTTTATATTACATGTATATTAATGTGTATTTTTCTATACACAAGTGTTTGTGACAAGCACTGCCCTGGGCATGGCTGGTCTTGACTACAGCCTTGCTCCTATCTTCAGCGCTCACATGTAACAACAATTTTTTTTTCTCCACCTTTGTCTTGTTTTCTCTTCCTCCTCGCCCCTCAGGGTCTGTTTCGTCTGGCGGCCGCTGCCTCAGTGGTAAAGAGGTTGAAGTCTTGTTTGGATCAAGAAGCAGTCGACCATAGCGATTTCAGCATGGACCCTCATGCTGTAGCTGGTAAGGATGTGTCCGCTTTCTTTTCCTTAGATTTCCTCTTAGTGGAGTTTACAGTGTCTGTGGAGAGCACTCTTCCTCGCCAGCGTGACTTTCGCCGCTCATTCTAACTGCCCAGTTCCTCTTCTGCTTAGTCCAAATACAGCCCACTGTTGCGGCTTCCAGTAATGTAAAATGCATAATTTCCTGAGTGTTAGAGAATTTTTAGAACAGTATTGTAAAAGCTTTCATGACACTGAGAGAACAGTGAGAGAAAACATCATCATAATATCACCATTACAATATATATTATATCTACTATTATATTTAACCCCACAAAAAGTGGGCGGTAATTAAGTTAGCGTATTATCTCAGCTCGTTTCAATGCAACTGATGATTTATCTCTGAATGTGACAGGAGCTTTGAAGAGTTACCTGCGAGAACTTCCCGAACCTCTAATGACCTTTGAACTCTACAATGACTGGTTTAAAGCAGCAGGGTGTGTATAATATCTACACTATATATTTCTTACTTCTACTCTGGTTTCAAGTCTGTTTCTTGAATTGGATCTCTTTCTTCACAGGGAAAAAGAGCTGACGGAGAAGCTGGAGCAGTTCAGAGTACTACTGAAGAAACTGCCGCCTGAGAACTACAACAACCTCAGGTGTGTACAGAACCACATGATCAAAAGTCATAAAATTGCATGTCACTGCTGTTGGGCAATAGGCTATGTATCTGAAAGGGTCAGCATTTCAGAAACAAAGAAGGACCACCCTAATATTCAACTTAAACGTAATGCATTTTTATGGATAGTAATGTCGTTCAGGCTTTTGGTCCAGACTTAAATATCTCAACATTCGTGGACTCTCAGAGAATGAAGCTTACCTGTAATTAGCTGTAATTAGCTAATGCAAGCATGCTAACACACTACACTAAGAACATGGTAAAGCCTAGACTGTACAAAATGTGTGGACTAAGCCACCATGACGTCGCCCATTGGTTTGTGGACCACCGTTTTGAAGCCTCGAATATGACATTTTGGCCGTCGCCATCTTGGTTTTGTGGAGCCAGAAGTGACCACATTTGGATGAGAGGGTGGAGCTGTGGAAAAGCTTTAAGCTAAACGCTAAATCACCAGCTAACGCTAGCGCTAGCTAGCTAGTATGGTCAGCAAGGTGCAGCTGTAATAGTAATTGGGATGCTATTTTGGCTAGAAAAACAAAATGTACTTACTGGAATAAATGAACAGCCGACCTGTTACGGTGAACGAGATATTTTTAGGCGACCAAATTGTTACAATTAGCTTTCATTAACTGAAAACGCATCGTGAAAGAATCAAAGCTCAAAGATGAAAACACAGACAACATCCAAAAACAAGTTCACGGCTATTTAAATCAATATGCTCTATGACTTATCTATCACATATTTATCTTTCTGAACCGTCTCTGTTTAAATGTACTCCGTGCCATGGATTGCTAAGCCTCTATTCTGATTGACACTTTGCCGCATAGAGACTTGTCAATACCCTGCTTTATCGTCTATTTTACTCAAAATGAGACAATAATTTTACAAAATGAAAGTCATACTGTAACAGAAGACTCCTAACTAACGATTGAGACCATAAACTCATTATGAATATGTATAATGTAATATAGTTCACACCTGATAGCATTAATTTGTCATTTAAGTTTCATTCTGTGCACCATAGGGCACCATAAGTGTTATTGTTACACTGTTTAACCCACTGGACTACAACCTTTTCAAATCAGTTTTCACCAGCTTTATACTGCTCTTTGATTTCCTCCCTTTACTACCTGTTTTTACCCCCCTCTCTCTCTCTCTCTCTCCCCCTCTCTCCCTCCCTCCCTCCCTGTCAGGTACCTGGTCCAGTTCTTGTCTCTGCTGTCTGAGCAGCAGGCTGTAAACAAAATGACACCCAGTAACATTGCCATTGTCCTGGGGCCCAACCTGCTCTGGCCACGAGCTGAAGGGTGCGTGGTGACCTGTTTGTCTTTCTGTCTTTACCCTGCATTTACTATTACTGTACTCCATTCACACATGTTCAGCCCATATTTCCTGCTCTTCCTCTTTCATCATCTTTGTGTCCTAATATGAAGAGATGAGCATCGGTGACATATTTCATCAACAAGACCTCCTGGTGACATAAAACGGAACAGCAGCATCCTGTTTACAGATAAAACACGATTTTGGCCCTGATTGGCTAATACTGTGATGCGAGTGTGATGATTTTTTTTATGGTGTGTATTAATAGCATGAAGTACATATCTGGCGGTCAAAATACTCAGTGGTTTGACCTCAATGGGAATTTTTTTTACCTGAATGACACACCATGGTTGAATTAAAATAACTTGTCTTTCTCTAACTGAAAAGAAAAAGTGAGTGTGCCCATATTCGGCAGTCTGAGCCTTTCCTCTGTGCCTCTGTAGGGAAGCGGCTCTGTTTGACATGGCGGCAGCTTCTTCAGTCCAAGTGGTGATGGTCATTGAGCCTCTTATTCAGTACAGCTCCAGCCTCTTCCCCGAAGGTATACAAACACTGATGTGCCCTCTTCATGTGTGAGCATTTAGTCTTTAAAGTGTGATTATGGTTTATTACAACTTGAATTTTAGTTTTGTAGTTTTATTAGGATGATTATTTGGCCATTTTCAGCTTTTATTTTGTTAGGACAGCTGACGACATGAAAGGGCGCCCGCTTTACCAACTGAGCTATCCGGGCGCCCACATTGTACTTTTTTAAAGTCATCGCTAAGATCTAAGAATATGGATCAAACAAAGGAGGGCCTCGGTTCATGGTAATTACTTCATGGCACCTTATTTAAACCCAGATATATTTAGGAATGTGTACCATACAAGCACAAGGAATAGAAATAATATTCCATGGGGCGCCTGGGTAGCTCACCTGGTACAGTGTGCGCACCATGTACAGAGGCTCGGTCCTCGCCGCAACGGAAGCGGGTTCAATTCCGACCTGCGAACCTTTGCTGCATGTCATTCCCCCTCTCTCTCCCCTTTCAAGTCTAAGCTTTCCTGTCAAATAAAGGCTTAAGAATGGCAAAAAAAAGAAGAAATAACATTCCATGTTTAAAAACATAATATTAATGTAATACATTTTTTATGTTGTGAAACGTTACTACAATATACAATAAAAAAAAAAAGAACAAACCCTTGGCTTGTTCCCTCTCTGGAAACTGCTAATCTGAACAATTGTAATTGTATAGGATGTGAAACTGAAAGTCAGCGCACTCACAATAACAATAAGCACTAACTACTACTGCACACATACAGCAAGACAAAGTTGAACCAGCAAGTCTGTCTGTAAACTCTGATAAATGTTTACAACAGGCAGCTTGGATTGTAATTTTACTTTTCCAAATACATTTAGCTTACATGTGTGTTTGTTTCAAACCTGCTTGGCCGTTTGATTGCTCCCATTTCTTGCTTGCGTGGACGTCTTGTTTAGTGATGTCAGATCTCGGCGATAACATAACTGAGTGCTATTATGATATTATTACGAATGAGAAAGATGGCCAAAACGAAACAAATGACCTAAAAATGTTGTCTATTTGCTGTAGCACTCATACATTGGACTCTGTTTTGTTTCGGTTTAGCTGTATCCTTTGAGATCCCAGACCTTCCAGAGGTCCCGGATGCGTCGCTGCCAGTTGCCCAGTCTCTGGTCTCAGAAAAGGAGAAAGTGAGCAGAACAGTCTCCTCCTCTTCATCCACAGCCTCCTCCTGCTCCTCTCATCACCTCCCTATCTCAAAGACAAACAGGTATCACCAACGGTGCAGCATCAAATCATCATTGTGATGACAGCACAATCATAACGCACCTAGGTAATGACATTATGACAAGCTGCTCTAGCTTTGCACACTAGTGGCTCCAAATGGCAGCAAGAGGTGATGGTTTCAAATAGTTAGAGCTCCTTTCTGGAATTTTTTTTTTTTTTTACAAACAAAACATGAACATTTGGGTGTTTCTTTCCATCAGCACAGCTTCTCAGGACAGTGGTTGCTTCTTCCTGGTGAAATCTGGCTCTGTGAGTCGCAGTGGCACCTCCACATGGGCCAGCCCGGTAGCTGACACAGCGGCACCAACCCATCAAAGCACAACATCCAGCAGCTCCTCCTCCTACGGTCCCAGCCCCTCTGTGGTCCCCAACTCTTCCGCTGCCTGTAGCTCGACAGCACTTCCTAAAGCAACGGGATCGTTGCCAACCCCAGTTCAGATCAGGAGTCCCACCCAGAAGCAGTGCTCGGATCAAGGCCTGCTGGAGCCAATTTTGGAGGCTCCTCCAGACTCTCCGATAGCTTTTGTGAAGATCACTTCACCGTATAAACGTAAGTCCAATGTGCCCAATGGCTGCCCAAACCTTAGATGTTGACTTGTTCGGTCACACAAGGCACTCCTGGTGTTTTAGCATTGATCTTTTGTTACTAAGAAGAGACATATTTGTAAAAGAATGGTCCAAATTAAAACAACAGAAGCTGAGATGTCAAAACTTTTAGTTCCTAGTACGTGGCAAGCTCCAAAATCACTGGATCCTACATTTCCCATAATGCAAATCAACAGTGTCTTTTGTTAATCCCCTTAACTTAACACCTCAAATTCACATTACAGGCTTTCTGTTAAAAGTTAATCCAAGCTGACATAACCCTGATGACATCACTATGACATAATCAGGGTTATTTTCTCAGATTTTAGAAAGCTCCTTACAGAGCCACAGAAGACATTTCAACTGTTTTCACAGGTTGGGAAGTATGTCAAATTGGTTAGATGGCCCAAAACATATTTCCCTACAGAAGCAGCAGCCCCTTCATTCATTCAGTTGTTTTTGGGCTGAGGGCACAAGCATGTCTCTTAGTTTATGTCCTTTTCTATTGTGTAACGTCCTGTGCAGATTGTTTACTTCTATCACTTTCCTCTCACTAACTCAAAGTGTTGGCTTGTTAGGTCAAGCTGACAGAGAGAAAAAGAAATGTACTGCTCTTGTAACAACCAGTAAGTACACAGGAAAAAGGAAGTCTCACACCCCTGACCAAAAATATAAACCTCTAGGGTAATGCATCATTTCTCACAGTATGTGAGAACCCTAACCCTTAGTGCTGAAGGCCGAAAATACTTTTTCTGATAAATCGTCTCATCCTAATATGTTTGTCTGACTACAAAACGTCAAGTTCTTCAAATTTGAGTATAGTTTTGTTCCAGGATTGATTTGTTTTCAAAACAAAGTAGAATTGCAAAGCGGCACTCTTTAGCTGCAGCCAGTCAGACAAATGTTAAGACTTTCTTCCTTGAACTTGAAAACAGCGTAGCGGTTGTCTAAACACTGATAAGCACCTAAAAATGGCAATTCAAGATCCAATTCATTTGAATTAATTTAATTCTTTTTTTTCCTTGTTGAGGTATTTAGAGTTTTATGTCAAATGGGCTGCATCTAATAGTTGCATGTTGTTTCATCACGTTAGTCTTTAAAATTGAGTTTAAAGTGAAATTATGTAACCCCCATAAACGGCTGCACCTGTGGCCACATGTGTGACAAGTATGGGGATAATCATCACGCTAAAATAATGCAATGCTAAAATGTCAAGACGAGTCGTAGAGTCAGCAAACTATGTCAAGTTACACAGCAATAGTTATAGTCATAAAGTAATCAAGTAAGGCTGCAGCAGCAAAAGCCCTGAGTATATGCAATTAAGTGAGGGTGTCTTTAATTGCTTATGAATTCAATGTTGTTGTTTTTTTGAGAGAAAACTAATGTTATTTATTTGGTGAAAAGCTGCATAGTCTGACTTTAACTACAAGCACCTAATAATGCAGTGATTTAATATTGAACATTTACAGCATTAGTACCAGGCAGTGGACAACCGTGAATGTTTAAATTCTGCTTTATGGTGCATCTTCCTCCTCAGTTTCACAGATAACATGTAATGTAGATGACCATCTTGCATCACAACTCTCTCTTTTTTTTTTTTTTTTTTTTTATCTGATCGTTCTCAAGGCGCCTTCCTTATAATCCTACTATCTTCTTTTTCTCATGCTACAGCCAAAAGATCTTTCAACCCGACCAAAGCTGGCCAAGCTAACGAGCAGTTGACAATTCAGTACTCTAAATCCAGACCCTCACCACCTCCCAAGCTCCAGGCCCCTCCTACATCCGCCCCGTCCGCTGTGGACACAGGGACCCACCCGACACCCGCGCCCCGAGCTCAGTCGGCCGGCCACAAAAAGCCTCCTCCGAAAAAGCCTGGACTCAGAGCCCCAAAGTGCCCTCCACCACTTCCTCCGCCATTACAGGCAAAAGAGATTCCTTCTTTATCACAGTGAGAAAACTTAACACAGCTGAAAATCTTGTTTTTGCTGACCTCCAGTGGTTTCACTTTTTGACCTTTTGTTGGGTGTGGTTACATGTACAACCAATGACCACACCCAACCACACCGATCACTGACGCCGGCTTCGGTGAGAGGTGAAACAGGCTTGAATCGTACAACCAGAGAGGGCAGCAAAAACAGTGCTTTTCAGCCTGCTGTTAAATTCCTATTTAAACATGCAAGCTTTTTGACATTGTCTAGTCTATATCCAACAACGTTCCACCTCCGGGATTGCTCCGGTGCCGCCGGAAATTCCGCCGGATGTCACTCTTTTCGGCCGGATGTCCGTTACCTTCCGCTTTCTTTGTGTTGTAATTTTAGACTCCGGTCAATTTTGCTAAAGTTGGAGACAGACGCCAGCAGAGCAGAGCGAAGTCTCAGTGACTGGAGCAGTTGAATAACGTCGCTCGCAAAACAATGTCTGATTATTTAAATGAAATGAGCTGGTTTGGCCATGGAGATGCAAGAAATATGCACTAGTTCACACAGGATGTTCTTCCTGTATTTACTTTCTTTCTCCTGCCCCAGACACATCCGACCAATAAGAGGAGTGCATTTTGGTTCCCTTGGATTATTCCAAGTGTGAAACCAAACCAAACCAAGGGGAAATCACTCCAAGTTTACAAACTCATCAACTGATTCGGACCAAAGCAAACAAACTATAGGTGTAAAAACGCCTATAGATAGTAAACAAATTCTGAACGTATACGTTTTGCTGTGGGGACTAGCCAGACCCTCCTCCGCAGCGCCGTGGAGGAAGGTCTGGAAATGCGAGACTAGAGCTGTCAATCTGTGCTGTCCGATATCTTCCTTCAAGTGTTGCAACTTAATTCACTTCTTTTTTAGTTTTTGTAACCAGCTTCATTTATTTATTCTTCAGTTACTGATGTGTGATGTCCTATATTTCCCAGAATGCAAAGTAATTGCTGGAAAGCAAGTCTTTCTGGTCAAAATAATAGCTAATAATAATGACTAAATCCTGCTGTTTGTGGTGTTTTTAGGATGGATTTTTCCATAAATATACAAAATAATAGTGAGACATTAAGTATGAGAAATTAAGTATGAGGAAAATCATTTTATGAACCTTAATTATGAACTGAGGTTTAATGTAAAACGTTTTACAACCACTTTTCAGGTCTACATTCAGTTTTTTGTGTGTGGAATATTTGTTTAATCCAACTTTAATCATTAAACTATGTAAATAAATGCATATTCAACCTAATTAGAAACATCTTTATTGTCAATTTATATCATCATAATATATCATTGGTATTGACTGCAGCATATGGATGTGAATTGCACTATGTACTGCAGGTGCTCATACTGTAAGAACATATTTATAGGAGGTCAGTAAATATTTGTACAGTTGTATAAAAGAACACATAAATGACAATTGAAAAGCAATACAGGAGTCGGACATAATCACAAAAGGTGCACAGGAGTCTCTATATAGAAGGTCTGCAGCATACAGTGAGCAATTATATGGTTCAGCTTTAGTTGGAACTAGCAAATACCAGTATGACTTGTCATGTTCCTTCAGTCCATGTAGTTTAATAACTGAGATGTTTGTGTTTCTCTGGTTTATCTAATGATGCCTGAGATTCTAGATTTCTTATTTCCCTTCCTTTTTGTGTTCTGGTAATGTATTCCTGAGTGAAAGGAGTTGACAGGAGATTGTAGTGAGGCCCAATGGTTGTAATACGATGAAATCCAATTGTTCTAATCCCCACTTCCTCTCTCATTAGTGACCGACGGGACTAGCACAGAGAATCTTTCCACCCTAGAATGTGTGTGTGAAAAGTGTAAAGTGAATGACAGGCCTTGTAGCTTCTACATTCTGTCATGTGTGTGTTTCCTTTGAGACAATCTTAACTACATTCTCTGGCACATCCTTTCTTGCCACACCTCTTTGTTTCAGTCCCTTTTAAATCCTGACCTTTTTAAAAAAGAAAAAGAAAAAAAGACTTCTTTCACTCCCTTTAGATACATTCAGCAACAATTTTTTGGCATCAAAACTGTACATCCTTAAAGCACGATTGTATAAAAGTAAAGAATCAAATACCGAGGATACTGGATTGTAGTGGTCATGGTCATCCTGTCAAAAGAGCCGGCCTCGTTGACCACAACATTTTTCTTCAGATGATTGATTGGAAATTAGAGATAAATCATACATGAGAGAAGTTTTTTTTAGAGTCAAAACATCTCGGCTCAGACTTTAATTTCATCCTCGTCGTCCATGTAACTGTAGGACATTTTGTTCTTGGGCTGGCCGATGATCATCATCATTGAATCGGCCCCCTCCATCCTGCTCTGTCCCTTTAAGTGGCTGACGCCATAGTGGCGCGCGAGCACATCTGTAGCACTCTGGAACCGCTCGCTCTCCATCCCCATCCCGAACCGCACTCGTTCAGGAGACCCCATCGCCACATCAGCTACTTTAACGGAAAGCCCGACTCCGTTCACCTCCATCCCTTCCTCCTCCTCCCATTCGGCCCCATGGGGGCTCTTCCTGCCCCCGCAGTCCTCCCTCAGCAGGGAATCCACGTATGAGATAGTAGCCGAGTCCATCTCTGATCCCTCATTGGTCAACCCACACGCTGACCCCGCCTCCTCTCCCTCCCAGGCGTTGCCATGCTCCCCCGGGTGGCCGTCAATCAGGCCAAACACCTCGCTCATGAGGGAGGGCCCGAGGTCAAAGGTAAAGGTGTCCAAAGAGGTGAGGGAGGGAAGGGAGTCAGAGTACGCGGTGTAGGTGGGCTTGGGGTCAGAGGTCACAATGGAGGCGGAGCAGGTGGATAAGATGGCGTCAGTAGGGTCGGTCAGAGAGCCGCGGTGGATGTTCGGGGAGCAG
Source organism: Perca flavescens (assembly GCF_004354835.1). Taxonomy (NCBI): domain Eukaryota; kingdom Metazoa; phylum Chordata; class Actinopteri; order Perciformes; family Percidae; genus Perca; species Perca flavescens. The sequence continues at coordinate 20,098,465 of NC_041351.1, read as the reverse complement.
GACGTGGGGAGGGAGATGGAAGGCTGCTGGCGCTCAGAGCGAGAGAGGCGAGGCAGAGTGACGAATCCAGACTCCAGACCTGAGGAGAAGACACAGAAATTCAGCATGAGGTATTTTGTATAATCCAGTCACACTCTTCACATGGTTTATCGTCCAACAGGGGGCGATGTTAACCCATCGGAGAACATCCTGCCTGACGATGACGGGCCAGTAAGTGCTGAGTTGTTCTGCTGTGTAAACAGTGAATCATCTGCCCTTCACTGCCAGATCACTTAAGGAGTCACACGCTCGCACCATGACCCAAACGGCTAAAATTACCACCGCACCTCTTGATGCCAGCCGCAAAGGGCCTTAGAGTCTGGAGGTTTATACCAACCAAAGAAAACAGCGTCTGATTTCACAGATTAACACCCTTTAACCAGAGAGCGAGAAAGGAGTAATCGGTGAAACCAGCTCATGGAGGATTTGGTTGGATGAAAACCTGCAGACTCTCCTATCCATGTGTCATCATGCATAATTCCTGGAGAGTAAAGTAGCTCCAGATATCACTACGAAAGTACGCTGTGAATTGTGAAATTTTTGTTGAAGATTTTAGATAAAAATGTCAGCGCACACAAACTTGTAAATCCACACACACACACACACACACACACACACACACACACAGGGGAGGTGAGACAGTATGAGCCATAAGCGTGGTGTTAATGTGAGCCTCTCAGACAGCTTGTTGCCAACTCTGTCTGGATCTCTGTGTGTTATCAGTGCGAGCTGTGCCGATTATGAGCCAAGGTGATTCATGAGGACATCTGGGGCAAATCTTTCTCGATTACTGGGTAGAACTGATGGATGAGTTTCACTGCAGCTCTTCAGACGGTTACCACTTCTCTGCAGTTTTCAGTTCACACCGATTAAGTCGTCGGACATTTGTGTTTCCCTTAGTTCAGCAACAGGGCCATATCATTTAAAAGAAACACCTACATTTAATCTTAGGGGCCATTTTGGGGGATTTGATGGTGCATTTTTCTGAATCCTCGAAAGACTGGGCAAAACAATGTATGTCATGACATCATGTCAAGAAATTTCCAGTAAAGATATATTGGACTTTTTTCAGTGATCCAAGACACTGTTGGTGTTAGTCCCTCAGAATTAAAGAGCAACAGCTTCTTTCAACCCAATCAATTATAACACTAGAAATTCACTGTAAACGACACATTTTCGCATAAACAGAAGCCTCAGTAGACCACTCACAATGCATCTTGTGTAACAACAGTAAGGTTATTTTCCCGCTCGTACGTGCAGGTAGCTTACAGTGGGTTTATTTGAGCATTTTTGATATAAACAGCTGCCTACTGCATCTAACTTAAAGATGCTAAAAAAAAACTGTCAAGACGTGAGGGGAAGTTTGGGTAATAATTCTCTGTGGGTTCATCACTTTAACGACCCCTTTTACTACCCCTGATTATTCCATTGTTGGTGTAAAAGTATTGATCAAAGCAGCTTTAATAAAAAAGAAAATCACCATAATCACCATAAGAGCTTTTCTTCTCCTCTGGTGTGCTTTGAGAACTGGGGAAGAGCACTTTAGCAGTAGGACTCCCATTGGGCATATCCACATCCAGCCTGGGGAGGGAGATGGCGTTCTTGATGATGGGTGAAACGACGGGAGGCGGCGGCGACAGATCCTTGGGTCCTCCCGTGGGTCGGTTGTCAGACCCCCTTCGGATTTGACGGATCGTCCTGGAGAAGAACGCACCGATCTTGTTGTCAGGGGAGGAGATAGAATCCGTTTCCCCGTTGTTCCCATTGGCTGTGCCGCCATGGTTGCTAAGGAAGGAGGTGTCCCCGAACACATCGCCGCCACGGCCCACGTGCATGGTGTGGCGAAAGTCACCCAGAGGAGGGCTGATCATGTCCAGCGTGAGGTCGCCTTTAAAGCGGCGCTTGCTGTGGGAGTGTGAGACCAGACCTTTGAGGCCTGACAGCTTTTCCTGAAGATTCATGGTCACAAGAGGTAAATGGCTTAATATTTCTTGAAAATCAACCTTAAACAATGTCTGGAATTGCTTTTAATACCACTGAAAGACAAAACTGAGCAAGCAAAGTTCAATGTTTCTCTTCTTAGATTTATGCCAGAATCAGTTACAGTTGAGCTGTCCAAAGTACGGACCTAAAAAGTCATCTGAAAGGTTATTCCAAGATCTTGAAACCGTGTAATTTCTGTAAAGTTGGACTCCCGGCCTGCAGCGCCAAATAGTTCACTGGAATATTATCTCTGTTTATCATGTGCAGGCCAAACTCTGTCCCACTCTTTGTAGCTCGTTGTTATGCATAGCTGGTTGAATTAAACGGTCATAAATTGAGGAGAACACTGTGCAGTTGTGTTCCTGGAAGCTGCCGGGCCAGTTGGAGTGTGGTCAGGTCGCCTGGTTTCCCCCGCTTGCCTTGGGCTTTGGCTTTGTCGATATCAGCTCAGAAATAGGTCGGAGTCCAGCTGCAAATGGTTGTGCGGTCGCACCACGGAACCATCTATGGAGAGTAAAAACAGGGGGAAAACATCTATCTTTAAAATGTAGACAGGGATGTATTTGATTTAGAGGGATGTTGAGAGAAACATAAGACTTTTGCAGTTTATTCTGTGTTTCTGAGACCACTGTGCTTTCCTATTCTGAATACTGTATGTAGCTACACTAGATTGGTCTTTCTGCAGGTTTTAAGGATTCCAAAGGTCCACTGGTCTGGAACCATCTAAATTTAGACCACAGTCACTCCTCTGTGCAACAAACCAAAGTCTGCCTTTTGTCCATAAAATGGGTGGACATTCAGGGAATTCCTGCTTCCATTTTGTCTGGCATGAAGGTTACACAAAGTTCATTTTACGTTTCGCTGAAAAGTCTTATCATGCTTTTCAAAAGCCGAGCAGCAGTCCTCATTCAACGGGCTTAGATTTGTTTATAAACAGGCAAAGTATGCTTAGCGAGGAAGGAAGAGATAATGAAAATGTCCGGATAAGAACATCCCTGTTGCTACTTGGCTGTACTGCTAGACTGCATGTCTACAGAGTATTTTACTCTTTCAACTTTTACAGGGAACATCTATTCCCTATTTTCCTCATCCAACTGTTTCTATTAATGTTTGTTTTTTTAATTGTCTGTGTGTGTTTAGGATAGATCTGTGTGGCTAGCTAGCTTAACTGAAAGCTATGAGTGAAATACAATGAGCACCAGCCTTTTCAGCTAGCTACTTAGCTGAAGCTAACCTTTGTCCGGGTAATGTTAATAAGCCATATATACTTCTGTAGCATTAATGTATAAACTCTCGTAACAGTAGATAAAGCATTTTGGCCGACAAGCTAACGCTAACAACGTAGGCTAGCTAGCGTAAATTAGCATTCTCGGACACCATATTTCTGTCTCCACAACATTATTTTCCATTAGCTGCATCATTGCACCTTCTCTATTTTTTACCAACTGATTAGAGGTTAAAGCTTTATATTTCTTGGTACACTTATTTATTTGACTAATAGTATTCTTAATTGATACGTTCAGTTATTTTTGACCTGACTGGCCTTTGACTGCCTTTTGTTGGTTTTTGGAGCTCCTACCTCCGTCAGTCTGTAAGTCTGTAATGAAGGCAGACAAAAATTGGCTTTTTCTCATGTGTTGTTCTTTGCCAGCAGAGTAATGGATATCCAATTCTAAAATATTTTGATAGCATAAGGCAGCCCTGACAAGGACCTCTGGTTCTCTTTAAAAGCTTTCCACTGCAGCAGCTAAATTTCGGCGGGCCTCCCACGCATGCACAGCCCCGTCTGGCTTCATTAATGACCTGCTATGGTTCAATAGATGGGGATTGCGTCAGGTCCAAGGCAGCCCTTCTAATTTGCTGCTGACCGCAGTCCCAGGCCATCCGCTCCACTTCCCCTGGCTGGCGTTTTAAGAGGGGCATCTGGGAGCGGAGAGGGAGGAAACACGGCACATACCAGCACTGAGCGGAGCCATATCAAGGCTCACAAAGAGACGCCGGGGACCACAGTACCGAGGTGTGATGTTCAATCCAAGATGGTGTGAGCCTGCAGGGACCTTGTGCATGTTCCCATGAACGACTCTAAAGCAACAGGCCACCTCTCTGATTACAACTCCCCAGCGACAGCGGCCACAGACACAATGGCTCTATGCTCTTCCAAGTAAAGGAAATAGTTTGTCTTGCTATAAGGTTAAACAAGAAAAACCTCAGTCTAATTGAAAACCTACAGTATCACAGGAATACACACAGGGCCATTAATTACTCTGGCTGTGTGCTTACGGAAAACCATGGTGTTTTGTCTTTGCTTGTAATCCTGTTAAAAACCTTTGACCACAGCTCAGGGGGGGGGGGGGTTGCTCCCTCTAACTCCTGTTTTATGTATCTGGATCCTCCGGGCAAAGCTAATTTTATCTGCACATATGCTTCTATCCTGCTGAACTCCCCTTCCCTCCTCTCACTGATCCTTCTTTGCACTTGCTCCTCTGTTTTCTGAGTTATACAAATAGAGCAGTCAGCGACCTCAGGCCTCAGATGAAATGGCTTGAAAAGCACCATAAGGACAGAAAACCCCCAATATTTTGATTCTTTAAAAGGTAATAAGTTTAATGCTTTAATCCCAGTAGCAGCCTGCCTGCCTGCATCTTAGATATCACCCCTAAGAATAGGGGACCTCTCGACAGGAGGGACTTGGACGTACCCTGGATTGTCCTCTAATCCTTCATCTCCGCCGTTACCCCCGACAGGGCGCCTCTTTTGGGCAAGGCCTGGCTGCTACCACCCTGGCCGGCTACTCCGTTGGTTCTGATTCCTGCCAGAGAAGAAATAAAATACAGAATGAGTTTGAGGCAAGGGAGAGAGTCCATTCAAACTGAAACGAGGCGGGGTGAGAAGTGATGTAAGGAAGCAGGGGATGAAAAAAAGATTTAAAGTTCCATTTCCACAAAAAGGAGTGCAGGGGGAGGATGGCAAAACGGGGCAGAAATAGAGATGACCATAATGGATGCTGAGAGATTTGAGAAGAAGAGAAAAGGTCAGATGAGGAGAGGAAATGAGGGGATTGAGATGTAAGTGGAGGATGGAAGATCAATAGAGGAACGTGAGAGAAGAGAAAAGAAACAATGCATGCTGAGGAAGACAAATAAAAGAGCTAGTAAGATTTCAGTGAATGGCTCCGATCAGTGTAGGAACACATATAATCAGATTGGACATCTTTGATATTAGCAGCATCAATAAGCATCACTGATGACCGCTGACACCCATCTGATTTCTATGTTTCTTTTCCTTATAATTTAAATAATTTATAACTTTTGTTGGTTTTGTACCATTTTTTGGTGATCCCCTGACTTCTCCTCTAGCGCCACTATGACGTTGACATTTGTCGTTTTCACTCAAATGTCTCAACAACTATTGGATGGATTGCCATGAAATTCGGTTCACGTACATTTTAACCACAGGATGAATGGTAGTAATTATGCTGATTGTTTTTCTCTAGGACCATGATCAGATCTAACACATTAGCCTAGAAATCTAGACGCACAAATTTAATTTGCAGCCGGGGGGAGGGGCCTAGGCACTCTCCGTTGGCTTGCGAGCTGGAAAAACCAAACTCTGGTCATGCCAATCACATCGTGTAGAGTTGGTGGGCGGGCTTATGGCTGCTGCTGCAGTCTTCTTGAAGACTTGGAGTTATGCTCTTCTTTGAGAAAAAAACAAAGAACGGCACTGAAATTATTCTTAAAAAAAGGAAGCTGTGTTCAGAGTTTTGACGACCGGATACGGCAAAAGTTTAATCTATCAACTAGCTTCTCTACCTTCTTCGTTGCTCTGCCTGGTTGTAGTGCTATCCTATTGCGTGTAGAGGGAATTTGAAAGACAACCGTTTATCCCGCCTCTCGGATTGAGCCCCGTCAATGGTGAGTTCCCAGACCCAACATCTTGATGTGGGTCTGCCTTGTTAGGCTACCGACACATGGTTCATGACCTGACATTGTGAGCATGTTAGCATGCTTCCATTAGCATCTTTAAAGGTCTTCAAAGGTTGTGAGAGAAAACAGAATTACCCAGAATTCTTGCAACAAGACATCAGTAGACCAGACTTAATCACTGTTGATGGGAAAACGTTCTGTTACAGCCCCCACTTTGTGATAAAAGGCATTTTTTTTACCTTCTTTGTCTTTCTGCTGCTGCTTTGAGTTGCTTTCTTTGGGCAACTCACCATACAGGGGATTTCGGTGCGTTCATACATAAAAGACGGACCCATAAAATATTTCCATGTCACTATGTACAGTATTTGCTTGAGGTGGCTTTGCTGGATATAAACCAGAGTAACCACAGTCTAATAGGAGCCGTGTGTGTTATGTGGCGTGTGCACGTACGAACACGTTCCTGAGCAGAGCATCGGTCGGTTGAGTCTCTCTCTCTCTCTCTCTCGATTACGACCATCAAACATCCTTCTTCTCAACCTCGCCGATGATTGAAACCACGTTTCGGTCTGAATCATCAATTTTTTTCCCCCTCTTTTCATTCTCTCTTCTCCTCTTTCCTCCCTTTTTCTTTCTCTTTTTGTTTCTCTCGGATCGTTCCCTCTCATTTCTTTTCCATTCTTGCCTTCTATGTTCCATGTCTTCTCTTTAATTGTCTCTCCTTTTGTCTTCTCTTTCCTTCCTTTTCTTCTCACTTTACACTCCTTCCTCTTATTTATCTCAGATTCCTCCTCTTTCCTATTTCTTTTTCTTCAGTTCCTCTTTTCTTCTGTATTTGCCTCTCTTTGAGGGTCTTGACTGACTTAGGCAGTCTGAAACAGCTGTTGGGCCCACACACACACACACACACACACACACACACACACACACACACACACACACACACACACACACACACACACACACACACACCCATTAATCTCTTTTTTTTATGATTTTAACTCAAAAATGTTTACTCTGCTATAGTTTGTCTTAAACTTCAAATCAGCGATGGATTTGTTTGATGTGTTTCCCCTCCCTTCTCTCTGCCTGTCTTCTCATGACCTTCACTCACTAACCCCGCTAACCAGGTGAACAAACATACAAGATAAGGCCACATTTCTAAGGCTCACTCTTTGACTTTCAATTATGTTCCTATTTTCGCCGTCCATGCTCAGTCTGAATCCAAGCAAAACACGGCTACACTTCCTCCTCGGCCAAGAAAACTTTTTCATGCTTCAACAAATATCCATACTCTCCGAGGCTCTCTGCTTCCTGCATCTGCTGGAACTGGCAGTCCCAATTTTCCCTCTTTGTTGCCTCTCTCTTTCACTTTATAGCTCTTCCGTGCTCGTACTGAAACTTTTTTCATTTCCTCTCTCTTCTTTGGATTTTACAGGTCTTTAAAGGAAGTTTTAAAATGGTCAGTTTACCTGTTAAGTGATGAGAGCACATAGACACTGCGGACAGACTGAAACACGTACATGACTGATAGAATCGACCAATTTTATCTTATCACATACAATACAGTACGGTATATTGATATCATTTTACAGAATGTCGACGATATGTTTAAGAGCATTTAGAAACAGTGTCACCATTACATAGTTTGTCCACCAGAGAGCACTGGCAAGTTTATTTTTTTCCAGCTCTGTATCATGGTCACAAGTCTTTAAAGGACTATTTTTCACATTTTATAAAATACACTCAGTTGCTTTTGATTGCTAAGAGTTATTGAGAAAATACATGCTACTCTCATGCCTTTACAATAAATATGAATAGAGCCAGCAGCTGGTTAGCTTAGCACAAAGGCTGGAAACAATGGGAAACAAGATATAATGGGTTAACTAGTGAGCGTAAGATGTGCTATCAGGGAAATATGTGCTTTTTTTTGTTTTCTTTAGGCAGATTTTATTACTTTTGGACAGAGTCAGGCTAACTGTTTCCCCCTGTTTCTATTCTTTGGGCTAAGCTAACCATCTCCTGGCGTGTAGCTTCATATTTACCAAACAGACATGAGAGTGATATTTATCTTCTCATCATCTAGAAAGCACATTACCATATTTCCTAACATGTCAAACTCTTGCTTTAACTAACTTACTGGAAGAGATCCTATTCAAACATGTGTTTCTGTTTAAAAAAAAAAGGCATATCAGCTGATATTTCTTTACTCTTAAATACTGATATCAGTATCGATATTTGGCCTCGAAAATGTTGCAAGAGCAACATAATGCTACTATTTCTCAACATGAAGCCTCAAACCCACTGATTTTGTTGTCTATGTTCTTCACTGACAGCACAAACTATTGTAATATCAGTTTCATATGTTTCAGGGAGAACAGATAGCCAGAGCTGGGGAAACTTTACAACCATCCACATCGATCATCATCTGAAAAGTTCACATGCAGTTCCATTTTGGACCGCAGCCAATCAACAAACAGACCTGTACCTATCCCTGTTTTTCAAACTAAATCACCATGGTGGCTCAGTCAAAAAAAAATCTGTTCCTCCATCCTAAAATATATAAAGCGAGTTGCTAAATAGTATTTTTTAACTATGATAACTAACGTTGTTTATGACATTTGGAAGAGTTTGCCCACATTTCCCTCCATGCTTTTTTTTGATTGATTGATTTATTTCTGGATAAAGACAATAAAACAGTTATCCAAAGGATAACATGCTAAAGTAAAATACTTATTTCCAGCACGGTCCTTGGTGTTTCACATGTAAAACAAATATATATATATACATATATATATATATATAAATATTTATTTGTTTTACAAATATATATATATATATATATATATATATATATATATATATATATATATATATATATATATATATATATATATATATATATATATATATATATATATATATGCAGCTGACAGCAGTGACCAGTTGGCTGTTGGCTTTTGATGTATCAGTTTATAAAAAAAAAAACGTGGTGTATTCTTTTACTCGGGGGTTTGGATCACGTGGTTAGATGTCGTAACCATTTGGTGACAGCAGACCATGATGGAGCCGTTTTCCCAACATTATCATGTGTGGCAAAAGAAAAAGAAAAAAAGCAAGGGAAGCCTGCGGTGTGAAAACAAACACAGCAGCCAGATTCAGAGTTCGCACCTCTGCAACTAACCCCTTCCTGGTAGGTTGCGTCAATGACACCCAAAGTTCACAAAGGGTCCCCCCCTCAGAGGAATGTTGAACTCAGGTAAAAAAAAAATAGAGAAAAAAGGAAAACCACAGGGAATGTCTGCACTCACTTACTTCATCAAGTAGCGTATCATTAGTGTAAATCATATGAGGGGGATGTACAGGAAACATACTACTTACATGTGTTAATCATCTGCTGCTGGCTGAGCTGAGTGCATACAGAAGGCCGACATGGAAATATCAAAGCATGTACTCAAGGAAGATATACTGTGTATGCCTATTCTGGAGAGCCATGAAAAAGTTCCACAGTGTACAAGTGGACTGAGTTCATCAGTGCTTATTGTTTATTGGATTCTGTGTTGTTATCTCTGAAGCAGGCTGGCTTTTGATTGATCACCACTGTGCATGTTTATTATCGGCAGGCTTTAGCGGGCCAACAATCAATGGCTGTGTGTGTGTGTGTGTGTGTGTGTGTGTGTGTGTGTGTGTGTGTGTGTGTGTGTGTGTGTGTGTGTGTGTGTGTGTGTGTGTGTGTGTGGTATTTCACATGGTGGCCTCCGTCATGGCTTGCTGGCAGGTTGTAGGGGTCAGACGGCCACTGCCCCCAACTTGTAATAATCCAACACTGCGCTGCCTGTTTGTCTCCATAACTAAAACACCTCGAGGCCACCAACTTCACCCCATCATGTTCCGCTAAATCACAGTAGTAGTATATCTCTGTCATCTCAATGACATGTATGAAAATTGATGGGTTATGTCATATAACTGCTGTGATTACAAGGCAGAGTGATTAAAAACACATTGAACCACTGGCAGGCAGAGTTGATTCTGACCAAGAATATACTGCTGCTGACTAGCTATGAACAAGTTACAGAGCGGATTGAGTTTCATGTCAGACATCTGAGACACTTGCAACACTGAAACAACTTACACAGCGACAGTACAATGTGACCATTGGCATGGTCTGATAACAGCTTGGTTTCAGTCAACATTTTTACAAGTCCTAATGTTACCTTATCTGAAACTAAACCTAATATGTTTGCCTTCTTTCTCTGCTCAGCAGGAGGCTTTTTTCTCTCTCCCAGGGGGCCTATTAGTTCATCTATTCAGTAATAGAAAAAAAAAAATAACATGGCTAATAATTAATCCCAAAATATGCAGCAAACAATTAGGCTAGATCAACAGACAATTGATAAGTTATTTCCTCTCCAAACAATGACAAGTAGCTGAGGATATAATACAAATATCACAGGTGAAAAAAAAAACTGTTAGGAATGTTATACAAATGTTATAGGAATATATTTTGTAATGTACCCACATTGATGAAATTACTTTGTAGAGATAAACTGCTCAGTAGGCCATGCACTGAAAAGTTACTACAGATTCAGTGTACTTGCTGCAAGCTCACTCAAAGTCTCTAAATGAACATGATATAAAATAGAACTTAAAATAGCGCCTATAAAAGTCACCACTGACTTGTTACTGAGTAGCCTATTACAGACTCACTGAGTGTCTCTCTGAGAATTTTATTGAGTAATTTTACGTCAAAATTGAATATAAACTCACCCAAGGGAACTGCGACACGAGGAACAGGAGATCGCTCGACTCCGGTTTAATTATCTTTCCATTACAAATGTATTTTCGGTTGGCGTGGTCCGAGAGAGCCGGTGGTGCAGCCGGACTGTCCCGCTGGTGCGCCGGGTGTGCTGAGCGGCGCAGCGCGGAGGAAAGGGGCGGGCTGTGTGGATCAAATAGCCTGCCAATGAAACCATCAGAGACAGAGAGAGCCACACCGGGAAGCTCCCACACTGCCTCATCATGGTTAACACTTCGGTTTGATGTCTCTGTAAAACATGCCAATTGGCCTGTCAACACGATTTGAAGCATATAAGTAAACAAATTAAGCAGTGTTTTTTTACAGCCAAACTAGGTGGCGCTGCAACATGGCCTCTAAATCAAATGGGCACTTTTTTGAGGCTCCTTAAAAAGACACATTTTGAGTCAAGAATACATTTTTAACAAGAGAGTGAGCCAACCAACTCTTATCATCAGACTGAATCAGCTGAGTATCTGCTGACTTCAAGCTAGAGGGAAACATAATTATGAAATTGTTTCATAATGACTCAGCTTGCTTTAACATCCAATAACCACATGTCAGTGTGACATTATTTAAAGCTAACAATTACTGTCTTTATAGGGCTTATGTGCATCGAGCTAACACAAATGAAACAGTAGCTTTGAAGATAAACAACGGTAGTGATATGAGCAGTTGTAGCCTATGTAGACTATTTTTAGAGGAATAGTGTGATGGATTGGGAAATACGCTTTTTTTTCTTTCTTTCTTGCCAAGAGTTACACAAAAAGATTGGTATCACTCTCATGTTTGTACAGTTATGAAGAAACAGCCAGGAGACAGCTTAGCTTAGCTGGAAACAAGGAAACAGCTAGCCTGGCTCTGCCTATAAGCACCTCGAAAACGAACTAATGAACATGTTAATGTCGTTTGTTTAATCTGTACAAAAACTGAAGGGGAATAGCCTCTGCTGTAATATTTCTTAAGAGGTGATGGTCAGTTGATTTGTTTACCTTCAAACAGAGCCAAGTTAGCTGTTTCCCCCCTTTCTTTATGCTATGCTAAAGCTACGCTTATCGTCGCCTGGTTTCAGCTTAATTTTTAATGGACAGATATGAAAGTTGTATCGTTCTTCTCCATCCCCTCTCTGCAAGAAAAACAAATAATTATTTCCCAAAATGTAGAAATATTGTTATTTTAATCTTATGTATAAAATTATAGCTACCAATATGGTAGTGGTTATGTAGCCTAGCTTTTGTGATTGAAAACCTCACTGTGGAAGCTAAAACTGCACTATGGGCAGATTTATATGATGTCAATGTTTCATGTAGCCTAGTCTATATCCTTGATGTTCCACTTCCGGGATTGCTCCGGTGCTGAAGGAAATTCCGCCGGATGCGTGTATTTTCCGTTTCCTTCCGCTTTCTTTGTGTTGGAATTTTAAATTCGGTGGATTTCTGAGGACTATGGTTAACTGCTCCTCAGATCTCTGCAGGGTAAATTGAGACAGCTAGCTAGACTGTCTGTCCAATCTGAGTTTTCTCTCGCACAACTATTTAGCATCGGCTCTTTGCAGAGTTAAGCACCGCCCATGAGGATTCTGATTGGTTTAAAGAAATGCCATTAAACCAGAGCACATTTTCCTCCCATCCCAGAATGCTATGTGTAGTAGCCAGACCCTCCTTCAGCGCACTTTGGAGGAGGGTCTGGCAAAGCGAGACTACATGGATCTTAACTGTTTGAAAACTGAAATCCTGTAAAAACAAAAAAAGACAGTTGGCTCATGTTTGTGAAGATTCAACTAAAGGAAACCGAAGTTGAGTCTAGTCAGTCACTGGACCAATGGCTCATAAACTGCTGTTTATGATCCACTTTGTATTTTGCTCTTAACACATGATATCTAAATAATTCAGATATCATGTATTCAGATTACATTTCATTTAAGCAAACAATCTACAGTGTAGCATTGCCATTACAGGTATATGTTGATTTTCATCAATTGCAGACTCACTCTAAGGTCTATGATGATCAGGTAAGTAGAGTTTTACTTTTAACATCTCAGCAGGTTCAGCTTTAAACTTCAGTTAAATTAACCGACTGCTGTAAAACTTCATCCAACACTCAGAGAACAACAGCCGTCCGAGTTGTAGCCCCATAAAGTGCACATGTGAGCAGTCCCACGCTGACCTGGCCAACAGGAAACAGTGCCTTATCAACAGGAACAGAAGCATCCTCACGCTGCCCTCAAAGGCTTCTAACAGGTCAGTCTGTCTGTCGTTAAAGCTCCGAGGTGGCCTGTAAGGCTGCCAGCGTACACCACCACCCATAACACCACAGCCACACGCCACCTCTTAGTGCTACTACTCCCTCCCACACCCCTGCTATACCACACACACACACACACACACACACACACACACACACACACACACACACAAACACACACTTATGAGCTCACATGTAGGCAGGCAGGCGGAAGTAAACACAATCACACACAATCCTGAAAGCGGCCATCATTCAGTTTCAAACAACACCCTTCCTTAACTCACCATACTTTGTCCTTTGTTTACTGTTTTAGGTTTACCGTTTGAGTGGTTAAGTTTGTAGCTGTTGCATTTTTTAAATATCCACAGTCTTTTTACAGGAAGTTTCGGACTAAATCCACTATTCTTCTTCTTCCTGATTGGCTTAGAGCATGTATGTATTACCAAAATCCATCCAGGACACTTTGCTGCATTTGAACCAGAACATGTTCAATCAGTAGACGTACCTCCCGGTCTCCACATTGTCCATCTGTTCACTCCTTCTCACACTGATTGCACTTTGATGGAACTCTGGGGGAAATTATCCGTGTTGTTTGTCTGTTTTAGCATTTACAAAATGACTATGATTGGACAAAAACAAGTGAAACGTGTTTACTTGTTGTATTCAGTATTACTATACTAATTGAATTATTCAATCAACCTTATCATTAGAGCATCAGGTGATTTAAAGTTTGTTAGATTGGATGTCCTTGGATTACACAATTATCAAAACCTTACACTCAAGGAGCAAAACGTTGGCCCAGATGTACACCACCATAAGCACAATGTCAGCTTCACACTTTTTGCAAAACACTAAACACACTTGTATACATTAGACACAGATGTATCATGTATCATGATGTCACTTCATTGCAATTCCAAAGCACTGACTGTCAAATTACCACACCTATGAGACAACCTGTGAAACACAGCCATCAGGTGAGCAAACGCATGATTGTTTACAGTAATCGTACTAGACACACCAATCAGGTTTACAGTTTTTTTTCCAATTGCTAACACACTAAAATGACATGCATAGCACAATTATTTAAACTGACACACAGAGAGCAAAACCTCTTCTCAAGTCTCCAAAAGTCTAAACACATTTTCTGCTTTACACACATTTTGCATTTCAAAATGGCACTTTTTAAATGCACTGAACACGGTTCTCTGCATAAGACAGAACAATCTGACATAAAGTCACAAGTCTGCCATTTCAAAACACTGCCATTCAAAATGACATGAGCTAATTTGCCAATATATGTGCCACCTGGCCAAACACCTCAATGGTTAATTGTTTGTTAGTTTGCAAAATTGTGTTTTAGTAATTGGAAAAAAAACTGTAAGCACTATAAAAATGCAGCAGGTAAGTCTAGAATTTACTGTACTGTATTTTCTGTTTTTTTCAGATCTTTTTTTTGTTTGTTTGTTTTACTGTAATTGTAACCTGTACTGGATACAGTATTTTATGTTTTTCTGTTATTTGCTGAGCTTACAGTGTTATGCACGCTACTGTAGTAGCATGAAAACTGGGACATGTTGTCGTTGGGATTCTCCATGTTGACATGTTGACTGATTTGGGTATATGGAGAGAAATAAATGATATTTTCCTCAGTCTGCAGCATTGATCTTGTATAGTGTTTGGTGAACTTATTGTATATTTGCACTTTCTCTGTGTACTTCATTTACAGTAGTAGAATTGCTAAAAGTGTTTTAGGTTAGCATCAGCAGTGTGTAACCGGTTCAAACTGAATTAAGTCATTTGAAACGTGTGTTTCATATGGTAACAAAATATGTGTGTGTGTGTGTGTGTGTGTGTGCGCTCTTGTTTAACTATATTCGTGGGGTCCAAAAACCGGGAGTCCAGTATACTAGTGGGGTCCGGACAGCTTTGTGGGGCCAAAATGCTGGACCCCACAACTTTAAAGGGCTGTTTGAGGGTTAAGACTTGGTTTTAGGATTAGGGTTAGAATTAGGTTATGGTTAGGGTGAGGGTAAGGGTTAAGGTTAGGCATTTAGTTGTGATGGTTAAGGTTAGGGTAAGGGGCTAGGGAATGCATTATGTCAATGACGGGTCCCCACAAAGATAGTGCCATGCACTGTGTGTGTGTGTGTGTGTGTGTGTGTGTGTGTGTGTGTGTGTGTGTGTGTGTGTGTGTGTGTGTGTGTGTGTGTGTGTGTGTGTGTGTGTGTGTGTGTGTGTGTGTGTGTGTGTGTGTGCATTCCATGCCCATGTGTGTCAAGCAGCATGTCTGTATTTGCTCTGTCTTGTCTCCAGCTGCCACCTATGCCCACACTTCTCGGGCATGAAGGGCTGGCACGCCCGCTCCGCCTTCACTGCAGCTCCAACAGACATTCATTTAACACCGCCAGCAGCCAGGCTTCACCGTGCTTTCAGCAGATTCACTAGGTGACATTCACTTTGCATTTGCTGACCTAATTTCCTGGCTTTTTGGCTCAGGTGGCCAAAAAAAGTTGCCGTCCAGTTTTCAGTCAGAATCAACAAGCTCTTTTTCTTACAAAAAAAATCACATTCATGTACTGGTTTACATTACTTCTCGCTTAGTCTATATCCACGACGTTCCACTTCTGGGATTTCTCCGTTGCAGATGGAAATTCTGCCGGATTTCACTCATTTAGATCAGATATCCGTTACCTTGAGCTTTCTTTGTGTTGGCATTTTAAAAGCAGGTCGATTTATGAGGACTATGGTTAACTGCTCCTCAGATATCTGCAGGGTAAATCCAGACCGCTAGCTAGACTATCTGTCCAATCTGTCCAATCTGAGTTTTCTGTTGCACGACTAAAACAACTACACGTTCCACCAAAACAAGTTCCTTCCCGTCGCTCCGCCCAAGATGATTGCGATTGGTTTAAAGAAATGCCAATAAACCAGAGCATGTTTTTCTCCCATCCCGGAATGCTGTATGGACTCGCCAGACCCTCCTTCGCAGATCAGTGGAGGAAGGTCTGGCAATGCAAGACTATTTCTTGCTAAAATATTCCACGTGCTAAACAAATATAAATGTTGTCTTGTTCAAATGATAACGCTGGTGATATTTTTCTTACTGTCTACAAATCTCATGAAAACCGAACATGGAACTGATCCCACTAACGCTTATTGTTTGTGTAGCCAAAGCCTGGTATATCGTACAGTATTCCGCTTAACTATTGGAAATCCTGCATTGTTGCCCAAAAACTATTAAAAACACATTGATCAGCCCCACTGTTGTACTGTTGGTGTGACATGTTCCGTCAATACCATAAACATGGGTACTGTTCCTATTTTAATTCAGTCCCACATACACTGGGATTGTTTGGTTTTATGGCCCGCCATTGGTGGTGAAGACCAAAATAGAGCCTAAAGCCAAGTTAATATTGAACTTACATTCATCAGGTGGCCAAAACCACAACTCTAATAGAATGCTAATGTTGCTATGTGTCTGCTGGGTGTGTGGATATAGACAGATAGATAGAGTCTTTATTGTCCCATAGGGATAATCATTTCCAACTGTTTGCTTACATGCAAGCCATAACAACTTTACAAGGTGGAACTTTGCCGAAGTGTTTGTATCTTGTTGTGCTGTATACCCAAGTGGCCACAAGGTTTAAGCTACAGTGTCTAAAAGTTCATCATGACATCATGACTTTGCGTAAACATACATGCCACTTTCTAAAACCAAGTGGCGTGTTATCTGTACGCATTTTGAGCTATCCGTGTGTATGTCTACACTGTTTACAGCGGGCGTGTATGTCTACGTCTTATTCAGCGGGCAGGTTGGGTTTAGGAAAAGAAGAATGGGGTGGTTGGGTTTAGGAAAACAATAATAGGACAACAACGGCATGGTTGGGTTCAGGAATAGAACAACGGGACGGTTGGGTTTAGTTAAATAACAATGGGACGGTTGAGTTTAGGAAACGTGACACACGGGACACGACCCCCGGTCTCCTGGGTGAAAGTCCTGTGTTTGACCCATCCACCACCACAACCAACCTCGCTATACGGATTTTCGGGCTTTCATACTACTTGCTACCGTTCTTTTTTCAGTAGAACTTGGCGTAAAATTGACATGCAATCGCAAGGTAATGTAAGTCAATGGAGGCCAAAGAGCGTTGATAAACACGCTAAAAAGCAATTATGCGTCTTTATAACACACCAATAATGGCATACAAATTGGCGTGTCATACATACGCCACTTATTGAGATCAGTCTGAAAAGTTCCAACTTTTTCATTTACTTCCTTCTTGTAGATGTCAAGTGCTACTTCCAAATAGATTTAGATTTTGTTTTCCTTTCTGCAACTTGCAAAGAGATAGAGATATTGTTTTCCTTTCTTGTGCTTTTTTTGGCCTTGGTTCAATGATGGACTCAATCTAATCTTTGTGCTCTAAAAATGTCCGGAGGCCTGATTCATAACTTTTAAACGTTGCTTTTAAGGTTGCCTTGGTAATAGGTCTATATTTGAAGTGTTTCTATAGCAAATGGTGCACAGTCCTGTTGTTATACTGGCGTATATTTTCTTTTGTTGAAATATGTCTGTTGTTCTTCGTGCCTTGTGAATGCTGTTATCGTAGCTGATATGCTTTATTTCAGCACTTCAGCCTGCAAACCATTTGAAGATTTTCCAAGTTAAAAATTGTGTTTTGTACAATTGTAGACTTGTGTGGAGGCTGATACTTTAGCGTCATGTTATTTATTTTCCTGCAGATTCCTCAGTGTCGTCCGTTCCTCTCACATCTTTCTAAGTTGATATATTCTTACTTTCAAGCTCTGTTTGTTCCTGTGGGTTGTCTTGATTTTTAGGCTGCTCACGTCTTTGTTACTGTGAAACATATTATTTCTGTAGATCTGCCCGAAACTGTCATTTGTTTTTCATTCGTCTTTCTTATGCCTCCCTTTTATTCCTTTTGCACAATCTCAAACCCTCCTATCCATCTCAATGTTCCTGTTTTCCCCCCTCCTCTCTCTCCCAGGCTTTCCTTGCATCCCTCTTCTCTCACCCCTTCTCTCCATCCCAAGATAAACAACCTCTGTTCTGAGGCATGTCAGCTATTTGTTCAAAAAAGCTCGCAAGTTTTTGGATGCCGTTCAGAGCTGGGTCTCCGAAGGGAGGCAAGATTACAAATTTAGTGCTTTTTCACGATCTCTCCCTCTGTTTTTCATTTTTCTTTCTTCACGCTGCTCTTTTTTTTTCCCTCCCAACTCTCTCACGACTTCTACATCTCTCACGTGAAACTCTGTGATTCCCAGATATGTGAGTTTCGACGCCCTCTCACCTTTATGTCTGACCTTGTGTCCCTCCTAGTACAACCAGTTTGACCATGTAGTCTTCAAATTCCCTTCAAACGTTTGATTATGCTGATTTATTTTCTGTCAGGAACTTTCATCACTCTTCTCTGATTAACACACGAGGGGAAAACCGAAAACCAGTTCTTGTGCATCTGAGCAGCCTGTGTTAAGTCCCTTTGAGAGTCACATGCAACACACACTCCGTGACTCTGTGGCAAAACATACTCAATTTGGCATTTGCTTATCGCTGAGTTGTTTGGAAAAGCTTTTTTCAGTGAGATGACCTGACATTTTTCTGATGACAAAAGATGCGTGTGTGTTTGTGTAATGGGAGTCCAGAATGTTGTGTTCTGTGGTGAGATAAAACCAAGAACATCCAAAGTACTGCCAGCAAACTAATTCTAAATTCTATATTTTTCACCTCAGATTACATCTGTTCTTTGTCTTTTTTATCTCAGTGTTTAGCTTATTTTCTCAAATGTCTCACTCCATCACAATGTGTGTTTATGTGTGTTTCTCCATTTTGAATAAGTGGAACCACAAACAGGTTCCTTAATGTGCTCAGTGCCTAGCCGGTTATCCAAGATGCTTTTGTACTTTTGCATCTTGTGACAAACACACACACTGTTACCCACAGCCATTTTTATTTTATTTTATTTTGTGAAAACACACAAAAAGACACCCACTTGTATGTGCAATCTGCTGGTGATAAATGCTTCTTTTTATATCCCAATGTGTGCCCACACACGCACACACGCACGCACACACGCACACACGCACACACACACACACACACACACACACACACACACACACACACACACACACACACACACACACACACACACACACACACAGGTTTGTGGCACTATCTTTGTGGGGACCCGTCATTGACATAATGCATTCCCTAGCCCCTTACCATAACCTTAACCATCACAACTAACCTTAACCCTTACCCTCACCCTAACCATAACCTAATTCTAACCCTAATCCTAAAACCAAGTCTTAACCCTCAAACAGCCCTTTAAACTTGTGGGGACCAGCATGTTGACCCCACAAGGATACTGGACTCCCGGGTTTTTGGACCCCACAAATATAGTTAAACAAGCCCACCCACACACACTCACACATACACACACACACACACACACACACACACACATCAATACACAATACAGCATCTGTGTATAGACTAGGCCACCATTCCTATATGGAGATACAGATCACTGTTTTGCTTTCTGGAGCATGATGAAGGGGTAATTATATCTAACCAGAGGGAACTAGAGAGAGAGAGAGAGAGAGAGAAAGAGAAAAGAGGGGGGTGTAAGAGCACTGACACACTGACCCGCAGGCTGTTTGCAGTGTCAAATCCTTTCCCTGTGGCCACCAGTGGTAGTTATGATGGTGAAAACACATTGATGAGTAGGTGTGTGACAACAAGCGTCATAGTCAGACGGGCTTGTTGACCCCTTACTGTGATTTACTTTGTGTCTGAGAGTGTCAAAGCTGCTTCTCTGGCTTCAACCAATTTGTCTGCGGCGTGTTGCCTCGGTGAGTCCTTCCAAGTGGTGTCTGGACGAGAGCAGATTTAACTATAATCTTTGTCAGCTGGAATATGCAAATAATGTTGCATGATGCATCTACCGGCATGAATCACAGCAGTTTGCTCAGAGCAATGAAAGTAGAATTGTTACTCATGGATATTTATCAAATATGCAACTCGTCCCCTGAACAATGATTGTCCAATCCAATCCATATCCAATCATTGGCATCCGTAACCCGGCACAGCAGGCCAGTCAAGCTTTGGATTTACAATGTTGAAGCGGTGTAGTGGACGATTGTGTATTTTTTTTTAATCACCTTTCAGAACCCAAAAGTGTAAGAAGCGGATTAAACAATATGTTTATCTTCTCTAGCGTTAGATGCAAACGTTAGCATGTCCAGCTAATTAGCTTACTAGCTTTAGTAATAATCCAACTCAGTGATAGGCCAAGGAGCATTTCATACCATGTTATTTTGTGGAGTTACAGGTGCCCTTTAAAAACAGGCCAGTTCACAACTTGCACATGCATGGTTGAGTATTACCCCACTAGGATGCCATGTTCTTCTCTTTATTGGATTTGGGGAGGTTTAACACTTTAGCAATCCCAGTCAAAATAGCCCAACACCACATTGGTTAGTCCTCATCCTAAAAGCATTTCCTCTTGTAATGATAAATGTAGAAAATACTCTTTGAACATAGACAAAAAGACACAAATAACCGCTGTCTGCGGCCAAACAGGGTTATGTTATAATGAAATAACAGTCTGATAAGAGTATGATCCGTATCACAAGGACTAACTAGCTCTACTGCAGTACGAGTACAATGCTGTTTCTTTATTATGTCTTCTTCTATGAGCTTTAGCCTCAGTCTTTTAGAACAATATGTAGCTATCAAATGTGCTGGGAACACTGATAAGCCAGCCATCTATTTGTCTGTCTGTCTGTCTGTTTACTTCTGTCACACTTTCTGTTCTCTCACGGCACATTTCCATTCTCTCACGCAATTTGCAATAATAACAGTGGCATATTAACTGCTTGTAATTCTTGGTTATTTCTGAAACAATGGGTCTTTATTGTTTTCAGACAGAAGTATACAAAACGCCTCATTTCTAGTCAGCTATGTCAATTTCGTTGGCTGAATTTGCAGATTTTATCAGCTGTAGCTAGCTAGCAAATTACATGTAAGCTGACGATAGCATAGATAGATAGATAGATAGATAGATAGATAGATAGATAGATAGATAGAAAGAAAGCATCTAATGTCAAAGTGAGATCTCAAAAGTTGATAAAGGGATGGAGGAGGAAAAGGGGGGGAAGGAGAGGAAGTCGGGCTGCAGAAAAGCAGTAAGGATGAGGGAGGCCTAAGGAGAAGAGGAGGAGAGTGTGTAGGGAGTGAGGTGGTGTGCTAAAACAGGATGAATATTTCGTATTTGGAAATAAAATGTACAGAAGACCCAGGTGCTAGTTTATAAATGAGACCCTCCTGATTACATAAAGTCTGATTATAAGCTTTAATGGCAGGCAGAATCAATGAAATATCTCAGGGTGTTTCTGCCGAAAGATTTGGACAGACCCATCAACTATCACCTAAATCTCTAAATTGAACTCATTACCAAGACTTTTGTATCTGTTTAAAACCTTGCCTGTTGATATTCCAGATAAGCAATTTGTGGAGTGGGATAGGCTTGTATCAAGGAACCTGTGGCAGGGCAAAAAAACAAAGAGGAGCTATAACACTGTCCAACAGCCAAGAAAAAAGGGTGGTTTAGTGCTGCCATGAGTGAGGGATTATCACAGGGCTGCCCAATAAGAGCATGAACAATTGAAAGATATTGAGACTTCTCTGACAGACGATACCCAAATTCAAAATATGAGACTGAGGACACCAATTGGACCAGTCTACCTCTGAAAATATGGAATGATGGGATAAAAAGGTTAAATCTAAAAACTATAGAAAGGTTTCTGACATGGTGTGCATGTGACACTGATTTTACCCCTGTATACTCGAGACAGCTGGTATAAAAATTGGGCCACAAGTGCGCTCTCTGTGTAAAGTACTAATGAGAACTTCAAGATTTTCAAATCAAGATAACTGGATAAGAAGATAACAAAGGATTTGTATTGATATAGTTCACAGAGCCACACGCTCTTCATCTGTCCTGTGGAAATAAAGGCCTAAAAAATAAAAAAATAAAAAAGTGCAACAACTTTTTGGGATAGATTTCAAGCAATAAAGTTTAACTTTATTGTAAATTCTGATTTAAGAACTGAATTATAAGAGCTTACCTCCATAATGGCCAAGTGCTTAATGTCTCAAACTGAGTGTTAAAGGCAGACTGTCAGATGCTAACTGGACTGTAATTAGTGCCTTATTAAAGCCAGCTGGAGGTGAAATGTTTATGTTAAGCCTAAAAACTCGCATACATGGCCAGAATCAGTTGTGATACAATATGGAGCATGTTGTCTGCAAATGGAAGTAGAAGTTCATACTGCCTTATTCACAATAGGATGCTTGAAATCATCCCCAAACTAGGTATTCAGAAACCTTTGACTATAGGGGTGAATGTGCATTTATAGTGTACCAACTGTTAAGCTTTTTAGGATATGCTATTAAACACATTTAATCACCCTACTTTTGATTTATTGATTTATTTGACAGACCAGTAAGCCTCATTAGGTGCAGGGTGTATTGGAGTCATCTCTTTCTTCGAAATTGAACCCCCAAAACTATTTTTAAAGTGCTCATATTATGCTTTTTGGCTTTTCACCTTTCCTTTATTGTGTTATATATATTTTTGTGCATGTTATAGGTTTACAAAGTGTAAAAGCCACAAGTCCACCCCAAAGGGACTTACCATCTCCAACAGAAAACACTGTTCACAAACTGCTCCAAACAGCTCTATTGTAGTCCAGCCTTTACTTCAGAGACAAACGTGCGTCACTTTGCAACAAACGTTATAATGCTCGTCTAGCTGCTAGCGTAGCACGCCCTCATACTCTGCTTCTGACTGGCTAGTAGTCCTCACCTAGCTACTGCGCATGTGCAACTCCCAACAAAGATGGAACAGAAGTGAGATGTCTCACTCTGTAGCTAAAACAGAGAGCTCAACACACAGGGTGAAAAGAGGAGCTGCAGCAATGTGCAGTACAACAAATATATGGTGTTTTCTTAAAATTAAACCACATAAACTTATTCTGGTAACACCTGAAAAGGAGCATAAAATGAGCACTTTAAGTCTTTTACTTTTCTATTGTTCCTACTGACAATATAATAGTGGAGCAGATGAGCCTGAAAAGTATTGTGCATTTAGCTAAAGCCTGACATTTTCTCCAATTTGAAACCATGAAGTTTATTTTTAGTCTTGAAGGCATTTGAGATTGGACCTCTGAGACTAGCTGGGCAGAGGGCAAACACATTTCAGGCTGTCAAATTTAAAATTCTTTTGTCACAGGCATAAAGGCAGAAAACTCAGCGATGTTTTCATCAGCATCCAAAAAAGGCAATTTTTTCAAATAATCAAATACATATATGCCTGGAATGACTACTATTTAATCGCTGCGACAAAAAGGGATATTAAAATGTAAAGCTATGTATTTAAACCAAACCCATGACCATGGGAGTAGATTTCATTTCAACATGGGGGGTAATGTTAAACATTTTAAGGGGATGGTCGGGTGGTAGTTTGAAACAAGGAACAAGGTTAATTAGAACGAGAATTGTTATAAAAATAACAAATAAATAAATGTCAAGGGGGAATATATACGTGATTATAATAGAGAGTGGTGGGGAAAAAACTGGAGAAATGCAATGCTGTGGTCAATGAGCTCTAAAGGTCACCAGTGGTCAGATACAAATTGCCTCCACGTCTGAAATAAAACCTTAGGGAATGTAGATTATATGCTGAAAGTTTCATGCTTTAGTCATAAAATGCACAATTGGTTTGCCTGTCTGCCCACTATCAACCATATGTAGTAAACAGTGTGCGGCTGTGTGTCAATGATGATTTGCCCTTCTGTCTTTCTACCATTTTCCAGTCATGTCGAGAAGAAGTCCTCGTTTGGAGGAAGCTGGCTATTACACAGAGGAGAGGACTCCAATCATTTCCTACAGGGAGACCTGTTACAGGTAAGTAGCGGACTGTGTTTGTGTGCACATGTTGTTTCCTGTATGTGCATATGCTGTGAGGTCAGCACTTTTATAAATCTCAACACATCGTCGCTCGCGAAAAAAAACAATTTATGTCCAAAACTGTTGCTTTTTTTTTTTTAGGAAATGACAAAAAGGCTAATTTGAAAACACTATATTAAGCTGTTTACCTCCAACAAAGTCTGATGAAATTGCCTCATCACTGTTTAAATATTTGTAAAACTCACAGATAGACGTAAAGGGTGACCAATACTGTATCATTGATATATGAAAAGAAATTAAAATGACTAAATATGGAGATACAAGGTTGTTACCCGTCAGCGACGTTAGTCTTTACTTTAACTTCTGTTGTTTCTTTTAGGATCTTTCAGAGGAGGAAACGTCACCGTGGTCATCACCACGAGTCAATAGGCCACGACGGAAACACCAGTAACACCGGTGACACACAAAATCACTATCTACATCACAACACTCCACAAATCCCTTTTGAGACTCAGACCATAGAGACCGGAGTCCCCACTCAGGCCAATCCCACTTGGACCAGTAAAGCTCATCCGCTTTCTCTGCATCCTGGACCTTCTGGCCATTGGTGAGTTTCGTCCAAATCTTACGCTAACATCATTTCTAATACACTAAAACCTGGGGCCGCTGCTTTTATTTTATTTTTTTAAAGTTTCCTTGTCAATAGTAGTGGTGTAAATAAAACAATCACGATATGTTAATATTTTGATTCTTAGGACAACGATGCAATATTTACTGATATCACAAAGTCTGCCACGATACGATTTCAATTTGATTCAATTCCGGGGACTGCGACCGATACGAGACGATACATAAGCCCATTTAACACAATCAGTTACATTTATATTCACTGACAAAAAGCAACTAAAATAAAAATGTTGCATTGCATTGCTCTTCCAGACATTTAAATTAAAAACAAACTACTCTTGTAGTGGACATTTCAAAATAAAGGCGCATCTTAAAGATGAGGATACGTAGTGATAGTTCCACTTTGTATCGATAATGTTGGATCGCTGAGGATGAATGGATATATATCGATCCAGGTCCATGTATGGTTACACCCTTAGTCAATAGAAATGATAGCTTTATTTTTTATCTTTATTTTGAACGCTTCAAAAATAAATAAAATGAAGAAAAGGATAATGAAAAAAAAGATTAAAAAAAACTTCAACATAACACACACTAGAAAAAAGGGATAGGAAGCCTAGGCCTGTCAAGTCCTACTCCCAGTCTCTATCACAGGCAAGGGCACAATCCAATAAGATAAACTAAACAGACCATTTTAAAACAATACAAACATACTACTCCAGTTTACGTCCTATTTATTAAGAAAAAAAGAACAAAAAAAACAAGCATCATTTTGATTGACATTCTCCTTGGTCACTTCTGTATTATCAAAAATATATCTTTTCAATTATTTTATTCAAATCATTATATTTATACTGCTTGATCACGTCGTCAAGACCATTCCACAAAACCACACTGCAAATTGAAAAACATACTTTTGCGATTGGTCCAAGCATACTGCTGTTTCAAATTGAATTCCCCTCTTAAGTTATAACCCCCCCCCTCTCTATCTGTGAACAGTTGTATGTTTCCAGGCAGCAGTATATTTTTTGGTTTAAATTATTTGTGGAGTCTTAAATTTTACCACATCCTCAAACTTTATTTCTAACCTTTGTGCTTTGTGACCTCAGGAATCACACATTACATACACATGAGCATGCAAGTAAAAGAGCTCCAGGTGGAGGTGGAGCTATTCCAGCAACATGTGATCAAGATTATGCAACTCAAAGAGATCAGTCAGGGGAGGAGATGCTCAGGCAAAATTTTATGATGGGGATGCAACTAAAGAAGCTCCAGCTGGAGGTGGAGCTACTCAGGCAATATGTGTTCATGGGTGATTCTCAGGCATCGCTCTTTGCGTATGAATCACAAGGTGAGTCATCTTCATCTGTTTCATTAGGATTTATACACAGGAAATGATCCCAACAGTTCTGTGTTTTAATCGTCTAATATTTCAGATGTACTTGTAGGCCGTTATATTGATGGATAGTTTAATTTATATAAAAACATCGGATTTGAGTTTTGTGTGCAACAATCTTAATTTGTAAAGTAACTAGTAACTAAAGATGTGATGATGTGCAGGTGAATGTAGTGGAGTAAAAAGTACAATGTTTCTCTCTGAAATGTAGTGGAGTATAAGTAGAAGTAAACAAGTAAAGTACCTCAACATTTGTACTTAAGTACAGTACTTGAGTAAATGTAATTAGTTACATTCCACCACTGGATATGTCCAGCATACTTGTCAGTTTTATTCACACAGTGTACAACAAAAGGCTCAGCTCTTTTCTTTTTCTTCTCCAGGGAATGATGTTCCTCTCTACCACTGACGAGGAAGGAACCCATTTGGGAACACTGGTTTATGATGAAGACGGCCCAGCCTTTCAGACCTTTAAACTGCCTGTGAGTATGATATGACAGTATAGCTCTCATGAACATGTATAGGATAATAAGTAGAGATTCTTCTGAGAATGAAAGCTCTTCCTTCCCATGTTAATGGCTGCAAATGGTGGTAGTCAAACTAACTGTATTATAGAGGTGGATTTCATCATTTCTCTCTCTGACTCTCTTTGTTCATTTCTCTCTCTTGTCTCTTAACAGAATCCAGACAAAGGAGTCTTCCGATGTGTGAAGCTACAGATTGACAGCAACTGGGGAAACATAGACTACACCTGCCTGTACAGCTTCAGGGTTCACGGTACAATAGTTTAAGTTGAAGGTAAATCAACCGCAAAACCATCTGAATCCACCTGAATTTGTGTACTAAAATTTGTAGTCACTGAAAAGTCCTATCAGATGGGGGGACACTGGGACAAAATCTTATTAAATAGGGTCTGTGGTCTAATTTGTGTCAGTTTAGGGGTCCTTATTATCACATTGCCATTAGACCACAGCGCTGGGGAGTAAGGTCTGGCTACACCACACATACATTCTAGGATTGGAGAAAAAAACGCTCTGGGCAGTTTGCATTCCTTTAAACCAATCACAATCGTTTTGGGTGCCTCTAAGTTCTGGACGCTGTGACGGTGGCTCTGCAAAAAAGTCTCGTGAAGAAACTTGTTTTGGTGGAACATTTGCACTCCGCGAAAGAAAAACGCCACATTAAATATAAATTATATTTTAATGTACACAGTGCCATGGATACGCATTGCTAGGCCTCTGTCCTGATTGTAGGGGTGGAACGGTACACAGAAGTCACGGTCCAGTTTATACCTTGGTTCAGACATCACGGTTCGGTTCGGTACAATGGAAGGAAAAGCACAAAAATAATGCAGAAGGC
The DNA here is from genome assembly GCF_004354835.1 of Perca flavescens. Taxonomy (NCBI): domain Eukaryota; kingdom Metazoa; phylum Chordata; class Actinopteri; order Perciformes; family Percidae; genus Perca; species Perca flavescens. The sequence continues at coordinate 20,071,100 of NC_041351.1, read as the reverse complement.
AATAATTTTTTTTATTGAGCATGTCTCAGGCTGTAACACCTAGTGTCATACAGTCTCTCCCCTAATAGTATGTAAAGTAAGATGTAAACAGTAAACAATAAGTACCCCACATTATCTCCAGACTCCATCTGTAACTTGTGAACAAAATAAGACAATCAGCTATAAAACTGAAAATACAGCATCTCTTATGAAAGTCCAAATTACATGGAATAATAATAACAAAATTCTACTTAGACAAGACCTTCCCCCACAAAAGATAAAAGAAAGTATTCTTGCTATTAACCCTTGTGTGGTGTACGGGTCTGTGGGACCCATTTTCAATGTTTGCTAAAATGATGCTATTTATTATTTATTCTAACTCAAACTCATTGGCCTTGGCTCATTTTCATATTTGCACATGAAAAATAACTTATTTTCAATGACTGCACACGGTACACCCCCCTACACATAACTATTACATAAGAGGTGTTCGGGTCTACTGGACCCGAGTGTATTTAAATGTAGGTGCTATGAAACTATGTTGTCTTTCTGCACCTGCTATGCCCACACAAAGTTATACAATTGTTACATTGCAAGCACTTTCACCTGTGAAATAAGCACCAATAATGATAAAAAATCTTGTTTCTATTTTTTATTTTACCTTTTTTGTAATTGAATTTTCTTATTTTCTCACAAAAAACGAAAATGATCATGAATGTGTGACTGAGTAACCAGGGCCCTCGTGTGAGGAGGGCCCAAAAAGATGCTAGAATGAATAGCTGTGGATGCGGGGAGGGGCCCATAGAAAATCCCTTTCTACAGGGCCCAGAATTTTGTGCTACGCCCCTGGCGGCACCGGAGCAATCCCTGAAGTGGAACGTCAAGGATATAGACTAGCTGTTAGTTAGCCATTTGAGCATGTAGCTTGTTAGCTCAAAGTTTGTTGTTGTTTCCCGTATTGAAGGGATTTTAAGAACGCCAACACACAGAGAGCGGAAGGTAAGGGGCGATGTACTTCTGCTGATCCAGACTAAGGGGTCCTTGATGTGAAAAAGTTTGGGAACCACTGGTCTAGACCACACTCTATAATTTACAGCGACCCAACAATTCCCCCAAGAACCATTGCACTTAGTCCGGCCGACACAAGAAAAAACTTGTTTTTAACAGGCCGAAACCTTGAACAGAACACGAGTCTAAGTGGGCGGCCATCTGCCTCCACTAGTTGAGGGAAGGATTCATAAACACAAATCTATACGATATGTTCCCAGATGTTTTGCAGTTGATTTACCTTCACTCTTAGGGCGGCATGGTGGCTGTGTGAATGTAGCCTCCCATGTCTGCGCGGGTTTACTCCGGGTGCTCCGGTTTCTTCCCACACAGGCAGGTGAACTGTGTATGTTTGGATTGAATTGGATCATTTAATTGGAATAAATTAATTATAATTATAATACTAAATATATTGAATTGTAATTATTTTTGCTCTGTGTGTATTTTTCAATAATAAATGTTAAATGTCATCATTCATCCATCTTGCAAAAACAATTGCCCCTATTGGCTTTTTCCTACATCACCAATTATTACTCAAGCATGAATTTTTCACTGTCCTGGGGGGTTCGGAGCTTGTTGTAAAGCCAATATAGACTTTCCCTTTACTTATTTACATTGATAAAATTAAATTGTTTCTTTCTTTTCAATAAAAATAATTTACTAAGATTCAAAATGAATGCAGAGTTGAATTTATGTTATTTTTGGGCCGGATGCTAAAAAGGCTTATGATTCGGTGAACTGTTCATACTTGAACAAGGTTTTAGGAAAATGTAGGTTTCATGATGATGCTATAATTATTATCAAGAATGTATATGATAAGTCATCTGCTAGAATTAAAAGGAATGGGCATTTAACAATTAGTTTCACTATTAAAGTCCCCTTAGCATTGTTCATCAAACCACTGATTTAATTGAGTGACCCCTCTTTCTCTCTTCCAATTTAATGAAATCACTTCACAGACAGAACGTGGGGATGTCTTTCAAGGAAACGACTTTCACACAGTGCAAACGCCTGCCAGATACGCTGAAACCATTTCCAGCAGCACAAGCCCAAGAAATTCAACCAATTACCAAAGTCATTTTCAAAGAAAATGACTGCTGAGCCAGCCCGTAAACTGTAATGTATTTTCATTTGAGACCAGAGACAGTTTCAGCTAATCAACAACAGCCCTCTGAAATTGTAAGTAATGGTGTGAGGGGGGGGAGTCTCCCTCTGAAATTGTGCAGCAACATTAGAGAGTTATGTGCTGTTATAATGTGCGCACTTACAGGAATAGTTGTGTTTTATTATGTTGCCGCTACTTCATAAACATGCATGACTTATGCTAAAACAGCATTCAGCATACCATGAAAAATATGCATTCTGAGACATTAAAAAAGTAAAGCCATGATTTCTTCTCTTCTAAGGTAGAAAAAAAAAGTTTAAAAAACTCCAACTGTGCTTTTAAGTGGCCCAGTGTCCTTTGTGTGAGTTTTGGACACTGAGGCAGACATTCTGCCTGCCAACAGACTGTTTTATAAAGCAAAAATTCTCACTTTCAAACAAAACCCAACTTAATTAAATTCAAATTCTCAGTCTGAGTAATATCCTCTTTTTTTTTTTTTTTTTTTTGCAGCGGTGTGCATTCAAACAGGGATTGAGTACCAGTTAGTAAATCCTGTTTCTGCGGCATGGGCTGCTCCCCAGCAGCTAGACTGGTTTAAATAAGGCCTCTCTAACCTTCAGCGGCCCGTTCGCTAATTTGACTCCTAGAATAACAGCGGCTACTGTGTTTTTCAGGGGTGTGGAACCAAACGTCTGTCTAGGGAGTCTACAGGTGCTTGCTCTCGCTCTCTCTCCTCCTCCAGGACTTTGGTTGAATTATGTCTTCAGGAGGGACTGTTTTACTATTTTACAAAAAAAAAAAGAAAATCCCAAATGTCTTGTTTCATCAAGTGTGTTTCCTGATCGGATCTTTACTCTCCAGTCTGTCTGTCTGTCTGTGGATTTGGCAGCGTGTGTGTGTGTGTCCATGCAGGCTCATGTGGGTGTGAGTATTATGTATACCGGTATGTATTTATGAGTGCACGGCCCTGTCCTAAGCTAAGGGGGGGGTCAGCCCAATGTTCCCACAGCCCTATGTTCCCACAGCCCAATGGTCCCTCAGCCCTATGGTCCCACAGCCCTATGTTCCCACAGCCCTATGTTCCCACAGCCCTATGTTCCCACAGCCCAATGGTCCCTCAGCCCTATGGTCCCACAGCCCTATGTTCCCACAGCCCAATGGTCCCTCAGCCCTATGTTCCCACAGCCCTATGGTCCCACAGCCCTATGTTCCCACAGCCCAATGGTCCCTCAGCCCTATGTTCCCACAGCCCTATGTTCCCACAGCCCAATGGTCCCTCAGCCCTATGTTCCCACAGCCCTATGTTCCCACAGCCCTATGGTCCCACAGCCCTACGGTCCCTCAGCCCTATGGTCCACAGCCCTATGTTCCCACAGCCCTATGGTCCCATAGCCCTACGGTTCCTCAGCCCTATGTTCCCACAGCCCTATGGTCCCTCAGCCCTATGTTCCCACAGCCCTATGGTCCCTCAGCCCTATGGTCCCACAGCCCTATGTTCCCACAGCCATATGGTCCCTCAGCCCTATGGTCTCACAGCCCTATGTTCCCACATTTCTAAGATTTTCTTTTTCACTGAAAATTAGGCCCTATGTTTGCACAGCCCTACGTTCCCACATTTCTACGATTTTTCTTAAAGTTAGGCCCTATGTTAGGGTTAGGGTTACACAATGACTCTAAACACAGACTTTTACCAGCCAGTGCTGATTCAGTGCCATGTTGGAGCAATTCACTCAAAATCTGTTACCTCCTCTGGCTCATATTGTTTGTAAAGAGTGATGCCATTCAAACTCAGTTGGCACAAACACCTACATGATTAGACACCCCCGGTGGATGGCGTGTGAGTCAGCTATTATAACTCAAATTTATGCCATTACTTGGTTTGGTAAGACTTAAAAACTCTTTATGTAGTGACTTTCTGAAATATCTTTGAAGAAAATGAAAGAGACGTTTACTTTTTAAACCGAGGCTGCTGAAAAAGAGAGTTGTCATGTTTCAACTATATGCAGCCAAACCTACAAATGTGAAAAGTCCACTTTCCCACCGAAGAAAACCAACTCACTGTAGGTGTAATCACACTCTATTTGATACACTATAAACCATATAGGCCTCTGTTGGAAATCCCCCCCATTCCTGGTTTTGCTTTTCAAACCCCAACCCTTCTGTACTTCACCCTGCACCCCTTACCGCGTCCTGCTCCAGTCCCCATCACTCCCCATTCATATGCATCTGAGTGCACACATGCATACTGTAGCCGTGAATTAGTGAAACTGGGATGCGACGCTGATTAGCTTCCTGGCAGGAACCCACCCAACCCTGGAATCAGAGCCGGGGTTCCTCCTGGAGGGCCCGACAGTGGGTGGAGAGCTGTAGCCGCCGCTGTTTGTTTGCCCTGTGTCCTAATTTCCGTGAATTCTGACCGGACGGGAAGCGTGGAGGGGAGATGGGACAATGGGCTATTGTAAGACCGCTCTTTATGTCCACGCAAGGCTAAAACAGGAAAATGCGCTACGACTGGCACAAGCAAACACACACTCTAACCTGCACGAACACACAGAGTCACAGAGACCCCAGCAAAGACCGCCATCTTCCCTGTCCTGTCGACTGCAGAATTTGAACCTCCCCTGATCTTACCTTTTTGAGAAGCCCAAATTTACTTGAGCTATGATGAGCGAGAGTTGATCTCTCCAAGCCTTACTAGCAGACCTTATTTTAATTACCTGGACTGATAGATAAGAATAATAATAAAAAAAGCTTTATTGTATTTTGGATTAACTGTTCCTTTAATAAAAGGCACATCAGTTTGGCAAGACGTAGGTCTAGACCTTTCCTTAGCATGGGCTCCTGACCACCACATCCATGTCTCAGCCTGTGGCCTTGGCCGTGTCACCTTTCAGGTCAGCTGGGAGAGCTGAGCTCTCAGGCCGGATGATTTATGGATTCACACAGGCTGTCAAAAGAGTTAAAGGAAGCGAAAGATGTAGAGGAAGGGAGGCTATTTGCAGAATGGAGGTATGTGGCGGAGCACTGCTGTTTTCCGTGCTGTATGTGTGTGTGTGTGTGTGTGTGTGTGTGTGTGTGTGTGTGTGTGTGTGTGTGTGTGTGTGTGTGTGTGTGTGTGTGTGTGTGTGTGGGGGGGGGGAGGGGGGACCGAGAGTATGGATTCTCTCGTCAAAGCCTGTGAATCTGAAGGTGTGATAACAGAGACTCTTATATAAACTGCAATATGTGTTTACTTAGTTCATCCATTGGGTGGTGATGTCTGAGGCCCCAATGGAGGTCAGGACAGGAGTGTGTGTGTGTGTTTTGTGCTGTGAGAAATGTTGATGTCTGACCTTTGTGCTCTTTGTGTATGGATGATTGACCTGAAAGACCTCAGTGCTGGCTTGAGACACACACGCACGCACGCACACACACACACACACACACACACACACACACACACACACACACACACACCCAACATGCCTCTTTTCTAAAGCGAGAACAAAAAACCCTATCAAAGCATGCCATTCATGTTTTCTGAGTGTTTGGACCCATTTGTCAACAAGTTGATGCTGATGATGTGTCAGCTAGCAGTGTCAGTGTGATTTCGCTCACATCATTGTAATTAGTTTTGGCTGGGTGGCATCTGAATAACAGTGTGAGTGCAGCGGTGAGTTTGTAAGTGTGAGTGTGTTTTGTGTGTGTGTGTGTGTGTGTGTGTGTGTGTGTGTGTGTGTGTGTGTGTGTGTGTGTGTGTGAAGTTTCTATTTCAGTATGATAAGGACAAACAAGTTTAAGAGGAGGATTTTTCTATGAATGAGAATAACAGCTATTTTTTTGTCACATTCTGGTTGTTTGTTATTGGTTGTGATAGTGAGGAAAAGTACTGGTAACTAATGTTTTCACACAAGTAAAAAAAAAAGACTATTGCTCCCATATTTTGAAGTACAAATAGCTGAATTGACCTGATGTTTCTTGAGGTTTGAAAGGGAAAAGTGAGGCAACCTAGACTGGGAAAACCCAGCCCGATCAGCTCAGGCTGGAAACCTGTACATTCTTCTCTCCTGCTTCCATTTTAAAATTTGCGGGAACCAATCAGAAACTGGCTAATACACCTGGCGCACTATTGGCGGGTTTAACACAATGACAATAGGAAAGCGAAGGCAAGCAGCTTTTTGTTCACATTGAACAAGCCGGCCACCAAAGCGCAGCAACCCGTTGATGCCGCCGTCGCTGCTACATCACCCGGATATCGGTGGTCTGATTGGTTGAAGGACTATCCAATTGCGTACAGAGTCATTTGAACTATGCCCGTTGATCACGCCTCTTGTGCAGTAGAAAATACAGAGCAGACTCCCCAGACTAATGTTCAATCTTAAAAGATTGAGTTTGGTCTGGTGATTTTTTTTTACTACAATTACTGCTTTAACATTACACAGTCATTTTATTTATTGTTAATATAAAAAATACTGATGACAGCAGCTTTAAAGTAGAGGGTTTGAGTATGCACAGGTAAAGAAAAATTAAAAGTAAAAATTACTTTACTGTAGTTTTTTCATGTAGCAATTTACCATCATAGTAACCTGGACATTTTTTACTTTAGTTAGCGATCAACATTTCCCAGGCTGCCTTTGACAACACCCAGAGAAAGGATCTCAGAGCTGTATACATGAACTGTAGAGAGAGAGAGTGATGACAGTGCCATAGTGAATAAACGTGACAGTGGACAGAGAACAATGTCATGGTGTGCTGCTGCAAATTACAAGGAGGCAACTGAAGCAGCCACTGAGTTTCCTCTCCACCAGCAACGTATTTAAGGATGATGCAATCTGTGGTTGTTTTACATTGTGGGCTATTAAGGAAATGATCAGTGGATACATCTGTCTGTGTGGGAATACAGTATGTCTATATTTCTGCTATTTGAAACAATGTTAAGGTGGATTTGTCCTTCACTTAGTCTTTTTTTTTTTTGAGATTAGTGGACCGAGTGAGAGGTACAGTAGATACAAGTGAGACGACTTCTACAGTAAAGATCTATGATATATGATATGATATTCCTGCAGCGCTCGTCCACCCTGACTCTCTTCACTCGGCTCTTTCGCTCTTCTCCTCCAGCCTCTTTCTTTTCTCCTCATCTTTTTTCCTGCTCTGCTGCTGTGATTGCTTGTCTCCTCGTGGCCCGATGCCCAGCCACCACTGGGTAGCATTCCTCACCCGAGCCAGCGGGAAGAGAGGGATGGAAGGAGGGGGAGAGAAGAGGAGAAGGACAAATGGAAGGAATGAGAGAAAAGAACCACAGCGGCTCTCCTTATATAGAGTGTGATGTTAGAGATCTATGACCTCGCTGAGGGGGCGATTTGAGCAATTTCTTCTCCAAATTGTTTGTCGCTTTCCAGCTTTTCCACCGAGCCCACTGCTCATAAACCTTCCCTTTTTCTGTTTATAGCCCCGTCCACTCACTTTTAAACACTCTCACTCAGGCCACAAGATACCCGCACAGTTTGACCATGCAGGGGTCTACTAAAATACACATAGCATTCAAATACACACGGCCTTGCTTTCTTTCTTTTTTTCACAGTGGGAAGTGAAATGCCATATCTTGAAGGTAAGTTATGATGCCTGCGCCGCCGCTGAGGTGCAAAAATAAAAGATTTGCTGAGAAAGCAAAATGGACTCCACCCTGCCCTTAAGCTCTTATTTCTTCTGAGCACTTCAGTTCATGGGTGTGCGTGTGTGAGGCTTGAAGAAACATGTGGCCAATACAGAGGATTTTGTGAGAGTGTGTTTGTGTGTGGCATCTCCGCTGGGAAGTGCTGGCAGATGTAGCAGTCAGACTGTGGGTAGGCTACACAGGGACGGATAAAGTTTGGCTCATGCTGCAACTCAAGCCACACTGGAACACAAGAGCCACGCATACAGTCCTTTCTCTTTTATTCTCTCTCCTTTTTTGTATTATCTCTCTCTCTCTCTCTCTCTCTCTCTCTCTCTCTCTCTCTCTCTCTCTTTCTCTCTGCAGTTGTCTTTCCCGGTTTAACTATGAATCTTTATCTATCTCGGTTCCTCTTAGCCTCCCTCGGGTCAACACAACCCAATCAGTTGTTTTAATTACACGAATAGTGATCTTGTTAATTAGATCTGCTTTTGAAAGGTCATTTACAGATAAAAAAAAAAAAAAAAAAACAGCTCAATCAAAAATATATCCACATATGTGTTAAGGATGAATAGAATTTCAAATTGGTGTGAGGTTGATCTGTAATTTATCCATTGTCCTAATTATCAGTAGTGCTGCGACTGAAAGTGTGTAAAAACTAGATAGCAGGTGAGCAAAGAAGCTAAAAAAAAATTAATAAATGTTTGAAACATTTCTCGCTTCTGCCACTCCAAGATGCAGTTGTACCAATACAAACTTAACTGAATCTACTGACAAAACAATTCAAGACACTAAAGCCCTAACACTTCCATTGTATGCAGGAAATATTGTAACAACGCCCAACTGTACATACTTGAATGCAGGAGCATAGCACAAAATTCTGGGCCCTGTAGAAAGGCATTTTCTATGGGCCCCTCCCCGGATCCACAGCTATTCATTCTCTTTTTGGGCCCTCCTCACATGAGGGCCCTAGGTACTAAGTGCCCCCCACACACACACACACACACACACACACACCACCACCACTACCACCAGTCCGACACCCCTGCTTGAATGATTAGTTTGACATTTTAGGGAAAAAATACTCTTATTAGCTTTCTTACTGAGGAGGATCTTTGGCCTTGATTTTGTACACTTCTATATTTCGTTCATATTCGATACTTCATAATCAAAAGCATCTGTAGACAATGCTCCACTCTAATACAGTAAGAGACACAAGCTGTTGAAGTGAGTAAAAAGACTGTAAGTGATAAATATTGGCTGGGGCGTTTGTTATATTCCTCTGAAAAAACATTTATATAATATTAATAATAATAAACAGCAGCGTAAAGGTCACTGAGGTTTGGCCTATGACCTGAAGATTAAAAAAAAAAATCCCTGTATGGATTGTGAGACAGTGAACACATCAGCCTCCCTCTGCTTGGTTGCACTTGTGACCCAAAAAACCCTGCAACTGTCCCAGTTGAGCTGTTCAGTGGAAGAGTGTGGTTTTACTGAGCAGTTCCAATGCATGCATAGATAGATAGATAGATAGATAGATCTTTATTGTCATTGTATGCTATACAACGAAATTCTGTTGGAGCAATCCTCTCCAAATAGCAGCATAGAGTAAAAAAAGATAAAATAAAGATAAAAATATAGCTACACCCATATACACATACACATCCATACATGCGTACGCACGCACATGCATACATAAGTATGCACATACATACATATGCATACAGAGTATGCATACATACATACATACAAGTACACAAACACATATACACATACACTAACACTACCACTAACACATTCTCAATAAATAGATAAAACAGCTAAAAACTGTCACAGCAGTTATTACACAGAATACGATTGCACTGAGGGGGTGAGAGATTTTTATGTTTGTATGCGTGGCTATATGTGTGATTTTTGTAATATGTTCACAGCTCTGGGGAAGAAGCTGTTTCAAAGTCTATTTGTACGTGTACTGGGGGTTCTCAGTCTGCCTGAGGGGAGGGTGGTGAACAGGGAGTGTCCAGGGTGCGATGTGTCCTGCCTGATGTTTGTGGCCCGTGTAAGAAGACGGCTTGAGTATAGTTCACTCAGGTTTGGTAGGGGGGGTGCCGATTATTCTCTCAGCCGTCTTGACAACCCGCTCCAGGTCCTTTCTGTCTGCTGCAGTGCGGTTGGAGTGCCACACGGTGCAGCAGTATGTCAGGGTGCTCTCAATTGTGCAGCGATAAAAGCGCATCAGGAGGTCCTGAGGGAGCCCATTGCGCTTCAGGGTCCTCAGGAAGAACATCCTCTGCTGGGCTTCTTTAATGGTATGGGAGGTGTTCTGGCTCCAGGTCAGGTCCTCTGCAATGTGCACTCCCAAGAACTTAAAGCTTGCCACCCTCTCCACCTCCTTCCCGTTGATACACAGTCCGTTGTGGTTTATTTTGTTCCTTCTGTAGTCAATTATTATTTCTTTTGTCTTCTTGGTGTTGAGATTGAGGTCATGGTCGGTACACCAAGCTGACAGGGTCTGGACTTCTTTCCTGTAAGCTATTTCGTTATTGTCTGATATGAGTCCAACTATGGTTGTGTCATCAGCAAATTTGATGAGGGTGTTGGAGTTGTGGGAGGAGGTGCAGTCGTGGGTGAAGAGTGAATAAAGGGCTGGACTGAGGACACAGCCCTGGGGGACGCCGGTGTTGAGAATAATGCTAGAGGAGGTATGATGGCTGATCCTGACACACTGGGGTCTATTAGTGAGGAAGTCTGTGATCCGCAGAGAAGGTCTCCTAGACCCAGTGTTTGTAGTTTATTAGTCAATTTGTCTGAGTTGATGGAGTTGAATGCAGAGCTGTAGTCAATAAATAGCATCCTAACATAGCTGTTGGGGGTTTCCAGGTGTGTGAGGCCTGTGTGCAGTGCTACGGAGATGGCGTCATCAGTGGATCTGTTGGTCCTGTATGCAAATTGATATTGATCGAAGTCAGGAGGGATGTGGGCCTTGATGTGGGGCAGTACCAGTCTCTCAAAGCATTTCATGATCACTGGTGTGAGTGCCACTGGCCGGTAATCATTCAGGCTTGTGATAGCTGAGGTTTTTGGTACAGGGATTATAGTGGCGGTTTTCAAACAGGTGGGGACTATGGCTTACTGTAGTGACAGGTTAAAAATGTGTGTGAATACTGGAGCGAGCTGGTCAGCGCATTCCTTCAGCACTTGTCCTGGAACCCCATCAGGCCCTGTTGCTTTATTACAGTTGATGTTGTGTAGTGCTCTCTTTCCCTGGTAGGTCAGAAGAGTGAGTGGCTAGTCGCTCTCTAAGGAGGTGGTGCTTGTATGTGGGTCCGGTCCCCTGTTGGAGCTGGAGCTGAAGTCTTCAAAGCGGGTTAAGAAGATGTTTAGCTGGTCTGGGAGAGAGGAGTCAGTTGAGGTGGTGTTACTGTTGCTCTGTTTATAGCCAGTAATGTTCTTTACACCCTGCCACATTGCACGAGGGTTGTTGTCATTGAAGTTGTCTTCAATGCGTTCTTTGTATTTCCGCTTAGCAGATGTGATGCCTCTGTGTAGGTTGGCCCTTGCCCTCCTGTACTCCTCCCTGTCCCCTGATCTCACCGCTATGTATGTCCGGTGCTTTGAGCAGCTCCCTCATCCTGTTGTTAAACCAGGGCTTAACATGGATAACGTAGGGAATTGAGGAACTGAAAACAAACAGCAAGGCTTCAGCTTGTGAAAGCATTGTTAAAAAAAATGAACCAAGTGCTTGTAATAAATTGCAGGACAGGTCCATTTGAACGCAGAACCACATTGTCATCTTAACTGTTTGAGATTTCTGTCCCGCCTGCTTCTCTTTGGCAGCCCGTTAAGAGGCTTGTGTCCCACAGCAGCTATCATGTCATGTCTGATAGAAACCGAGTCCAGTGGGAGATCATCAGTTGGCTACACAAGCCTTATGAAACACTGCAATCTAACCAAAGATATCTGGAAGTATTTACAAAGTTGTATAATTAGATCAGTGGCTTTAGGCTGCAGTGGAAAAATATTCACAGCATCATGTAATGACAGAGAAAGAGGAGAAGAAACGGCTGGACGAGCGCTCGCAAAACACGGGCACACGCGCACGCACACACACACACAGTACACCAGAACCAGCTAATACCACACATTTTAGGATAATTAGAGATTGGGCACGGCATTTTTATATTCCCATTGGTGGATTTCTCCTCCAGCAAATTATTCATTTAGAGTTCAGGAATGTGTGTTCACGGTTTAGTCTTCGTCTTCCCTGGGTTGTAACCCCTGACCCGCCCACATTGCCAGAACACCTCTGAAAACCATCAGACATCTGCTTATCTAAACTATAGAGCATACAAGTACCAGGACCAGCCTCTTCATTATTCAAACTCCACAAACAGGAGACTACTTTTTTTCTTTTCGTCAGCAAAGACTCAAACAGGCTGGACAGGCTTTTCCTGTGGGTGGGACCTGAGAGCAGAGACATTCTTGGGCCAGGCACCTCCACTTCCTGTCTCTGTTAACACCACACTGAAAGACACATACTGTCTGGACCTGCTCTTACTTGATGCTTTTATCCCCAGTGTATGAAGCAGGAGATTAAGTTTTAATTCCAAAATTACTTATGTTGCATGTAAACAAGAGTTAACAGCACAAGGTCTCAGTGCCCAGATAATGGAGGGAACAAAACAATCCTGTGACCTTTATGCTATGATCTGAGACAAAGAAGTTCTAGGACAAGAGGTCAGATACAGATATTGTACATACAAGTATATGAAAAGAGTAGAAATGTCATAAAAATACATGTTACATGTAAAAAAGTGGAGAATATATAGATTAATTTGAGTTTTGAACTCAGAAATCACTCCTTTCCGGTTACTGCGTTACCTTATGAGTCTTTACCACCTGTATACAACCGGTCTTGTGTTTAAAATGAATACATGCAGCTGTGGGGAAAAGTTTAATATGAATCCAGAAAACATGATCAAACTTGCATCTGGTTATGTTTGCACTGTTTTTAGTATTAGGAGTCACACTAAAGTCAACACGTATTAGTAGCTCATATTCTAAACCCCACGTTTCTCTCTGTATTTGCTCTCTCGTGTCGTTGTCTCAGCTGCATTCACAGATAGAAAGCTGTAGGTTTCAAAGCCTCAAATGTCAGGTGTGTGTGTGTGTGTGTGTGTGTGTGCACACATGTATGTCTATGTGCACCGTGGGGTGTTGAAATAGGTGTGACAATCAATTGGTGTCCTCCCAGGGGTCAACAGCTGCACCAAAGTGTTGGTATTCAACAGCCGGAGTATTTTAGAGAAGGAATGCGGGGGTTATTATGGATGAGAGTGGTGTGTGTGTGTTAGTTTATAGGGAGTCCTTATAAATCCATATACATCAGTTAAATATAGTGACATGCAATATCATTGGTGAAGTATTAGTTCCTCAAATAATGGCATTTGAAGGGATCAGATAAGAAAAATACAGTTGCCAATAACTACATTAGGTCCTATAAATTGAAACTGCACCATAAGTATGTGACTCTTCAAATGCAAATGTGAATGTAAATTGGATTTTTATACATTTTTAGGTCTGTGCCTGTGTTATTTGGCATCACATCGAGGACTCTGAAATGAAGTTAGTGCTGTGTGTTAATGCTGCCATCTAGAGTCTCAATGTAAACAAGACAACTCATGTTCAGAACTGTCCACCCGGTGATTAACAACCAAACAAATTTGGGTGGGGTGAAAGAGAACGGGCTCTGCCACCCATCCACTTTGGTCCTTGACAAACGATTTGGATTTCTCTTCAGACGTGTGAGCTGTGGTATGGCAGGGTCCAGTTTAGCGGTGCCAACTCATCAGTGGGGGTGCTTACTAGTTTTTCTCACAGAGGGAATAGAGAAGTTCAATCTGCTCAGCATACTCAAACCCTGGCCTGTGGGGAAAGGAAAGAACAGCAATGTTAAAACTGCACCTGCCTCATAATGACATCCATACATTTTTATTTACTTAAAAAAAAAAAGATATAACTCCGTCAGAACAGACCATGCACTCTTTATTATATTCCTATTTTGTAATTTAATTAAGTTGTCCAATGTTAAGACCATATCCATCCATTGTTCACAAACAAACCCCTAGTCTGCGCAGTGATCTCACCGTCCAGGTGTCTCCAGTATCAGAGGGATGTTGTCCAGCCTGGGCTCATTGACAATGTCTCGGAAAGCAGAGATTCCGATGTGACCTTTGCCAATGTCTTCATGGCGATCGAGGTGGCAGCCTAGTTTACCTGCAAAAAAAGGAAACTAAAAAAAGTCAGAAAGGACAGTGAGAGCTAACAAAGCAGAATTTGAATTGAATTCATAACAGTCACAAAGTTCGTCCAACTCCATGAATTCATCGATCTATGTATGTATGGGATTGTTGTGTGTGTGTGCCCTGTGTTTTTTCTCTTGTTCTACATTTCCCATGCAAATAAGTGTGTGACATAACCAGGAGATAATTGGTGGAAAGCTTTCATGCCCCGAACCCCTGATTGGCTGCAGCTGGGGATACCACCTGAAATATAAGGAGCCAAGATGGCAGCTGTCTGCTTGCTTTCCTCATTCTCCATCTCCCAACTGGCCACACTTTTGCTTCATTCAACCTTGTTTTAGATTAAGTACAGTTTCTTTTGAGTAGTAAGGGTGGACTGACAGGTGTGTTAATCCTGTTTTATCAGTTAAGGAGGAAAGTCTTTTGTCACTTTTTGCCATTTTGTTTGTTAGGTTAATTTCTTATCTTCTAGATGGAATCGTTTGTTGGTTATTTTGGTGGCAGGCCACCCTGAAGCCTTGTATAATTTACCTAGATCTATAGGTTATCTATATTTTCTATTTAATGTAAAATAGATGTTTTCTGATATTCAAACAAATAAGTGTTTGTGGCTACTTGGGAGACAGGGAAGATGGGGCCTTTTCATGTTGTGTCCTGGGCACCCCTAGACTGGGGTGTGACAGTGATATTTGTGAGAGAAAGTCCTAGCTGTACCTTTGGAGTCATTGAGATGGATGGCTTTAAGATAGTGGAGCCCCACTTCCTGATCAAACTCATCAAGCATGGCCTTCACTCCTCCCTCTGCAGCCACGTCATATCCTACCAAGACATGAAACAACACTTAAGCACAAGAGCAAACAACACTCGCAGCCCTAATGGCAGTATTAATATTTTAAGGCTTAGATATAAAAGCAGATTATACGTTTATACCATGAAGTTAAAGCAAACTAAACTATTTTCCGTTTTTGATTGCCCTCGATTTTGTGGGCCAAAAAGATTAACGTCAGGTATCACTCACCTGCTGCGTAGGCGTGGCAGGTATCCAGACACACTCCTACTCTGGTCTGGTCTCTCACTTTGTCTATGATGCTCTTTAGCTCAGAGAACTTCCCACCCACCGTACTGCCCTGACCGCTCATGTTCTCCAACACTGACCACAAGAAAAGAAGGCATTATCAGTCCGACACACCAATTCAACTCCAATACTCCTCTTCTCTCCCCCCAAACACCTGACGCACGTCCAAAATTGGGTTTGGCTGACGTTGTTCATTCCTAAAGCATAGCCTGGGGCCAGTTGTGCTACTGCTTCACTGTTTTTGCAGGCATTCCGCTGCAGTGTATTCTTGTCACACCAGCGGCATTTAGGGTACGTGAGTCAAAAGGACTGTGGTCATTGTCCTGAATCACAAGTAATACAACACCGGTGTCAAGCCTGAAGTCAGTTCCGCAAATTGTAAGTTACGTATTAACACAGAAGACAGTCTGAAGTCAAATGGTATTGTTGGACATGACGTGCCTAATTTGTTTTAATAAGTGACTTGTGGTGTTAAAATATGAATCCTCCCAAATGGTGTCAAGAACATTATAAAGTCCAATTTTCTTAATCACATGCAAAGGGATTAACCCAAAAATTGTGATTTTAATCAAATTTTATTTTAATTTGTGTGCACTGGATTTGACTGCTGAATTGTCGCGCTGTGCTGAGATTCAAATACTCAAAGCATTGTCTTCCAGTAAGTTCGTATTTCAGTGAAGCTCCTAATGTTCTCTGTTCGACAATGCCGTCAACAGGTACGGATATAAATCCCTGTTAGGGCTGCTAGCCTGGTCCTAAAAACTTCCTTTACTGTCAGTGTTGGTGAGGTTCTCTACTGTTGATCTTTGCTAAAGCAGTTTTCATGTGTTTAGCATATATCATTGTGGTTTTCTGACTTATTTCCCTTGCCACATGACACCAATTTGCAGTTGATGCACTAGCACCAGCGACTATCTGGCCTCATAACCTCGAAGTTCCTGTCTTTCTTGGAAACAATTTTTTTATAAAAGTGATTATAAGACCTTTGTTAAAGCGGACACACACTGCTAATTCAACTGAATAGCCTTGATGGGAGTATCTGCCTTTGTAATAATGGTTTACAGTAGTCCCTCCATGAATTGCAGAGGCATCAGTCTCAAACACCGCAAAATTATGTAAGAAAAAGCATGGACCAGTGGTCGCAGATTGACCCTCATCACAAAACCAAGTACATTTAACCAGATGTTTTGAATGCTACAAATATGAACCACACTTAATCTAGATATTATGAGCTTCATCAGAAAGGCATTTGCTGTGGGGCTACTGTATAGCACTGGGAGTTTGTTATTTGGATGATGTTAAGTCCAGCCCCTGTACCTGTAACCACAGCAGGGGTTTGCTGGTGAGCATGATTAATAGCTCCTGCTATCTTCGCCACACACTGCTCAGTGGTGATGGAGCCCAGGGAGGAACCAGGGTGGAAGTTGTAGAGGTTGAGGCCCAGGAGGCTGCAGCGGCTGAGCTCATCCACCAGCATGGCCTGGCTCTTCTCAAACACATCTGGGAGCAACATGGTGCACAAAACGGAAGAGGTTGTCGCAGAGAGAGGAGAGGAGACACGGTTGAAAAGATTAAATTCCAACTAAACAAAACCAGGCCAGGTAACTGATGAGTGTGAGGGAGCAAGGGATAGTTGGAGACATGACATCCATTGGTTTCTGACAAACCCTCTTTAGGAGATCCACAGTTCATCAGGTAGGACCCATGAGGCAGGATGTGAGCTGGGTCATACTCCTGTAGGGAACATTGCTCCCGAAACTTGGCTGCAGCGGTCTGGTCCAGTGCAGGCCTCTTCCATGACCGTTGGGAGCCCAGAAACAGAGCGAAACTGCTGCCACCCATCTCTGTGCAGGACCCCACTGCTTTCCATATCCCACCTGGGGACATAGACATTACAATAAATATTGAGTGTGTGTTTTAACTACTCAAGGAGAGTTTAATAAGATCGCATTACCTTGAATGCCAACATGAGCTCCAATGTATTTGTTATTCCTGCGGTTCTTCCTCCTCCTGTCTCCTCTCTCCTCAGCCTCCTCCTCATTGCCCTCTCTGTGCTGTTCTCCTCCCAAAGCCTCCTCGGATGTCCTTTTCCTTGCTCCTCTCTTTTTCGGACCCATGCTATGCAACAGATATGAGCGGCGCTTATGAATATGCTAATTTCTGCAAATGGCTGTTAAGACTTTAGTGGCAAACTTAAAGTTTGCATTTGGGAGGGATGTTAACCTACGAAGCATTAACGGTGGTGATAAGCTTGACTGTCAAAAGTTTATGAAGGTCAAAATGCGTCTTTTATGCATCCCTCCCGATAGGAGCCAGCCAGTCAGAGGGCTTCCACGCAGCTGCCACAAGCTGGCCATTGGAGACGCTTCATGCTGAGCAGCAAAATGGCCGCCCGTCAACCGACTGACTACACAGCGCTTTGAAATTTAAATTCTTCTGCACATTAGGGTTTACACTATTACAGTGTTAGTACTTATTTACATCCAGTTGCTTATTGCGTGTGTATTCTCATCATCTGCCACTTACTTGACTGTTCGCTCAGGCGTCGCTGTTCTTGTAGCCTCGACGAATGCCTCAAAAAGCTAAAAAAGAAAATCGCACTAAAGCACTTTAGCTAAGCTAGCTAGCACGCTAGCTTTTCTTCATATGTGATTCCAGAGGTGAGTAACGTTCGCTGGAGATGTGATAACTATTTCTCAGCGTTGTAACATTTCATAATTTGTATGCATGCAAAATGACTGCAACATATTTGTTAATGAAATGCCATTCCACTGCTCTTGCTAGCTAACGCCGTTAGCCTGGCTACTTGTAGCTTCTGTCAGTAGCTACGTTAGCTAGCTAATATTCGATAGCATTAGCTAGCACTGTTGTAGCCGTATCTGTGGTTGTGCATTAGCAGTGGCAGATATGTGGCTCAATGCTCGGTGTGTACACAGTAGTTAACGTTACCTAGCTTACGTTGTTTGAAAACTGGTCGATCTCGCTAACAGTAACGTAGTAACATAATCTGCGTGCTGTTTATATTATAAAGTAGCATATGAGCCAAACCACTCCTTAATGTTAGCCATCGACGACATATTTTACCAGCAGCTGCTGTTAAACTTGTCGCCTGTATATACATATAATTAACGTGAATGTTACAGGGATGAAGGTGGTTGGATATATACGCTAACCCGTTTATGCACGGTCCAGTTTAAGCGACTTTAATCACCTGTGTGTCTTCCATTTTTAGCATAAGAAAGCTCAGATCTTCTAACTTAGTTAGCTAATGTTGTAGCGTTAACTAGCTAAATGCGGATGAGCTTGTGATAACGTCGACAGGACAACACATTTATTGTAACATTAGCTGGTGTAGTTTACATCCGTGATTTGAAGAGCGGAGTGCAGACCTGACAGCTTGTAATAACATAATAAACAGGTCTGGCTTTCTGATGCACCAGGCCTGAGATCAGAAATGCTTCAGGAAGGATGTCGGGTTCGTTGTCTGTGAATCAAGGAATCCTGCCTGCTGGAACTGTTATGGCACTGAGCAAAAACGAAACCAACTAAAAACAGACACCGTCAGGGCCTAGCAATTCAGTAAGTTTATGCATTTAAACCGTCTGTTCTCTAAGTTTTTCAACATTGTGATATGCGTTTGGATACACTGTGGGATTTCGGTTATTGCCATATTCTAATATACTGGTGTATTAAATGTGTGCTTCCTTGCAACAGTAGAGTAACAACATTTTCTAAGCCTGTTAGATTGTTAAAGCTAAGTAAAATTATCAGTGGATCATGCCTTTACCGTTTTGACCATCATATATACAGTATTAATGGTTTTCTTTAGAAAACAATCAAATAATAATTTTCTATAAGGTTGGGCTGGGCAATATATCTATTATATCGTAATATGATATGGCACAAGTGTTGTCTGTTCCTGGTTTTAAACTCTACAGTGAAGTTATGCCATTTCACCACACTGTTCTCGCAGTCCTATTATTTAACAGGGACCATACAAGTAAACGTAGTTACGATACAAAGGCCGTAACTGATGCACAGCATATAGAGTTTATAGCTAGTGCTAATTCTCAACTCTTGTCCCTGGTTGGGCATTTCTAAGAACATTATAAAACCGATACATACATAAGAAAAGAGAAATAAAAAATAAAAATCATTGGCATTTCTTCATACACACACAAATATATTGTGATAGTGACTTTCTCCATATTGCCCAGCCCTACTATAAAGCATCAACATCTAACTCTAAAATAGCACTACAGTTTATCAATATTTATCCACATTGAGGTATCTAATCATAAATATTTTGTTAATTGGATTTGTCCATGTCAGCCTGCTCTGTTCTTATATTGGGCATCCTAATGACAATGCATTATTTGGTGTTGTAGTATTGCACACATTTCTTGTCTCACAGCTGTTAAAGCAACACTCCATTTTATAAAACTTCAGTTGGTCACTTGTAATGGTTTCCATAGCCACATACAGACTCAGTCAGTCTGCTGACACTATTAGTTAGCTGTCTAAATCAAGCTCTTTGTAAACCGTCTAAATTGGTTGAAACTAGGGCTGGGCAATATATTGATTTTGTGAAATGAGACTAGATAATGTCTTAGATTTTGGATATCGTAATATGGCATAAGTGTTGTCTTCCTGGTTTTAAAGGCTGCATTACAGTTACATGATCAACTTACAGTATGCATATCATAGGGATAATTGCTTGTTTGTTGTCCATATGTCCAGCAGTATTCTTAGCTCTAGCACCTGATAGCTGCTTTATCCAATCAAGTATGCAGTCCATTGTTGCTTACACACATGGATGGAGGCTCACGTGGCCATGAGCCACACTGCCACTGTTATGTTGTCTTTTTCCCTTGATTCTTGCTGCAGTCATCATTAACTATTGGTCAGTGTTTTTTTAGCAGTGATTTGAAAAAAAAAAAGCCACTGGCTATACAAAGGAAGCACTCGGTGACTTGAAAATGGTGACTGTGTGACTACATTTTTGGATACCCTTCTTTTTCCTCTAGAAGAAAGGAGTATCAGGACAGGAGCAGTAGTTCATGGAAGACAAGAAAAGGAAAAAAGACGACAAAAGGAAAAGGGAAGCCTCTCAGAAGGTGAGCATATTTAAAGTTACTTGCAGGCTCCTCCATATGGAATGATGGGATGAGTTAGGAATATACTGTATTCATATCTGAATACAGCAGTTTACATTTACATCAAAATATGGTGATTCCATTACACTCATGAAATAACTTATTTCGGATGTTAATTTTAGTTTAAGCACAAACCATGTGCGTAGGTAAACCTTGATGTGTGGATGAGAACTTTTAAAAAAACGTAACATTAAAAAATACTTGATCTAGGGTCTCGACTAACTCGCTCCTACTGGAGGCACACACCAACAACATTTATAATTGTTTGGTGGCACCGAATAGATTAATTGATGTTGAACTATTGTTGTATGTGTATTGTATGTGCTTTTTGCAATAAATGTTGTTGTCCTTAAAGTGTGCCACTGTCTTGTACATAGGGCTGCCACCTCTTAGTCGATTAGTCGACTAATCGGTCGTTTTGGTCTTAGTCGACTAAGATTTCTTTAGTCGATTAGTCATTTTTTATGCTTATTCATGCTTAATTATTTATTTCAGGAAACTTCTGAGCACATTTATGGTAAACACAAGATTTAAAGTGGTGCTTTTGCAGGATTAATTGTGGAGAAACTCAGTTTTACAGATGGTTAATTAACTACATTTATATTGTGCTTTTCTAGTCTTAACCACCTCTCAAAGCGCACAGATCTGTCAATTAAATCAACTAATCGATTAGTTGACAAAATCCTATAAGTGTTAGTCGACTAAGAATATCTTTAGTCGAGGACAGCCCTACTTGTACAGGTTGTATAGATCTCATTCACATCCTTATCCAATCATATATTGGTTCATGACAATATTTTTTAAACAATAGTTTGCGATGAACACAATTCTGAAAGATTTCATTGACCCAGGAGGAGTTTTAGGTTGCACTGTTCTAAAAATATGAAATGGAACTAATTGGAAGAAAACTAAATCATGATCGTCAACATTGTTTTGATTATGTGTCAGTGTTACGAGAATACTGTTTCAGACAAGGGGTAGGGGGGAATGTTTTCTTTATCTAACCACAATCACAGTTTTATAGTTATGAATCTATTCTTGATGTTGTCTGCTGAATAAAATGTATTTTATGTTGTCCTCACTTTGATGCTTTTTAAAGAATGATTTTTAGTAACTAGTTTCTTATCATCATTTTAGGTCACAGAACAAAAAAACAAAGGTAAGCAGCACAGTGATGTACTGTATGTGTGTATGTTTGGATATAGTCAGGTGTTTCCTATGTTCACCAAAAGTTCCTTTATCGGTCTTCTGACATTTGATCTTTTATTTTTAAGTTGTATTCTTATTAGGGCCCGAGCGCCGACAGCGGCGAAGGCCCTATTGAAACTGAAGGAATTATTTTTCTTTTTCTTTTTCTTGTCAAATGAATTGGCTTTTTGAGGGGCTTAACATATTCAAAAACTCACCAAGTTTGGCGGTCGCATCAAGTCTG
This sequence comes from Perca flavescens, assembly GCF_004354835.1. NCBI lineage: Eukaryota > Metazoa > Chordata > Actinopteri > Perciformes > Percidae > Perca > Perca flavescens. The sequence goes on along the minus strand of NC_041351.1, from coordinate 20,049,372 downwards.
GTGAAAATTTACGTATTTTAAGGGTTTCGGGAATAGTCGCACAAAAATGGCTCGCTAGCGCCCCCTAGAAAGTTAAGGAAATTGAGGCCCTCCAGTGTGTTTAACGTAGACTCGCAAAACTTGGTACACATATGTAGCATGTCAAGATGTACAAAAAACTTCATTAGAGCCATACCCTAAACCCAACAGGAAGTTCGCCATTTTTAATTAAATGTTCGAAATTAGTGCGATTTTGGCCATTTCCACATGTCGTACTTTAACGAACTCCTAGAGATTTCATCCGATCAACTTCAAACTCGGTCTGTGCCATCTTAAGAAGTTAAAGATGAAAAGTTGTTGAAAGAAAAACTTTTCGTCATAGGGCGTGGCCGTGGCAGGGCGGCCATTTTGTGCGTTTCGCCGCCGAAACAGGAAGTGGGTGTAACTCGAGTGTACGTTGTCCGATTACCTCAAAACTTTTCAGGATTCATAAGAGTCCAACCCTGAGGACAAATAAAGGCCGATATTTACTTAAAGTCATAGCGCCCCCTAGTGGCAACAGGAAGTAGGCCTAAAAGTCAAGGTGCTATACTTTAACGAACTCCTCCTAGAGATTTCATCCGATGGACTTCAAACTTGGTCTGTACCATCTGTACCTTACCGATGAAAATGTATAAAAAGAAAAACTTTTCGTCAGACGGCGCGAGCGTGGCGTGGCGGCCATTTTGAGTGTTTAGCGATGAACAAAGAATTTATTGTAACTTGAGTGTACATTGTCGTATCTGCCCGAAATTTCTTAGCGCCCCCTGCTGGCAACAGGAAATGCTCCTTATATGACAAACATCATCCGATTTACATGAAACTCAGAATGTGTGGTCTACATGTGATAGTGAGCCGCCCCCTACAATATGACCACGCCCACTTACTCAGGCCACGCCCCCTTTCATAACATTTTAACCGTTTATGGTATACCCTTGTGTGAGGTGTCTTTGAACTCAGCACCGACTTCCCTTTTAATTGGTGATGGTTTGACCCGCCCCCTAAGCTTTAGCCACGCCCACTTTCATAACATTTGAACCGTTTAAGGTATACCCTTGTGTGAGGTGTCATTGAACTCAGCACAGACTTCCTTCTTCATCGGTGATGGTTTGACCCTCCCCCTAAGCTTAAGCCATGCCCCCTTTCATAACACTTTAACCATTTAAGGTTGATCCATGTGTGAGGTATCAATGAACTCAGCAGACTTCCTTATTCATTGGTGATGGTTTGGCCCGCCCACTATGTTGAAGCCACCTTTTTAATAAATGCTGACCCATCTAAGGTAGAGTCTTGTGTGAGGTATCATTGAACTCGGCAGGGAGTTCCCTTTTCATTGTTGACAATTTGCGGCATCTGAGTGCCGCGCAAATGCACGGTCGCAAGGATCGGCGTCCGCCGGTAACTCCGACACGCGCGAGGGCCCGTCCATCGCTGCTCGCAGCTTTAATTCTTAATTGTCTTTTGCAATATTTGCTTGTTTTAGTTAAAAAAAGTCTAAGATAAATGCAAAACATCTGTATCGGGGAATTCTTTTTTTAGCATCTTCCCTTTCCTTATCTGCTTCATACCAAAATACAGTTAGTGCTTACATTTACAGGAAGTGAATTGTGCACTGTTCTTCTTATTTAACCAAGATGTACTTGTTTTAAATTATGCTTAATTTCATCCCCTCTGTTTCTCTCCCTGCCTTGGTCGTCCTGCAGTGCCAGACTTGACCAAGCCGGCATCTGCCCAGTCTCCTGTCACTCAGAGCAGCTCTGCCTCCCCCAGCCCTGGACCCACCCCCTCTGTCTCCCCATCCCCAGCCACCTTGGGCCCTGGCAGTGCTGCCACCCCGTCACAGGGCGGCAACAATGCCAAGCGCCTGGCGGTGGCCAACGGACAGCCCACCTCCACCACCATTTCTTCCTCCACCGCTGGCGCCCTCAGTGCTGCCGGAAACGGCAGTACAAGTAGCGGAGGCGGTGCCCAGGCGCCTCAGCAGCAACCGCGCTACATGCCGAGAGAAGTGCCGCCGCGATTCCGCTGCCAGCAGGACCATAAAGTGCTACTGAAGAGGGGTCAGCCGCCATTGTCCTCCATGCTGCTGGGAGGGGGAGGAGGAGGAGGAGGAGGGGATGGCCCCAATGCAAACTTGGCTGCTGTCTCAGGTAAGTGTTAGAAATGCTGTATGCCACATAAAGAACTGATCCATTATATGTAAAAATTATTTTGATAATTTCTTTCTTCCTTTGACCCCTAAAGTTTCTCTCTGTGGGATTTGATTTTTCAGATTCTGGTGCAGCTGCCTCCTCATTGGCCCTCACCTCATCATCAGTTGCTGCTTCTACTACTACTTCTAATTATGCAAATTCCATGTGGGGGGCGAGCTCAGGCAGCCAGGCCTCCTCTCAGGGCAGGGAGAAGGTGATCGTTGATGGCAACGACCTGGAGGAATGGCCTAGCATCGCTGGCAGTGATGGAGGAGGAGCTTCTTTCACCGGGGCTGGAGGGGGCAGCAGCAACAACGGAATGCCTGTGAACAGCATTAGTGCCTCTGGCAACCAATCCTCACCCACTTCCTCGTTCTCTTTGCCCAATGAATGTATGCAGTCGTCCAACGGTGTGGCGTGGGGGATGGCTGCCTCCCAGGGTCATCTTGGAGGAGGGAATGCGGTAGCTGCAGCTGGGCCTCTGCTACAACAGCCCTCCTCACTTTCCAAAGCCTCCGCTGTGCCAGGGAGCCATGACGCCAGTGGCCCCGTCGAAGGCAGCAGTGGGATTCCAGGTGCCAACTTCAATCCAAATGCCAACCCTTCGGCCTGGCCTGCCCTGGTGCAGCAGGATGGGCCCGCTGCTGCAGGGGAGGGAGGTCCATCTTCCTTCCATCACCAGGGCCCTGTAGGGTCTTTGTCTGCCAACAACTCCGCTTCCCTGGGCCTGGGGCTGGGAGGCGCGGCAGTCGGGGTGCTGGGGGGTCACCCACCTTTATCTGTGAATCAATCAAGCACCCATCAGCGGCAACTTCACCAAATGCAATCACGAGACAGAGAGATGGGAGGGGGGAAGTGGGACAGCGAATCAGCGGGACCAAAAATCGCAGGGGGGGAAGGAATTGGGGGAATGGACCGTGGTGTTGGAGGAGGCGAGATGAGTGTGGGAGACCACAGCCTCACCTCCTCATGGAGAGGCCAGTCTTCTTACCCTGCAGCTAACTCCAAAACGGGTGCCTCAAGAACTGATGGATGGGAGGGTGGAGCAGGTGGCACAGGGGGATTCGGAGCTGCTGAAGGAGATAATGGGACATCTGGTTGGGGGTATCAGAGTTCCACTACTGGGGTAAATGCTTGGGGCAGTGCTGGAACTGGGGCAAACAGTAGTCAAACCTCCGGGGTATCTCAGGGAGGGTGGGGGTCAGCAGGAGTAGGAGGGGAGAGAGGGGTTTCTGGTGTTGATTGGGGTGGGAGCTCCACCAGTACTGGTGGAGCTAATCCAGGAGGTGATGGAATTGGTGGAGCCTGCAGCAGTAACAGCAGCAGTAGTGGGGGCAGCACAGCTGGCAACCCCCCTGCCACCTCCTCCTCTTCCTCAACAGCCACCACTACAACCAGAGCTTGGGACAATCAAAAGGGGGAGAGTGAAACAGGGGAATGGGGTGGGGGAGTAGACAGACAGGGAGCACAGGGAGGATCCTCATCCAGTGGTGGAAATTCCAGAAACGGGAGCAGGTCTAACAGTAGTCACAGTCGACCTCCTCCCCGCTCTGCACCTAACGCTGAAGCTGCCTTACAGAACCTGCTTAGCCGGTCTGATTTGGACCCTCGGGTCCTGTCCAACACAGGCTGGGGCCAAACACAGATCCGACAAAACACGTCCTGGGAGTTTGAAGAACATGGAGGACAGATTAAAGGTGGATCGTCATCAACTACATCGAAACACGCATCTTCTCTTGGTGGTTCTTCTCAGTATTCTGGAGGACCCAGAACTCTAATGACTGATTCTATGGGTCCAGGGGTCAGTCCTTCCCTGGTTCCATCTGCTGCGTCCCCCGTAGAGGGCTGGGAAAGCAGCAGCAACAGTAGCAGTAGTGGGGCCTCTCTGTCTGGGAGAGCCCCACCACCGTCAGGCCCCAACATGAGGAATCTTGGCGTCTCACAATCTGGGCCAGTGAACACAACGGGACCTGGTATAGGGTCAGGGGCAATGCCAGGACATAGCCAGCAGGGGAAGGCTACAGGCTGGGGTGGAGGAGGGATGGGGGCTGGGGATGGCCAGCAGGCAAAGGGCTGGGGGAATGAGGAATGGAGAGACAGTAGTAGAGGAGGAAATGGAGGAGGATGGGGTGATCTTGGGCAACAGGGAGACCCAGTGAGTGGAGGCTGGGGAGGAAATAAGGAGGAGAAAGGGACAGGGGGGTGGAAAGAAATGGGAGGGAATGGAGGAGGGAGTGGGTGGGGATCAGGACCGAAGGCTGGGGCAGGTAGGGATTGGGGAGAGCAACAGTCTAAATCAAATAGCGGAGGAGGGGGATGGGAGAATGAGAGGAAGAATGGAGGAGGAAACTCAGGTGGGGATTCAGGTGTGGGTAGTTGGGGGAGCTGGGATGATGGTGCTCCTCGGAGAACCTGGGGAGCAGGGGGCACAGGGGGAGGAGGGAGTGGAGGAGGAGGGGGGGTGGGTGTTGCTGGGGGCATGGGGTCCAAACCCCATCAAAGTTGGAGTGGAGGAAACAAAATGCACCAGATGCCAAACAGCCAGCCGGGCTCCATCACAGGCCCACCGGCACAACTGCAACAATCGCAGCCCCGCAATCAGCATCCACAGCGACAGCAAGCGTTGGACCAAGGGGCTATGCAAGGAGTCGGGGGGAGGAAACCCATCTCTCAAGCCCAGAATCAGAACCAAAGCTCAGGCTGGACCTCGGGGCCCATCCCTGGTGGCTCCATAGGGGGTGGAAGCACTTCTGAACCCAGCGGCTGGGAGGAACCCTCACCGCAGTCTATAAGCAGGAAGAACGAGATAGATGATGGAACATCAGCATGGGGAGACCCAACCCATTACAACTACAAGCCGGTCAACCTGTGGGATAAGAACAGCGCCCCTGCTGGGCAGCAGCCGCATGACCAGCCTCAGCCTCAGGCTCAACAACAGCAACCACAGGCACCTCCGATACAGCAGCAGCCTAGCAGGCAGGCCGCAGGGCTAGGAGGTAACCGAGACTTCAACACTGGCCATGGACCTGGAAAAACTTCAGCTATAGGTAAGACGCCACAAACTGTGAACTTGACCATAGTACAGTGATTTTGAAATTGTCATAAAGGGAAAACTTATTTCATATGTTGCTTAAAGGGGACCTATTGTATAGCATTTTAAGGTTAATACTACGGCTGCACGATTAATCTAATTGCAATCGCGATGTTACTCTGTACGATTACATAACCGCAACATTTTTGCGGTTTGAGTAAACAAATGTATTCATTTAATAACCATTTTTATTTAATTTTCCAAAATATGAAGTTATTTAAAAAAGTATTGCACTTTTTTGTTTATGTAGGCTATTTCTTATGCTTGTTTGACTTTGTTTTCAAGTAAAAAAAATACACATTTCAAAATTTTAGTAGCTTATTTTCTGCATTTTCCTTGATAATTAAGTAAACTCATGAAACAATTATATCATAATCGCAGCATTGTCAATCGCAATATGACTTTTTCTCCAAATCGTGCAGCCCTAGTTCACATATGTATTTTGTGTTTCTACTAGAACGCATGTTCTCATACTGCCCATGGCCAAATGCACCTGAATTTACCCTCCGTATGAGAAGGTCTGTTGGAGTGCCTGTCTCTTTAAGCCCCCCTCCTGAAAAAGCCCAGTCTGCTCTGATTTCCGTATCAGCGCTCCTTTGTACCATGCAAACACCAATGAAGGCTTTTGAACCCAATACTACCCAACCGGATGTGTTTCAACAGTAATGTGACCCGAAATTGGGGAGAAATTAACAACATTGGTAGCCAAGATTACAGCTTCTCTGGCGTTGGCTGTAGCTCCAGTAATTGTGGCAATAAACGCTGCAATAACGTTACCCCCCCCCAAAAGCAGATGAAAAACATGGAAAGTGGAGCATTCCGAACACTGGGAAATCTGAGGTTTTAGCTCACAAGGATTTCCTTGTATGACATTAACCTCATTATTTGATGCTTTTGACATTCAAATTCGACATTGTAACATTATAGATATGACAGAAAATATGGAAAAGCTAATAGGTTCCATTTAATAAAGTTCATTGAGAAAAGATGTCCTAAATAGCAAACCTATTTTATTGACTTTTCTTTTTTTACACTCTTTCAGAAGAACTGAAATATCAATTAAAACTTTCAACTTGTATTATAAGCTACATTTTGTTAAAACATTTTGTTTACAGAAGCATTTACAGAGGATGTAAGGTTTAGAACCGCAGTTCATCTTATGGTAGTATATGTCGTATTTTGCTGGAGGGAAATTGGGAAGTATTGATTACTTATACAATGTGAAGGATTCAGATTCCTGCAATAAGAAAACGGTCTCATTATGTCAGTGAAAATTGTCTTCCAAAAAAATAAAATTAACAAACTATTCACCAAACCATTCACACATGCATTCAACAACAAAACAACAGCTGTTTTCACACATACAGGTAATTCACTTCTCGTTCAAATCATTTTGACTTTAGTCGCGCAACCTTGCCCCTATTTTCACCTGTTGCTGAGTAACGTACATTAACATCACATGGTCTCATGAATGTAGCATACCTCTAGCAAGCTCCTTCGTAGTAACTAGCGGTAAAAAAAACATCGAAGAGGAGCTCCGTGCTACAGAGCGGCGATTACTAATTGTTTAAGCCGCTACAGACCTCCGTCACAGCTCGGCCGTATCAGTGGCATTTAGTAGATGTGTTGAACCGCAACAGAGTTCCTCAACACCGGCTCCGATGTTCCGTCAGGTCAGCGGTAGTTGGTGGTTCAGTTATCCGAGAATAGGTGACTGTCAGCCGGGTACAGAGCGCCAAGAGCTGCCGGTCATTTCGGCGGAGATTACGGTTAATAAAGTAATGAAACAACTAGTAAGAAAAGAACTAATGTTAGTCCCTGTCACTGCCATGTTGTTTGTGTATCTCTATGGCAAACACGCTGGGGGAGGGCTGAGCCTGTTCGGAACTACGGGAGCCCAGAGGGGAGCGTCGTTGAATGTTAAGGAGAAAACGGATTTTCATTTAAACAATTCGACGTTAACTACACATTTGAGTTAATCGATGAAATCGATTTATCGCCCAGCCCTAGTCACTACTGTGTATATACACATGCAGCTGGCAATGGTTTGACTGGATCTGAACGCTCCGCTGTATAGCGCTAATGGTATCTCCGTTTGCAGAGTCAGACTGTACCAGACTCTCCCGGTGACCATGCTGCTCTTGGGACTGGCGGCACAGCAAGAAACTGCTGCTGACAGACGCAGAGCTCTCTCTCTCTCTCTCGCTCTCGCTCTCGCTCTCTCTCGCTCTCTCTCTCTGTGTGCGCCGTCTATCAGTATAAAATAAAAACTCGTGGTAGCGTTAAATATTTTTTCCAACGTTTTGGCACAGTTTGTTTTAACACCTGATGTGAGTCGTACGTTAGTATGCATGAAAACCAAAGTTTCGAGTGCTTTGGCGGCATTGCCCTGACTCCCTGAATAAGCTGCAGAGACGTCGTCTCGCTCCGCCTCTCTGCCGTTCATGTTACAGCAGCAGTTAAACTGTATTTCACACTATGATGGTTACATTTGCAATTAATCCGCGGTTCAAATGCATGCCGAACTGTAGGGGAGGTCCGTTACACTACTGTAGGCCTATAGGCTATTCAACATCACTCACAATTTTTTGATCAATATTTAAAAATAGAAAAAAATATTGTTACCTGCCACCAGAATTTAGCATTTTCCTTGACATAAATTAAGATGTTTTTACCATACATTTGTGCCTGAAAATGTATTAGAATGTAGGAAATGAAGTCTTTGACACTCAAAATTTCCTGGGGCATGACCCCCAGACCCCCCACTTCATATGTGTCCCCTCAAAGGCCCAGTCTGAGCCAGGAAAAACCCTGATGTGTGAATTGGAGTGTGTTTCTGAATCAGCTGACACAATTTGGCAGCTCAAGGTGTTGAAGCATTTTGACAAATGTTCTTTATCGGCTGTCTGTGGAAAATCACAAAGAAGTTAACAACTCAAAAATGCATTACTACAAATGCAGCGGTTACAGGAAAGGTTGATCTGCTGTTTATAGATTAGCATGGACGTTTAGCGTATCAAAACAAAAATGTATTTCTTTTTCAGCCAGCCACCTGCTTGCTATCTCTGCACTTTCATCTCAAAACCACATTATCATGACTCAGCTACAGTACTGTAGCTTCAGTGGGTGCTCTAACTGAGTACAGCTGAGGTAAAAACACATTTTCTGTCAGTGACTATTCACTGGGTAATACTCTGACTGCAGAGAAGATGCTTTGATTTTGATATGCATTTTGGATCAATGTCAAGCCATTAACTCATCAAAAAAGTACATGTGAGAAAGAGAGTTGCCATAGCTTTTTGTTGCTAACCCCTGTAAACGTGCACAGACTAGACGCAGATTACTACGTAAACAAAACACAGCTCAGTCTGCGTGTGCAGAGTCTAGACGTTGGACTGGAATTGAGAAGAAACCATTGTGTCCTTACATAAAGGGTCTCTACCAGTTTGCTCCATCTTAACCTGTGTTGTCCTTGTGTGTCTGCAGGTCCATCAGGTTGGAGTGGCACTTCTCCAACTAGTCCTTCAGTAGACACTGGCACGGCAGCTTGGGGAAAGACTACTGATGCCCCTACTGGCTGGGGAGAGCCTGATGATGTTGGAGGGAAGACAACGGGCTGGGGAAACCCTTCTCCCATCCCCACCAAATCTGGTTAGAAAATCAAATAAAAACATATGAGCATATGAGGTGAAAACACCTTGAAATGAATTTGAATCAAATATGGTATCTACTGGATATCCATACAATCAGATTTTGAGGATTGTGTTGGTTGTGCCAGGTTAACCTAAATATTTTTGATGCATTGCATTTGTAACATTGGCATGCTTAATAGTCCATTGGTAAAAAAAAAACATAGAAATGCATTTTAATTTCAGATCTGTTAATTTCTTTTTCACTGTCTGATAGTGGCATTTAGTATTACTTTTTTTTTCACCTACAGGTTCAAAGTCTATGCAAGATGGCTGGGGAGACAAAGAGGGCTCTGTGGCTGCCTCGCGTCACTCAAGCTGGGAGGAGGAGGAGGAGGGTGGCGGCGGTGGCATGTGGAACAGCGCCGGCTCCCAGGGAAGCGGCTCGTCTTGGGGACAGGGAAGCAATGGGGGCTGGGGACAGAACCACACTGGGAAGAAGCCCAGCAACAAGGTGGGTGGTGAAAATAAATCTTGATAAAGGAAAAGCATAACAAAAAAATTAAAGATGTATTCCAAAAAACAAAGGCACAACACTTTGGGACCTGCAACCTTCATGTTGGTAAATAATTCTTAAGGGGATAGTTCAGTTTTTAGAATTATGAAGTATAGTCCAATTAAGGCATGGATGTATTTTATGTCACTATTTAGCCACTATACCATCTCGTAGACACAAGATGAACTAAGTAGAAGTGGAAAGTAGCTGATTTTATGAATTTGACCCACTCTGGGAAAATATCTTCCACTGGTTTTGTATGGCAAGCTTATTGTATTAAATCTAAATTATAATGTATCTCTTAAAACCCTTGTAGAACTTGTGAAATCATTGTCTGCTGACTTTGTATTTGTCTCTAAGGGTCCACTGAAAGCTGGTGGAGGGGACTCGTGGATGAGCCCCATCAACAGACAGTTCTCCAACATGGGGCTGCTGGTAAGATGACATTTTTTTTCACCTTTTACTCATCAGCTGAGTGTTATTGTGGCAAGGAAACATCAAAACCTTCCTTTTTTTTTTTTTTTCAGATGCCTTGTTTTGTACCCACCAGGGTTATTATCCTTAACGAAAACGAACAAAATAACGAAAACTAGGTGGGAAAAAACATTGTCAACTGAAATAAAAATAAAAACAAGGCATTACAAAAAACCATAACTAACTAAAACTGTAATGTCTGTTTACAAAACAAATTAAAAAAAATGATTGAGTAAATGACCTTAGCTTTCTTCTTCGTCAATGTCTTTCATAGAGCAAATAATGTAAACACGATCTTTCAGAGTTGACCTTTCCGACCACAGACCTGTTTTATACAGTCTATGCCATAGATCTATATAGTTTCCAACTAGGAACCCAGAAATTCTGACATTCCACGTCAAATTGAAGACCGCATAGTCCATGCCCCTCGCCCGGCATCATGGCAGTACCTAAAGTCGGAAGAAAGCGGCGGAGTCCTATTTGATTATGACTGTGTCAGATAAAAGCAAGTGCCTTGCAGTGGAAGGTGGTAACTTATGTGGACAATTTATTAAAGGGAAAAATCCCACGAATTTGAGAAGTGCACACAAGGAGGCTTACCTAGCTTACCTTAACAAAGTAAAGGAGAATGCAAAGCCCCCTTTCCCCGAAACAGAAGCTAACCCTGGTACAGGGCCAACAATGGGTTATTATGTGTGTTAACCCACCTACGTCCAGCTAGGCCCTGCAGTGCCCTGCTACGTCATGCTATGCTCTGCTACACCCTGCAATGCCCCCTTACGTCATGCTATGCTCTGCTACACTCTGCAATGCCCCGCTACGCCACAAACTACTATAGCAACTACTATTTCTAGTAATAGTTCCGTTATCTTTGTTGCGACTATAATTGCCACTGTTCATCACGCCCCCAACCGGCACCGGCAGACAACCGCCCACCAAGAGCCTGGGTCTGTCCGAGGTTTCTCCCTAAAAGGAAGTTTTCCTCACCACTTAAGGTTTCTGCATAAAAGGGAGTTTTTCCTCACCGCTGTCACACTAAATGCTTGCTCTTTTGGGAATTACTGGAATTGTTGGGTCTTTGTAAATTATAGAGTGGGGTCTAGACCAACTCTATCTGTAAAGTGTCTCGAGAGAACTTTTCTTATGATTTGATACTATAAATAAAATTTGAAATTGAAAAATTTATACTGGAATGTCTACACAACTGTGTGAGTCAATTGACTTCAAAAAGTTCGCCACTTTACGCGAACCAAAGTTCATATATCTTCTTTAGTCTATTGGCTATTTAGGTTACACGTCACTTACACATTTTGCACTTACTGTGGCGTTTTGTTCAGACTGTTTACATACTTGTGCTAATCATATGTACATTTTATGTACTGGTGTTATTGTTGACGACATTGTGAAAACATATTTCTAAAATTGATGTTTTTGAGTTATTACACAATACTTTTTCTGAACTTTTTGAATCTTGCCCTTGACAAATAACCCATATTACAAAAAAAACTAAAACTAATAAAAACTAAAACTAAGCATTTTCAAAAAATTAAACTTAACTAGCAAACCCACTTTAAAAACTAATTATAAGTAAACTGAAATTTTAAACAAAAAGTCAAAACAAAATTAAAATAAAAACTCATGAAAAATGCAAAACTATAATAAACTTGGTACCCACACACTTATTAGCCAAAATATGCAGGCGTTTGGCAGGTTGGTTATTTCTACATGACAATGTTAATATTGATAATTTTGGCCTTTTCTGCCGGACAGAATGATGATCCCAGTGGCCCAAACATTGACCTGGCACCAGGTTCTCTACAGGAGAAGAAGATGGATGCGGAGAAAAGAGGCATGGGAATGGGGATGAACGATTACAATGGAGACATGAGGAAAGGAGGAAGGGGAGGAGGGGGGATGGCTTATCGTCCACCTGGTTCCAAAGAGGCAGCACCTGGCGATGCTGGGTCCTACTATGACAAGGTAATGTCTCACTGCCACCTTTGGCATCTTTTTCTTCTATGTCTTTCTTATGTCTAGATAACAGTTTGTCCTTTCTTACTCTTCTTTATTTCCTCTTGTGATTCTACCTTTTCTTGCTGGTCTGCCCCATTCCTCCGTGTCTCACTCTTCCCCTACCCCCCACCCCCCTCCTTCACCACCACTCAAATTGGTCTTCCATTGGCTGTCACTGTGACAGACCTTGCCTTTGACCAATCAGGATTGGTGCCTTGGGGAGGAGGGTCCTTGCTCTCTGTATTCACCACCCACTGTCTACAAGCCCCATTCCCTCTTCAACCACACTATTCCCTTTAGACAAGTAAGATAACCACGCCTCTTGTTTCTGTCCTACCATTTCTTACATTATATTCTTGTAGATTTTACATTTTCGAAAAAGTAATCATACAATTATACCCCCAAATTGTCCTGCTCCAGTCTGTCATGTTCTGTGTAATGTGTATGTTCTTCATGTATTTGTCTGCACTTTTATGGGTCCTCTCTAAGATTTCATTTTCCATCTTCGATCACAGGGCAGTCACAGTATCTTTGGCAGTAGTGGAGGGATGGCTCAGTCAAGACACCAGCCAAGTGTCCCACCCATAAACCAGTCCCCAGGGATACGAGCGCAAGTGCCTCATCAGTTCCTGTCACCTCAGGTACCAATGCTTTTGCTTTTATTCTGTGATCAGTATTCCCAGCTTCCCAGCTGTCTACATGTTTACATGTCTACACCTAGCATTGACACAGGAAGTATGTGGGTTGACTGTGTTGGTTGTGAAGCAAGTAATCTCCACAGTTTGTTTGCTCCTAAGTAAGCAATTAAACGCATAATTACTTCTTAACTTGGAAGTTTTAAATGTTGCAATGTCCACCTCTACATTCATGCTTGTGTGAGCAATTTCTATGACTCACTTGTTATGATAAGCTGGTAACTCGTATTTTGTAGGGAAATGCAATGTAGACATCTGCTTTTGACATTTGTATCTTCATGAACTTCATTGATATTAATTTATAAGATGAGATCTTGCAGTGAGGCTGGTGGGGAAACCTTTATTTGTAAATAGGCTCCAATGTGGGATAAACACACTCGATCAGATAATTGCATACATTACTCGTCTTTGTGCTGTAAATCTTCTGACATAGTTTCTAATGGTCTGATTCTTGTGTATGAGCTTACACAATGTGCTCTGCTTGCAGTGTGCATAGTGTCTATTTGTCAGTGCGGTCCCTAGAGTGCATAATCTCTCTTCAGGACATGTTTCCCCGCTTAATTCTAAAGAATACAAATACAAAGTGAAATACATGTCTTTTTTTAGCAATCAATTCCATTCACTCACTTGAGTCAAGGCACTTGTTAACAGTTAATGAGAACATAAAAGAGAATCATTGTTAATCAGGGAGAAGCAGTAAGCTAATGTGGTTGCTAGTGGTTACAGCACCAAAGTGTTTCTGTGGTAACAGGTGTGCTTGCCTGCCGTTGTGTCTGTCTCCAGGTGCCAGGCTCTGTGCTGAAGCAGATGCCCCCTCCCAGCGGGAGCGTGGGGGGTGTTGGCGGCGTGGCAGGAGTCGGGGGAGGTGTGTTCCCTCCACAGCTGTCCCCCCAGCATATCGCCATGCTCAGCAGCATCTACCCACCTCACATCCAGTTTCAGCTGGTAAGAAGCAGCACTATACATCTCAGAGTTCCGTCACAGGTCTGCTGAGTCTGGAAATATATGGAGAAATTATATGATATTATATATGACCGTTTGAAAGTTTCACAAAAAAGGTTTCATACTTTTCACATATGATTGTACATTTTGTGTAATACAGTAAATATCAACAAATTGTGATTTTTACTCTCTCTGCATCTCACATTTTCACCCACAAAATACATGAAATCACTAGGTGAAGTAACTAGGTGAAAAATATTTATTTTGGAAATTGAAACGGTGTAGTAACCCTGTCACCATCAAAGTCAAAAGTTTGTGATACAAATGTATTTTGCTACATCTCTGACTCACAGTGGAGCCAGCTCTACATAGTACTCAGTTGACACGTTGGTTTGTCAATGCAAAGCTTTAAAATTGCTGTGCAGATTGCATTTTTGTCTCTGTTGCCATCTCACTCCTCCTCATTTCTTTTTCTGTTTCGCTCTGACTGTGTTCGTTCAGGCTTGTCAGCTCCTCCTCCAGCAGCAGCAGCAGCAGCCGCAACCGCAGCAGCTACTGCAAAACCAGAGGAAGTTCACGCCGAACGTGCGGCAGCAGACTGACCCTCAACAGGTACACATAAACACATTTCACTGGTGTTGCGTTTCATTAGTGGTTGAACAGCCCCTCAGCCCTCGATATCATGTAGCAGCATACATTGCACGGAGGCCACTTGGAGAGCAGAGTGAAAGTGGGTGGGACAGGAGCAGGGATATAAATGGAACACACCTGCCCTTGTTCACTTTCAGTCCAAACTATATGGATCGCGGCCAGTTGTAGGCTAAGCGCTGCTGCTTCAAGTGTGTTTTATTTTCCATCTTTTTTTCCATTAACCGGCATTCTATCGCTGTTTTTATGTTTGTTCTGTCTGCTTATGTCATGTCATTCCCTTGATGTAAAGCATTTCTTGTGTGAAAGGCGCTATACAAATATTTATGAAATGTGTTATAAGTGCATTTTACAAATCATCATAAATACCTGCAGACTCATTTTTCAATGAGGCTTGGTATGCATGAGTTTTTTTTTTTTTTTTTTTTTTGTGATCAATTTTTCATTGGCACCTTCAGACATACAAAACAAATTACACAACGTGTGACAAGTTATAGCAGATGGTGCACAGAAGAGAAACACAAATTGAACAAGAACAAAAACCCTCTCCCACCCCCCACCCTCTGTGGTCTCGAGGAAAACAAAACAAACAGAAATCACACCTTGCCTAATCACTCTCCTCTACTTCTTGTGGGGTTGAGGTCATTGAGTCTGAGTTGAGCTATAATTTTCTTAGATGCAGTTGAACTGGCTAGCCAAATTTTCTTCTGTCTCCCAAGCAGGTGTAATTTAGAGTCGTCATTAAGTAACAAAACAATCGGGTCAGTAGGAATTCGACATCCTATCACATCAGATATTATTGATGTTGTTTTATTCCAGAACTCATGCACCTGTTCACACTCCCAGACCATATGCAGGAAAGTTCCAGTTTTTTCAGGTTGACAGATCGTGCAATAGGGAGTGGGAATAGGTGTTTGGGTTCATTTCTTTAAAGTAGCTACCACAAAGGTTTACCTATTTTGGATTAGTCATATACCACCTTACTTTTAACCAGCAAATCTGTTGTGCTGTATTGAAATAACTGTCCCCACACAACTCTTTAACAAAAAAGGTACTGTTTACTGAACAATAACTTAAATGTATAAATAACATTTAGCCGTTAGATTGAATAACAAAAAAAAGCATATTACAAATCACACCCTTCAAATATGCTAACTGCAATATTTCTTAAAAATATTACACCGTAGCTACCCCTTTACCCGTTTCTCTATCAGTTTCCACTTAAAACACTCCAGCTACACAACATGATTCCTCCTTAAAGCATTTCAATGTAAAACTTACTCAAACCCTCTTAAACCACTGTGTTAATACACCCCTACCCACACCTACCCACCCACCACCCACACACACCCACACACGCCGAGAGAAGAAAAAAGAAAAAAGTTGCGGGCTCATGTGGACGTGCAGCAGCCAGCAGGACGTTATCTTCAGTAAAGCAAACGCACCGAAATCCAATTTACAGTTAGCTGTTAGTCCAAGAAACGCAGCTCAAACACGAAAACCAGTCACCAGCTACGGCAAAGTCCTCTTCAGCAAGGAAACACGCTGTCGTCCTCTCCGGTCCAAAATCAGCGTCCTCCAAACCAGCAACTCTCCGCCGTTAGCTCGAACTTTAGCTAGTCCGTTAGCTTCAACTTTAGCCAGGCACACTAGGACGTTTGTTCTAAACCACTGCTGTTAGACAGGAAAAGTGCCGTAGTGTAGCTACACCTCTTCAGCTTCGTTATTCCACTTAGATCGTTTCCAAGCTAACTAGCGTCTCTCCATGTTTCTCAGTGTTTTCTTTCCTCTTCTCGATTTGCGATCCTCTCCACTCTGCCGTGTCTTCGCTAAGCCGTTTGGCGTGTGTGTGTGGGTGTGAAACGGGTTAGCTAGGCTACTGAAAATGTTATTTTTCATTTAAATGCTTATGCCGCGGCCGGAAAATTAACGTGCAACGTCATTGCGTTATAATCGATTATGGTGGCCCACTGCATCGATGCAGCATCGTCCACGTCCGCGATGCAATGCATCAATTATTTGATTAATTTCAACACCTCTACTGGTGATTTGGGTTCTTGGAACAGTGGGAAATGTTGTCCCAAACTGTCTCCCAATTAACTGCATTCCCCTCAGGGCTCAGCTCTCGCTTCCATTTCCCCACTATTGGGAGTTCTCCTATGGATGCTTGCATCAGTTTAGCATAAATCCTGGACACTAATCCTCTCACAGGAAAATCAACAATCCATTTAATGACTGGGTGCTCCTCAAGACTATTTTCCCATGGTACTCCATAACATTTTAGGGCTGATCTTAAGCTAAGATAAAAGTAAAAGGATGTCCTGGGGACCTCAAAACTAGCTCTCATATCTTCAAAACTCAACATACCTTTCTCATTGAATAGCTGGTCTAAAGTATAAATACCTCTGTCACTCCACTGCTTAAAAGCAAAGGGTTTGTTACCAGACTTTAAGTGTGCCTTGTGCCACATTGGGGTATTGAAATGGCACTTATTGGTGTAGCATAGTTACTCCTCGACCTGTTTAAAGGCTGCATGAGTTTCTGATTTAGAAAGTTTGTGATCTCTATCATGATTGGATCATATTATTGCTAGTGGTTACCTTGCAAAAACAATTTTTTCTTGCGTTTAAAGATAATGCTGGCAATTAAGAAATCACAAGTACAACAATCTAAATACATATTAACTGACATTAGTTATATTAACTACATTTTTCACATACATACAATATCATACTATCAATTAGTTCTGCTTAAATGCCGAAATGTATTTATTCAATTTATTCATCTTCTCCTTCTTTGGTGGTCAGCCAACAGTACTGGTTGTACATTACTGCCACCTAACCCTGGATGCATTTTCTTGCACCAAATGCATAACTGCAAAGCATTGTGGGTGATATCCACCTCTGGAGTGACCATCATGGATCACTCGCTCCCTCAGCCCTACATTGGTCAATCTCACCAAGTTCCCTTGAGCTTTTCAGACAAATGGAACAACGCTTAAGATGGCGGCGTGGGATTCCCCCGAGGGGAAGCGCTGAGGGGAAGTGAACGAGGACATGAACCACTAATGAAATGCAGCGTCAGTTTTTGTCACTTCTGTACATCCTCCTCCCAGGTCCTGACTCTTGTATTTTTTTTTGTCGTGTTTCCTTAGCTGGCCAGGATAATGGCGGTGCTCCAGCAGCAGAGGCAGCAGCAACAGGTCGGGGGTTTAGGCGGCAGCTCCAAACTCTCCCCCTCCCACCATGGTGGAGGTGTTGGTCCCAAACTGCCCGGGGTTGATACCATGCACCACCCAGGCCTGGCAGGATCTGTGGCTGACCTGCACCAGAAAACTCTCGGGCCGTATTCCGGTGAGTTCTTGTTCTTTGACCGGTTTAAGAAGAAAAAAAAGAAGCAGCTAAATCTCTCGCTCTCCCTTTACTTACTTAAAAAAATAACCCTCTTCATGTTTCCCTCTGTTCTCTGTCTCTTCCTCTAAGCAGGGTTTGGTTCTGGGGTGAACCTCCCAGGTCTGGACCTGGGTGGCTCTGTAGTGGGGGGACCTGGGGGCATGAAGGACCTAGGGATTCAGCAGTCCCGCTTCAAATGGATGATGGAAGGACACTCTTCTCCAGACACCTCCTCACCTGAGAATGCATTCCACAAAAATGGTAAGATTGTGTTGTTGTGGTTATTGTTTTGTTATACTAATGTTGTTTTATAAGAAGCGGAATACATAAAGGTCTTGAGGCAGATAGTGTTAATGGGATTAGCTGTGAAGTCACATAAAGGTTACATTAGTTAACCCATCTGGTATTCAGTGATGTAACCTACATTATCATTGCCTTCCAGGTCCTGTCCCCCCCATGAAGATGCCAGGCGGCTCGCCCTACTCTCAGTATGACATGATGGTTGGAGACGGGCTGGGAGACAACTGGCATCGCACCCCTGGCAACAAGATGGGTACCAAGCCTACCCCCACGCCCAGCTGGCCCCCTGGTAAATGACAAGTCATAGTTAAAGTTATAACCTGCGCTAGAGGATCCCACAAGGTTTAAAATAAGACAAAAAGGAGAAGAAGTCTTTTCTGTTTCGGAGAACAATTTAGGAATGTTCTCTCTACCTTTTTTTTTTTTTTTTTTTTTTTTTTATTTATAAAACTAGCTTCAACATGTGCATGTGTGTTTCTTTTTTAGAGTTCCAGCCTGGTGTGCCCTGGAAGGGAATCGACCGTGTCGACCCTGATTCTGACCCTTACATGACCCCAGGGAGCATGATGGGAAACGCAGTGTCCCCTAACCTCAATGATACTGAGCACCAGTTGTTACAAGACAATACTGGTAAGCATTTAACCGCTCCACCGCCTCATTATCTGTACCATAAGATGTATGAACACACCATATCTAGCAGTTACTTAGTTTACCTTCTTTGTTTGTCTTCTGGTACCATTTCTTGCCTTGTTGCACAAAGAAAGATGTTTTCAGCCTTCTTTGTGTTTTGATCTTTTTTTGTTTTCATAGTTTTGCTTGTGTTCGCTTTGTATGAAGATTAGACAAAATAGTTTTTTAGCCAATGAACAAGTCTCCATAAATATGGATTCTGTTTTTTGAATATTTGTGCCTTTTGTTTGCAGATCCCACCCCTCCCCTCAACACCTTGCTGCCTTCACCTGGTGCCTGGCCCTACAGTGCCTCAGACAGTCCCCTCAACCACGCACACAACTCAGGTAACCACACACACACACTCAACATCATTTCTGGGCTGGTGTGTGGCTTTGTCTTCATTTCTGATTAGAGCTTAAACGATTGGTTAATTAATTGATAACTCAACTGTCGAAGGAAATAACCGGTAACTTAACCATTGGTTATTCGTTTGTGGTTATTTTTCAAACATAAATGTCAAACATTCATTACTTCCAACTTCTCAATTGTGGGCTTTAGTAAGTTGTGATTGTGAGAAATTGTTATTTTTCACTATCCTTTGACATTTCATAGATCAAACAGTGAATCGATTGATTGAGAAAATAATCAGCAGATGATTTGCTAATGAAAATAATCGTAAGTCGCTGCCCTATTTCTGATTGTCCCTCACATATATTGTCTTGATGTATTTAAAATACTGTATTTATTGTATGTAACTGAATGATAGAAGTCACAACTTACACAACTTGTACTTGATAGTTCAGCTGTCATAATCTAAAGCAACTCACTCCATGCACCATCTCCAAAATGTGATTAAACAAGCTGGAGAATTGTAATGCCGGAAAATTGTATGCTCAATGCAGTATTATAAATGATAAAGTGGTTTGATTATGTCAAACAAGGGAAAGCCTCTTCAGCTGCATGGGCATAACGACATTACATCTTAATAATTGTAAATTATAAAAGCGGACTTGGCCTTTTATCTTGTACTTGCGTCTCTGTCAAAGTTCTTCTTGATTACAATGCTGGTTTTGCTACCTATTGGCATAATGTTTACCAGTGTACAACCCCTCCAGACCCTCATTCACTTTTCTGTAACCCTACAGCAAAGTACATAGACTACAAGACCAGCTGGCCCCCAGAGCCCATCGGACACAAGTCCTGGAAAGCGACTCGCGGCAGCAGCCAGAACCAGCTGTCCCAGCTTTCCCGCCCACCTCCAGGACTAGCCAGTCAAAAGCAGCCATCGCCTTCTCCTTGGTCTGGCGGAGCTCCTCGATTGGCTGGCCGGGGCTGGGGCGGTGGCTCGAGCACCACTGGTAATGCCCGTTGCATTTTTCATGTTGTTTCGGTTACAAGGTTGCCTTTTCCTCATCCAGGCATAGTGCTCGTTGAATCATTCATCTGATTTAAATGTACAGGAGATAAAACAACTGGCTCTGATTGCTTAGCTACAACACAGTGCTCTTTTGAACCAAAATGTCCATTTATATTTGATTTGGAAGAGTAGCCAAGCTTCAGTGGAAGCAGCAGGGAATGTTATTCATTTTTTATTACATTTAAGAAGCCGAGGGGAAAAACAGAGTGCAATTGTGTTCACAGGGAATGTGGAAAACTCCCACTCACACTTTTTCCCCTGTTTGCTCTCTCTCTCGCTCGCTCTCTCTCTCCCCCCCTCTCTCTGCCTCTGCAGCCTCGACCTGGAGTGACGGCAGCTCTCGGGAAAGCTGCTGGTTGGTGCTCAGCAACCTCACACCACAGGTAATAACAGAAATGTTTTACAAAGACAACTGCTGAAACATCCGTGGGGGAAAATAGTAATATATTTTTTTTATTTTCTTTGTTTTTGGAAAGATCTAGAGCTGTAACTATTTCAATAAAAAAAAATTTTTTATCTCACTTCATGCATGCACGAATCATAAACGAGCACATGGAAACGCTGCTCTGAAATTCATACCCAAACCCGTCAATCTTCCATTTAAGTTCACCGTCGTCCATCTTGTATATTCCTGCAGATTGATGGCTCCACTCTGAGGACCATCTGCATGCAGCACGGCCCTCTTCTGACCTTTCACCTTGGCCTGACCCAGGGCACCGCTCTGATTCGCTACAGCTCCAAACAGGAGGCAGCCAAAGCCCAGAGCGCACTCCACATGTAAGACTCTCTAAGTCTGTTGTTTTGATGACATCTTTACAATATCACTCTCATATCTGTATGGTAAATCTGTAACTAAAACCAGTAGCCTATAAAGCTCAATAATTTAAAACTTATCTAATTTGTTTTACCTGTGTTAAAAAAAAAAAAAAAAATTATAATAATAAAAAAACTGAAATGTAATTTTTACACTTTGGTGTTTGTACGAATCAAACAAACACCATGTACAATGTTTATTATTGATCGCATTACACGCTGAGCCAATGGCATGAAACTCCCAAATGGGCGTGGCCTTGTTTGAAAAAATCAGATGGATGGATGAAAAGTTATATTTGTATAATTTATTAATATTTTATTTTGCTAAAATGACATATTTACACCGCTAAAAGACATATCTAGAGTAATGAAAATTAGTTTTGCTAGGACATTCACGTAGCTTATCTGTGTTGCCAGATATTGTAAGAGTTTGGTCCTGATACAGAAACAAAGTTAATTTTCTCCTGATGTGTCTGTTTGAAAAATGGCCCTTTTGTGTCCGAATGTTCAGGAGATATATGGCTTGTGATGAATGGGTTCAATATTTACTTTGGTGACTATGGGGTGGAAAAAAAATCAGTCATCTGTTTTCACAATCATTTCTCCCATTGGAATCAATACACTCAGGACCGTCTCTGGCCAGTTTAGTTGTTTCTCTGTTTCCAGTCTTTATGCTAAGCTAAGCTAAGCGTCTGCCGGCGTAGTTTAATATTTTCCATACAAATATAAGAGTGGTATCAATCTTCTCATCTAACTTTCGCCAAGAAAGCAAATAAGTGTATTTCCCAAAATGTCAAACGATTTGGCACTGGGAGGCACTGTAATTTCAAGTCATTAACTGCTTTACCATTAGTATGTGGGCATGGTATAAGGCATCTTGTTACCGAAAACCTCCGTCAATTCAAGCCTATTCACCTCATCGCTATATACAGTAATACTGTATCGTGGTAACTAGTAAATCTATTTCATCTAGTAAAAATGGAAAGAATTGTACCGCATAAAAACAAGAACTTGTATCACATGACGTGTTTTACAGTATAATTTATTGTAAACCCCATAAGGCTGACAGACAGACTTTTTGTTTTCTATCAGGTGTGTTCTGGGTAACACCACCATCTTGGCGGAGTTTGTGAGCGAGGAGGATGTGGCTCGCTACATTGCACATTCCCAGGCAGGAGGAGCAGGGAGTGGAGGAACCACGGCCGGCTCTGCGGGCTCCGGGCCGACGGCATCCTCCGCGGTGGGGGCCAACGGTAACGGAGGGAGCTGCGAGAGGGGTGGCGCAGGAAGCAGCGGTGGGGGAGGAGTAGAAGGAGGCTCCACAGCTGGAGGAGCAGGAAACGGAGGAGCCGGGCCTTCCAGCTCCGGGTGGCAGAGTCTGGACAGCACAGGCAGCTCATCGGACCAGTCCTCCACCCAGGGGCCCGGGCTGGGCATCTTCACCCAGTGGAGCAGCAATGGGACCGGGGTGGGCGGGGCTGGAGGCATGGAGGCCGGAAGACAGGGTCTGTGGGGGGGGATGGGTGGGATGAGCGGGGCGGGATACCCTAGCAGTAGCCTCTGGGGTTCCCCAGCACTTGAGGACCGTCACCAGATGGGCAGCCCCGCCTCGCTGCTGCCAGGGGACCTGCTGGGCGGGGGGGCTGACTCCATCTGAGGGCGCCGACTGACACACACATTTTACACCCAAGTTGTAATACATATGTCACACTCTGTATTTATTTACTTGTAGAGATGACATGAATCAAAGCTACTTTGGTCACTCAACATTCATACTACACACAGGCTACATGGAGTACATGCACACATTATTTTCAGCACATACACATTAAACCGCTAAACTTTAAATGAAGACAACAGTAAAACTTGAACCGGATAAAAAAAAAAAAGGTGAAAACCATTACACTCTTTAGGACCCAACTGGATAGCTCTTTGTCTTTCTACTCCAATTCTCACCATCTGCATTCAGAGACCCGATCACTCAGGCATGCACTGTAGACAGGCTCAGCCAGAGTCGTACATGTCAACAAGTTTAGCTATTGCTGTTTTTAGTGTGCCACAACTTCCTTCTTTTGTATTACTATTTAACGGTTGAATCTCAAAATTCAGACTTGCAGACTGAGCCATCATAGACCTGGCTGGCTGGCGTACTTCTAAGTTCTCATGTTCGGAAGTTTGAGAGTGGGGAAGGATCTGGAGTTTGTAGAAAATGTGGGACGGCGCCACACGACCGAGTCCAATGGACGATCGGCAACCTTTGTTGAGATGTGGGAAAAGTAGGTACCGACACCTCTACAAAAATATGTCATCAACATGGGACCCAGGGTAAAAAGAAAAAAGAAAAATCAAAACCGAAACAACATTAGCCGAACTTGCACTATATGCCTCTGGGTTTGTTGTTGACACATCCTCCACAAATCCCTCCATTTTTTTTTAACCAGAGCTACAAAACAACTACACAGACCTTACAGGACGACTACAAGTTCCAACAGCAGTGGCCTTGGCTAACAACCAGCGGCCGCCCGCCATGTCAGCAGCCTTCACAACTTCTCATCAGTTACACATTGCTCTTATATTTGACAAGCAAAATTGTATCTCCTTGTTGATGTACGTCGGTTGTTTATCATATTTTCTTCTGTTTTAAAAGAAAAGAGAAACGTGTGAAACTTTGTGGAAATTCAGAGATGTCCTTTTTTCCCTTCAAACACTGACCTCGCTATTTGTATTTTTTTTTTTTTCTTACTCGAGAAATCAAGTTGGTTATTATATATTGTCATGATGTTAATGACTACGATCACTTATTTACTCGCTGTACAAGGTGCCCTCCTGCCTGCCTGTGCATGCATGAAAGGAGTGATGACAGTATGACCGAATGGGGGAGGATGTGATGAAGATAATGACGAGGATATCGGGAGTGTCTGTTATTCTTACAATGTTGAATGTTTTGTTTTTCTTTTCTTTCTTGTCCGTGAGAGATTTGTGTGTGCGTGAGTGTGAGTGTGTGTGACAGTGAGTGTGTGTGCTTTTGAACACTTATCTGCTCCAGTCAGGGAAGTGAATAATTGTTAATCTGACATCTTACATTTGAAAGTGTGTGTGTGGATGTGTATACATGTTTGCGTGCTTGACTGTCTGGATATTGTAATAGCTAAAAAGTAAAAAAAGAAAAAAACATTGGCACTATTGCATATGTCGCTTAAGTTGTTTTTTTTAGCTGCATTTTGTTCCTGTTTTTTTTCTGCCAAATGCAATAAGAGAATATTTTGTTTTTAAGACGAAGCAACCAACTGAAGGCATTTCTATTAAGATGCCAAATCCTACCATACCAAGCTGAGCTGGAACAGTGTTTTACAGACACGTTAAAAACATTACCTGTTATGTTTTACTGTTTGTCTTTTTTTGTTATTATGTATCAATTTAAATTAAGTCAGTCTTTATTATCACTCCTGTTCAGGATGTTTTCATTTATTTCAGATGTTACAAAAAGGAGAGGAAATTAATTTAAAGCAGAAAAGAACAAGATAATAAAGGTTGAATTGAAGTCTGTAGTGGTTTATTGTTTGATCTGTGCGGCAGAGTTGTTAACCGTTGATCTATAGCAGGGCCGGCCCTAGACTTTTGGGGGCCCTAAGCAGGATTTGGTTTGGGGACTCTCCACATTGTAACATGTTGCCACTGCACTTGGCACTTAACCAACTTGTGTATTGTAAATATTAGTTTAAGCACTCATAATGTACAAATACGCATTTAAAGACTAATATGAGACCTATTAGCAGCAACGCTATCTTTAAATAGACCGGCTCTGTTATGAGCTCTATTGTGGGACATTTTAAGCGCTCTTGGGTCACCCTGGTAGCCACGGGGCCCTAAGCAGACGCTTAGTTTGCTTATGGGGCCGGCTCTGACCTATAGGATGTCAGGTATTCATAGCCCATTTTCCTGCTGTTTCAGGTTAGATGCCAACCATCTTATAAATGCAGTTGTTCCTTTGCCATTCGACTGTAAAGTCAATGGGACTGGCTGCCAATGCATCTTTGTTCCATAAGCAAAAAAAAAAAGTCCCCTGTACTTGTTGGCAGTGCTAGAAAAGTTAATGTTAGGGTGAATGCTGCATACATTCTGGCGCAGTCTCTGGTTTTCCATTCCCTCTTATACTGTCATGTTTATTCTGTTTTAACTTTTCTGTTTTTAAACGAGTAATTAAGTAATTGCAATGCAGATAATGTCCCTCAAGTCCAAGGTTTCCTCTCTGATTGACAACTTTAGGAAAGGGTGATTTAGGTTCGCAAACATCGACAGACGTTTAGAGAGGATTTATTTTCAAATCAATTGCGATACACGCCCATAACCTTAACCAATCACAATCAGTCTGCTAGAACACATTCTGTTTATTATGTATTCATATTGTATTTATGGGTTTCATTTAGCCTGACGTGGTCATACTCAGATTCTAGTCAGAATGAGTCTGAAACCGCTCCATTGGGCTGTGACTATGGGGCGTGTTCCAACCGAACCAGGAAAAAAAATGCCTCTGCATTCATTGGATAGACCTCCAACCAATCAGAGCAACGGAACTCAACACTGTGTATCGTCTCCATAGCAACCACTCTTTGCACAATGCATTCGCGTGCATTCGTTCTAACTTCCAACTTTTAGACTTTTTTGAAGCTGGATATATCATTTGTTTCTTGTAAATATAAATGTGGATAACGTTAGTGATAGTGACATGCTCGCTACAGTTGCATTTCTCGAGATGGATCGGCGAAAACACGTTTTATTTCTCTGATTCACGGCTTGGTTCTAGCGCCGGCGGTCCCTCTCTATGTCACTCCACCATATAACGCTCTCTCTCTCTTCAGTCTCTCTCTATCTCTCTCCACCATATAACGCTCTCTCTCTTCAGTCTCTCTCTATCTCTCTCCACCATATAACGCTCTCTCTTCAGTCTCTCTCTTACTTTCGGGCAGTTGGACGCTGAGGATTTTAAAATGAATGCGCTGTCGATATCTTCTGTAAGAGACGCGATGGTGGAATCTACACATCTCAACAAATTCAACCCAAGCGTTCTTTGGTGACGTGGTTGATTATGTTACTGTTGATCATCTGTCCGACAATCTGATTGGTCCGAACAGATCCTGTTATGCTAGGACAGCTGCTTTTTCTTCTTTTTCGTTTGGGCTTCTCGTGCTTCGTCGACGTGTTATTTTGGCAAAAAAATGTCTGAGTGCTTCTTTTTTTACTTAACATTAGTTAAGCAACTAGTCATAGCAACTAGTCCAACAGACGGTGTAAAACACGAATTGGCCTACTTTTGTGCAAGTTTAGCTGGTGATATATTCTACATAACACATTGTTGGTAGGGCTGGGCGATATGGAGAAACTCAAATATCACAAATAGGCTACTTCGATATTGATACCCCAACGATATTGTAGGGTTAACTGGTGCTTTCCCAAAATATTTACACAATGAGATTTTTGATAACTAATCATCAGTAATGTGGATATAATGACTAAGTGGGTAAAGGCAAATAACAGAACAGTTACAGCAGTCTGGTAAGTTCAGAAAAGTACATCACTTTACTGTAATGCAGCCTTTAAAACCAGGAAAAGACAACACTCATGCCATATTACGATTTATATATATATATATATATATATATATATATATATATATATATATATATATATATATATATATATATAAATGGGGTTGCACTTACAGCGGTTTACAGTTTGTTCTGTATAGGCTACTGAATAATACAGAATCGTACTCTGAATCGAATATACTGCAATTCCATTTCAAACAGGCCTATGATTAAATGTTAACATTTAATGTTGGGTATTAAAGTGATGCATTTTTGTCAGGAGTAGTAGGCCTACCACTAGAGGGGGCTGACACTTCTAGACGCACAGTTTAACACACACAGAGCACTTACCTGTGCATGCTGTAATTGTCTAATGTGTGTACTTTAGGAATTCATTTAGGTGTGTTGGTGAAAATACACGTATCAGCTTGGCGCTGATACATTCACGTCCGCAAAAACAGGCAGCAGCGGCAGCGCGACGGCTTTAAGATAATCCGGGCATCTCTTTAAGTCTGTGGATGACATCATTGATATTGTCAATGGTGTAAACTGGGGGGGGAGGGGGTGTTTGAGTGGGGAGAGAGAGGAGAGCAGCCAGAGGAGAGAGAGAGAGAGAGAGAGAGAGAGAGAGAGAGAGAGAGAGGGACCTCAGTGTCTGGTTTCGGTGTTTTTCCTCCCCCAGCATAAAAATCGTGACAGTGAAAATCCTCCAGAGTCGCGGGGCTGCAGTCGGTTCGTTTCAACTGTATTTTTTGTTTGGGGGGTGGGGGGGGGTCTTTTTCGGGAGTAGGGGGTTCGGGTCACAGATCTCCGAGGTTATGAGCCGCCCGAAGCCGCGTCGGTGCGTCGCTGTCCAGGGTCCTGAGTGAGACGGAGCCATCGGGCGACCACGGAGCCTGCCATAACCCGGTGAGGTGAGGAGGGGTGGGGTGGACTGGGGGTGTATGTTGGCTAGTCAAGGTGTCTGGAGGCTTTGTGTGTGTGTGTTTTGGGTTAGATAAATAAGGTCTAAATATAGAGTCGTGTTGGGGCTGGGTGTGTGCTTGTTCAGAGGTCCTACCTGTACATGGAGGGTGCGGTTATGGGAATTATTGCCACATTTGATGGTCAGTGGGGGACGAGCGATGTGTTTTTTGCATTTAGCACCTTCCCCGTTTCCTCTCCTGTGGTATCTGGGGCAACTGCATGAAGTATTTCGCTCTGAAAATACACAACGTCTTGCCTGTGTCTGCAGTCCTTTTGCAGCAACGTTGGATCTCAGTTTTGTAACACTGACAGTATAGCAGCTATGAGAGAGGAGGAGATGAGCTGGAGAGACCTCAGGTAAAGGGTTTGGTCATGTGCAGCAGTGGCTTGCTCTGCCTTATTTCCCCCCCTGCTCAGTGTATGTGGACGGGGTGTACGTAGGTCTACAATGCAGCCGAGACAAACAAAATGAACTTAGTCAGCGTTTAGTGCAATGCCAAACCGGCTTGTAAACAGTCACAACCTCTGTCGAAATAAGCCCTCAGTCAATTCCCACTGTTAAGTCCCTATATTTGATGGCTGTTCACACAGGCTTGGGGTGAGGAAAACGTGACTCATTCGAAATTTCATCAGGGGACTCCAGTCAGTAATTGGGAGTTTATTGAGATGGCTTGTACAACCCCCCCTCCTTTCAGCTCTGAATAAATCATGTTATACTAAACTACACACCCGGTTCTTCTTTGATCGCACCTTTTCCCCATGCACTTTATAAACCCTTGATTGGCCCACATTGTTGTCCTCTGAGATACCAGAGTTTATTATTGTGTCCTCTGAAGGTGTAATGTCTCTAACTAAAAATAAATAAATAAAACATGGCTGACAGGAGCAGGGTGGTTATATTAGATCCTGCGTATTGAAAAATGATTTGCTTCCACACTGGGTTTAGTCACATAGAGTCAAGCTGGAAGTGAGCAACATTTTCTTTCCTAGTTCCAGTGATTCAACTCAGGCTGCCCTACGTCACCGCTTTGCCTCGGTAATTTGCACTTTTCATACTTTCTCATCTCTGCTGTCGATTCTTCCCAAGCTTCCAGTATTATTTTCTTTAATGATACAGCCGCACCAAGGCTTGAGGCTTTCAGTTCAAAGTCTGCAGCTTTGCACCACTGTCCTTTACTCTATTGATCACCACTGATTGATGACAGCTTTGTGTGTGTGTGTTTGTTTGTGTTTGTATCTATGTGTGTGTGTGTGTGTGTTTACCCCTTCAGTGAGTTAAAAAAGCTCAGGAGCCATGGAGTTGAGGGTGGGGAACAAGTACCGCCTTGGGAGGAAGATAGGGAGCGGATCCTTTGGAGATATTTACCTCGGTGAGTTTGTGTTGTGTTAACCTGATATTGTTCCTTATCTTCTTTCATTGCAAAAGAATATAACACATATTCCAGTTCATGTGAACAATGTTAAGTAGATCTCACTCTTAAATTTCATAGGTCAAAAGACCCTTTTTGTGTTGGGAATGATTGACATGTTGCAACTACATCGCTGGCATTTCTCCCATCAGGTTCTAACATCGCTACAGGAGAGGAAGTAGCCATCAAACTGGAATGTGTGAAAACCAAACATCCACAGCTTCACATCGAGAGCAAATTTTACAAGATGATGCAGGGCGGAGGTAAGATGCACAAGAAGCATTTCGGGGATTTTGAAAGCTTTACTAGCACTTTACACTGAGAGGCAGTGAAGAGTTTAAGGGGGCGCTAAGGGGTATTTGGAGCTGGTAAGGGGAATCAGCAACGATTGCAGTTGTTTTGGAGACACAGTGGCAAAACGACCACTTTTGTGAAGGTAAATACAATTTACTTACATTGTAGCTTGTTTCACCGCTGCCTACTGCTGTGTTCTTGCTTAATACTGGAACAATGTCAAAGAGTGTTGTTCCCATCAGTCACTCAGGCCCAAAAACATAGGAAAATAGGGTCCAGGTTGAAAAAAATTGTAGTTACCATTTAAATGAAAAATAGATGAGGTTGAAAAACCTAAAAGTAATGCAAAGGTCCATCTTCTGCTAAAATAGCAGTAGTAGTGTAAATGCAAACTGCAAGTCCAGTCAAATAAGTGAAAAGAAAAGTGTGTGTCATTGTTAATTGGTGGATTATGACCTGTTTATACACTCTCAACCCCGTGTCATTATCTATCTATCAGTCTATGGTTATTATGCCCTATTCTGTTTCCTAACCCACTGATTCCCCCTCCCTTCCTCTCCACAGTGGGGATCCCGTCTATCAAGTGGTGCGGAGCGGAAGGCGACTACAACGTTATGGTCATGGAGCTGCTGGGCCCCAGTCTGGAGGACCTGTTCAACTTCTGCTCCCGCAAGTTCAGTCTGAAAACTGTCCTGCTGCTGGCCGACCAGATGGTGAGACTGACTGACCGACTGCCGGCAGTCCACGCTGTAAAACACAATAGTTCGTCAGAGTTGTTCCTGAGACCCAGGGCCAATAACTGCCACACAGTCCCTCCGTAGTAACTAATGACTTCAAGAGCTCACCGAACACTATTGTGTTTCATGGAGGCTCCATCTGGGTTTATTCTTTATAAAGAGGTCCCTCAAGGCGCCCAAGGAAAAACAATACATAAACAGTGATCGTTATGGAAAGGTACACGATAAATTGCGCAGTTCCAATCCCATCTAAAAAGACTACAGTTGTCTAAACTTGCACCTTTGCTTGCCCATAATGCACCGAAGCCAACCTCAGGCTGGGAAGTTACACCGATTTAAAAAAAAAAAAAAAAAAAAAAAAAAAAAAAAAAAAAGGATGTGCCTTATTTTTAGACTGGAACTAAATGGATCATTTGAAATCTGAGAATAATTCTCATCCAAACTTCCGAAGCTTGTTTCCTGGATCGGGACAAAGCCTATCCCCTCACTATCTTGGCCCATTCAGCTCCTCCATAAAAGTCAATTCCAATCTGGGACATGGAAGCTCCGCAAGACAGCCCTAACCATTGTCATGTAGGGGTCAGCCTGTGGTGTCTTTTATGAGCCTCATATGTCATTCTTTAGTCTGCAACTGGCACATTTGTTCTTTTCCTCCCATTTTCTCTTTGGCAACTTTGACCTCTTTTCCTAATCGTTATCTCCTCTCCTCTCCTCTCCTCTCCTCTCCTCTCCTCTCCTCTCCTCTCCTCTCCTCTCCTCTCCTCTTCTCTCCTCTCCTCTGGCAATAACTAAGAATTGAACTGTCCCATTACATAAAATGACCTTTATTTATCTGCAGACAGGCTGACAGGGTTATTGATCAATACCAATGAATCAACTATTATTTCACTGGGCAATGAGACTTGTGGCCTTCAAAACTGACCTTTAAACTAAACACTCTATAACTATGGGAATATAAAGACTCCCAGTACCCCAGCTCTACCTATCAAGACCAGTAGTAAAAGTAACTGATTCTCTGAAAAGGAGTTACTGTTTACCAGACATCCAGACCAAAGTACTCACTCATCTTAAAACTTAAAAAAAGACAGATTCTAATTCATATACAGTATTTGTAGTCAATTTTCAATTTCATTTCAATTTTATTCCACAGTGGGTGTTTTTTTTTAATGCATTTGACCAGCACCCACATGTTTTAGAGCAATATAGAAAGGATACTAATCAAATAGCTTAAAGGACCACACCCCACAATAGCATTCCATTGACTCCCATTCATTATGACATCACTTTGACAGCGAATAACTTTACATCTGAAGCGTTTAAAGACTATTTGTCCATTGTTTATTTCTAAAGAAACACAACAATGCATAAAAGGCTCCATTACCTTGTACCTCACGTTATTGCCCCGTAGCAGATGTTTTTGTGATTGGGTTTAGATTGTGTCATAACCACGCGACTTACTGTTGCACAATAGAGAAATTACCGTAAAGTACAGGAGAAGCTCACAGGAAATTGGGGGGACGTGGAGGCATGCAGTCTAGGGCGAAGCCCATAGAGAGTCTATGAAAGCATTGGAACAAAATATTTCAGCAACGTTTTGATGGATTGGAAATACTTCGGTATGTGGCAAGTGAATTCATATGAAGTAACATTTATCCACGAAAAGATTTCTCTTGGCACAGCTACCAGAAGACTTACACATTTCAGACAGGTTGCTCACGTCACATCTACGTTGTCAAGTTCAGTTTGAGGCTGCGCAGTAACGCTCAGCCATCACGGGAAAAGTGCTTCTACTTGACTTCACTGGTCTCCGTCGAAGTCTATGGCGTTGATGTGTCCATTTCGTTCACTGTCTATGATCATTTTAGTGGAACGTTTTCCCTTATAGGCAGCCATTGACCTCCACTTCTGTAAATACACTATGAAAATCAGCTTGCAGAGCTGTGAAAGGTAATCCATCACTGTTAAGATGTCATTACGTTTTTTGTCAAAATTCATAACTGTAGTTTGGTTTTGCAGCTGTGAGCATGTGCTGCTAAAAAAAAACCCTCATTGTTGGTGCATTCAGGGACACTATGACATTTGAGATATTATTGTTGCCTGCTTAAAGTCAATCTTTTAAAACACCAAAATACATAAGCAGTATGTATGTACCCTTTTACATTTTCCATCTGTTAGTTTTCGTCTTCTGGCTTAATTTCAAAGCAATATAACTCATTACAGTAATAGAATGCCTTTTGGTAGCTAACTCACATCTTGGATGTCAGAGCATCTTTTTTCAAAGAATTTTAAACAGTTCCCGATTGCAACATGCGTTATTACATGATAATGGCATTGTGTAACTTTGACAAAAGATAGATTTTACACATGAAGACCAGTTTACTTGTCAAAAGGAGTACGACTTATCCCATGAACTTGGGGGTTAAGATGTGGGCATCTATGTAACAAAGTACCATACTGAGTTGCATTATGGGGGTTGTAGGATCCAGTGTTTTTTTAGCTTAACCCATACTCAGGACTAACAGTCAAGATATCTCTCCCTCTGCTGATTCGACTTTGACCATTTCTTTTTCAAATCTGTCTTTTTAGTCCTCCAATTATATCAAAGTGCAGTGCTAAATTGCAGGAGTACCCCTTTAAGACATTTTGTGGCTCAAGCCAGGTTCAAGTCTCTCTAAGTCGATTTTTACAGCTTACTCACATGATATTACCTGGGGGATTCCTGAAGCGTCTAACCCGAAAAACTAATAGTTTGCTCTCATTAACTGCACTTTTTTATCAATGGGCTACAGCTTCCAAAACCACTAATACTCTCCTTTATCCCAACTAAATCCTGTTTCCCATCTCTTATCCATTCCAGATCAGTAGGATTGAATACATTCACTCCAAGAACTTCATCCACAGAGACGTGAAGCCTGACAATTTCCTGATGGGGCTCGGCAAGAAGGGCAACCTGGTCTACATTATCGACTTCGGCCTGGCCAAAAAATACCGTGACGCCCGAACGCACCAGCACATCCCCTACCGTGAGAATAAGAACCTCACCGGCACCGCCCGCTATGCCTCCATCAACACCCATCTGGGCATCGGTAAGACAGCATCCACGTAGAGGTTGGCCAAGATACTGTATCTGTGCAGGTGTGGATGTGTGTGTTCTGCTAACCCCACTGTGGTCAGTCCACAGTCAGTAGAATATGTTGCAATATGCATGTTTATTGATCAGGACTGGATTCTCAGAACTGCAGCCTCCTTTTGTTTCTTTTCCTTTCCTTTTATCTTTCACCTCTGTCTTTGTCTCCTCCTCTTCCTTTTCTGCTTCTCCCCCCTGAAACTTTTTTGCCATTTCACGCACTCCTCCCTTCTCTCTCTCTCTCTCTCTCTCTCTCTCTCTCTCTCTCTCTCTCTCTCTCTCTCGTTCTGTTTTTTCCTCCACAGAGCAGTCGAGGCGAGACGACCTGGAGTCTCTGGGCTACGTACTCATGTACTTCAACCTGGGCTCTCTGCCCTGGCAGGGCCTCAAGGCTGCCACCAAGAGGCAGAAGTATGAACGCATCAGTGAGAAGAAAATGTCCACCCCCATCGAGGTGCTCTGCAAGGGATACCCCTGTGAGTAAAGCTAATTTAAAAAGGGCTTTTGCAATATTTCTGTCACAATTCTTCTCAGAAGGCTTGCCACCTCACCTTGACAGCTTTGAGTCAAATTCCTTGTACAGTATGTGCACACATACTTAGCCAATAAAGCTGATTTTTGATTTCTCTCTTGTCTTTCCCAGCTGAGTTCTCCACTTACCTGAATTTGTGTCGCTCCCTGCGGTTCGACGACAAGCCAGACTACTCATACCTGAGGCAGCTCTTTAGGAACCTTTTCCACAGACAGGGCTTCTCCTACGACTACGTCTTTGACTGGAACATGCTGAAGTTTGTGAGTGGCTCATCCAAAATTCAGACCTGTCACACTCCGTAACAGTTGTAGTAACGGAACACTGCTTTTGCTTGTCTCGCATTGCCAGACCTTTCTCCACAGCGCTGCGGAGGAGGGTCATGGTCGAGTCCACACAGCATTACGGGATGGGAGAAAAACGTGCTCTGGTTTAATTGGAATTTCTTTAAACCAATCACAATCGTCTTGGGCGCCGCTATGCCAAGACAGAGCCACGGTGGCGCTGCAAAATAGCCTCGGGGAAGGAACTTGTTTTGGTGGAACATGTGTACGTTCAAAGGTTGTTTTAGTCGTGCGACAGAAAACTCAGATTAGACAGATAGTCTAGCTAGCTAGCTGGATTGACCCTGCAGAGATCTGAGGAGCAGTTAACCATAGTCCTCACAAATCCACCGGAGTTTAAAATTACAACACATAGAAAGCGGAAGGTAACGGACATCCGGCCCAAAAGAGTGACTTCCGGTGGAATTTCTGGCGGCAACGGAGCAATCCCGGAAGAGGAACGTCGTGGATATAGACTATGCTTTTTGCAAACTACTTCCAGCTTTGAGGTTTAAAAGCCGTACGTTCACATTTCTCTGTGTTTCAGGGGGCCAGCAGGACCGCAGAGGATGGAGACAGAGAGAGGAGGGAGGGAAAGGAGCCGGAGGAGCGAGCAGGAGGAGGCCAAAGAGGAGCTGGGGGTCGAGCTCTGCCGCCTGGTCCGAACCCTTCAGCAGCCAACAGAGTCAGGAACGAAGCGGACGCTGCTCCCTCCAACCCGGCCTCACGTGGGGTCCAGCCGTCAGGTCAGGATGTTGTCCGTGGTTTTAGAGATACAACCGTAACAGACTGAAGGCTTTCAATTCAAGCGCGTGTCTATCTGTGTGTGCAGGTAACCGCTCTCCTCAGGCGGGGCGAGCAGAGCGAGCCGAGCGAGAGAGGAAGGTGGCCATGAGGCTTCATCGCGGGGCGCCCGCCAACGTCTCCTCCTCCGACCTGACTGCACGCCTTGACCAGTCACGCATCACTGCGTCACAGGTAGGCAGATTGTGGCTTTACAGGTTCAGCAAGAAGAAGAAGGGAGTTGCTGCATGTTTTATGCGCATGCTGCTGCAGATTAAAGGACAATTCCGGCGCAAAAATGAACCTAGGGGTTAATAACACATGGGTACCGAGTCGACCGTTCTCTGGGGTATGTTTTCATGCTAATCGAATGTGACCAGTCGAACGACGAACGCCGTGCTTGAGCTATGTTACTGGTTACTGGTTACACGGCGTTCGTCGTTCATGACTGTTTTCCCAAGATGGCGCCTGCCTGTATACGTGTACGGTACGGTCTTTATAAACTAACTTTTTAATAAACTGTCTGTACAATTACAAAGTTCTCAATGCTTCGGTTTACATGTAGGTACCCTCATTATGCTACCATGGAAGTGTGGTGCTATTTTGAGCCTTGTTAGTGGTGTAGAAATAGCGATTTCTTTTTACTTATGCGTGCCCCGACGACTAGCTTTATAAGCTAATTAGCGCTTTGCGATAAAACATTCAGTCACATTCGATTAGCATGAAAACATATCCCAGAGAACGGTCGACTCGTTACCCATGTGTTATTAACCCCGAGGTTCATTTTGCGCCAGAATTGTCCTTTAAGGTGGCGATTCATAGGGCACAGTGCTAACAAACAGTCACAGTCATCACTTGTTGCAAGTGCAAATGACATGCTTTAGATATAATGCTGCGTGCACCTAATATTTAGAGAAGGCGGTGACCTCTCATTGATGCAAGCTGAAGGGGTTTGTGTGTTTCCTGAATCCTTTTTAGCCATGCTAGCGGCCATGCTAGTCGATTGGTCCACCACTCTAGTCCAGTTGCAACTGTTGGGCTGATTTCTATGACATGTTGTACAGACATTCATGGTCCCCTGAGGATGAATCCTACTGGCACTGGTGATCATCTTACTTTTCCTGGTTCAGCATGTCAAAGTTTTCACTTACATGTGAAATATCTTGATTTCTATCTACTTGATGGATTGGCACAAAAATTGTGTACAGAGGTTCGCGGTCCTTGGATGCTATATTCTCACGACTTCTGTGATTGGTTCGTGACCTAATACCTGCATTACCAAGGCCATTCCCAGGTGGTATGCTAACCCACTTAACTAAGACGGTGAACATGGTAAAAATTTGACTTGCTTAGCACCAGCATGTTAGCATTGTCGTTGCGAGCATGTTCGTAAGCTGGCCTTAGCTTGGAACTCAAAGCACAACTGTGCAAAAGTGCATCCTCACAGAGCCATTAGTATGACTGTGGACTCTTATTCTTGTTATTTAAGAATTTACAAAACTCAACCGTAAATAAACTGCAGCAGATATTGCTCTCTTTTCACATGTAGCATTGATTGCTTTTTGTGTGTGAATAAAATTGATTTACATTTGACTGCTGACATTGGATTCTCTGTAATGCTTGCAACTCATGTTGATATAAATTGATAATTCATGATGCCAAATTGCAAATATTGGAGCTAGGAAAATATTCAAACATAATCTACTCGAAATTACCACCACCAATATACTGATGTGAAGAGTTTTTGTTACTGTGCTCAGTTTAAATCTGACATGATACAAACACAGAATAGACTAATCCACCAAGGCCCAAAGCCTCTTATAATCTATAATATGTAATTGGACTCTCTCCAATGCTTCTTCATTTATTAGGGATCATGTCTGCATCCTGCAGTAATGTCACCAGCCGTTCTAAATATCCAGGCTGTCTTTACATCGCTACTCATATAATCTCACATGCACTATAACAATTTGGTGGAGCAGATGTTTCAAATTCAAATAAATACAATCTCAATTTACACTGTGCAGTCTGAATTTGCATACATTAACTATGATGCAGACAAAACCAGCACATTTGCATAATATCCTGTGATCTTTGAAAGTTGTAAATAATTCAGTTCAGTTTTAGTAGCCTTCCACTGCTCCCCAGTGAATAAGATGACTTTGTGGTGGTTTTCTGATTTTGGTTTTTCTTTAGCTTGCTCTCTCTGGTCCAAACCTTTATTCAGTTCCCGTGCTTCAATTGTCTCTGTGGGTCGACCCATATTCTAAAAATGTTTCCATGCTAGCAGCAAACCCCTGTGAGAGGAAAACCCCTGTGAAACAGCCAACAGGTCACAAATAGCCATATTCTGATCAAATCGCCAGAAAGAAAACTAAACTCAGGATGTAAATCGAGAAGCAAAAGAGCATACAGGATATGTGCATGGAAGAGCTCAAATTGTAAATACAGTTTCAGGTTTCTTTCGTCTCCCTTTGATCTGCTTCAAGCTTCTCATCTTTCCCTCCACACTCAGGTCAGTGTGCCGTTTGAACATCTGGCAAAGTGAGTTCCTCCTGGCTGGCCCGCAGGTCAGTGGCAGGTATGGACACACACACACCCACCCACACCCACACCCACCCACACCCACATTTTTCATGAAAAGTTTTTTTATTCTAGAATTAAAAAGTTGGTATTTTCCCTGTAGAGTGAATGTTGCTGTTCCTCTTGCTATTGCAATCTAAAGCAATGCAGCCACAAATGATGTGTTCACAACTGGGTGTTCACAGTTCACAGTTGGTTAGTTTTGGAAAATGTAGAAAATCGGAAAAAGACAGAATATTTCAACACGCTTAACAAAAAAACTCAAATACACTAAACATTATAGACCAAACTGACTGAATGTATCATTGTCACGTTAACAATGAAAAAGTATTTGAAGTGGGATGCCAAAAAGTCCATGTCGTAATGCCCTGTATTCACAGGATAAGTCTGGTGTTATACTTTATTTTTCTTATTCTCCACAAATTACAAATTATTGTGTCTGTATCAAAGCCTAATGTATCTTATTCATGTGTGCTATAGACCTCCATTGTTGTTCGAAAACTATTTAAAACATCAATGTTGATTAGGGATCGACCGATATGGATTTTTTAGTGCCGATGCCGATTTTTTTTCCATCATCCTTAGCCGATGACCGATACAGGCCTGGATTTGTTTTCAGAATCTGCTCTGCCATTTCTTTAAAATTAATAAACAAAAACACAGATCAGTGTCACTTCTGCAATCATCTTACATTCATATCACCCAAATTATGTGTGCAATGTGCATCATATGGATGGGTGCACAGCATATGGTTAACTGTGCAAGGGTAAAAGGCTTCCATCGACATCTACAACACAGCCTTGATGATGCATTGCTTGCTGACATAAGACAGATATAATCAGGTCATCACAAAATGTCCTTCCTCAACACATTTAAATAATTTAAGAAAACAATAAACGTGAAAAGTAGCCACTGAAATAAAGTGCTTGATTTGTAATTTAAAATTGCCATGGTACTGGAAGCCTGGCAGGTTTCCAGCATTCTGCTAGTGGGGGAGGGGCAGTGCATGGTCTGCACGTGAACTGCAGCGTCTCCAGCAACACAGAGCTGCCTGTGGATGCCTGTCTGTAAATAATGCCGGGAAAAAAACTATCGGCAAACGCAGCAGCCGCGTATCGGCCGATGCCGATACACATAAAAATGCAAATACCGGCCCGGTATATCGGCCAGCCGATAAAATCGATATATCCCTAATGTTATATGCACCTTCATCACCATGAACTTATATTTTGAGTCGATCCTACATACACAGTAAATAACACTAGGGCATCTAATGTGCTGATGATGGAAATAGTCACCAAAAAATGCGCCATTTACTCCTGTTTGACTAACATCTGCTAAAAGAGAAACAAACTACAAGCTGTTTTAGCCCTTTTTAAAGATGAAAGTATATATTCGTGACCTTCAGTAGGAACCAAGGCTTCGGGATCAACGCCACAGACAGGGTAAAGAAGTCAGAGAGTGTTGGGAGACTGACTTTTTTTTTTTTTTTTTTTTATTGTTTGTAGCATTTCAAGGAAAATATAGCATATTTCCATTTTTATCTTTTCCACAACCTAAAAGCTGACATTTCCCTTCTGTGTTTTGTTGTCTTGTGGTTCAGCAGCTGCAGGGTATCAAATACCCCTTACTTTTCAAATGGATGAATGAAAACATGAGTGAGTGGAGGAGAACAAGAGGAGCAGGAGGAAGCGTTTCTGACCCTTGAAGAGGGGATGGAGGCCATTCGTGTGTCTGTCAGTATGCTGTGTGAACAGTGGTGACCGGGCAAGAGCCGAAGGAACACTGAGATGATAGAAACCAGCGGGACAAAACAAACTCTTGACTGGAACCAGACGGTACAGCTTTTTCGGGATGTGGTCGGGGGGGACGGGGGGCGGGAGTGGGTGAAACTACACACTGGGCCCGCCCCTCCTTTCACGCATATTCACCTGTCCATCGACTCAACTTGCAGAAGAAAAAAAAACACATCAAAGTGCACAAAACGGACTAAATTTCAGTTATTCTGTGGTTTACACCTGTGATAAAATCATTTAAAATCAACTATCAAACCGATCATGTTTGAGAGCTACATCCGCTGCTTATGGTGTTCTTGATTATAAATAAATATGTAAACAACTATGGAGATGAACATAAAACAAAAGTGTATTCAGGCCCTATCACAAGATGCGACAGGAGAATGCTTGGAAACGGATCAAAGAGAGGATCAGAGGAGGAGGAGGAGGAGGAGGAATGAATTAGAGAGGCTGCGGGGAATTTTGTGAATGGGAGCCAGGCTGCTTTTTTTTGTCAACAAGTGTCAGTGACCGTCTGTGTGTTATTGTCTTTAATTGTTCGTTTTGCCTTTCGATTTGCTTCAGAGAGCCTGAGGGGCTGGAGGAGGGGAAAGGTGACTGTGTATGGTGAATTACCCATGAATCATCACAGAAGACTTGTCCCCAATTAAAACGTTCTCTTCTTCAGCACACTTGTTAGCCCTACTGTCTTACCTAGGAAAGCCTAACAAGGAAAACATGCTCGCTGAATGTGGAAAGAGAAGGAGGAGGAGGAAGACTGCTTTGAGTTGAGGACAGATTTAAAAGGGAGAGCCATGAGGATTGTATGATATGATGAAGCCTAAATCCAGCTTGTAACTCCGGGTCTGAAAAAGACTTGAGAAAGTTATACGACATTTGGTGGTATGTTCTTTCCTTTTGCTTTTTGTTTTTGTTTTAGAATATATGTAAAATTGTGTAGATACATTTTTGCCAGAATGTGACAGATTGTGTAAAGATGGAACCTGGAGAGAAGAGTACTGTTTACTTTCTGACAGCCCTGGGGGTGAAAGACCACCACTAAACTTTAGAGTCCGCCAGAAGTGTGTGTTTTGGTTTCCACTGTGGCAGGCAATGACGGAGAGGTTCTTATTCATATTTGAAGGAGTGTTTTTGACCCAGGCCTGTCAGGATGGACGGATGTCACTGATGGGAAGGAGCTGCCTGATGTCCTGTACATTTCTATCCCATGCTTCGACTTTATTACTATGATAATTGTGTATATTTTCTGAATCAATAAAAATATACACACCTTAAACAGACTTCTAATTGATAGCAAAGTATTTGACCATTCATATTCATTATGTGACACTTTATATGTATTTTTCTTCCTTTTTTTCACATTTCCACCTCATATGCATTTTAGAGTGGCATCTACCCCTTGACCCATTGACATTTTATTTTACACATTCAGCTTAACTTGTTTGATATTGAAATTGTTCCTTTTGTACAGTGTATGCATATCTTTTTAATTTAATTTTCTTTTTATGTGTATGTTGCATGTGTTTATTGCTGCTGTTTTGAGTTCTTTATGGCATTATGTTGTAAAATTCTGCTAGGGTTATTTTATGGTGTTTTTTTATGTTAATGCGTTGTGTTTCTTTTCTTAAAGGTCCAATGTGTAGGAATTTCTCCCATCTAGTGTTGAGATCATACATCGCAAACCGCCACGCAGTTCAAAGTACGTATTACAGCTACGGTAGCCTTCACGCTTCAAAAAGTCTTCTTCTTTTTCTGGGCGAAGAAGAAGACTCCTGTTCCTGAAATTTGGATTTTGAATACGTGTGGTCCTCCTTCTTTCTTCAAACTTGCCGGGGGCCGGGAAGCTACGATACCCATTAGCAGCATTAGCAGCACCTGTGAGTTTATCATGGGATAGCGAAAACGCAAAAGGCGGAGCAGTATGTCCTGTATGTTCCTTACCGGCTAACATATTTCAAGATGGCGGATGAATATGGAGCCCAAGGGGGTAAACGTCTGTCAACATCCCGAACCTCCTATGGCGCCATTTTGATGCTACCAAACGATCACCCGCCGTTAGCATTCCATTGACTGCCATTCAGTTTGACGTCACTTTGACAGCGAATAACTTTACATCTGAAGCGTTTAAAGACTTTATTTGTCCATTGTTCATTTCTAAAGAAACACGACAATGTATAAAAGGTTCCATTACCTTGTATCTCACGATATGGTTCCGTAGCAGACGCTTTTGTAAAAATAGGCTAACGATTCTGTCATAACCACGCAATTTACTGTCGCATAGTAGAGGAATTACCGTATAGTACAGGAGAAGCTCCCAGGCAGATTCGACTTACATTAGTTGTTTAAGTTGAACTACTAATCTTACTAGCATTTTAATTAGCAATAATTAGCCTGTGCCCATGTTATCTCCTTACATATACCTACACTCTCCATCTCTGCAAGATTGGGAATGATTGAGATTTCTCTTGGCACAGCTACCAGAAGACTTACAACTTTCAGACATGTTGCTCACGTCACATTTACGTTGTCTCTCTCAGTTGGAGGCTGCGCAGTAACGCTCAGCGCTCACCGGAAAAGTGCTTATAATATCCTTCACTGGTCTCCGTCCAGAGCAACGGGATCTGTTGGTTCATTATATACTGTCTATGCGTCTACCCCAGTTCATGCATGTAACACTTCAAGCCAAAAAGGAATACTTAGAATTGATGGTGGTGGTAAATATTCATGAAAAAGGACAAGTTGGTGAACGGGCAACA
The DNA here is from genome assembly GCF_004354835.1 of Perca flavescens. NCBI lineage: Eukaryota > Metazoa > Chordata > Actinopteri > Perciformes > Percidae > Perca > Perca flavescens. The sequence continues at coordinate 20,007,632 of NC_041351.1, read as the reverse complement.
CTGATTTTGAATAAACACATTACACACTGGACCTTTAAGATAGGAGTCATCATATCTGATTGCCTGTGTTAATCAAGGCAAGGGAAGTTTATTTGTGTAACACCTTTCAACAACAATTCTTTACGTAAGACAGAAATGTATTAAGAAAATATCTATAAAAAAAGAATACGCAAGGCACAGGTCAATTTTAAAAGCATAAAAACATACAAATAGGATTATAAAAAGAGTAAAACTAATTAAGATGGGGAATGGGGACCTGTCCCAGATGATCTAAAAGTCGATTGTCAGGGTTTTCGAAAAGCTGAAACTGGGACTTTTTATTTTTTTTATTTAAAAAGTCGGATTCATTTATTTTTCTGGTAATTATATTTCCTGCAACTGTTTTTTGAGTTTCTGAGTGCCCCAACTTTATGAGAGTACAATAAGATGTTGCTGGAGTACCACTTTAATGTTTTAAACCAAAGCCCCTAATTGTAACAATTGAATGTCCTAGGAAAAGAAATGAAAAACAAGGCTCAAACTATTTATTTTTAAAAAAATGTAAAAGTTACATGCAGTAGGCTACTGAAAAAGAACAATAGGCCTATAACATAACAAAATTACCAGTTAATATTATGGTTAGTATTTTATGCACACACAGGACAAGAAGTCGTAAACTAATAACTCGTCAATGTGTGGAAGCTTGTGGGCTTATGGGCACCTTACATACATCAATGCTTGTACACATCACCCACATTGCCACTGCTGACTTAGCCTACCTTTATGTGCTATACCCATGGATGTATTAAGAGAATGGCTGTACCGAGAATAGACCAATAGACCCGCGCATGCTCAGTGTCCAATGAACAAACCCCGCCTTCTTCCGGGTTATTAATGGTAGTCTGTGTGTGATTGGCTGAGCCGGCTCGTTCTTTGTGGTGTGGGCGGAGCTCCTCTGATCTGCAGTTAATCCGGCAGGATTGGTTTGAAGTCAGCGGAGTGGAGAAACAGGAGCGGAGAGGAATGACGGAGTTCAGTGTTCTAACTCCAGAAACACGGACTTTAGACGATGTTAATGTACAGACAGGAGCACTAAAAGGATAATATATAAGTTTTTAGACATGAGAGACTAACTTTGGAGGTGAGTTTTTCGGGGAGACGCAGGAGTTGACGGGGCAGTCCGCCGAGGTCTCAACATGGATGTCCGGGGAGCAACGGTGCGGCTCTGAGGAGGAATTAAGGCCGTTTCTGGGTTATTTCTGCTCGCGAGTTTGTCTGGCGGAGCTGAAGAGGATTTAAAAATCAGCAGCCTATTTAGCAGGTGAGCCTAGCCTATAACACAGGTTATAAATACTTTGCTTTTAACACCTTTTGTTTTTTTTAACCTGACTAATAAAGTGTCTCTTTCTCAATTCTAGGTTTATAATTCTAGTCTGAATAGTTGCGGCTATAAACTAAGGTAAGTATTTTCAAGCGTTGCTATTTAAGGTTCATTTATTTGAATTTGGGTGTCGTTTCATGTTATTCAAACATGTTTATGGAGATTTACCCCGCAGCATTAATTGACAGCTGTAGGCTACAATAAAAGCACTGATATGGAAGTAATGCTAAAGCAAAAGACAGAAGTGGTCAAATATTTTGGAGGCTTTCTGTGGGACGGACCCCAGTTTTGCTGTTGTTGTTGTTGTTGTTGTTGTTGTTGTTGTTGTTTCAACCAGTATTTTAATCCAATCTGGCTAACCCATATCTTTACTTTTTATGAGTTATAAACACACCCCGTCTGCCCCCCCATCGCCCCTTTCCATCTGTTGCTTTGCTTTATTCCTAACCCTCTGTCTCACTGTTATTCGTGTGTGTGTGTGTGTGTGTGTGTGTGTGTGTGTGTGTGTGTGTGTGTGTGTGTGTGTGTGTGTGTGTGTGTGTGTGTGTGTGTGTGTGTGTGTGTGTGAGAGACTCACAGACTGACCTTTTTTGCCTTTTAAATGAAACCCACAGATGCCCCTCTGCTTCAGCACAGCATAATTTCGCTGTCACTGGCATTGTGTGTATGTGTGTGGCTGGCTGCTGATGCCTTCACTTCTCCTTGTTGACATGTAGAGCTGCTGATCCCTGGCAAACTAATACAAATGACCTCTCTCTCTCACTCACACACACACACACACACACACACACACACAGCAAAACCATAAGTCCTCTCAGCCTCACATATAAAAGTGTGAAAGCAGTCTAATTCATTTCATTGTACCACCAAATTAAATCACTTTGTTTTAATGTAATTAGTGTTGTAAAGAAAGAGGTGTGTGAGTGTGAGAGAGATATAGCATTATGTCAGCCTGCCAATGTCCCTGCTGTTTGTTCTGTGTGCTATGTGACTTATGGTAACCACGCCACTCTGGCAGACGAGACGTGACGTGGTCAGAAATGAAGGATACCCTCTCTCCCCCTGTCTCTCTTTCTCATCCAGTGACCATTTTTAGCACTTATGTCCACTCTTTTGTTATTTCAGTCCTGTACGCCAGCTGTCTGTCAGTGTACAAGAACAAACGTGCCCTGAGCACTAGACAGTGTCACCTTGGAGACGGTGACAAGCTGCAGCTTACGTAACGTGTCTTCTGGCCACTTTAAGTCCAGTCATCTTCAGCCGCAAGTGGACGCGGCAGCATATATGACGTCTTTTTGTCCATCCTGAGCTAAATTTGGTCAGGCTGAAAGCGGTTGATTCTTGTTCGACTCACTAGTCAGATATGGAAAGACATGAATATCAGAGGTGGGGAAAAACGTTGCCAAAACATTTTTTAGGTCCATTCTGTTGTTTTGAGTCTGTTTTTTGTTTTCTTACTTCAGAAGATAACTGGACACATCCAGGTTTTTAGAGCACATGTGGAGTTTTGATTGCAGAAACATTTCAGAGATTGAAAACCTAACTTAGCTTTAAATACCAGGGTTGTTTTTTCGTCCTGTGAATGAAACAGCATTTTCTTATAGAGCCATTTTGCCTCAATGTTTAATTATCATACAAGGAGGAATCATCGAAGCCTAAAAATACCAGAATGCCTTGCAGCTAAATGACACGTTGCTTTCTGTTTACTTGGAGAAACGGCGGAGCGTGTGAGCTACAGCTGAATAGTAGATGTTTGGGCATGTAATCTGGCAGCATGTAGGTTAGTTCCAAAAATCTTTTCTTTCCATACAGTCCCACACAGATACATTATACAAATGACACACACACACATCCTTGACTCATGGCGTAATGTTGACCTGCAGTGTATCTGTGTGTCCTCTATCTATCAGGCTACATGTGTCTCTGATTACACATTACATTGATAACAGAATGTGTGATCCATATTCCAGGTTGATGATTACTAGTGGAAATGGATGCTCATTCTCAACAAATTGTGTCACAGCGTAGTCACTGTTAGAATGTACACACACACGCACGCACGCACGCACGCACGCACGCACGCGCGCAGACACCTTATCTTTGTTCTCTGTCCCTTCCAGATGCTGAAGCTGATGAGGCGAGACATGCCGCTCTCAGAGAGGCTGGGGGATGGCGCTCCTCTGGCTGCAGCGCCCGGCCCCCTGCCAACGGCAGCCCCAACGGGCCCCAACATTTCATGGCTCCCTGAAGCCCCGCTGCTGAGCCCGGACCAGCCTATCTTCCTCATGACTTCCGCAGCGCAGGCTGTGTCTGGCTTCTTCGTCTGGACCGCACTCATTCTCACCTGTCACCAGGTAACCGCTTCCAGCCAGCAGGAGGAGAGAGAGAGAGAGAGGTGGTCCAATCATCATGTCTTTAATTCTACTTGATACTGTTTTATTTACTCTTACTAAATGTAAACTAGATTTGGCAAGCGTGTGTGCGTGCGTGCGTGCGTGCAGATACAGATGAAGTGTAGTTGTGCTTTATCAACTAAATCTGGTTGGTTTGTCAAATAAAATGTATGGTTCAGCAGATAAAATACGTGATTGACGTTACCCAGAGCTGAAATGTTGTATTAACAACTTAACCTTAAACCCATCCTATGACCCATACAGAAAGTTACATGTTATTATAAATGTCAACACTGGTTGTGTCCGAAATCACATACTCTGCACTACACGCTCAACATGTATACTATCATTCAACATACTCCTTTGTAAATAAAACCGTAGTGTGTATCTTTTCGGACGCGCTCAGCTGTAATTTTCAAAGTCCCCTCCTGAGAGCCTCCTTGCTTTTCGAGACGCGTAACCGTGGTAACCCCTGCCGAGCTCAGCTTTAGCGGCATCGCCAGATAATGCTTAAATGACTGAAAAAGGTAAATAACTAGACTAGCAGATGTTTAAATATGGAGAAACGTAAATGAAAGTGCCTTAGACGTTACAGAGCTACCTCAGTTGCGGTCCGTTTGTCTGTTTCGAATTTTGTCGTTACTACCGCATTGCATTGTGGGATACTTATGCCGGTGTAGTGTCCAGGGTTTTGAATACTGTAATATCTACTGGAAATAGTATGCAATTCACGTACTAAGATTTCGGTCATATGCGCGGCGCTCAAGCTTACTAGGGGGAGGGGCTGGAGGCCACTGGTCTGTGTGTTTTAATTGTTAATTTGGAAAAAAAATGTAATTCAGATTTTATCCACCTGGGTGGGTATCAATCTACCTGGGTGGGGCGCCCAAGTAGAACCTATGGATGGGAAACACTGGTGTGTGTTTTAATGCACAAATGATGTCATCCTGCAAACACACAGACCTGCTCAGGCCCAGAGAAGGGCAGGGGTTGCTTGGCAACATCCCTCGGCAGGTGTTTGTGGTACAGAGCATGAATGCACACACACTCACACACACACACACACACACACACACACACACACACACGCACACACACACGCGCAAAGGTGAAACTTGATCTAGGTGGATGACAAGCCTGTAGAGTCAGAGTTTTTTTTTCTTTTCACACTATTCCTGGTGGACGATGTAGGTGAGGTAATATATTGCCGCGCTGACCAGACAGCAAAGAGAAATTAATAATACACTGTATAAAAATCTGAATATTCTCAAGAATCTGTATCCTCATAATGACATATAATAACAAGTTTCTTTTTTAGTTTCCAAGTCCTTTTTTATTTTTTTTATTTTTTAAAGCTCACAAAAGCTCTGCTCCAGTCTAACTTGTAGACTCGCTGTCTTATCTTGCTGCACAAGTGTCTAAGCCCTTTGTTCCAGGCTTACTCGTCTACAGCCATAGTAAGAACAGGGAAGCCGCTTTTCTTACTCATGCCACAAAGCTACATGAAATATGTTACTTTTTTAATCCAGCCTTTAGCACCTTGTGCGTCGTTTTATTCCGACGCAGTGCGGATGTTTTTAAACCTTCGTTTTCTGTCAATATTTCAAGTGTCTCTTCTGTCCGTCCCAGATCTACATGCACCTACGTTTCTACAGCTCGCCGAGGGAGCAGCGCCACATCGTACGGATCCTCTTCATCGTTCCCATCTACGCCTTCGACTCTTGGCTCAGCCTCCTCTTCTTCACCAACGACCAGTACTACGTGTACTTTGACACCGTCAGGGACTGCTATGAGGGTAAGGACGTGGTTTTCGTCTTCGTCCTCCAGTTCTGTCCCATCACGGCTCAGTCTGTTATTAATTCCACTGAGTAGTATTAATGCCACTGATTCAGCAGACAACCGGGGCAAGGGCACCAAATCGATGAACTGTCCGCTTTGACCGTACAGTACACAAGAGAAGCTCTTGCTTGTTGAATGCCGTTTTGGGACCTAGGAATAAAGACCGATCTAATGGCTCTTTTTTTTATTTTTTATTCCATGGATAGATTTTTAAAATCCTTTCCACCACCTGGTTTTGATATTATTTTGAGTTGAGTTAGTGCGACTGAAATCTAGGAGAAGGGATGTAAGCAATGGCTTACTGCTCACTGTGGAATATGGACGGTGTTTATTTATGTCAGGGCAGAAAAGTTGACGGTGAGCTGGCAGCTTTGCTGAGCTGATGGGTGACGCAAACACAACAAACGCTGCCGGCTGCTTTGAATCTTGGACGACCCTTACATCGTTGAATTGGCAGAAAGGCAGCCGACCGCCTCCGCTCCTCCTTCCTCCGGAGTTGTGACGTTCAGGATAGAAATAGTCCGCTCACTGCTGAGTGACACTTAGCACAGGCGTCAAGTCTCGTGTCAGCGAACGGATGATGTCACATGCATTCAGCTATGGAGTGGAGGCGCTCTATGGCTACATCCAAACTATTCTGACAGACGGCTCTTTTTGTTTTTTTGTTCCTCCTCTCTTGACATTATCCTTCCTCCCTTCACTGTTTCCTCCCGCGCCTCCACCTCACTCTCAGCCGAGTCTTTTTCTTATTGTCCGCATCTTCTCCTTTCTCTTCCTCCTGTTTGTCTTCCACTTCCCACGATGCCGCTGCTGAGCCCCGCCCAGATCTTTTCCTGGTCAAGGATGGCCGACCTGTTGCATGGCAACCGCGCCTGCAAATCTTTCTCATCAACCAGAGTGGCTGCATCAGATAATGAGTTTCTCTCGACCAAACTTACTGCAAAAGTTCCCCTTCTCATTGTATGTAAGGCCTACTGTATCGCCTTGGCAACTGGCACTGCCGCCGGGGTCCGTGGAGAGAAGGGAAGGAGCATAATGGTAAACAGCTGAGACACAGTGAGAGCTACGCACATCCACCAGTTCTCACCACTCGGCTCTGTACGCTAGCTGTTGTTAAAGTCAGACTGTGAACTGGCCTTTATGGAATCTTATTACCTAAGTATTGTCTAACAGGTGACTGACGTCAGACAATAGACCACAGAAGTGTGTGTGTGTGTGTGTGTGTGTGTGTGTGTGTGTGTGTGTGTGTGTGTGTGTGTGTGTGTGTGTGTGTGTGTGTGTGTGTGTGTGTGTGTGTGTGTGTGTGTGTGTGTGTGTGTGTGTGTGTGTGTGTGTGTGGTGGTGTGTGGTGGTGTGTGTGTAAAGGAAAATATAATACCTCCGCAGCAGATAACCGACGTAACACGAGCCATCGCCAGCAGTGCCGCTGCTTTGAAAATCAGTGTTGTTGACACAACACTGCAACACACACAGACATCCTCCTGAAGCTTTTGCACGCACGCACACACACACACGCCATGGCAAACACCCAGGATACATCACATTTTCACAACTAACTGATATACACTCTTCACGCCAACCTTATTTTACCTCACATGCACAGTCTTCTTATGATGAGAGAGTGTGTGTGTTAACAGGATTAGTCTGGCTGTGTTTTCATGAGCCCTTTGGTCGTCCTCACCCTCTCCCTGAAACAGCACAGAGGAGAGATAATCCACTGGTCACAGGAGACAGCAGGTAAAGATCAGTCACACGGTGCGTGTGTGCGTTTTGATCTTCTAGCCTCGTGAGATCAGGCTTGAGATTCTTGCTCAGGAAGTGAAGATGTTTCTGCAGCTTGAGGCCAGAAACAAATTCCTACCATAATTTAGGTTAAGTGTTCATTGTAGAGGGACGATTTATGGTTGGGCTTAAGCTTGTGTGAGCCAGTGAAAGGTCCTCCGAAGGATGTAAACACAATCTGTGCTTTCTGTTCATTATTTTGTTACATATTGGATAGCATTTTATTGAATCTGAATACATTATCAAATTCATTTAAGTTTAGCACCAAACTGTTTTAAGTACCAAACTCAATTAAGAATTAAAACTCAAAGATTAATATCCAAAGAACTAAAACTCAAGTATCAGGTTATGTGTGCTGTTTAGCTACATTGCTTTGTGTATGGTTGGGTATTGCTCTTTGCCAGTGGTGTAGCACAGAAGCCTAGGCTCTGGACCTATGCAGCCTTAAGCGTGATTTATACTTCTGCGTAAATTCTACGCCGGGGCTACGTCCATAGGTACAGTACGTGGAGACACGGAAAAAATGTAACAACACGTCACGGCGACGCACGTCGTGTCTTGGCAGCGTTGCATTTCCCCCGACTCGTTTCCTGGTTCTCCTTCTCCATAAACAACATGAAATCAAGGAGAGGGTTCACTTTTCCTGCTGCAGATTTCCCACCATGGTCAGAAATAATGACTCTAGAGTCGCTACTCGCTCCAAACCTAATTGCCGTCAACCTCTCACTTCTACCTCGCTCTACCACACACTTCCCTCACAAACACACGTGCCGGCTCGACGCACACACGCCAACGCACAAGTATAAACTTCAGGCCACTTACGTAGGCTACGGCGAAAGCTCTTACGTGGCGTCTCCGCAGAACCATGAACCACGCTTTAGTAAGCCCCTTTACCCTTTTGATACATCCACTCTCATGTCTGTACATAGAACTGATTCAGCGTATTGTATAGTTAATGTATTTACATCACATTAATAGAAAAAAATTCAAACTAATTAGTAGTGTTTTCCCTGTATGTATCTATATCTATATATCTATATATATATATATATATATATATATATATATATATATATATATATGTATGTATGTATGTATGTATGTATGTATGTATGTATGTACAGTGGGGGAAATAAGTATTTGACCCCTTGCTGATTTTGCAGGTTTGCCCACTTACAAAGAATGCAAAAATCTACAATTTTAATCATATGTACATTCTAAAAGTGAAAGACAGAATCCCAAAAAAAATTCCAGAAAATCACATCATATGAATTTATTAAAATTGATAACCATCTGATGAGGAAAAACAAGTATTTGACCCCCTGGACAAACAGCAAGTATTCTGGCTCCTACAAGCCAGTTAGTCTTTCTTTAAGACACAGCCCCAATCCGAACCAATTATCTACATCAAATACACCTGCCTCACCTTGTTACCTGTATAAAAGACACCTGTCAACACCCAAACAACCAGCATCCAACATCACCACCATGGGCAAGACCAAAGAGCTTTCTCGGACATCAGGGACAAGATTGTTGATCTGCACAAGGCTGGGATGGGCTACAAGAGAATCGGAAAGCAACTTGGAGAGAAAAGATCAACTGTCGGTGCAGTTATCAGGAAATGGAAGAAGCACCACACCACCGCCAACCTCCCTCTGTCTGGGCCTCCACACAAGATCTTGCCTCGTGGGGTGTCCCTGATCATGCGAACGGTGAGGAATCATCCCAAAACCACAAGGGGGGAACTGATGAATCAACTGAAGGCAGCTGGGACCACAGTTACAAAAGAAATGGTTGGTAACACACTACGCCGTCATGGATTGAAATCCTGCAGCGCACGCAAGGTCCCCCTGCTCAAGAAGAAACATGTACAGGCCCGCATGAAGTTCGCCATTCAGCACCTGGACGATTCAGAAGAGGCCTGGAAGAAGGTGATGTGGTCAGATGAGACCAAAATAGAACTTTTTGGCCTCAACTCAACTCGTCGTGTTTGGAGGGCAAAGAACACCGAGTACAACCCAAAGAACACCATCCCCACCGTCAAGCATGGTGGTGGCAACATCATGCTTTGGGGGTGCTTTTCAGCCAAGGGGACGGGACAACTCCATCGTATTGAGGGGAGGATGGACGGGGCCATGTATCGTGGAATTCTGGACCGACATCTCCTTCCCTCAGTGAGAGAGCTGAAGATGGGTCGAGGATGGGTGTTTCAGCACGACAACGACCGTAAGCACACCGCCAAAGCAACAAAAGAGTGGCTGAAGAAGAAGCACATCAAGGTTCTGGAGTGGCCTAGCCAGTCTCCAGACCTGAATCCGATTGAAAATCTTTGGAGGGAGCTTAAAATTCGAGTTGCCAGGCGACAACCTCGAAACCTGAATGATTTGGAGGCTGTCTGCAGGGAGGAGTGGGCCAACATCCCTGCCGAAATGTGCACAAACCTTGTCACCAACTATAAAAACCGTTTGACATCTGTGCTGGCCAATAATGGCTTTTCTACAAAATATTAACATGCTGTTTGTCCAGGGGGTCAAATACTTGTTTTTCCTCATCAGATGGTTATCAATTTTAATAAATTCATATGATGTGATTTTCTGGAATTTTCTTTGGGATTCTGTCTTTCACTGTTAGAATGTACATATGATTAAAATTGTAGATTTTTGCATTCTTTGTAAGTGGGCAAACCTGCAAAATCAGCAAGGGGTCAAATACTTATTTCCCCCACTGTATATGTGTGTGTATATATATATATATGTGTATATATATGTGTATGGATGGATGTACGGTACGGTACGTCAAGTTCTCTAAACTGCTAGTAAAGTCAGTTGAACAGGTTAAGTGAAGGTAACATTGTCAGTAGCTTACTGGTGAGTTTATGTGGAGTGAGCACTGCACCGACTCAGGAGTTTAAAAAAAACAGCCTTTTAAATCCTACATTGCTTATCAGCATTCGATATAAGGTAACCGATTAATTAGGCACGCAGTTATTTTTTTTTTATTTATAAAATCTAAACTCCTGGGCTGGCATTTGCTCCTGGCGTTCTTCACCACTGTTTTGGAAGAAGGAAATAACAGGAGTAACCGATTTAAAAGTGACTTCTTTTCTTTTTAAATAAGTGCTGTGCGGTGGATCTAATTCAGGCAGACGGGAGGAGTGGTTCACGTGGATTTTCGAAAAAGTAACCGATAAATTCAAAGAAACTATAAAGGGTTAAGTTTGAGTGTGGCGGTAGCATGCCTCTAGACGCTGGTCTCTCTGGTTGTCCACAGTTCATCTCCACCACCAGCTCACGGTCAGCAAGACACTTGAGCCTGACGTATCTCCTTACCAGAGCGTAGAAACCCGCCTCATAAGCAAACTGCTCTGGGGTCTCCAGCGCTGCTATAGTCGGTTCCATTTCCACATCCAGCACATAGTCTGCTGAACAGCAGACACAGGACGTGCCAGGCCAAAGCCAAGAACTTTGACTTTAAGTGTTGAAGTAAAGGCACATATGATCTTTGTTGACGAATGAGAAGACCCTCCCAATGTTGCAAGAATCTCGATCCAGCCTATTTCCTTTGTTGCCTGTCAAACGATGGCAGGGGTGGTCTCAACGGCGACTGCCTTGTCTGTGACATTTTTAAGAAATGGCATGGTGTCTTGCTGAAACGTGATTGGTCCGTGTTATCAGCTACAATCAGCACAGTCTGGAAGAACGTCACACACAAATGCCAAAGGATTCTGCAATAGGTTTGCTTGCAGATGTCAAAGCAAGTATGACAGGAAGTGATGTGTGTGTGGGGGGGGGGGATCTGTGGGTGACTGAGTGATTAATCTGCTGTACCTTTTGTGGTTTTAAAGTTTAAACCGTTTTCTCACAGTTTCCAACTGCAGCTTGACTATTTTATAGGCTATACAAACAAGTGCTGTTAAATCTGTCTTCACACAGGCTACATAAAGTTGAAATGTGTTTGACACAATTATAATTCATGTGACAATTTGAAGATCATAGCTCAAAGCAGTCATCCAGTGAACACTTACTCAGTCGTGGAGGAAGACATTTTGACTTGTCACGGACAGTAGGAAAAGCGCAGGTTGGAGATTTTTAGATGAATGATTGATGATGGCTGAATTCCATTCCGCTGTTTCAGTTTCAGGGTCGTGGTAGTGTGCATGCTGGCTCACTGTCACTACTTACTGGGACACTTGAATTCAACGGAGCAATTAGTAATATTTTCCTACAGTGGCAAGTTCAAATGAAAAGTTAAGTTAAAATGTCTGTTGTAAAAAAATAAATAAAAGAAAAACGGGTCTATGAAGGGCTTTTCAAATGAGTTATAATATAATCACTGCATTTTTGTTTTGTCAAGATCAATAATGGAAAACAACCAAAAAATAATAGTTATTGAAAAACAATAACTAGCTTTTTCTTTTATTATAAAGGGATATACATTCCAAAATCAAAGAGCCAAACAGTGAAACATCTTGGTGGCTTGTGAAGGGCTACCATGATTATAAAAAAAATAAGTAAATAATAATAGCGATCATAACAACCAACCCTTTCTCTCCTTGGTTTTTTTTCCTCCCCAGCGTTTGTGATTTACAACTTCCTGAGTCTGTGCTATGAATACCTGGGAGGAGAGAGCGCCATCATGGCTGAGATCCGAGGAAAACCCATCGAGTAAGTCTCCTGTTCCCCCAGCTGAAGGGTTAGATTCTAACCGGCCGTGGAAAACCCCAGCATCTAACGAGGGTCTTGGATAAGCAAATGTGTTTACGTTCAAAGCAATTATTGAACATTTTCCTCTTTTTTTTTTTTTTTTTTTTTTTTTTTTTTTTTTTTTTTTTTTTTTTAAATGCTCTTCTTGTACACTCAATGTGTCTTGGACACCAGAAGTATCAGAAACGGCATCAAGGGCGCCCGGATAGCTCAGTTGGTAGAGCGGGCTGTCCATATATAGAGGCAGCGGGCTCGGGTTTGATTCCGACCTGTGGCCCTTTGCTGCATGTCATTCCCCCCTCTCTCCTCCTCATTTCTTCAGATGTCCTGTCAAATAAAGGCCTCAAATGCCCCAAAAAATAATCTTAAAAGAAACGGAACTAAGTGTAATCTATGTGTTTTGTCCCATCAGGTCCAGCTGTATGTACGGTACCTGCTGTCTGAGGGGGAAGGCCTACTCCATCGGCTTCCTGCGCTTCTGCAAGCAGGCCACTCTGCAGTTCTGCGTGGTCAAACCGCTCATGGCCGCCGTCACCGTCATCCTGCAGGCCTACGCCAAATACAAGGACAGAGACTTCAAGTAAGTGCTGCAAACGGCAGAGGTAGACAGGAAGGTCTATCAGCTGATCCTGGCTTGACCTCTGGGTTCATGTATTGTTTCTGATTGGTGGAGCTGGTACTAAGAACCTACGAGTAGCAGCTGCGTCGCAAAAACATAAAATGCAGTACAGAAAATCAGTTAACAAAGATGCCATCAGATTTAGACAAAAAACGGGAACTTGTGGCTTATTCCCTTTTTTTTTTTTTTTTTTTTTTTTTTTTTTTTTTTATATAGATGAATTGATTGTCCCAGACTGATCGTTGCCCCCTCCCTTAATTAATCATCTCTAATGGGAGATTTATTTAGGCTTTCAGCACGACCTGCAGCAACAGCAATCAGAACAAAAACCAACCTATAAGTCAACACCAACACAACTAACGCCACTCTCTCCGACTTCTTCTTCTCTCGACAGTGTCGCCGGCGGTTACCTGTACGTGACCATCGTCAACAACATCTCGGTTAGCTTGTCTCTGTACGCCCTCTTCCTCTTTTACTTCTCCACCAGGGAGCTGCTCAGCCCGTACAGCCCCATGCTCAAGTTCCTCATGGTCAAGTCCATCATCTTCCTGTCCTTCTGGCAGGGTACGCCACGACGCACAGCATGTGCATTTTTTTTTTTTCCTTCTTCTTTTTGATTCACATACTGTACGTACGTGAGGATAGTTTTTATCTTCATTATGTACCGTCTTATCATTTTTTGGGTGTCAGGCGTGTTGCTGGCTGTCCTGGAGAAGTGCGGGGCCATCCCCGAGATTGACTCGGTGGCGGCGACGGTCGGCGAGGGCACGGTCGCCGCCGGTTATCAGAACTTCATCATTTGCATCGAGATGTTCTTCGCGGCGCTGGCTCTGCGCCACGCTTTCACGTACAGAGTCTACATGGACAAGAGTCTCGACTCCCAAGGTAACACCACGCCACAGTTTACTGCACAGGTCTTACGAAAGGAAGGATCGGAAATATTCTAAAATAGCGTTTTGTCTCCCTTTCATTTCCGTTTTCTTTCCATCTGTTGCATGTCACTTTTTTTTACACTCTTCTGCCCATCACTCGTTGTTTTTGTTTGGGCCGGTTTCTCCACCTCCTTCTTTATTTGTCTCTTTTTCTTCTCTGCTGTGCCATAAAGGACCTGTTCCTACATACGGAGAGTTTGGTAGGTTTAACCACTGATGCTGTTTGCTCCACAATCCCCTAGTCACGCCCTTCTCACATCTTTTCAATCACTTTCTGTTTTGCTCTTTTTTTTTTTTTTTTTATATCCAAAGATTTGAATGTGATTGAATCGTTCCCATCCTCTTTACCGGTCTACATCACTGTGAAATGAACCATTTTCCCTTTTTATTCCGTCTCTCTAACTCACATCCACTGTCCCTTCACAATCTAAACTCCTAAACCCCCCCCATTTCTCCTCCACCCATTCCCTCCTTTTGTCTCGCCGTTTAACATCCCTCTAAATCACCTGTTCTTCTCTTGTCTCTGTTTTTTTTCGTCCTTTTCATTTCCGCTCCCACCCTTCTCTCCTTTGCACTAAATCACTTCTCCTCTGACTCTATTCTCTCTTCTTCTCCTTTCTCCCCTCTCCATTTGATTTGCCACATTGCTGCCTAAATCACCATAATACCTCTCATAATGTTTTCCCTCCTCTTTTATCTTTTTATTTTCACTCCTGTCCTTCCTTTCCTTTTCCCTCCCTTAAATCACTCCTGGGCCTGTCTACACCCTGTATGTCCTCTTCCCCCTTTCATCTTCCTTTTAAACCCCATTTACTCTCTTCCACCTCTTCTCCTAACCTCTAACCCTTCGGTCTGGTCCCCCCCCCTCCCAGGCCGCTGTGCCCCTATGAAGAGCATCTCCAGCAGCCTGAAGGAGACCATGAGCCCGGGAGACATGTTCCAGGACGCCATCCACAACTTCTCCCCGGCCTATCAGCAGTACACCCAGCAGTCCACGCTGGAGCAGGGGGCGCCGCCGCCCGTCTCCCGCACGCACAGCGCCGTCAGCGGTCGCGGCGACACGGAGAAGACCCTCCTGCTGAGCTCCGACGACGAATTCTAGAGCTGAGACTGTTTCAATGGCGGACGGTACTTTATCCTCCCGGGCAGCCGGCCCCCTTCAGTGTGTGAATGGGTTAGAGAGGTGTGTGTTTGAATGTTCCCGTTATGGAGACCGATTGTGGATGCAAGGATCTTCCTTCATTACCGTTCCTGCACCCACATTCCCCCCACGAGCGTCTTTATTTTAGCGGGAACACTTGAAGCTGATTTGGTGATAAACCCTTGGCCAGAAAATGAAAAGGCTCGTGTTAGGTTTTCAGGAAAGTTTGTGAGTCACACTCTTACGTACTGAATCATACTGAAAAGTTTCCTGGCTTGGATTAGAAGCCTCATGTCACATTTCAGCTCAGTCATGTGGCAATGCAATCATCCTAATGGATGTTCTATTTCTTTTTTTTTTGGTCCTGGGCCTGGATTGGTTTGCATTTTGAACGCCCTGTTTTTTTTTTTTTTTTTTTTTTTAGATAGTCATTGTGTTCATCAAGCCATGCAAATCCTTTTTGTGAACTTAAAACAAATATTTAGATCCAAATTTGCAACAATTGAACAAATTTAGTCGGTCTGCAAGTACATTTGCGTGCTTCAAACGGAAGCTGTTTTCAGAAGAAATCGGCCATAAAAATGTTTTCCAACAAGTCATAAACTGAACATAGATGACATTGTATGTGAGCTGGGGAGACCCTGGTGTATGGTGGGATGGAAGGGACACCCTTCACTGCAGTGTGGGGATGGATTTAAAGGGAAACTAAGCGGGGGGTGGGAACCACGAGTTAATGTCAGTTGTATGGATCAGGAGAGCAGATTATAGATTATACAGTAGAGCTGCTCCAGGAGGAGACGAGCAGCAGCATCGGATCCGGTCAGGATTACGCCGGGGTTACTGGGCCGTTCTCTGAGTGGCCGGGATTAGAGTTAGTGGCGGTTCGCTCAGGGAGAGGAGACCTCTGCAGGACACAATGTAGGTCAACTGGGCTGAGGGGAAAACAAGAGAGAAATATAGGTCAGTAGAGGAGCTTCATCGAATGAATTAAAGCTTTTCCTTTTTGATAATACACATTGAAAAGCCCCAGAAAGGATTGACACACACTCATTTCTTTGACTTTCAATTTGTTTCAGTCATTTCATTTTAAGTAGTGCATTTTCAAATATCCACCCATTTCACAACCTTAAGTTCCTGATTGGCCAGATACTTGAGAAAGACTAAAATCCATCCAAACCAGGTGTGTTTCTGCACTGGCCCTGATACACACCCACTGTAGTCACTTCTTTGTCAGCTAATCGGGTTTCAGTATTGTAAGTTTTTTTTTTTTTTTTTTTTTGTGCTTGTAAGTCGTAAGCTTAGCTTCAGTTTTTTGCACATTTTACAGTTCTTATCCTGAGCTAGTTGAAAGCTTTAAAAAAAAAAAAAACTGAATATTAGCACAATAATATGGGGAAATATATTACGTCTAACCACATTTTTATTTTATGCATTTACTCTCAGTTATTCTCTCAGTTAAAAATAACATGTAACGTGTAAAACTGGTTACAGTTCTTCCACTTGGATGCTCTTCTGTTTCTTCCAGGCAGTCTATTCTTTCTTTCTTTTTCGATTCAACTTCACCGCAGGCAGAGCTGGTTATTTGTTGGACGCATAATTGAAGTTCTTGAGTCATGTGAATGAGTCATGGCGAGTCTGCGGACGTGTTTTACTGCGAGTGCTGCCACCGCTCTGCTGTGGCGCCGTGTGAACACCAGGGGGCCGCGTGGACAACACGTGGACACATTCCCACTCTTATCAACAGGCAGACAGCCACTTATCACACACTTTAAGCTTGGTGCACGTGTGTAACAGCCCTTTTTTTTTTTGGGAGGGGGTCTTCTCAACACGCCCCAGCCTCAGACAGTGGTCATGGGTCTTTGTTTTTATTTCTGCCTGACATAATATTGGTTTTAAATAGGACAGAAGCCATGTCCGTGCACAGGAGCAGTGTCCTATTTTTAGACTTTGCTGAATGTTGTCTTTGGTAATTGGGTTGCTGCATTTTGACATGGATGCATTATTTTTAACATAACTGAGCTTCATCCCTCTACAGATGACCTTGTATTTTATAAAAACACTGGTCAGTTGATTGTGTTGCAATTACGGTACACTACAGTTTCTTATCTATATTAATGCATTTTAATGCTGAACCATTGAATGACCGTGCCGATATTTTTGTGCGTTCGTTGGTGTGCTTTTTTTGGACATTTTCATGCTACAAAGTGAAGTCTTATCAGGGTGGAATTGAACCGATGCAAGTTTTTATTTTTTTTATTGAATCACAGCTCCCAAAGGCAGGTTTACAATTTGAAAGCAAAGTAGACAGTATATCCATTGTACTGCACTTGAAATGCCATTATTCACTTTCAAGCTTCCTTCCTCTTTCTCTACGTCTTCATTATCTGGTGACGTGTGAGATGTGCTGATGAATCTAGCTGAGGAAATGCTGCAGATGTAAATACAGCTTTCAGTGCTGTCTACAGGAGGAGGGGTGATGTATGTGGGAATAGTCATATATGCTGTGAAGATGGAGCGCAGTAGAAGAAAATACCTACTTTTGTATTTTTACTTTAACTGTCTTTTTTTTTTTTTTATTTCACATGACTGTTTTTGGTTTCTAGTTGTTTGTATATGATAAAGCTGCTCATGATGCTATTATTTCATTTCAAATGGAGAAATACCTGCATATATATTAAAAGATATTTAGTCTAAAACAACTTTTGTACGTACACAAGTTCCTTAGCGAGGCTATTTTGCAGCGGCTAAGCGCAGAGCTTATGACAATTGTGATTGGTTTAAAGAAATGCCAATAAACCAGAGCACGTTTTTCTCCCATCCCGGAATGCTGTGTGGACTAGTCCAGTGTGTAACAGGTTTAGTTGTTCAGTATCAAAATCTGTGTTGCCCGTTCACAAACTTGTCCTTTTTCATGAATATTTTCCACCACCATCAATTCCAAGTATGCCTTTTGGCTTGAAATGTTACATTTGCGTTCGCATGAACTGGGGTAGACGCTCCATATTCATGCGCCATCTTGAAATACGTTAGCCGGTAAGGGACATACAGGACATACTGCTCCGCCTTTAGCGTTTTCGCTGTCCCGTGATAAACTCACAGGTGCTGCTAATGCTGCTAATGGGTATCGTTGCTTCCCGGCCCCCTGCAAGTTTGAAGAAGGAAACATGGAGGACCACAAGTATTCGAAATCCAAATTTCAGGAACAGGAGTCTCCTTCTTTGCCCAGAAAAATAAAAAGGATATTAAAAAGAGGAAGAGACCGGCTTTTTGAAGAGTGAAGGCTACCGTAGCTGTAATACGTACTTTGAACTGCGTGGTGCGAGAGAGTTGATTGCGATATATGATCTCAACGCTCGATGGGAGAAATTCCCACACATTGGACTTTTAACGTATCTTCAGGTGTTTTCTTTGCAGTACAACACAGGGGCTAAGTGTAGCAATTTAAACTCCAAATGTATATTTTTAAACAGGATAATTGACCTCTGTGTACTTCAGTGGTATTAAAGGGGGAACTACGCCAATTTTCAAAATTCATACACGTTATTCCTATGGTCTAAGACTGTCCGCAAATATCAGTCAACATGAACAACTCTTTCCCAAATCCCAAAACTAGAGTGCTAAAACTCAAATTTGTGATGTCATCAAGCATAAAGTGTGGAACTGCTGTACTGTCACGTCACGATCCAGTCTGTTCGTTGATTGGCCGCCAGGCTGAGAAGTGTCTGTGGAGCAGACAGCAGGAGGCTCAGAGGAGGCTGCCCTATCAGCTTGTGTTATTATGTCATCGTCCCTAAATGTTTACCAAATGAACCGTCGAGCCTGTGGCGACGCTGTTGGATGCCACGCCGACCGACGAAGGAAGAGGAGCGGGCTGGCCGACGGCAAAGCCGAGGAACACCAGGTAGGCCTCAAACCCTTACCTTCCTGTCCGGGCGGCTAAGCAGATGAATGATGCTAGGAACTATAGTTTTTCATGGGACCATTAAGCGTGTATTTAAATTGACTGGCACTTTGCTCAGCACAATACTACGGTAGGCTACTTTGTTGTGTGACGTAATTCCCGAGAGGCTGCCTTGTGAGCGGCTCTGCGACGCGCACATACACAGGGACCAGGGCAGACAGACAGGGACCAGGGCAGACAGACAGGGACCAGGGCAGACAGCGGAGCAGCATTACACACAAAATGCCGAAGCGTTTCCTGCTAAAGATTTCCCACCGTGGTCAGAAAACACACGGGAGACACTTTGTTTCTCTCACTAGGACTCTAGAGTCGGTAGGACTCGCTCGCTGTCACTCTCACTTCTCCCCCGCTCTATATCACACACACACACACACACACACGCCGTCTCGACGCACACACTACCGCACAAGTATAAACATCAGTCCACTTACAACCATAAAAAAAGACTAGTGCAGCTTCACAGTTGAACTGCAAAAAAAATGTCCCACGTACCGTCCCGGTCGGGACTGGACAAGTGGGAGGCGGAGTGCACCGTGTGCAAAGCTGGCACATATGTTTCAGTGTCTTTATTATTTATCTTATTACATTGAAAAGGTATTGAGATATATTTTGTTGAAGCTGGATTTTCTAACACAGAAGAGGTCATATTTAGAACATTATTTCATATTATTTATTTTAAAAGAGAGCTATTATTTTTGTTACATGTTGTTACAGATTTTATTTTATTACAGAAGTTATTTTTGCACAATTGAGGCATAATAAAGCATGTTCATTAACCTCTGAGAATCACCACTATCTGGATTTGTCTCAAGGCCAGGCCGAGTGTCCTCTTTTTTGGAAATCAAAATATGGTCACCCTAAGCTGTTCAATTATTTGCATTTACCCACTTAGTCATTGTATCCACATTATTGGTGAGTATTTATCAAAACTCTCTTGTGTTAATATTTTGCGAAAGCATCAATAGTAACACTACACCCTACAATATCGCCATTGAGGTATTTTGTCAAACATATTGTGATATTTGATTTTTGCCATATCGCCCAGCTCTAACAGTACACACTGGTAACAGGGGCAGATGTACAGGGGGGCAACTTTGGTGTTCAAAAAACTTTGCTTGTAAAAACAAACTGCCACTATGTGCACAGGCTTCTTAAAACATTGAAACAAACAATTCATTTATATTAATTCATAATAAATAATAATTGTAGATGTAATCTTAGCCCCCTGCCCCTCAAATACTCAGCTACGTCCCCGCATCAAACGTGCAGAGCGGCGTTCGCACATTCTGGCTCACACACACACACAGCGAGTCTGCTGCGGTGTGGGGGCCCTGCATCCCGGCAAAGACTGGAGCGACCGAGCCGAGCCTCGGAAAGTGAAGTCCGTTTCCCCAGGTGAAGTTAAAACACACGTTTCATCTAAAGTTAAATTTGTAATAAATGTAATGTCTGCTAAAGGCGAGTCAGCATCAACAACAGCCTGTCCATTACGTTAGCCAAAAGTCAAATCGCTCCCTCCTTGTTTGTAAGCGCATTCTGCTGTTTGATTAGTTTGATTTCAGTAAAGACAAGAAGAGCAGAATACAAAATATTACAAACTGGCATGTTTGAATTCATAACGTTTACAGAGGGTCGCCGTTTCGGTGGCGTTACGTTACAACACACTACACCGTGCTTGCTGAGACCGATCATTTGTATATGATTAGTTAAGGAGTATTATAAAATCCACTTCCTCTCACATATCACGGCAATACGGCTGCACAAATTAAACCAGGCGACATCCTTTACTGTCAAACTGGGAAAACAACAAATACAACGGGGTTAAGAAGGCTAGTCTAAACATAACTGATGTGTGCATGTAATAAATCTCGTCTGATGTTATGTATTTAGGCTACTTATATAGACGGGTTTCCTGTTTACAAACATTAAAGGGTGCGTGCGCATACCAGGGGCAGAAAGCCAGATTGGTGAGCTGGTCCGATAATGCAAACGCATTTTTGTCTCAGTGCACAATGTCTTAGTCCCTTCATTTCGTCATGGCATTTATAGAACACATACTATATGGTCTTACAAAGCTAACGTTTTTGACCGATTACAATTTAATCATTTTTTGTGAACTGGAGAGGTCTCGTTACGAGGAAGCTAGCTAGCTATAGCTCTGTTTGCCATTCATTCCAATGGGGAAACGTCGCGGCTAAACTTTCGACATACATTGCATATATTTACACTTTGAATTTCGTCATGGCATTTGCATAGCACATACTCTATGGTCTTACAAATTCTTGTAAGACAAATTCTGCAGTGATGTTTCAAAACATCACTGCAGGTTGATTGTTTTTAGCAGCAGAGGTTGACTGTGGGCGAGAGGGCAACAACACTGTCTTGGTTAGCTCGCCGAAGCTCTAATGCCACTGTCTCGGCAACGTTAGCTAATGTCCGCTAGCTAATGTAGGCTAACTATAGCCAGTTAGCTTTGTATGTAACGTAACAAAAACCCACCCATCTCAGAGGAGCGAAGCTTAATATTTCATTCAATAAAGTTATGTACAAAAGGAGCACTAACGCAACAGGTCTTATCTTGGCAACGTGGACGCAGATATAGTAAACACCGAAGGCAGTCGTAATATTTACTTAGTAGGCTAGGCTAACGCTGTTGCGCTAACGTTACCAAAACATCTACGTAGCTTTAGCTAGCTAGCAGTCTAAACTTGTCTCGAATCCAGACCTTTAACTGTCTATGGTCCAGACTCGAGTACCACAGCCCTGACAGGTAGATATCACTGAGCTGAACAACAACAATCTGGAACTTTTCTGATTGATACAATGGGAGCCTGACTCTTGCATATGACCCCAATCTGCCTCTCTTATGGCTTGAAGCCATAACCTCCGCCGGTTTTTGGCAAAAGCATGCTTCCCCCTAGGTATGTTAAACATCAGGCACCCATCACTGGCTCTGTTTGTACAATTAATCACGCAACAACTCCTTGGCATTTTGACTTAGGCTATGCCACTACTACTAACTAGCTACACAAGTCTTCTTTCTGCCCCCTGGTTGCGTGCGCAAGCCGTGATGACGTTGCCGAGAAACCCATGTAATAGCTACAGGGCCATACAGTGTAATGTAATAGAAGAATAACAAGAGCTTTTCACATCTTGACTTTTGCAGGCCAGAGTAGCTGGAGATATTAGCTGAAGCCTAAAAGTGGGGATATTGCCAGCCAAGAAAATCCTAAGATGTGCACAGGAGGAAGAGAAGGAGGGAAATGAAGAAGGAGAAGACAGTAAACTGGAGAGACCAGGCAGGTCAGAGCAGGAGAAGACCACAGAAGGGGTTGCAGAAATGAGTGAAAGAGAAGAGGGAAAGGAAGAATTGACAGTGAGGGATGAAGAGGAGGCTGCAGGTTCAGAGAGAGGGATCAGGAGGAGGCAGATGAAGATGACAGAGAGGAAGAGGAGGCTGCAGTTACCCCTGGACTATATGGTTGGTTTATATTCTCCTCCTTTATATTCTCCTTACATATACATTTTTTCCCATTCTGTTGTATATGTTATAGGGTTAGATATGTAAATATTTACATATACAACAACAGTTCACTTTTCTCAAGACACTTTATAGATAGAGTAGGTCTAGACCACACTCTTTAAGTTACAAAGACCCAACAATTCTCCAAAGAGCAAACATTTGGTGCAACAGTGGCGAGAAAAAAACTTCCTTTTGGGCAGAAACATCAGACAGATCCAGGGTCTTGGTGGCCGCTGCCGGTTAGATACAGATGGATACAGATATACAGATATAGAGAATTATCTATTATTAGATATCTTATTATTACCATTCATAATAATGGTAATTATAGTAACAAAAAAAGATAATGGAACTATGACTAGAAATAATAGTCGTAGCAGGGCGTTGCGGGGCGTAGTAGGGCATAGCAGTTTACGTATGGGGGTTTCCAGTTACTGTCTTCCCCTGCCGCCCTACCAAGATCTCTCGCTACCCCTTTGCCCTCCCATGTAACATTTTCTAGATCCGCCACTGACTGGTAATGACGTTTAATCATGTATCCAGACAATATTAATAGCTCACGTTACTGTACTGTGTAAACTTTTACCTTCATTTAATATTTTAGGTGGAATTTCTTTTTTGAGGGGTGCAAATTCTGCACCACAACAAGCTCCATTGTGCAGAGCCACCGTCGCTGCGTCTGTAGTTTATAACCTTGACGTTCCACTTCCGGGATTGCTCCGGTGCCGCAGGAAATTCCTCCGAATGCATGAATTTTTGTCTATTTCCATTTCCTTTTGCTTTTTTTGTTGTTGGAATTTTAGGAGGACTATGGTTAACTGCTTCTCAGATCTCTGCAGGGGAAATGGAGACAGCGAGCTAGACTATCTGCTATCATCTGTTGCATGACTATTTAGCAGTGGCTCCGTGCGGAGTTTAGCGCCGCCCAAGACGATCGTGATTGGTTTCAAGAAATGTCAATGAACCAGAGAACATTTTTCTCCCATCCAGAAGTGCTATCCCAGGATGGATGTGTGGTGTAGCCAGACCTTACTCCACAGCGCTGTGAAGTTAGGTCTGGCAATGTCAGACTATAGTCAAAAGATGTTCTAGTTGACACTATTGCATATGGACACATTTTCTGTTTCAGAACTGAGAACACTACAGTAGAATTAAGCTCATTTGGGTATAAAAAAAAAAAAATTCAGTGGGTCCATAAAATCCGTCTCCGGTTAATTGTCTACTTGACATCACACGTTCAAGACTTCTCTCGTTGCTGGCTTTGAGAGAGTAGCTCATATTCACAAATATTTATTTAACTTTCCTTGGCCGAATAACATACTGAAATTCTAAATATAGGTGGTGTTCCCCTTCAAACTTAAAAAATGAAGACACCATTTTCCCCATAACTTTTTGCAACAATAGGGATGCCTAACTAAAATAATTGGACTCTTTTCACCATCTGCCACTGTGAAAAAGTTTAAACCGTAGGAACAGAGCTTTATTTTGTGCTAGGTCATCAACCCATGGCAGATTTAATGTAACAAAATGTTGCATCGGGTATGTCATCCCTGTGCTGTACAATGTAAAAATAAAAAAAAAAGCTGAGTAAACGACATCAGTGTGCTGAGTCAGCATTATTTTGCATTGTACTGCACGTAAGTAGGTACAGAATGCATGCAAGGTGAATCTGACCGTGACTTACTGATTGATTGGTTTCAAGTTAGTCACAGAATGAGAAAAATTGCTTTTTAGGTTAAAAAACAAACAAACATGTAAACAGATATTAGTCTCACTTACTTATCATCTTTGGTCCAAAACTTGAGTTTCTACATTAACTTCGAGTTTATCTTCTGATCCGGAGAGATAACTTGTGCAACACATCCTGTAGACCGTACTCTCTCTGTCTGTCTGTCTGTCGTTCCGATCCAGCACACAACCACACCGTTTTATGTACAATATGTACAACATTTATTATAATTAATATATAAAATAGACAATGTACTTAAATTTTCACAATAGAAAAAATACAAGTAATAAATACAAAAAACATTTTTTTTGTTTTGCAAGTCTTACAAAACATCCAGCACAATTTTGACAGATGTGGAGACGTTAAAATATTGAGAATAAATGCTTTTTGCCACACTGATTCATTCATATATAGCTAAATATATATATGCCTCATGTCTCAAGGAGTTATTTGCCAACAGTCTAATGTGTTTTCCAACACCTGCTTATAAATGATATGCTAGCACTATTCAGCGGCCCGGACTCCACTGTAACCCAGGCCTGTTTGAGCACACCTCGGCTGAACCGGGCCTGCCACCGATGGAGGTCTTCACGTGACCAGCGCTCCACCTCTTTTCCACCTTTTTTCCCAGCCCACCTTGCCTACTTTCTTTCTCCATCGTTCGACCACTCCTAAGCCTTCTCGTCCCCTCCTCATCTCAATCTTTCTTCCCACATTTTCCTTTTTAACATCCTGTGGACCTGCCCCACCCAGCCAGCCAGTACAGAAATGACCTTAATTTGTTCACACAAACGACATACAAATCATCATAGAAAAATAATATCCCTCCAAGAATCCACTAGGACAAGCCAGTACAAACATGGCAAAAAACACACACACAACAAAACAAACAAAAAAAAAAAAATCATCATACAGCAATATGGCCATTGGCTTTGAGCATATTTCTACTTAGCTAATAATAATAATAATAATAATAATTAACATTTTGTAAAGTAATAATCGTTGCCACACAACACAATAATTAGACGTGAGAATATCCCCGGACTAGTCGTAAGTTAAGTACTTCTGAAAAACACATAGTACGTCACAGCACTCGTTAGCTTGTCTTTTCATAACAACTACCTTTAAATACAAATAAAATATAGAATATATCTCTGATAAATGTCACTCAACATCTTGTCTCTCAACGGCACGTACAAAACAGTACAAATAAGAACACAAAAAACGGGAATGTATGCAAGAGGGTTTGCTTCGACTTCAGCGTCATTCCTGCCTTACACGTTTGGAGCAAAACGACCAACGTTTGTTGTTGGCAGTCTAGCAGATATGAAAAAAAAAAATGAAAATAAGGGAAGCCACTGCAGACTGTAGCAAAGTTACTGCACAGTAGGGGATTGTAAAACGAGCGATGCTGGATCATAGCTCAGAATATAGCAGAACCTAGAGAAATTCGAAAGAAAGAAATGTGCGGTCGTGAACAGTCAACAATGAGCGAGTCCGGTTCGTTTTCACCTCTTTCCCCCCCCCCCCCTCCCTCTTAGTTTTGTGTTCTTCTAACTCCATACACTGAAGGCACTGCATTATTGTGAGAAACGTGTACACAAGCAGTACAAGACTACTTTTGACCCGTCACGGGGAGGGGTAGTACAGGTGGGGAGTAGTGGCAATTCAAAAAGGAACTCATGATTCACAAAATGCAGCGTTTCTCAACCTTGCTCCCAAAATCCTCATGACCCAAGCACTTAAGTCTTACTCCCATGACCCCCCCACCCGCCTGCCTGTCAAGTGACACCGAGGTTGAGAAACTCCTACATTAATGACTAACAAGAGTGAATGAATCATACTTTTTGGGACACTTCCTCAGCACAGTAGCAGAGACACATGGGGGGACCGGGCTGTTATCAGAGCCAGATAGGAAACACTTCGGACTACAGCTGTACAAGGTTAAGCAGCCGTTGTAGAGCTGTCCGCTCTGCCCTTGCACGTTGCCGTTTGGGTCAGGTGCCATAACCGGAAGCGGCGAGAAGCCCCCTCCCCTCCCCTCCCCTGGGCCATGCGGTAGCACGATCAGAGAGCACCAGCGTCAGAGCTGGACTCGTTGAGCTGAGAACATGTACAGTAACTCCGGTTGGGTTGGTCTGGCTTCAGTCAGAGTCCAGCTAGTCAAAGTCTACCCCGCCCCCCGTCCCGTCCCGTGGACTGGGTGCGAGGGGTTTTGTGCGCGCGTGTGTGATGACTGCGAGTGCATCGGTGCCGAATGCCTCGTTCACGGTTAAACCCGCTGCGTCTTTGCGGACAGAATCCTAAACAGATACACAACAAAAATACACATTTCAGTCAACTAAGCTGCAGTGTCCTAGTGGCGGACACCGCCACCCAGTCCTAGACTCTTTCGCCACGGTTCCTGGCCCTTGCTTTGGAAAACTAGTCAACCGCTGTGTCACACAGGAACGAACGGCTCCCGCCTAAATAATCCTACGGAATTTCAAAATGTGAACGAGGCGTGACGCAGCGTTTAGTATTTTCCTACTAAAATCGTCTTCCTGTTGCATGTGTGTGTGTATAGAATATATATATATATATATATATATGCCTGCAGGTGTATGCGTGTGTTTTTGCATTGCATGTTGTGCGTCCCTGTCCCCTGCCACCCCCCCCTGCCCCCCAGTCAAGCAGCTCCTTCTAGGACGGCTCCTGGTCCCTCTGTGGCTGAGGCTGTGGCGGACTCTTGACGATGGTGATGACCGAGGCGGTGTTGCGGCGCGGGGCCGTGGCGAGCAGGTTGCCCCCCCCGGCCTCCAGGCCCCTGGCGAACCTCTGGAGGGCCGCCAGGCGTGCGCCCAGCCCCTCCAGCTCTTTCCTCATGCCGGCGTTCTCCGCCCCGAGCCGCTCCACCTCCCGCTGGAGCTCCGTCTTCTGCTGCTCCAGGGCTTCGCGCTGCGACACCCGCTTGACCCGGCAGCTGGCGGCGTAGCCCCGGTTCTTCAAGGTGCGCCGGCGCTGCTTCAGCTTCTGGATCTCGTCGCGGGACATGCCGCGCAGGTGGAGGTTCAACTCGCGCACCGTGAGAGACATGAGCTCGCTGTCCGACAGGACGGGCACATTTTCGCCACATTCCTGCTTTACCTGAAGGGGAAGGAAAAGAGGAGGAAATAGGAAGGGAGGGAGCATGTAGAAGGAAGAAAAGGCGGGGGGGGGAGACACACAACAAATGAGATTGAAAAATAACCGATAAGGAAGGGAGTAAAACCTATTTTCAACAATGACGTTCCCTCTTGTAAAAATAGTCAAAGGCTAACATGACTCATTCTTCTCGAGAGACTAAGACTGAGGTTTCTGCCGGGCAGCGTGTTACTACCTTCAGGGCCTTGCTGCTTCTCTCTGATGACATGATCCGTCTGTCTTCGGTTTGTTTCCCCCCCCTAAAGCACCAGTCAACACAGATACAGACAATCTGCAAACACAGAAACGGGACACAAGAAAGGGTAGGTTATCACATGTGACTGGCCTGACATTTTTGGTTTTTTTCCCATCCGCTCACAAGACAGTCACCCGCGATAAAGAGAAAAAGGAGAAGCCGGAGATCTTTTATGCTTCTCCAAAACATGCTCTCTCATTACAAACTCTGTGGTTTGATATAAAAAAAAAAAGAAGAGGTTTTGAAAGCGACAGGCCCTTCTCTGTTTAGCCGAAATAGTCAGGAGGAAGTTATCATGCGTCTAACCTTTGGTTGCTCAAAGCAGGTGTCCTAACCCAATTCCCTCGACACTTCCTCTTGCCTCCTACACAACGCCAACGGCTCAAAACTTTCATGGTAAAAAAAGGGACATGCAACTATTGTATTGTGGGATATGTTTCGAGTAACATGAAAAAATGACTAGAAACTACATAAATTACCTCTACTTACACAGTTGAAACGGTTTTTATATAATGTTTGCATTTCATAATCAGAAAAGCTTTATTGCCAAGTATGTTTTTTTTTTTTTTTTTACACATACAAGGAATTTGTTTTGGTGTTGCAGGTGCATGTCACACATTCCCTAAAATAAATTAAACTGGATTAAAAATAAGAGTAAAAATTAAGATAAAAAGAGCAGAACAGCAGATTAAACCTAAAATTAAAACCTATTGAATTAAATTAGCCCATATCAAAAATGGGAGAACCGTGCTGGGTTGGCTCAGTGGGTAGAGCAAGGCGCACATACACAGAGGTTTATGCCTCGACGCAGAGTTCGAATCCGACCTGTGACGATTTCCTGCATGTCCCCCTCTCCCCTTTCTCACCTAGCTGTCCTGTCAAATTAAAAAGGAAAAGCACAAAAAAAACAAATCTTTTAACATAAATGATAATAGGAGAATTAAACGCCAGAACTGGGTCAGCTTTCATTTACATTTAAAAATCACTGCTTCCAGGAACAACCTGTAATAACAGCAGGAAGAGAGTTTGTTTTAGTCGGTTTGCCTTAACACTACTGTATTTGGAAATTTTCTCCCATTCTTCTTGCTGAACAGTTCTCACAGACTGCGTGGGGACTTCCTACACTCCTCTTAAGGTCAACTCACAAATGTTGATGTGTGGGTTTAAAGTCCAACATCTACGCTGGGCCAACTTGAACTGCTTTTCCCCCTTAGTCACTTCTTGGTTAATTTGGCGGTGTGCTTCAGATCACCGTAATGTCGAGAGAGAAAAAAAAAAAATGACTCTGCACTTTAACTCAAGGCCGTTTTTAGCTCTATCACTTTCGCCTCCATCCTGACCAGAGCTCACAGGAGAGAAATGGCCACATGGCATGCCGATGAGAAGCTACGCCTGTTACAGCAAATCTTTTGACATTAACATTTAATTGAGACCCACAAGTTCTACGTTGACGTCAACAAACCACAGGGGGTTTCCCACATAGAGAGTGAAAGTGTGAACTTTCATATTTACTGCAACATCGGATTTTTTTTCCAGACTGAGTGGGCTTCCATTTGGTCTCTTTGCAGCCCCAGAAGTGGCAAAAAACACAAAAGAAATGTTAAAGCGTGGTTGCGTGATACTGCGTGTGCATAGAGTGACAAAATACAGTCATGTAGTTGCTTTGAGGTTGCTGAGGACCATTTGACAGCTTCCCTGATGAGCTAGCTAACTCCCTGCCAACTCATCATTTCTCTTTGTGAAACAGACTGATCTAGACAAGACCATGCTGCAGCTGAATTTCACCACGTCTTAAAGTGCTCATATTATGCTCATTTTCAGGTTCATAAAATTGTATTTAGAGGTTGTACCAGAATAGGTTTACGTGGTTTCATTTTCAGAAAAACACCATATAGTTGTTGTACTGCACATTGCTGCAGCTCCTCTTTTCACCCTGTGTGTTGAGCTTTTGGTTTTAGCCAAAAGTGAGACATCTCACTTCTGTTCCTATCTTTGTTGGGAGTTCCACATGCGCAGTAGCTAGGTAAGGACTACTAGCCAGTCAGAAGCAGAGTATGAGGGCGTACCACGCTAGCAGCTAGGCGAGCATAACAACGTTTGTTACAAAGTGACGCAAGTTTGTCTCTGAAGTAAAGGCTGGACTACAGTAGAGCTGTTTGGAGCAGTTTGTGAACAGTGTTTTCTGTTGGAGATGGTAAGTCCCTTTGGGGTGGACTTTGGGCTTTTCCACTTTGTAAACCTATAATGTGCACAAAAAGATATAGAACACAATAAAGGAAAGGGGGAAAAGCCAAAAAGCATAATATGAGCACTTTAAATATTGTCTTTGCTGGGTACCAGGGTGTATTTATGATCTTTTTTTTGGTCTCTTTCCTTTCGTAAATCTCTCAACAACAAAACCTTGAAGATGCGCTAACAATCATGCTAGTTTTCAAAGCAGTTTGTGACGAAACCTTTGGGGAAATCGGTTGTTGTGAATCTTTATATTGTATTAATATTATAGTTTAACTAACTTGGCGTAATCATTAAAGTTAAAGAGAGTTGCTTTTCTGCTCGCTTTCGAATGGGATGGACTGACTTTCCTGAATTTACGACCCCCAATTGTGAAAGGATATTACACTTCTTCAAATGGAGGTATTTACATTTTTGATTTGAAAAGTAAAAAAGTTTTCTTGGCCTTTTTTCTCTCCGGGAATCATATGTTAAAAATCTAAAAGAAAAAAACAAAAAAAAAAGTGTAAACAGAGAAGACTATTTGTGCCATTCTCCAGCAGCATGCCAGTAAACAAACAGGACTCCCAACGTGCTGTCAGACAGGAGGGGGAACCATACAAGGAAAAAAGTCACAATTCAGTTTCGTTTAGAGTACAGTTACAAAACAAAAATCATTTTTTCTCGTCCTTCCTAATAGTAACATGGGGATTTAGTGTACGTGCAGGCCACCTAAAACTCATGTACATCATGTGTTGATGTTGATCTATGTGAGCTGGGTGGAAACAAAAAAAGACCTCTAAACTGCATTTCCCGACATGCGTGGGAAGTGGAGGTTGCAGCAATAGTGGTCGTCAAACCAGCCGGCGGACTCCGGCTGTGTAAACCGAGGAGACTGCCGTTTCGTAAAGTCAGGGTGATTCAGCAATAAACCGTTTGCTCGGCTCCGCCAAGCCTGCCACTCAGTCCAAACCCAAGAAAACCAGCGGTGACCACGTCTTTCTGTGTTTGTCCAAAACAGCACAGGATATCCGCATTTGTATTTCACTATAAATATCACTTTAGAGGACGTAGTACTTTTTCAGTAACGCAACCTAAGTGAAACGCAACAAGTGAACGCAGCACTGCCAAACGCAAGCTACAACTAACGCTAGTTAGCGGGTTTTATACAGTTAAAACACCCTAATATTTATTCTGTTTTAATATTTACTGACTACGTAACAAATAGCGAACACAGACAACCCTTGCAAACTACATTTATGAATCTAGCTAACGTTACATCCAGAATCCACCCTTATCCTTATAGGGAGAGGAGCTGGCCAGCTTGGGGTAAAGCGCTGCTGCTATAGTAAACAGCCATCACGAGTGCCCTCGACATCCATTTTAGCATGACTTTAAATGATCCATTTAAATCTGTTTCAAGACATACAGTTAAAAGGGGGGTTAGTGAGAACCTCATCTGGCTGTCAAATGTTACGAGAGGCATAAATATTAACCGCGGGGCCAAATTATGCGCATCATCTTAAACATGCTAGTAACGTTAGCATTTAGCACCAACGGTTTCTGACGAGCTAACCTAAAGGAGATTAAAGCAAACAGCTGCCTGCTCACTTGTCCTTGGTTGGTTGGCAAGCCCCCGGCGGATACAAGTCCTCTAGTGTTCGGCTGTTACCAAAGAATTTGAGTGAAATATTTGAACGTTTAATATTGAGTAAAAAATATAATTTACCTGCTGGATCGAAGCGACTCTAGCGACAAAATGTCAGTCCGCCTTTTCCCGGAATTACTCCGCTGCTCTCTGAGGTTGGATTCTTTCATTCACAAAAAAACACAAGCGACAATGACGTCAGGTCTAAAGAATGAGGGCGGAGCCAACCCCGCCCCCGCGTCGTACTCCGGGAGGATGTAAACAAGAAATCCCTGCATCCTAAAACTTTTCCATGACCAGCCCCCTTTCGCCATTCCCAGCAACAACAACTTCTCTGGAAAAAGATTAAAACATTGGGAGAGGCTTTAGAGTCACCCTTTATTGGCACTATTTAGCATTAGAAGCCATATGATGGTGAAGTTTAAAATCAAGCAGAATCCAACAATAAAAACAAGTAGCCTACTAAAGCTAAAACCCACACACCCCACACACATACTCATAGTTTACAGTATAAATGCCATAGCCTATATGCTGAAAAGTAGCCTACAGAATCTTTTTCACTGCTGCAACACAGACAACCATGTAGAGTTAGTCCATTATGTGTCTGTTTTTCTAATTCACATGGAGTTATTATAAGGGATGGGACTATTTTATTTTAGTTCTATACAGCAGGGTATTTATGTAGCTGCCAATCAAAATGATAAATAAAAATCTATAAATGGCCAACATGTATTTTCATTGTACCTGCTGTTGCAATAGTAGGCTATGTTAAAAATTGGGATTAGGAGCAAAGGTTACACTTTGAACTATATTGTACATATCTTGAGTGAATGCCATTCATTATTTTGTTCTACTGGTAGGCTGCGTTTGAGCTGAGCTAGTCTCGCATTGCCAGACCTCCTGGCTAGTCCACACAACATTCCGGGATAGGAGAAAAAAACGTGCTCTGGTTTATTGGCATTTCTTTAAAACAATCACAATCGTCTTGGGCGGAGCAACGGTGCCTCTGCAAAATAGCCTCTGGAAGGAACTTGTTTTGGTGGAACATGGTTTACGTTTGAAAATTGTTTTAGCCGTGCAACAGAAAACTCAGATTGGACAGACAGTCTAGCTAGATGTCTGGATTTACCCTGCAAAGATCTGAGGAGCAGTTAACCATAGTCTTCATAAATCCACCGGAGTTTAGAATGCCAACACAAAGAGGAAGGTGATGATGGGACATCCGGCCAAAAATGAGGGATATCGGACGGAACCTCTGGCGGCACCTGAACAATACCATAAATGAAACGTCATTATATGGACTAGGCCTAGAGCTGAGTTGACATTGACCCATAAGGGAAAATGTGAATATAGGAAAATAGTGTTATATTTCCCGAATGTTACCCAACTCCGCTGAGTGGCAAAGCAGAGGCAGATGTTGCCATGTCAAGCATAAAAATGCCTTTTAACAATATAGCCAAAAGGTGATTAATGAGTGATATACCGATGAATATCAAAACACAGTTTTGAAAGAATGGAGTTGTATAATTTAAACAAGGTAAATCTAAGGCTAGGCAAATTGGACTCAATAGCCTACTAGGCAAAACGAACATACATTACATGAATATTTTTAGCCAGTTATATTTGTTGAGACCAATGGCTACTATTAGACAGCCACTACGGCAGGGGGCGCAGTTTACTTTGGGGTGAAGTACAAACTGACCCCTGCCCTGGTCTCGTCATCCGTCCCTGACAAGCCTCTCGTTTCCCACTGTGACCTCAGACTGTCGTTGGACAGATGCACGCCTCTTAGCATTAGCTTTAATGAAAGCCGGTGGGAAAATCATCAGAAATACACTAAACTGTCGGCCTTACCGTGTTTTCTAGCAACTTGTTCGCCGTGCACACAGCTTATCCAACCCGACAGAGAAGTAGCGGGCTAGCAGGAGACGACATGGCTACAATCGAGGAGCTTTCCCCCGCTGCGGGCCCGGTGTCTACCCGGCCCCCCGAGGACGAGATTGACGACGATGAAGATGAAGATGTAAGTGGCTGGTCATTCTGGTGTACTTCGGAAATGTGGAAGAGGACAAAAATGTAACATAGAGTCGCACTGTCTTGTTTTCAGCTGGTCCTTTTCTTGGCTAAACATGGCTAGCTAACATGATTGAAACGTTACCAATGCTAACTAGCTAACTACCTGAGGTGTCTGTTCTGGCTCTTGACAAACCTCTTTTGAGTCTGCTGAAAGCATACACAATTCTTTAGTTAAAAAGTATTGTTTCGTCAAACTAGCTCTATATGTCACTATCATGTTATTATTATGAAAGTTATGACCGTGGCAAAATACTTAAGCACTGTGTTAACACTAGCTACACCAAGCTGTAGCAAACTTCAGGATGGACAAAGTGTATTTCCCAAGTTTATAAAGGAGCGTGGATTTATTTCCAATGCATGCTTTTATTCATATGAGATGCTATTTTTTTTAGCTACTTGTCTTTTTGCACCAAAAGTTCCGGGTCTGATGTTTGCGTTTGTCTCCTCCAGCTGGATGAGACTCTGATGGAGAGGTTGTGGGGCCTGACAGAGATGTTCCCTGACACAGTTCGCACTGCTGCTGAAGTGTCTGCACAATGCTCGGTCTCACTGGCCAAGAAGTTTTACAGGTATATATCTCCTTATCAATGCAGGAATGTATGCAGTGTGGCATGGTGGCCCAGTGGATCAAGAGATTAACTAAGCTAATTCGTAGGTCAGATCCCAGAAGCAGCATATTGATCCAGTCTTTGTTTTCTTGAGCTAGACTCACATCTTCCAAATGAGTACACATTATGAATTGCTGGAAGCTAATTTTAGAAATAGAAGTCATTGGCTGGTCCATACCTTGGACTGGCACATCTTAAAGTGCTCATATTATACTTTTTGGCTTTTTCCCTTTCCTTTATTGTGTACTGTGTTCACAAACTGCTCCAAACAGCTCTATTGTAGTCCAGCCTTTACTTCTGTGATGAACGTGCGCCACTCTGTAACACACGTTATAATGCTCGCCTAGGTGCTAGCGTGGCACTCCCTCGTACTCTGCAACTGACTAGCTAGCAGTACTTACTGCGCATGTGTGACTCCCAACAAAGATGGAACAGAAGTGAGATGCCTCACTCTGTAGCTAAAACAGAGAGCTCAACACACAGGGTGAGAAGAGGAGCTGCAGCAATGTGCAGTACAACAAATATATGGCGTTTTCTGAAAATTAAACCACATAAACCTATTCTGCTACAACCTCTGAATACAATTATGAACTTGAAAATGAGCACTTTAAAAAGCAAACATTAATCAGGTTGTTAACTTGTTTCAGTTTTTCCCGCTCGGCACTCTGGGTCGGTACTACCTCCTTCATGATCTTGGTGCTGCCTGTTGTGTTTGAGACGGAAAGACTACAGCTGGAGCAGCAGCAGCTACAACAGCAGAGACAGGTGAGTGTACATGTAACCAACACCTGACAGACAGCCACAGAAACCTGAGTTTTTTTTTTTTATGTGCTGTATGTGACGAGTACATCAATGAACAACCTGAATGATCTCTTTCTTTTTCAGATCCTGTTGGGGCCCAACACTGGAATGTCTGGTGGGATGCCGGGCATGATGCCTCCTGCACCTGGCAAGATGTGAGACACAGGAAGGGCCAACGTGAACCTGAGATCTGCTGCCAACGAAACAGCGGGGCCGGTCGCAAGGAGAGACAGAGAGACCATGGAGAAGGGCAAAGAACTGCAGTTAAATAAAAAAATAAAAAACGGAAGCAAAAGCTGCTGCATGTCAACAGCATGGCATTAGGCTCACTCCAACGTATTGGATTGGCTGATGGGATTGGAGGGGGATGTGATGCGTTTCTAACACTTCTCTCTCGCTGTCTCTCCTTACTCCATCTTCATTCAGAGACTTATTTCCAGGAGCACGGCTTCTATTTTTTTTCTTTAGGGGATAGCGGGTTCAAGTGGATGCATTGAAAGACAAAAGGTTAATTGTATGTCTTGGTGTTTGCAGTCTGAAGAACATTGCTATACCTACAGTATGTGGGCAGTTTGTCCATGATCATGAGCTTGCTGGTCCTACTTCTATGTGGAGAATTATAAGAATAGAGTATCTGACAAACAGGTCCAATGCACTGTGGAGCACACTGTAGACAAGATTAACTGGTAGGAATGTGTCCCATAGATGGCCTCTTGAAGTTCTACATGCTATATGACACTCTTTTCTATGTGGTGCATTCCTGTTTGTTTATTCGTAACAGTTCAAAGTTGTACTATGTATGTATGTCAAGAGTGCAATGCCTCTCATTTCACAGTTAATTGTTTTTATTATATTGCTCTGATTTTTAAGCAATATATTGTATAATTCAACATCACCAGGTTCCATGCTGTTTAACAATTTAAACATTGTTTCCTTTTCCATTGATAGTATGTGAAAAGTAAAATGAATTTAAGACAGCACACATCATAAGGTTTTGGACAAATGTGGTTGGGGTAGTTGATGTTTTGATGCTAAATGTCTCTATATTACCCTGACGTATCCAGCCTGTAGATAATGTTATTTTCTATTCTCTGTTGCTATCCATGTGAATTTACAATCTTTCTTCTGTTCATTAAGCAAACTCATGTCTCTGTTTTGTGTTCAACATGACTGCAGTAATTAAAACACCAAATCAAATGGATATCCATGTGTTTACTTTAAGCATGTTTGTCGTTATACTGCCCATAAAGCAATAAATTACGATTTATGAATGAAAGGCCAGACTAAGGGATTATTTTTTTATCAGACATTAAAAAAAGTAATCAATTACTTTTTTTTACGTTTTCTAATATTAAAATTATTGTAGAGTGTATTTCTTTTCACTGATTTTTTTTTTTTAATTGCGAATATATTTTGTCTCAAAATAGCAAATATTCTCAAATGCCTTATAAACCGTTTTTAACTTTTCACAGCAGGAAAGGTACTGGTGCAATTACTATGACTATGTATTGTGATTAGATGAAAGCACCTAAATATGCAGCCATAATTAATGTTATTATGTAAACTTGTGCCTACTGTGAGCAACTTATCTGCAGTGAGTGATGATGCATCAGATTTTATTAGTGTCGTGCATACAACTATACATGGCCTTATAAGAAACCACAAAAAAATTATAAACCATATCCCGGAATACAACACATTAATTTTACAACAACAATATACTAAAAACAGTCTAGAAGATAAACCAGTAAACCATGCACCGTTTCTTTTGAATGCCAGTGTCCATTGATGCATTCACTGCTCTTTTTCAGCTCCTCGTCCCGTTGGTTGTAATCATAGACTGTATCAAAGAATCGCTATTACTAGAGGTTGTAATGGGAACATGTTCTTTTTCGCTGAGACAGTAACTAATGATCATTTAAAAAATTCAAACCCGCTTCAAATCAATTCATGGAGTTGTCCATGTACGCACCTGAAAGCGTTACTTGCTTGCAATGCCATGATTCATGTTCGCTCAATTGATAAAGTTATAATTTCCGACTGCACTTGAACTGGACAAAAATCCCGAATTCCCGCCAGTTTCTAGCCGCTTCAAGAAGCATAGACCCATTCACCTTTTATTACCTTCTATTTAATATTAAACGTAGTTGAAAAAG
Organism: Perca flavescens; assembly: GCF_004354835.1. Lineage (NCBI taxonomy): Eukaryota > Metazoa > Chordata > Actinopteri > Perciformes > Percidae > Perca > Perca flavescens. The sequence goes on along the minus strand of NC_041351.1, from coordinate 19,970,732 downwards.
CAAACGTCCTGGTTCTGATAGTTTTACTAACAGTGTTGTTTATGTCGTGAGCAGTTGAAAGACCAGAATATAACGTTAGCTAGTTATCAATTTAGCTTACTTAAAAAAGGTTAGCTAGCTAGCTATCTAAGTTAGTAGACCTTGGCTAAAGGCCTTTGCTGTATGAACCAGCAGAATCCATTTTATATTCAACGTTTAACCTGTTGTAGTAAGTACTAGCTAACTAGCTACATCGAGAATGAAAGCCGCAGAGGATCAGGTTGTTGAAGATGATACTTGTTTCCAGGATGATGAGGTGAGATTTCAATTTACAATGTTGAACTTTGATAAATTTTAATGTTCATGACCTTCAATGACATAAAAAAAAACATATCAATTTATAGGTAAGGTTGCACAACATAAGTTAATATAAATCATTTGTATTCAAAACAAAAAATGTAGGTACCATTTCAAAAATAAAAATAGTTTGACAGTCTAATATTTATTTAATAAGGCATTGGTAAATTATGGTTAAGTTATGCTGCTGATGTTTTTAAGGTAAAAGCTATATTCTTCCCTTAATAGTCAAGCTTAATGATACTCTTCAGCAACTACCTCGTTTATATTTCCTTTTTCTCTAAACCTAACAGGAGTCCTTCTTCCAAGACATTGACCTCCTCCAGAAACATGGGATTGTGAGTACAGCAGGGCTGCCTGTGACATATAGTCAGAGTTGTCCTGTCAGATCAAAAGTCAGTTTTCTATGTGAGCATCTCTCTGTCCCTCCCCTCCTGTGACCACAGAATGCAGCAGACATCAAAAAGATGAAGTTAGTGGGTATCTGCACTGTGAAGGGGATTCAGATGACTACTCGCAAGGCTTTGTGCAACATCAAGGGCCTGTCAGAGGCAAAAGTGGAAAAGATCAAAGAGGCAGCTGGGAAAATACTGGTAAAATTGGATTTTCTATTGAAAATGGCACGTCATTCTTCAACCTGTGCTTCTTTATTCTTGGGTCACTGAATTATTTGGGAACAGTACAGAACATTTTATGTATTAGGTCATTTTCTTTACATTGTAGAATGTTGGTTTCCAGACTGCCTTTGAGTACAGCTCAAGGAGGAAGCAGGTGTTCCACATCACAACCGGGAGCCAGGAGTTCGAGTTAAGATTTACTCCTAATGTTGATAACATGAAGACTGTAGGATTTACACTACTGAACATATTTATATGTGCATTTACAATTACATTTATTGAGTTGGGAGATAGTGATTTACAGTATCTTCTAGAACAGCGGTGTCAAACTCAGTTTCACTGGAAAATATGAATCACATCAAGGGCCAGACATGTTTAGTTTATGTTATGTTTTATTTAATCGAAAAAGTCAAATATCTTTGACTGTATTATTGTATGTCTAGTGTACTCTTCTCATTTACAGCTTGGTCGACATAAAGCCACAAAAAAGTAACATAGCCATCAAAGAAAAAAGGTCGAAAAAAACAAGGGAAAAAAGTTGGAGAACGCGCCAAAAAAAATGTCGCCAAAATTGGCAAAAAAGTGCCAATAGCGTCGACAAAAGTTACAAAAACTTTAGAAAAAGGGACAAAAGCTAGGTGGGTCATAATTTATTATGAACCTAAATTGTTATGAGGGCCGGATCTAAATCTGCCAGGGGCCGGCTTTGGCCCTCGGGCCTTGAGTTTGACACATGTGCTCTAGAACTTTAGACGTTTTAATATTATGATATAGCTCAAATGTTTTTCATCATGGTCTTAAAGGCGACACAGAGTTAATTGATATCATTTTCCTAATTTGACTTTTCTAGCAAAGCCAAATTAACACTGGACGGGGTTATTTAATCCACATTACTAATGATTGTTTTGTTAGAGCACCACTGGTCATAACCAAAATATTGTCACACTATCAATATCAAGGAATTTTTCGACTTCACCAGATACACAGACAATTAAAAAATGATGTTTGAAAGTTTGGCTTTCCTTTCGTGAATCTGTTAAAGTATTGCTAATTCAAAGTAAAGATGTTACAACATATGTCTTTTATCTCTGCAGTAAACTTTTGGGTGGAGGTATAGAGAGTATGGCTATCACAGAGGCCTTTGGAGGTGAGATGTCTTTTTAATTAGATAACCGTATACTGTATATGATATGATTATATTGTTTAAATATCACTCAGTTTACAGCATTGCGTCAAAATGTTTACTACATTATTTCATCCTGCAGAGTTCCGCACAGGGAAAACCCAGCTATCTCACACATTCTGTGGTGAGTAAGGAGCCTTTTGAAAATGGCTGCTTCAAAGTGGTTGATAAAACATTGTGCAAGTCAAATTCTGTTTTTTGTTTTTGGTTAGTCACTGCTCAGCTGCCAGGCGAGGATGGCTACTCAGGCGGGAAAGTCATCTTTATTGACACAGAGAACACCTTGTATCCTCATAATGGGAACAACCACACACCATGTGACTTACAGTTTGGTTGATGTTGTGTACCTCAGACTTCACTGTTTATTTGTTGTCCCAGGGAGAACCTTGGCTATAGATAGCATCACAGTCAACCCATTGCCCCATACATTGTGCTGATTTTGAAAACATGTTTATGAGAGATATTCCTCCAGCAGTTGTCATAATGTGACTATACAATGACTGCTCATGTGTGTATTTGTATCTTTTCTTCTTGTTATTCTGTTTTCACATTATCCTTGACTCATACCGGTCTGGTTCCAGCCGCCCGGACAGACTGAAAGACATCGCTGACAGGTTTAACGTGGACCATGGTGCTGTGCTGGACAACGTGCTTTACGCCCGGGCCTATACCAGTGCGAACATACAGTTCATTTAGAACAGATAGATAGATTTGACGCTATCTTAGGTTATAATATTTTGGTGTATTCAACTTTTAGTCTTGCTCGCTCCTCAGGTGAACACCAGATGGAGCTGTTGGACTTTGTAGCAGCCAAATTTCATGAGGAAGGAGGAGTGTTTAAACTATTGGTGAGTAAAAGAATGAATTGTAAAAGCATGTATCACATATTCATCATGTTTGTGGTTTTACTTCCACCCTTTATTTTGGTATTCTCTGTGTGAAGCTATTGGAGGGCAAGAATCAGCACTTTCTTGTTTTTCTTATGTTAAAAAACCAGCATACATTCTGAAAGTAGGGATTCTTTCTTAGCTTTCTCATCCCTTCAGTCTCCTTGTCCCCTCCCTGTTGTCAGATCATCGACTCCATCATGGCTCTGTTCAGAGTAGACTTTTCTGGTCGAGGCGAGCTGGCTGAGCGGCAGCAGAAACTGGCCCAGATGCTCTCCAGGCTGCAGAAGATCTCTGAAGGTCTGGACCAGGAGAGCGTGCTTATGTGCAAATATGTAAAAGCCACAAACATCAGCCACATCTTACCTGCCATGTACAGTGCAGAGAATGTCTGCATAAATATATATAGCTGTTTGTTGACTAATTCAGCTTTGGTGTCTCTTACATGGTGGTCTCAAATATGCATAAAGTATAAAGGAATCATTTTCCTAATAATGATGATGATGATGTCTGGTTTTCATTTATGTTTTTCTGAAGAGTACAACGTAGCAGTGTTTGTCACCAACCAAATGACAGCTGATCCCGGTGCCGGAATGACGTAAGAGTCACAAGTTTTGTGCTTGAAATTCTGTTTAGTTGCTGACTCATTGAGTGCAACATTGTTTGAAGCTTTGATGAGATGTTTATTTTGGATTTGTGTCCTGTCCCTGATTAAGGTTTCAAGCTGATCCCAAGAAGCCCATTGGTGGGCATATCCTGGCCCACGCCTCCACCACCCGTATCAGCTTGAGGAAGGGGCGTGCAGAGATGAGAATTGCCAAAATATTTGACAGGTTGTTGGCAATTTGTGTTTATAATATCAATAATGCAGGATTTTTCATAATACACCATTTATTCTCTCAAATAATGGCACAAAGTAATGAGTGCGTTTTGTCTGATAATGAAAGGTCTTTGCTGTAGTTTAACATTGCTTTTAGTGTGTGCTAAAGTAATACTCCACCCCAAACTTATTGTATGATGTGACTATTAAACATCCATTTTCAAAGTAAACCTATCTTTATACCTGCTCATCATCAACATAGGCTTACCTAAATATATGAAAATGTATCTTTAAACACACCTTTTGTTGGATGATTTGATATAGTGGTGAGCATGCAGTGCATAGTTCAGGGCTGGCTTACAGTATAGAGATTTTATTTGAACCGGCAGGAGAAGCTGTGCGAGATGTATAACTTGAGAAAAATGTTCTAGGATGTATGAGTAAACTAATAATGGTTGCTAAGACTTGATTGTTAGGAACTTGGATCTCAGACATGACTCTTAGACCTAAGTAATACTTTTATTTGAAGAGTTAAAACATTTGGGACTCACATTTGCTCTTTCTTGATATCCTCTAGTCCCGATATGCCTGAGAACGAGGCTACGTTTGCCATCCTTGCTGGAGGAGTTTCTGATGCCAAAGAGTGATGGATAAAAGGAAGAGAGAGACACATGTTAGCATAGACCCCTGTTCCTGTCAGTTTAAAGTTATTCAAGGTATTTTTTAATTGATTTATTTATATTAACTTCTTCAAGATACACTGACAATCTTGGCCCTGGTACGATTAATGTATTTATTCTATTTATATGCTGTTTTGTAGTATTTTTCCTGTATTTCATAGATAAAATAAACACAAAAAGACATCCGTTTGTTATGTACTTTTTATAGTTCATATTTCCTGAGATTGCGCAGATTAACTGCAGATATCCTGCTGCTGCTTTCTTGGTGTTAACATGCTTGAAAGGGCTCCAGAGGTCATGCTCAGAAAGGGACATGGGTGTAGAGGTGCACCCATCCATTAACCTCTGCTTCAGCTGTTTCTGCTGGTTGGCTGTCGATGGCCTCAAAGCGACATTTTTCACATGTGACATTGTTGTTGCCTATCTTTGGCTCTCTAAAAGAAGGAATACATAACGGTGTCCGTCTGTATGGAAATGTGTATGGGTATGTTTACATTTTTAATGTGTGTATGTATATTTTATTTTATTTTTCTCTTTAATTTATCTATTGACTGTATACAATCGATGATAACCATTGATGTATAAGGTGGTACCGTGATTGTACACGAAGCAGAAGTTCGGTGCTGGCCTCTAGCGGTGTTTGCAGGACATGCAGTAGCCGTACTGTACTGCACACACCACTTCTCGTCAGCTACGGGATCCATACGCTTGCGAAAGCAAGGTTTGACAAAGCAATGGGAACTTCACCAAATGTGATGCTAAGAGTCTAAAACACACCAGCAACTAAACGCGTTTTATCGGAACTATAAAAAACCTCCACGTTCCCCGGCAGTGGAAAGCTTGTCAACTCTGGAAAAAAGGAGCGATGGACCCGAGTGACACAGCCCCGGATTCGTGGGAGCTGGAGGAGGATGCCGAGGCCCCGGCTGCCGCGGCAGAGCTCCCGACTGCCTTCGCCGCACTGAACGTCAACGCCAAGCCGTTTGTCCCCAACGTTAACGCCCCGGTGTTCGTACCAAGCTTCCTTCAAGCAAGTGCCGTAGAAATTCGGGCTTCAGACGGTGGGTGAATGTCAGACAGCTGGTTGGAAGTTAGCTTAACTTGCTAGCTTGCTTGCTAATCCAGCTAAATTAGCCTTCCTTTCTGCAACTCGCTCTGCTCGTTCCAGCCAGTGCCACAGTTATCTAATTTCCACTAACTAATCACCAAGTCTGCTAGAGTGATAGTCGTGTGTTGTAACGGTCAGTTAGCTAATTTATAACACAGCAACAGTCACAACCAGACGTCAAACGACCGTCCTTGTCTAATACATATTTATGAAAGTTTGACATGCTTTGCTTTCTCTCCTCAAAAGGTGCCCCTGACCCATTTGCCAGCATGGAGGTGGCAGAAACAGCCGGTATGCAACCACATTGTACTCCAGGCACTGCATGTTCAGGCTATTAAGTTACTAATTTATTTGTCGGGCAAGGTTGTTCACCACAGGACAGGTGTGGTTCTAGGCTCAGGTGTGCTCATCTACCTGCAGCCAGATTTAAAATGCCAGGCCAAACCTTATGCAGACTAGGAGAACGCGGATGCTCACCTTGAAGTCAAGTAGGTTCACTTATTGAGCGATATTTGGGTTGCTGGCATTGGTAAAGCAATGTGCATGGGCCTACGTATAATATGATGCAATCTCACACGTCCATGCCCAAAATAGACCTCCCACTAGCACACACTGATATGTTTCAAGCGCTGCATGGCTGAGACCTTGGTTCTGCTGTGTGTCAGAGCAATTTGAATGTATTTGGTTACTCCAGTCACTTTGCGCTGACTAGTTGCAATTTGCCTAAGTCAGGTTCATTCACATTTTTGGCCTGTCCCAGATTGCTGTGTGCCTCTACTCAAGTTACAGAGAACTGGTGGTGTTTTATTTATTTTTTTAATAAGTGTCTGAGCACTGCAGCTGTAGCAGAGTGAGTGACACAGGGACAAAAAAAACAACCAAAACGGATGTAGTGTATATAAGAGACAGACATTTCCGACAGGCTTATTCATGAAAATACTCGTTCTAATACTCGACCTGTCACATGTTTCTGAACACGTCTGAAAGAAAAATTATAATTACAGCATTGACTTCGACTTCGACAAAGTCAAGGCACAACTGTCTTTCTGAGTTACCAGCAGCAATATCTCACTGGCTGATCATAAACGGGGAGGGTTAAGAAGAAAATAGAGCTTTGTACATGACTGCTGGGCTGCATCATTTCATAGTCACGGAAATGGGAAGCTTATTTGTGTGTTGTCCTGGAAAGATGTTTCTTCTGCAGGGCTCAGGAGATTTCTTGTTACTTTTTTCTAATTATTTTAGTTGTACATGTTTGCTCTGCAGAACATCGCATTGACTGTGTTTCTAACAAGTGGACAGGACTAATGAACGATTAACTGCATACCACAGACAGTGAAGTCTTGCAACTCTTTTTAGACTGTCTGTGAAGGCAAATTCATGTTATGATGTCGTCTATCCTTGAGGTCTTTATGTCACACGCCACTGTCATCGTTTTTTGCAGCGGTTTAGATTTTTAAAATAGAATGAAGAATTTAAAATTAGAAATTACCAAACATCTGTAGAAACCTTGTGGTTGAAAACCAAAGAGTAATTTGAGCTGTTTGACAGCATATGCATTTATTTTACTCTGACAGATCGGATATTGAAGTTATACCACAGTTCCTAAACTCTGGTAAGGCAGTTTAACAGCAGGTTCCCTGGAATAAAGATACATTTACATTTAGAATGAAATTACATAACTAAACCTGCATTATACACAATAATTATATTATAACACACAAAAGAAACATAATGGCTACAATAAAGCAATAAAGCATATGAATTAATGATAATGGTGGAGGAGGAACAAGTGAATAGCATGACTTGACTCAGTTCTCTCTTTTGAAAATGGAATTGTTTGTTTAATGTGTGCAAAGGGTATCTTATTCCACATTTTTGTGCAAACGTGGTAAAAGGTTTTAAGTTTGGTATGAACATAAAACTGGCAGAAATGCCTCATCTTGAATGAATTCCAGGATTCAGAATCAATCAGGATTCGTGGTCAGTGCAGGGTTTCATTCCACCAAAAAAGTAGGTCCTTAAATAGTTCCTCCTCCTTCCAAGCTGTGGGTTGCCTGTAGCATCCAGACCTTAAAGAGAAATAGCAGGTGTACAGGTGTAGTAAATGTGTACTGTACCGTTCCAGCTCCAGTGGAGAATGGAGGCACAGAGGCAGACATGACCACCGAGGAAGAGACGTGGGAGCAGAAGGAGGAGCCGGGGGGAGGAGGAGGAGGCGGAGCAGACGAGGATCTGAGTTCAGGAGGAGCCTGTGAGGGGGGCGCGGCGAGGAACGAGGACGAGGAGATGATGGAGGAGGAAGAGGAGGAGATGCCCATGCCCAAAGTGGCTCCGGCGCTGCCAGATGCCCCCAAGAAAGAGCACGTGAACGTGGTCTTTATCGGGCACGTGGGTGCGTCTCTTTATCATGTGTACAGTATGTTTATTCATTTATCCGAGGAAGATTGTGGAAAGTTTTATTCGTCTTCTTTTTGTCTGTTAGATGCTGGAAAATCAACTATTGGAGGACAGATCATGTGAGTAATCCAATTTTAATTTAGTTATGTGTTGGCTGAATAAATGAAAATACAGTGGCTTGCATAAGTTTACACACCCATGCTAAAGTTGACTAAAAAAGAGGAATAAAAACCATCTTTTGGAAATTGATCTTAATGCCTTTTATTTAAAAAAAAAAAAAAAGGAAAAATCCAACCTTTAAGGACATCAATTTTCTTTGTGAATGAATAATGTATCGTAAAAGTAATTAAAGGCCAGTTATTTCATGGATCCAGGATATTTTGCATCCTGATAAAGTTCCCTTGGCCTTTAGAATTAAAAAAGCCCCACATCATCACATACCCTTCACCATACCTAGAGATTGGCATGGTTTTATTTCAGTTAGCCTAAAAGCTGGTTTGATTTGCATTGAGAGATGATCTTATGGAAAGTACCCCATGCCAATCTCTGGGTATGGTGAAGGGTATGTGATGATGTGGTGCTATTTTAATTCCAAAGGCCAAGGGAACTTTATCAGGATGCATATTATCCTGGATCCATGAAATAACTGGCCTTTAAAAATAAAACTCTGCCTGCCTCTATGGGAATTTAACATAGGGGTGTACTTACTTATGCCCCCTGTATTTTAAGGAAGAACATTTATTTACGATACATTATTCCTTCACAAAGAAAATTGGTGTCCTTAAAGGTTGAATTTTCCTAATTTTTGTTTTTAAATTAATGCATTAAGATCAATTTCCAAAAGATGTTTTTTTTTTAATTCCTCTTTTTAGTCAACTTTAGCATGGGTGTGTAAACTTATGCCAGCCACTGTATCTCTTTCTTATATATTAAATGTGGTAAAGTGTGCCTTTTATAATTCGCCCACTGTGTTTCCAGACCTGTAAAAATTAAAAACACTTATGTTTATAGTTACCACGCTAGCTGTCCACTACAGTGTAACAGTGTTTTCCAGTTGAATCCCCAGTTTCACTTTTTAATGCCACAGATGCAATAAATATGACGTCACGTCCATGGCCGTCTGTTGTGTCAACTTTCCCTGTTTTCTACTTTCTAGGTACTTAACTGGAATGGTGGAAAAGCGAACCCTGGAAAAATATGAAAGAGAAGCGAAAGAAAAGAACAGGGAGACATGGTGTGGAAAAATAAATCTTTGTTTTCTTGTGTCTACAATCAGCATGCCTTTTTAATTATCCCATTTCTTTAGTATTAACATATGTGAATAAATTGCAGTAAGCTGCTTTAAATATTTAAATGAAAGCACCTCAAAAGCGCAGTCAATTTGACCTACCCTATGTTGTTATTTTGGATGTTTTGCAGCTAATCGCCATGGACTCCAATGTTCATCATTCAAGCAAATATTGCAAAAGGTTTTGATTCCAACAGGCTTGTTTGTTTATGAAGCAGTTATGTAGAACAAAGGAATAAATAGACATGGCTGTTGCAGGTACCTGTCGTGGGCTCTGGACACAAACCAGGAGGAGAGAGACAAGGGGAAGACTGTCGAGGTCGGGAGAGCTTACTTTGAGACGGAGAAGAAACATTTCACCATCCTGGATGCCCCCGGACACAAGAGCTTTGTCCCCAACATGATTGGTGGAGCGTCCCAAGCCGACCTGGCCGTCCTGGTGAGATGGACAAACAACAAACCCTAACACTAACTAGCCCTAAACCTCAAGACACACCCAGAGATTAAATCCTATACGGACACAAGTTACTTGAAGGGGCTTCACTCGATATTCATATATCAGAACATTCATATAAAAGCAGTAAATTACGGTTTGCTATGTAAAGATATAGTGGAGTAATGGCGTCCCGAGCAGAGAATGAAGTCACACTCCCTCTTGAGTGTAATCCAAGCTTTTCTGTTCTTTGTTTTGATAGCCATTCCAGCTGTGCGTGCATGTGCATGTCTGTGCCCTGTGCGTCGGTATCTGACGCCAAAGGGCGTGCCGAGGCGTCTGTATTTGACAAGTTGAGAAAACGGCCTGTGAGACCTGTTTGGAGGCAATCCCAGATCACGCTTTTTTTCTGAATATCTAATATCAGATATTTACACACACACACACACACACACACACACACACACACACACACACACCAGGTGAGAATAGGGCCTAACTGTCACCTAACTGTCACTTAACACTGGAATTATTTCTGCCTCCTTTTATTGGTTTTGTATCAGGTGATTTCAGCGAGAAAGGGGGAGTTTGAGACCGGCTTTGAGAAGGGCGGACAGACACGGGAACATGCCATGCTGGCTAAAACAGCGGGAGTCAAGCATCTCATTGTCCTGGTCAACAAGATGGATGACCCCACTGTCAACTGGAGCCTAGAAAGGTGAACAGGGACTGGGTTCAAATAGACACGACGTGTTTACGTTTGCTTCAATACTGCGTCAGTGACGTCTCCACATTTATGTGTTGAAATAATAAATTACAAACACATGGCACCAAAAACATTGTCTATCAGTGAATTATTACAATTGGTGTTGACTGTCTGTTTTATTCAGATGTTCCATTTTTTCATAGCTCCCACGTTGACTTCTGACTCCTTTTTTGTAAAAATACATGATGTTGTGCATTTCATATTTCAGTAAATAATTGCGTCTTTTCATTCCTTTTCTGCAGGTATGAAGAGTGTAAGGAGAAGCTGGTTCCATTTCTAAAGAAGGTGGGCTTTAACCCCAAGAAGGACATCCACTTTATGCCTTGCTCCGGACTCACAGGTGCCAACCTCAAGGAGCCCGTAACTGAATGCCCCTGGTACACGTAAGTCGGCTCTGTGATGTTCTATGTTAGCAAAGTATGTCTGAGTAATCACATTCATTTATATTTCAGCAGTCTTGTTTGAACTCATGAGTATAAAATGTTGACTGCATGGTCAGGGCTGCTCTTTCCAAAAAGGAAAGGTAGGTAGATTCATGAAAACCAGTTCCCCTGCCAGCAGTTTCTGTTCCTGTATTGCTACATGGCTGGTAATGCATCACTGACGCAATGTTGATTCACAGCAGTGCTGTTCTTGGCAGCATCTGCCTTTTTAAAGGAACATATTGTTTTCCCTGAGAGATTGCAGCTCTGTACTGTGGACTTCTTAAACATGTTGCCACTTAACAGGTATTTATTCTTGTTTATGATAGTGTTAAAGAAGGCCAACAACATGTCATCATGGTCTCACCTTTCATTTGCTCGGAGTATAAAAAGACTAGCACAATTTATAAATACATATTTGTAAAATACATTACAGTGAAGATGTTTACCAACTGTAATTAAGGAGACATTGGCCAACAATAAGTTTATTGGTATTAGTGAAGAGAAATTGTATTTGTGCACATGGTTTTATGAATAAGCTTGTCCCACAGCTCACACGGTTTACAGAAAAGTATTAGGTTTTATGTATTTCTTTTTATATTTTGTTTCAGTTGATGCATCGGCTTGTGTGGAGTCTGGACTTCTCTTAATGCTGGCTGGAATTTATTTTCTGCTGGTTCACACTTAATACACAGCTGTGGTTTAATTAAAACTAAATACATTTGCCAAAATGCACTTGAAATAAGAGTCCCCAGGCTGTCACAAATCACTCAGTAGCCCATGCTAGGACACAGTAGCTGCACTCATGAAGACATTTCTGATAACAGAAATAAAATGTGAACAATAGGGCTGCCACCTCTTAGTCGATTAGTCGACTAATCGGTCGTTTTGGACTTAGTTGACTAAGATTTCTTTAGTCGATTAGTCATTTCTTATGCTTATTCATGTTTAATTACTTATTTCCAAGAAACTTCTGAGCACATTTATGGTAAACACAAGATTTAAAGTGGTGCTTTTGCAGGATTAATTGTGGAGAAACTCAGTTTTACAGATGGTTAATTAACTACATTTATATTGTGCTTTTCTAGTCTTAACCACCTCTCAAAGCGCACAGCTCTATCAATTAAATCAACTAATTAGTCAACAAAATCGTATAAGTGTTAGTTGACTAAGAATTTCTTTAGTCGAGGACAGCCCTAGTGAACAAGTGACTTTTTTTTTTTCTCTCTTTACCAGGGGTTTGCCATTTATTGCCCATCTGGACAGTTTGCCAAACTTCACCAGATCCAACGATGGACCAGTCAGACTACCTATTGTAGACAAATACAAGGTAAGCGGCTGGAGGCCGTGTTTTTCCAAATAGAGACAAACAGACCTCTGTAGCAGCTTGTCTTCTCCACTGCTTTTTTTCCCCAAGCAGATGAGTGGGTGTCAAATTTTCTTTTGGTTTTTGTTCACTTGGCCCAAATCTTTTTTTATGTTCCCTCTCCAGTTTGTCATTCTCCTTCCTGTTGAGGGATCTTCCATGAGCACACCAACATGATTATACACACACACACACTGCAGCCTCTGCATAGTCAGTGCTCTTAAAGATAATTCAGCATCTTGGCACTCGCATCGGTTTAGATGTTGGAAGCCATTCAACACATACTGCAAGTGTTGGTGGAATTAAGTTATTTTGCAGCTCCCTCAGTTGTCCCTACATTACTATAAGCATCTTTCCCTTTCCCACATATCTTTTCTATTTATCCTATTGTCTTTAAGTTGTTTAAATACTCCTCTCTCCCTGTGACTACACAAGAGCCTTATGTAGTGTTTATATGACTAAGAACCCCCAACTAGAGTTCTCCTGATGAGCAGATCCACTTTCTTTGCCGAGAGCTAGATAAGAAGATTGATACCACTCTTAAGTCAGTTAAATCTGTTATCTCCGTTAGCTTAGCACAAAGACTGGAAACCAGGGAAACGGTTAGTGTTCATTAGAGAGCTTTATTGGTGCTGGTCGGCAGATTTTTCTTAAATATGGACAGAGCCAGACTAGCTGTTTCATCTTTTTCCAGCCTCAATATCTCATCTCACTTTTGACAAGAAAGCAAATAAGCGTTATTCCCCCAAAGGAGAGCTCGAGTCTCTTCCAAATTTGCATATTTTTCTGAGCATCGTGTTAGGGCCATAGTTCTTGAAATTGTGTGGGAGTTTTTTTTTAGCTTGAATATATTCACAGTATACTCCGATCTTCTGGACTGCTACATACAAACATACTTAATGGGCTCGAGGTGCTTAAATTATAACACTTTTTCCAGTCAAATAGCTGTTGCTATGTAAATGAACCTGAGACGAGTTATTATAAGACACAAGTACTGTATATTGGACAAAATAGTGCGAGAAAACCAAAGTGAACAGTTGCTTTCATACTGTATGATAACAGTATTTTACCAGCATTAGAATACTAATATTATTTGCCTGCTGTTATGTGAAAACCACATATCTCCAGAAGGCCAGCTTTTCACAATAAAAAAACAAACCATGTTGTCAGCCTCACACAAATGTATTTTTCAGCTATTGCAATAGGCTTTTAAATTGTTTCTTTTTGCTGAAGAAATGGTTGAATTTTGTCAAACCATTTTTTATTGGACAATGTGCTGTATATTCCAGAGTGCATTAGGTGTAACGTTATACTCTATGTAAACAAGCCAGGTATTAGGATCTGAAACATTTGAAGGCAAATATTCTCGTCCCTGCCCAGTCATCGTGACTTTTTACTATTATTTTATTGATTAGCTAATGAATCACTATAAAGTCTGTAAAAGTAATGACTAATGTGCATCAACTTACTGATGGCTAACACTAAATTGCTGTGGTCATTCTTAACACGCGTGTGTTCCTGCAGGACATGGGCACAGTTATCCTCGGGAAGCTGGAGTCTGGATGCATCAGTAAAGCCCAGCAGCTGGTCATGATGCCAAACCGGGTGAGATCTCCTCCGTATGACTTTGCTGCTTCTCACAAGGGACCAATAAACCTTCTACTAGGAATAACTTCAAGGCCTCATTCTTGTATTAAATTTACTGCAGCCTAGATGTAAAGAAGGTCCTGTTACCGAAATGATAAAGTTGTATGTTACCTGTTTCAGTACAGCAATATTGTGTCTATTTAAAATATTTTAAAAGGTGTGTGTGTGTGTGTGTGTGTGTGTGTGTGTGTGTGTGTGTGTGTGTGTGTGTGTGTGTGTGTGTGTGTGTGTGTGTGTGTGTGTGTGTGTGTGTGTGTGTGTGTGTGTGTGTGTGTGTGTGTGTGTGTGTGTGTGTGTGTGTGTTGCAGCACACAGTGGAAGTATTGAGCCTGCTGAGCGACGATGTGGAGACAGATGACGCAACTCCTGGGGAGAATCTGAAGTTGAGGCTGAAGGGCATCGAGGAGGAAGAAATCCTCCCTGGGTTTATCCTCTGTAGCCCTGACAACCTCTGCCACTCCGGCCGCACCTTTGACGCACAGGTACGTCAACACCAGATGACCAAAGTCACTGCATGCTGACATCTGTAGGTTTTTTTCATTGTACCTCTGACTTTCAGAGTCTACATTACTTGGTGGGGAGAATTTGTAGCTAGACCCAGACCATGGTAATTGGTCGGGGTCTGTTTAAACAGGGACTTTGTAGGCCCAAAGCTGTGGTGCAAGCCGATTCATTTGAAGGGCAGCCGTTCATGCAGAGCCACCACTGCAATGCCTGTTAGCAGCAGCACTTAGCTGCTTGTTTGATGCACAACATTGTTGTGATTTGATTTATTGTTTGGTGTTTAGAGCATGTGTGCAGAAGCCAGAGGGCCCAACGGTTGAGAATGAGGCATATAAAATGTGCCAGCTGATGCTAACCGATTTCATCAGTTAAAGACACATTTAAACCCATATTCGGCCGCTTGTTTTTAAATATATATGAAGATATTGAGAGTATAGATGATGAACCAATATATAAACTGATATATCCGGCTCTGTTTCAATACTAAATAAATACATGTATTATGACTATGTCAAGTCAACTGATCTTTTGACGTCGCTTTCTCCTTTTATTTCAGATCGTCATTATTGAGCACAAATCAATCATTTGTCCTGGTTACAATGCAGTCCTTCACATCCACACCTGCATTGAAGAAGTGCAAATCTCAGTAAGTTACATGCTCTACTTTCCAAACTATTGCTGAAACATTTTACGGTATTTGAGTGTGTTTTTGTAATGTATTTTATTTGCTCAGCCAGTAGTTTCTGATCGCCTCCTGGCCTTACTGAACTGCGGTTCAACTCTTTTTAAATCCCGACTGCAGGCCTTAATCTGTCTGGTGGACAAAAAGACCGGGGAGAAAAGCAAAACACGACCACGCTTTGTTAAGCAGGACCAGGTGTGTATCGCCAGGCTCCGGGCAGCTGGAGTCATCTGCTTAGAGACCTTCAAAGAATTCCCTCAGATGGGACGATTCACACTGAGAGACGAAGGTAAGGACGCTGTGTGGGTGTCTTAGTAAGACAGCAAGTCAAGGTGCTATGTAGTTACTGTGAAAATATCAAAATGTTTAATCCGCAGCCCGTATTCAGACACTGTGACTTTAAATAAGCCGTCAGGACTTCTGTAGAGTTGTGATGTCACAACTATACTATATATAGGAGGAAAGTTCCGCTATAGTGCGGTTACAGTCATTCCCCGGCTACAGTGACAGTGCAAAGACACCGAGAGCACGGATGCGGAAGACCCCGGAAACACTGACCAATCTGACCAATCAGAGCAGACTGGGCTTTTTTAGGAGGGGGTCTTAAAGAGACATGGGCTAAAACGGAGTGTTTCAGACAGAAAGTGAATTCAGGTATATTCAGTATGAGAAAATATTGTGTTTTTTGAACATTAAAGCATGCAAACATGTTCTTGTACAAACCAAAATACAAGTATAAACCTGAAAGTAAGCATAATATGGGACCTTTAAGCTAATATGTTTTGTCACAGCAGAGATAATACATTGTATGTTTACTTGCTACTGTTCATGTCTGGGTTATTTTTCCATTTTGTCCCTCACTTCTCTTCATACACTCCTCCACTAGGCAAAACTATCGCCATCGGCAAAGTGCTGAAGCTGGTGCCAGAAAAGGACTAAATGCAACAGTGGCAGCATGCATGGAGTTCTACCACCTTTTACCAGAGGAGAAATGCTGCTAGAGCCGACCCAAATAGTTACTTTCTCTTTACACACAACTATGCTGAAGAGAAGAACAGGGACAACAAGGAGTGAAGGAGGTAATAAAATTGCATCAAATGAAGAAAAAAAGACTGAATCACTTTTTATGATGAACTATATGAAATGAGAGACCAAGTCCAGTGTGTCAGCTTTCTCATATTGAGAGCTCAGCTATGCCACTAATGTAGCTACATGCCCCCCCCTTCTGTAATCCCACGGCGAACCGTGCAGTCGGCAGGCCACGCCATTTGTTTTTAGAATGGAGATGGATGCAGTGTAACTGAGTTTGGGGAAGAGAAACAAAACTACAGAATGATTTCATATCATACAAAAGACCAGAGTTAGCCTGTAGTTATAATTTGCAAAGTACATCTCCCGTTTTAAGAGTGGGATTAAGAATCCAGTGGACATTTTATTTGGTTTAAAGGACTGCTGTACCAAAAGTTTTTAGTTTGGTCTCTCTCCACATGAGATGGTTTAATTGGATTGAGCTCACACTCTGATGAACCATGGGTACACACACTTACACAAACACAAACCCACACACCGCTGTTACATAATTGAAACTGAAAATAAATGATCAGGCTGCAACAGAAAGGTGTATTTGTTTTCCTTTTTAATAAGTATTCCCATTTGGTATGGCTAAATCAATATCCACAGTATCAATATTAATACCAAATATTGACATTCAGCATACTAATATAGAAGTTTCCTGTCCTTTTGTAGATTTATGCATTTTAATATTAATATAATTGGATGTACTTTGTCAATTCCTAAGACTAAAAAGCTGCTATTTTTTTTAAATCCATTTTAAGCTGCCATATATTTGCAATTTAATAAAGTATTTTATGAAACATTCAGTACAGATATTTACATATAAAGACTGCAATATCTATATCCATCATTTTAAATTGAATTAAAACAACCAGGAGACATCCTCGTACATGCAGTATATCTATGAGCCAACCTTATTTACTTCCCTGGGTGTTCAGAGTTTTCGTACAAATAAAGTTTTTTTGTATTATGTGACGTAGAGTATACCAATTGCGCATGCGTGTCTACAGTTCCCACACGTGAAGCAGACAGCATGGCCGATGGAGCAGGAGTTGTGTTGGACCGGGCACAGGTAAAGAAAAAAAATGCTTTTATTGCTGAAATACATTTAAACTCATAAATATAATTTCGGTTATTAAACGCAAACATGACTGTGATAAATTACATTGTTGTAAATCGACAGCAGCTATAAGCTAGCACGTATCAGCTGACGTTAGCGTGTTTGCTTGCTGGTTTAGCATAGATACTACACTACTATGTATATATTATGTATTTATGTCTATGGGTTTAGCAACGAAGGTAATTCACAGTGGCACAGCAACAAGTCGGAATCCCTAGAACTCTGGAAGAAAGTTTGTCGGTGGGTTTACAAAGTCTTTTGTGACAACGGCGTTAATGTATCTGCTAGGTCAAAAAGGCCGTCCAGGCTTTGCAGGCTTTCCTGAAAACCAAGTCGACCAGTGACTCCCTGTTCCTGGACGAGACTCAACAGATCAGCATGCTCTTCACCCTCTGGAAGATTCCCAAAGTGGCACAGTCCATCCGCATGTGAGTCCACCAGACAGGAACGTAAAGCAGCCTTCCTGCCTGACCTGTTGTTCTTCTGTAGCATATATTGACTCTCGTCTACCTGACTTAGTTGATATTGACGTGACGTCTCATTCCGCCCTCAGTCCCTTGCCCCATGGCCAGCGATCTGACACAGACGACATTTGCCTCTTCACCAAAGATGAGCCCAACATGACCTCTGAGCAGACCCAGAGGTTCTATAGGAAGCTGCTGGAGGAGAAGGGAGTGAAAAACATCACTGAGGTATATCTACCTGAGTCATTGAGCAGCTATTTATCTGGTCATTCTTGCAAGACCAGCTGCAGACAAACACATTGCTCAGTGTGGATAAATGCACAGTGGAGTATGAAAAAAAAAAAAAAAAAAAAAAGTATACATTAGGGGTATACGATTCAGAAAATGTCACGATTTGATCCCGATTTTTAGGCTCATGATTCAATTCAATATTGATTTTCAATTCAAAAACGTAACTATTAAATCTATATATATATATATATATATATATATATATATATATATATATATATATATATCTATATCCATCCATCCCTTCCTTAGTACATTAATCTTGAATTTTTATTCAGTATCTTTTATTGACCATATTATTCATGTGGATTTGTTATTTTAACATCCTGTTATGATATATGTTGGGTGTAAGCTACTGGGATGTTGAATTTCCCCTTGGGGGTCAATAAAGTATATATCATGTGATTGCAATAGACATACAATTTAAAATATATATATATATATATATATATATATATATATATATATATATATATATATATATATATATATATATATATAATCGATTTTTGAATCTGTAGAGCTTAAATTGCGATTCAAATATGAAACTATTTATTTTGCACACCCCTAGTATTCATATTGTAGCGAAGTTGGTTGACTAGCCAGTGGCTGGTTAATCCTAAATTTTACAACGCCACTAGCGTTTTACCAGGTTTTTGGGAAACATTTAGACCTCGTATTGATGGCAATGTCCCCGTATCCGGAGCAGATCATCCCGTACAAGGCCCTGAGGACGGAGTACAAACCGTATGAAGCCAAGCGCCGTCTGCTCAGCAACTGTGACTTGTTCCTCTCCGACGACCGCATCCGCCGCCTGCTGCCATCCCACCTCGGAAAACATTTCTACCAGAGGAAAAAGTAAGCCCTTTATTCTTTGTGTTGTCAGAGTTGTACCTTCAATTCCTAATCTCTTCAATACACGGCCAACATTAGGTGTTGATCTCATTTTTAAGAGTAGCTTTTGATCCTATTGTCATATTCATGTCAGAGGGACCGCTCTCCTCTGTGAGGCGCTGTCTGAGAACGATGTAAGAAATTGATTATGAAAACAGAATGCCGCGTTTAATTAAACACGTAGAACAAAATAAAGTAAGAAGAAAGTTGCCCTTAAATCAGCAAAATGGAGCAAATAAACTACCCATATAATGTTAATTAATGTTAAAGGTCCCATGACATGGTGCTCTTTGGATGCTTTTATATAGACCTTAGTGGTCCCCTAATACTGTATCTGAAGTCTCTTTCCCGAAATTTGGTGCAGAATTACAGCCACTAGAGTCAGTCCCACAATGAGCTTTCCTTAGGATGTACCATTTCTGTGTCTGTAGCTGTTGAGGAGGAGAGGGGGGGGGGGCAAGGTGGAGGGTGGGGGTGTGGCCTTGACCAACTGCCACTTTGCTCGTTTGAAAGCCATGATGTCTCTCTCTCTCTCTCATGGGTGGGCCAAATTCTCTGGGCGGGCAAAGCAGAGAAAGGGGAGGTAACCTTGCTCCTTATGACCTCATAAGGAGAAGATTCCAGATCGGCCCATCTGAGCTTTCATTTTCTCAAAGGCAGAGCAGGATACCCAGGGCTCGGTTTACACCTATCGCCATTTCTAGCTACTGGTGGACCGTAGGCAGGCTGGGGGAACTCATATTAAAAAACCTCAAAGTGAAATTTTCATGCCATGGGACCTTTTTTTTTATAAAAAAAAAAAATACATATATATTTTACACATTTAGTACCAAGCAATGAGTTTTTTTGTAGATGTGTTTTTACCCCCGTTTCTGTCTTTACCAGAGAGCCGCTGTCTGTGAACCTGCAGAGCAAACATCTGGCCAGAGACATCCAGAGAGTCATCCAGGGCACCAGCTTGAAGGTCACCAACAAGGGCTGCTGCTGGTGAGACGGTGTTCCTTATGAACTGCCTAACACAGCTCTCTGTGTAACTAACCTTTTTATTTTAGCTTCAGGGAACCCTGTTGTGTTTTTTTTAGTTTCACGGAATGTTTTATGTCTCGTCAAATTTAAGCGCACGTCTTAGCAACCCCGTGTCAATTCTGGGAAGTGTTTAGATTAAGGGGAATTGCCGGTGCCAAAGAGATTCAATGTTAATCCAGATGGACCCCCTCTTTCTGTGGAGCCTGTCTCTACACCTTTGATACACAACATGGAATGTAGACAGGATATTCAAAAAAAAAAAATCCTGCATTGTGACTACTTGTATTGGTGCTGTTTACAGTGTCACATTAGAGTTTCACATAGTAACCCTACATTCACTTATATGATGGATGTGTATTGTAGCATGGCCCGTGTTGCCCACGCCGGAATGACCGCGGATGAGGTGACCGACAACATCGAGGCCGCTGTCCAAACAGTGGCGGCCAAACTCCGCACGGTGAGTCTAGCTGCCCAGGGAAGCGTCTCGTGTTTTCATCAGCATTGTTCTTTGTTGCTTCCGGGGCTTGTGCATACATTTTTAACTTTTGGCCAGCCCCAAGCTCTGTAATACCTTTTCATATTTGCATTGCTGTTGACAGAAAGGACCCGTGATGAAGCTCATCCACATAAAGAGTCAGACGTCGGTGTCCCTGCCCATCTACACCTCAGACCTGAACCACCTCGGCGTGCTGGAGGCAGGGAAACCTGCTCAGGCGTCCAAGAAAGAGGTGAGAACGAGTTTGCCTTCACACGTTTGTCTCGTGTCCGAGCTAGATTTATAGAAACGACGTGTAAAACGACCACCTCGCGTGTTTTTGGGATTTTCAGGGAGCTGCAGCCAAAAAGCAGGCAAAGAAGAACAAGACAGGGGACGTAAAGCAAACCGATGCTGCTGGAGAGGAGACACACGTGAAGGAGGAAGAGGAGAAACACGTGAAGGAGGAAGAAATCCCACAGCTGGTTCCCATAAGTACACCTAGCAAAAAGCCTAAACTGGAGGTCAGTGCTACTCCCAGCTCCTAGATTTAAATACTTGGTCATTTAAATATGTCAACTGTCTCGGGCAGTGTTGTGTCATCATTAAGTGGACTGCAGACCCTCATTGCTTTTCTTTTTTTCTTTCTTTGTAGAAACCATCCAAAAAGAAGCAGCTGGAGAAGGCACCCAAACCTGCTGCAGCCAAGAAAGGAAGAAAATCGCCAAACAAAATGACCAAGAAGGCCGGCAAGACTGACTCTAAAGTAAAAAGAAAAGTGCCTAAAGTGAAATGATTCTCAGTAGAGCATCTTTGCACATTGCCCTCTCAACATGGACATTTTTACACAGTACACAGGACCAGATTGTCAATATATTCATTCTGTTTTGTCTTTTTTTTTCCTTGGATAAAGCAGATTATAAACTTATCTGAAACTATCCATGGCTTTCTTGTGTTCCCTGAATTCTTTGTAACAACAGGCCTTTGTAACAGGAGACAGTTTTATCATCGCAGGAAAACCACAGGTGGAACTAATAGTAACTATAGCTTTTTTATTTTTTTTGTTTCATTGTATTGATAAGCCATGTCGGTGAGCCATCATACACAGTGACATGGCCCTCAAACTAGTAAAGCTTAAATAAAGTGCAGCCATTAATACTATTAATTAGACGTGCGTTTTTCCTGCCTTGTCAAAATGTGACTGTGGAAAAAAAAAAAAAAAACCTATAAAATGCTTCTGATGGCCTGGCCAGTGGTTATTCATGTAGAGTAAAAAGTGGGGATTTATGAACTATTTGGGCTACTAATTATTGAATGGGACACACACATTTACATTTGGGTATTGTTGACTTGACAAAAAAAAAAGTATTACTTTTCTTACACCTTTTTTATCATTTGCTCTTTTTGACTTCCCCTTCTATTAGAGTAGTTAGCTGTCAGCATGGAGGAAATAATACAGATATATTTAATTATCAGTGATTCAAGCAAAGTAAGAGTAACACCCAGTCTGTAATAGATCCTCCTAGAATGCATTTCTCTAAATAGGAGTCAACTCATGACTGCAGAATGACTCTTACGACTTCTTTAGCTTTAAGTTTTTTTAAGTTTCAAGTCAGCAGCGCTTCATTTTAAGACCATCCCTATTAGGTTATAAAGAATACTACATGCTTTCATACACTTGTTAACATGAACTGTGTATACACACCTTTTGTGGGCTTTAACATCTGAAGTGCATTAGCCTTGCGCCCTGTTAGTTCATGGTGAATTGAGCCATCAACGCTGTGCATAGAACTGCCAGCTGTATCCGATGACATGCCTATTGTTACTGAGATCATGGCTTGTACAGCTGCTGCCTGCAACTCGCATGCAATAATGCTACGTGGGCGCATCGATGGGGCTTTGCATCTTAATAATACATAATGATCTGAGACATTGATAAATGAATTTCCCTTCATTTCTACAGACAGTGTATTTATTCGGAGGTATAATGCAACAAGATGGTCACGTTATCGTTGTCAGCAGGTGGGCTGGGTCTGTCTATTCATCCAAGCCCTTCCTGTGCTGTGTGGGCGTGGTGGGCCATCTGGAATTACAGTGCTCACAGGTTACTGGGCAGGAGGAGAGTAAGAGATGCATCATGCACACAATCTCGTGTTCATCATAGGGAGGATATAGCTCCTTCATATGACTCTGAGGGGGTGGCTGCGTTGATTTCATCCGGTACTGGCTGAGCAGACGGGGACAAGCTCGTAGAGGAGCTGTGGCTGGTGTTTCCATTATATACAACCATGGAAGCAATTGGAGAAACTTCATTCCCAGAAGACTCTGGGAGTCAAAGCCTGTGTCCATACCCTGACTCAGGCCCTGCAGGCTGGGCCCACCTCCACAAACCCGTCATCGTGATGGTGATGGGATCCCTGATGTGTGCTGCAGGCGGACTCCTCTTCCTGCTCCAGTCGCTGGGGGTGACCGAAGCGTGCCGGTCGGTGGCCTCGGCCTGCCTGTCCGTCGGGCTGATGTTTGTGGTGATGGGGCTGGTGTGGATCCCCGTACTGAAAGAGAAGCAGAGGCGCAGGCGGTGCTGCCAGGGGGGTGCTTTAATCGAAGGGACTCTGTAAATGTGAAAGTGGGAACTATTTATTTATTTATTTTGTCAACAACGATGCAACAGTTTCTTTTGAATCGTCCTCCAGTCATAAAGCAGCCGTGGTTCTGGCTGATAACCGCTTGCGTACATTGCACTTTGACCACTGCAGGTTGTTTCGTGTGTGTGTGTGTATATGTGAGCGAATGAGGGTTACACTTCACTGTCCTGCAGATCCACATCTGGATTAACTCTGGCAACTTGCTCCGGAGGATCCCCACCGCCACCATGTCAACATCTGTACAGGTGGAGCCGTACCTTGTCACGGAGACCAGGTATGGAGGAGTCGGCCGCTGCAAGTGCTCCTTCTGGTTCGCGGTGGCCCACGACATAGTGGGTGTCTTCATCATGATGGTGGGGGTGTTCGGAGGGATCGTTCTCCACGATTTGTTCATCTACGCGGGGGCCATCGTCATCTTCCTAAGCCTGATCTGGTGGGTGTTCTGGTACTCGGGGAACATCGAGGTGCCACCCGAGGAGCTGGAGGACGACGTGGGCCTGATCAAGAAGAACCGTGGGCTGAGCCGGGCGGTGAGGCGCGCGTCCGAGCGCCTCTCCAGCACGATCAGGAACTCTTTCAGAAAGAAGAGCAGCAGGCCCGTCAGAGAAGGCCCCGCAGGCAGCAGCACAGCTTCAAACACCGGCACAGAGGTGTCGCTCTCCACTATCTATGACCGCACCATCGCCTCCTCGCCTCAAGGGTTAGTGAGAGAGACTTTGTCAATATGAGCTAACCCATCAGACTGTACAAAAAAAAACAACTGTCACTGAACCTGGATCTTTATATTTGTTTCCTTTGCTCGTCAGGTTAAAATGGATTTTTTTTTCTTTTTTTTTCTGTTTGCTTTGCTCCCATGCACCAGTAATGATTAGACAGCATTTTGAAGTCTTGTCTGGATAACATCCACATGTTCTTATCTTAGCTGATAAGATGTCAACTTTGCCCACTATAACACAGTGTTGCAAATGGCCCTGATTTAGAAATCTCAGCATTCTCATCGGCCACAATTTTGTTATGAGTCATGTTTGGTTGAGCATGTGGTGACTGTAAATAGAAAAATAAAGGGTATAATAAGTTAATGATGAGGCTGACTTTTATTTGGGTAGTATGTGACAAGAATATTTATTTATTTTGTGAATACTGGTAAATTGAAACTTCATAATCTCACCTGTACAGATATACTATATATAAAAATGTCTCCAACTGCACTGAAAAGTCCCTGGAGGTTCAAAGTCTCACATGGTGATTGTGTATTTGAATATCTATTTGCAAATTGGACCGTGATTGGCTTTCATAATGTTTGTGATGTCACAATCTTTTTTGCTTGAAGGTATACTTCTCCAGCTCCAAGAGAGGCACAGAGTTCCTCTTGTGAGTTCCTCAGTGAGAAAACAGCCATTTAGCTCCTATAATACATAATGTTGCTCTGCTTCTGTATAGTAAATAATTACGCTGTTTGTGATCCTCTAATAAAGCTGACACACACACACACACACACACACACACACACACACACACACACAAACCTTAGATTAGAAATGACCAAAGTGATCCGAGTACAGATTTCAGCGGACTGTGAAGATTCTCAGGTCATCTGATTACCCTTAAACCATAAATCAGTGGCTTTAACCCAAACTGGATTGTTTTGCTGGTTTTTATGTGATTTGCAGGAACAGAGGCTTTTTCTGAGCTCACAGGAGGATCCAGGGACACAAAAGTACAGCTGAGGATGATGGAAATTAGTCATTAGTTTTGAATGTATTTGTTATAAACCAAAGGATTGGACAAATGGAAATTTAACCTGTTAAAGGCACTAGATCAAAAGCCAGTGAATCGTCAAAGTGATTACAAATCCACCTGAGTCTGATCCCGGCCCCCCCAGAGGTTGATTGAAAGGCAAGTGTCCTCCTGAAATAAATACATAAAATGTGATTCAGTCTCACAAAAGCCGCCCTGCTGTCGGAAATACTCACTAATGCAATAAATGTGTAATAATCGGACTCTGAAAATAGTGTCTTGTTCACTGTTGCTTGAGTAATGTTACTCACTACAGTGCACAGCTGTATTGAAGTATTGAGAGACAGACTTATGCATTGTTGGTTTTGGTATTTAATGAGATTTCGTCACACTAGTAAAAATATATACAATATCAGCAACCTCATCCTTTAGAATATAAAACAAAGAGTTCAAATGAAGGTAAAGGTCTTTTGTGTTATGGTTTCGGTATTTTTGCTTGCTATTTTGTTTTCTTTCTAGTTTTCTGTATTATCCTGTTTGCTTTATTCTGGACTGTGGATTTATGTTCCCTGTGTCTTCCTGTGTTCTCTGCTCTCCCTTGTGTTTAGTGTTAAGTTTCTGTATTTAGTAGATTCCATGTCTTCTGTTAGTTGTTCCCATTTTCTCTTTTATTTTGATAGTCTGTTTTCTGTCTTGTCTAGTTCTACTTCCTGTGTTTTCCCTCCTTTGTGATTGTCCTGCCCCGCCCTGATGTGCTTCACCTGTTGTCTCACCTGTTTATGATTTGCCTGTCACCTCATGTATTTAGCCTCTGTGTTCCCTTTGTCTCTTGTCAGATCGTCTTGTGTGCTTGCCCATGTCTGGTGTTTGTTCCTTTGTGTGTTTTGTGTCCCCCAGTGTCAGCGCTCCCAGTTATTCCTGTTTTTGGATTCCCTTGGTTTTTTGATACCTTTTGTTTTTGGAATCGGTTTTTGCCTGCTGCAGTTAACAGGACTCCCTTGGTTTGTTTGTGTTTCATTAATAAATCCTCCTCTTCAAACGTTCTCCAGCCTGCCTGCCTGCTCTCTGCATTTGGGTCCGAATTCCCTGCTCCCCCCACCACACTTTTGGCAATGTTTGATTTTTTAAAAATAATGTTTCTGGTATTAATGTTTCATTTTGTGTTATTGTCATTTTATTATTGTATATGTTGGTGTTGCTGTTTGGGGACTTGTTAATTGTTTTATAAGTGTTTCCAATTCAAAACCCAATAAAAACATTGGAATAAAAGGGGGTAGGGAGAAGTTAATAACCGTTCTGGTCCTACCCCCTCTTTATGTTTTTTATACATTACTCATAGTTCACAGAAATTCAATTAGCCGGTGTCCATGTTCAACTTGGTCGGCTTGAACAAATCAACCCTTTTGGACAAAAAAAAGAACAAAATAATCTGAACAGATGAACCAAAAATCCATTGAACAGTCAACAAACAAGAAATAACCAACACAACAAAACGCGCTGGTCCAGCTCATAGGCATTCAATATTTTGTTTCTGAATAGTATTTTTTTTAGCTCATTAGCACAGTTATTTCACAGACTAACACCCTTTGTCGTAATGCAGTGAAGTCTTGTTCTTATTGTTGTTTTTTTGGAATATACAGTTTTTTTTCCAATTGCTAAAACACAATTTTGCAAACGAGGCCGGTTTTTATCAAAATACTTAACACAATTCACAAAACCACACACCCAAACTTCAAAATGCCTCATATATATCCTACAAAAAGAAGCACTGCAACCAAAACTACATATAGCATTATCAAAATCTAACTTTTGCACCAAATGGCACACACACTTCATTCATATTACCAGATTTTCATCTAACCAACTACACACTGTTGGGCATGATGAAAAGCACTCTCATCTTTAGTATGCTTTGCCATAATACTAAAATAGTTCAAATTGTAGAAAATTCTTCAGATTGTTCACATGCACAGAAATATTTGCAGATACACACACATACTGTCGAAACATTTTTATTTGTTTTTATTTTTCACCAAACAAGTCAGTGCAGCATATGCACAGCAGATATATTTACATTGGACGAAACAAAAATATGCTCACAAAAAACAGTAAACTGAAGAAAAAAAAATTGCAGAAAAATGCAGAAATGTTGGAAAAATAAAAAGGTGCTCACCTGTGGTCTTTTCATAGTGCTTACTTCCTGATTGAAGTGGTAACAATTAACCACTGAGGTGTTTGGCCAGGTGGCCCATGTAGGTATTGGCCAATCAGCTCATGTAGTGTCATTTTGAATGGCAGTATTTTGAAATGGCAAACATGTTACTTTATGTCAGATTGTTGTGTGTTATGCAGAGAACCGTGTTCAGTGCATTTAAAAAGTGCCATTTTGAATTGCAAAATGTGTGTAAAGCAGAAAATGTGTTTAGACTTTTGGAGACTTGAGAAGAGGTTTTGCACTCTGTGTGTCAAGTTTAAATAATTGTGCTATGCATGTCATTTTAGTGTGTTAGCAATTGGAAAAAAAACTGTAATAATTCTCCCATGCTGCACAAACCTTTATTTGGATGTGATGTAATGTTAGGCCCATTTCAGCCACAAGAGGTCAGGAGTGCACAGGTCTAAAGTGTTTGTATGCTCTTACATTTATGACATAATATCACAGTCTGCCCTCTGCCGATCAGGGTCTAAGCCAATCTGTCATTTGTAGCTGTTTTCGGTAGCAAATGTCATCTGGATACTGATATAACAAAATAAGAGGCTGAGCTAGAAGCTCCCAAAGCATGGCCAACGTCATCGGTTTGGAACGCTCATTTGGATAGAAAGACCATTTAGTGAATACACAATACAGACTGTAGTTGAGACGGTGTAGTGACAAGCAAGCAGATAATGTTCACATGCGTAAGACCTCAACGATACACTCCCTGAAGGGCATTTTCTTCCTCATAAAACATTCGCAAAGCAGATATTCTGAATATATTGAAATGTATTTTTTTTTATCACATTACATGTTTACATAACAGGTCAGTAACAGTAATTTCTGTTATCCTTTGGCATGTTCGTTTTCTTTTAATGCTTTAAACCTGCAAATCCAACATTATCATCATAAAATAATGCACCTGGTGAAACAATAATATAGAAAAATGGGTTCTTTCAGTGCAGGCTAAGGTTTGCTGCCACAGGAATTTGACCCTCTGAAGCTGGGAACAGGCAAGTTATAACATACCTTTACATACTTTCTGCCCTAATGCATATGAATTTGGTTCTTCAGTTGGATTTGCCTTGTTTGACATCTTGTTTGAGCGCTCCAGCACAGAGGGCAGATATCTCTGGAGGAACACAGAGCTGTGTTTGTGGGTTTCATTCAGCAAAGGTACTGATAATATTTGCTTAAAGTGCTCACATTATACGTTTTAGCTTTTCCCCTTTCCTTTATTGTTTTATATATCTTTTTTATGCACTTTATAGGTTTAACACACGTTATAATGCTCGCCTAGCTGCTAGCGTAGCACGCCCTCATACTCTGCTTCTGACTGGGTAGTAGTCCTTACCTAGCTACTGCACATGTGTGACTCCCAACAAAGATGGAACAGAAGTGAGATGTCTCACTCTGTAGCTAAAACAGAGAGCTCAACACACAGGGTGAAAATAGGAGCTGCAGCAATGTGCAGTACAACAAAAATATGGTGTTTTCTGAAAATTAAACTATGTAAACCTATTCTGGTACAACCTCCAAAATACAATTATGAACCTGAAAATGAGCATAATATGAGCACTTTAAACATTCACATAATGGTACTGTGTGCTAATTGCGATGAAAATCATCATCATCTGCCTATCAGGCTGTTCCTGCTGTTCCTACTGGTTACGTCCCCTGTACCAACTGCTGCCCCCTCCTGTGTTGACACATTTACATCCATTGCTCCAGCCATTTCAAAACAAGCTCTGAATGGGTAACGCATTCATTGATTTATATGCCCCTTGGTGCTGTTTATCTCATTTATTGTCTTGCAAAAGATAACTGAGTCTAATCAGATCAGAACTGATCAGCGGGTTGTGTTGCACTTCCTTAGATGAACTATAAATGATCAGTAATATGCATTTAAAAGGCTTTCAAATAATTTTTAATTAACATTGAAATGGCTTAAAGCAAGATAACATCAGCTGCTTTTTTGAGTAGGCTACATATTTATTTTTCAACACTACAACAATTTCTGTTGCTTTTCCTGCTTTTGTCTAGTTGTGACATCATTCCGTTCTAGTCTGTGAAATGGTGGTGGGGCCATTGACTCTAACAGTCTATGGGTGGGACACATGATGCTTCTGCTGCGACGCCCAACCTTCATTTGGTGAGAAAATATGTTATCAGAATAGTTAGCATCTTAAATGTCACCTTAAATACTACGATGTATTGATCAAAATTCTTCTGTATCTTTGTGTTCCGCTCTATACATTAGATAGTGATGTATATTACAGATGAGTGACAACTTAAAAACTTTTTTTGGGGTCCAATGGTTTCTTATAATTTCCCAGAAAGGAACTGATATGTGATGGAAAATTCTTTGACAAGGACTTAGAAAAGATGATGTAATTGGATGTACAGTTGTGGGACGTCCATTAAAGCAGAGATTCTTAATGTTGCACCATCTCAACACAGAATACCCATAAAACTATGATTTTGACATCAATTCAATTAGCTGCAAGTAAACCAAATATCAAAAGATAATCAAGAGAAAAGGGCTAATTTGAAGTGCATTTCAGAACGAACACACACACACACACACACACACACACACACACACACACACACACACACACACACACACACACACACACACACACACAGATTAAGGCTTATGATATATATATATATATATATATATATATATATATATATATATATATATATATATATATATATATATATATATATATATATATATTTTTTTCAAACAAAATGAAGATGTGTCAATGTTGCTTCACCCTATCTGCACAAATCCCAGAAAATATACAAGCATGCTTTTTAAAATCATATTTGCATGTAAAATTCTGAAAGTTAACTTTTGTAGTTCCACAACACTTACAAAAAGACTACAACTCCCACTAGGACTCTCCTGTCATATGACAGCTGTGTGTTTTGTCATGTGATCGTTAACGCTGCTCAGTCAGTCCGTTTCCTTTGCTTGCATTGCCACAGGCTCCTTACTGAAACTGAAACACTTCATTCCTCTCCTAAACGGACCTCCACATTTTAGACGGGTCCTTTCATGGCTCTGAAACTAAAATTCGGCTTGCACTTAATACAGTTTATCTGCTCACCAGGCTTTATACAACTCTTACATGTCACACTGGGGTAGACTTACAGCCCCAGCGGCTCACCGGCAGGCCTCTCTCTGTTCACCGTGTGAGCATCAGCTCTCACGCCGCGGTTGAGTGGGTCCAGCTCGGCTACAGAGGCAGCATGTCCCCGGTGCATCGCTAGCCTGTGCTCTTTATGATTAAAAGCACATCAAATCGGCGGTAAACCGTTTTAGCTTGGATGTCACTGCTACCGGGGTCTGGCTGTCAGAATGAACGGTGAGTTTTGTTGTCTCATTGCCTTTGGCTTGTCGCTGTCCCACAAAAAAACCCATATCATGCACGCAAGAGCAGATTTAGTTACTTGTTAGTTCCCTCCGTGCTCAGACATTAAGTTTGGGGTTTCTGCTGACTTGTTAACGGCAGCGCTCAGCTACTTCCCCAATGTTAATAAACAGCAAATGACCTTTCTGGTCCGTCAAACCGTAGCGATTTATTAACAAAAGAAAGAAAATGAAAGCGATTCAACACTGTATGAACACTCTTGTGAATGTGAACCTGTCCAGTGCATGACTAACTGCACCACCACACTGTGACAACCTGGAAAAACACTTGGCGGTTTGGTTTTGAAGTGGCAGGTTAACATGAGAGGCAGTTATCTTGAGACTAGCCTTGAGGTGGAGGTGGAGTGTGGTTATGACTAGTTGCTAACGTGGGTCCCTCGTAAACATGTGGGTGGCCGAAAGGGACCGCTCCAGTTTCCATCACTCTGCAACTGCCAGGGTGCCTTTTGGCAAAGCACTTGGCCGAGAGCTGGTCTAGTGGGTTGGCAGCTTGTAGAAGATTGTGTTTGAACTGGAAAACTTTATAAACAAACTGTTTTCTTTATACTGACCGTGACGGCCATGACTTTCGCCAGCAGTTCATTCCCTTCCTCTCCTCCTTAAACATGCATCATTTACACAGGTATGACTGCAGTGACTGGTAATTTATTTTCTTAATCCATCATCAAACCAAATTTGGGCAATTTTCTGTCTGTTGTCTTGCAGGCACTCAGCAGAGTGATACCAAGAGACAGCACCTCCTGGAGAGACTGCTGGATGCTGTCAAACAGGTGAGTCGCCGGTTATGTGTACGTTCTTCATGGTCGAGATCATATATAGTACCACACTTTATTCCAAAATCTGCCAGGGCTTTTAGCATGGTGAAAAAAATCACTTCACCTTAAACATGTGAGGTGTTGGGAAATTATTTACAATAGGTTTGTGGTGTCAGAATACGTATTAGTTCCTTTATTCACTGTGTGCACTGAAACACACTAGAGGAAGCAAAACTGAGCATGATTTACAACTTTTGCAAGTTGATCTTCTATTGAATTCAATGCAAATATGTTGAGTATATAGAAGGCAAACAATAAAGAGTAGAATATGCGTGGTTTCTAAGAGTGCAAGATTTTAATTTTTGCCATTGAGCAAGGAAACCTAACACTGGTAGATGGGGTTTGATGTGATGTCCTTTCCCATACATAAAGGCAAAAAGAAAGTGGGGACTGCATGTACAGTATTGGGGTTAGTCTGGGCTATTATGTACCGTGGATGGCTAATACCTCTGAGGTTGTGACTAGCAACAGAGGCGCACCTCAAGAAACTGTTCTGGTGCCATTCCTCTTCACACTCTACACCTCAGACATCCGGTTTAACTCTGGTTCCTGCCACCTCCAAAAGGGTTTTCCGACGACTTCTCCATTGTTAGATACAACAACAACGAGGAGGAGTACAGAGGACTGATGAAGACCCTTATCACACGGTTCAACAACATCACCCGAAGCTCAACATCACCAAGTCCGCAGCAATAGGAGGGCCCCCCTGTCCCAGTTACCCTCCATGGGGAGGAAGTGGAGAGGGTGGACTCATACAGGTACCTTGGGGTTCATACCAATAAAAAAAAAAAAAAAAAAAAAAAAAAAAAAAAAAAAAAAAAATGGACTGGTCTCACAACACAGACGCAGTCTTCAAAAAGGGACAGAGCACACTGTCCTTCCTGAGGAGGCTTGGATCCTTCAGTGTGTGCAACAGGCTCCTGAAGATATTTTATAGTAGCCAGTCTGTAGTAGCCAGCCAGCGCTCTTTGCTGTGGTGTGCTGGACTGGTAACATCAAGACTAGTGAGGCCAGCAGACTGAGCACGCTGGTGAGGAAGGCCAGCTCTGTGGTCGGGCTGAAACTAGACAGTCTGGAGTAAGGGGAAGGGGAATGGAGGACACAATCAAAGCCATCCTATGCATCTCCTCTCATCCCCTCCATGATGAGCTGTGGCAGATGGGCATCTCATTCAGCCACTGGATCTACCTATCCAGGCGCAAAACTGAGCGCCTCAGATGCTCCTTTGTAGCTGCTGCTAGAAATCTCTGCAAGTAAGCGGCAAGGCCGAAAACCAACACTGAATGCCAGTGACCTTTGATCCCTCAGATGGCACTGTATTAAAAACCGACATCATTATGTAAAGGATATTACCACGTGGGCTCAGGAACACTTCGGAAAACCATTGTCAGTTAACACAGTTCGTCGCTACATCTGTAAGTGCAAGGTAAAACTCTACCGTGCAAAGTGAAAGCCACAACAACACCCAGAAACGCCGACGGCTTGTCTGGGCCCGAGCTCATCTGAGATGAACTGACGCAAAGTGGAAAAGTGTGCTGTGGTCTGACGAGTCCACATTTCAAATAGTTTTTGGAAATCGTGGACGTCATGTCCTCCGTAACCTGACTCCGCCAGATGGATTGCTTCACATTTGCTCGGCATATCCATCTTGGAACTTTCCGTTGGAGAACTTTTGGGAAGGGACGAAAATACTGGTTAGCTGATTGGATGAACCATCTGTCTATCACCTATGTTGGTGATAGACGGGCCAAATCAACCAATCAGATCCACAAAGTGTATGAAAATACAACCACAAGCCAGGCTACCCCTGCTGCTGCAGGCAAAGCATAGCTTGTTAGCTCAGCATGCAAGCAACATGTCGGTAAAGGAGATTTGCCGTTTGTGTAACGAGAATTTAGGAATAAAAAAGCCCCATTTCAGGTTCCCGGACCACTGTCTGAAAATACTGGTTAGCTGATTGGATAAACCATCTGTCTATCACCACCTAACCCACCTCAAAACCAACGCTGATTGGCCCGGTCGTTTGGCGAGCGGCTCCAAATTTTCTCTATCTCAAGATGCCAGACTGATCTGCGAGTGGAAAACTGGAGCTCGTGAGATCAGGACGGTCTCACGAGGCTATGTCCTCCGGGCCAAAGAGGAAAAAGACCATCCAGATTGTCGTCAGCACAAAGTTCAAAAGCCAGCATCCGTGACGGTATGGGGGTGTGTTAGTGCCCATGGCATGGGAAACTTGCACATCTGTGAAGGCACCATTAATGCTGAAAGGTGCATACAGGTTTCGGAGCAATATATGCTGCCATCCAAGCGACGTCTTTTTCAGGGACGTCCCTGCTTATTTCAACAAGACGATGCCAAGCCACATCCTGCTTGTGTTACAACAGCGTGGCTTCGTAGCAAAAGAGTACTAGACTGGCCTGCCTCCAGTCCAGACCTGTCTCCAGTCCAGACCTGTCTCCCATTAAAATGTGTGGCCAGTATGAAGCGCAAAATATGACAACAGAGACTGTTGGAGCCATTTCATTGGCAATCAGCGTGGGATGCTGGGGGTGGAAAAGTTTATTTAAATGTGGCCTAATTGCTTCAGCTGTGTTGCGCACAGCAAGGTCAGTTTTTTTTGACCGTGGTTACGTGTATGATACCGTGGTAAGATTAAAAGAAGAATTATTATGTTCTATTATTTTGCTGTTTACTTAAAATAAACGGATTGCCATATCCAACTTTAAGTTTGAACTCTTGGACAAGTTATTCATTGGTAATTGTTTGTTCAAAAACAACGCATCTACACCGATGCCACGCGTTAATTACTGACCAAATGTGCACCAACAGAGACCCTGGACTGTTGAGCTACTGAAGTCGTACATCCAGGAAGAATTGGAAAGAATTCCACCAACAAAGCTTCAACAATTAGTCTCCTCAGTTCACAAATGCTTGAGTGTTGTTAAAAGGAAAGGTGATGTAACACAGTGGTTAACATGCCCATGTCCCAGCTTTTTTGGAATGTGTTGCAGGCATCAAATTCAAAATTAGTGAATATTTGCACAAAAACAAAGTTTGAGCATTAAATATTTTGTCTTTGTAGTGTATTCAATTGAATATAGGTTGAAAAGGATTTGCAAAATTATTAAATTCGGTTTTTATTTTACATTTTACGCAACGTCCCAACTTATACATACTTATATTTTCCAGTGCCAAATCCGCTTTGGAGGAAGAAAGGAGATTGCCACAGACTCAGACAGCAGGTAAGAGAAGCTGCCCGTTACCAAGAAATTCTTTAGTTATATAATTGTTTTATTCAGCCCCCAAGAGGTGGTTTGGTTTGCTTGTGTAGTTCAAGGGCACTTGATGCTGTAGGCTCATACCTTTAGCCTCTTCTGCACAGCAATCTGGCAAATGCCCAGCTTGAGGATGGATTTCTTCACTACAATGAATAAAATAACCTTATTTTTTGGTTGGTATGGCCATACTGCTCTCAACTCAAAGGGATATTTGAAGGAGAATCTCAGGGATTTCAGCACATTTGGGAGTGCTGAAACAATATCATATCATAATCATATCTATGCAATAAGAAGTTTTTATGACGTTCAAAAAAAGGAAAAATGGGTTTATTATAAAAGATGATGTACCAACCATTTTTCATCAGAGCTTAATGCTGTCAGTGAAAAATATTTGATCAAAATGTCATGTCCTCTGCTGCTCAGATCTTATTTTGAAGTTGTAGCTACAGTTTTTAGTAGTACCATTTTCTGCCTTGTTATTGGTGTTTCAAATTATTGTAGGATAGAATAATATTCAGAAAACTTGAGTCTGGACTGTTTGCAATTTAGTGGTGGTCTTTCACCTTTTTTATCTGAAACTATAAATTATGGTACTTCTAGCGGAGTTTAAAGTGCGCCCATAATTTCAAGAGGCATAAAAACACTCATGGGGTGCACATAGTCCAGTGACATGTCTTTGTCTCTGCAGGGTGATCTGCCTGTGTGCCCAATTTGAAGCGGTGTTGCAGCATGGCCTGAGGAAGAGCCGAGGTCTGGCTCTCACCGCCGCGGCTCTCAAGCAGGCTGCAGGCTTCAGCACCAAGACGGAAGGAGGTACGATAATTAGCTGGCTGCATGGTGTCTGTTAAACTCAGGTCTAAAGTTGGAAATCAAGGTGGCAACTTAACTTTAACCTACAGCATTTTACTTTGGAAAAAGCAGAACAGAGTGCTAACCTTGCTACAAGGTGGCGTAGCTTGTGATTTTGGAAGTCATGGAGGGTTGGAGGACACAGATGTGTCAGTGGGAAGCGCCGAGCTGCAGGATAACCACATGCACAAACGCACACAACCTGGCTGTGAGACCAGATGGTTAGATTAACAGACACAGTTCAAAATGACTGCATAGGAAGGTCTTGGCTTCCCTGTTTCAATCTCTCTGTTGTCCTTAGCTGTCAGTCTTTAAACCTCCGTCTCTCTGTCTCGGTCTGTGGTGGGCAGCACACCTGCTGTTTCTTTGCGCTCCTAAAAATTGTCATTATAAATGCATGCTGTGTGCTCAAGCATTGTTCAAACCCTCAGACGTTTGTTTTAAATTCCAGTCAAGATCTCAAAGATGCCAAACAGCCTATGGCATGCTGAACTACGGGGAGATGAAATTATAGCTGACATCACATCAGAAGACATCTGGGATATTTCCAGTTGACGTAGTAGTGCAGCCATAAAAAATAACAGCCACCCTTCCCTTTTTGACATTTATTTGAAATGTTTTCAAAGAACGAAATAAATGAGGTAGAGATGGAGTGACCCTGCCCGGAGGAAGCCCGGGGCCCCCGTCTGGAGCCAGGCCCAGATGGCGGGCTTGTCAGCGAGCGCCTGGTGGCCGGGTTTGCAACGGAGCCCGGCCGGGCACAGCCCGAAAAAGCTACGTGGCTCCCATCTCTCCAGCCCATGGGCCCACCACCTGTGGGAGGAACCGCTGGGGTCGGGTGCGTTGTCACACGGGTGGCAGTGAAGGTCAGGGGCCTCGACGGACCAGACCCGGGCAGCAGACGCTGGCTTTGGGGACGTGGAACTTCACCTCTCTGTGGGGGAAGGAGCCGGAACTGGTGCGGGAGGTGGAGCGCTACCGGTTAGATCTGGTGGGGCTTACCTCTACGCATAGTCTCGGTTCTGGAACCATACTCCTGGATAGGGGTTGGACTCTTCTCCGGAGTTGCCCAGGGTGTGAGGCGCCGGGCGGGTGTGGAGATACTCACAAGCCCCCGGCTGAGCACCGCTACGTTGGAGTTTATCCCGGTGGACGAGAGGGTTGCCTCCCTACGCCTGTGGGGGGGGAAAACTCTAACTGTTGTTTGTGCATATGCACCAAACAGGAGTTCGGAGTATTCGGCCTTCTTGGAGACCTTGACTGGAGTCCTGCATGGGGCTCCAGTGGGGGACTCCATTGTTCTGCTGGGGGACTTCAACGCGCACGTGGGCAATGATGGAGACACATGGAGAAGCGTGATTGGGAGGAACGGCCTCCCTGATCTAAACCAGAGTGGTTGTTTGTTATTGGACTTCTGTGCTAGTCATGGATTGTCTATAACAAACATCATGTTCGAACATAGGGATGCTCATAAGTGTACTTGGTACCAGAGCACCCTAGGCCAAAGGTCAATGATCGATTTTATAATTGTTTCATCTGATCTGAGGCCGTGTGTTTTGGACACTCGGGTGAAGAGAGGGGCGGAGCTGTCAACTGATCACCATCTGGTGGTGAGTTGGGTCAGGGGGTGGGGGAAGACTCTGGACAGACCTGGTAAGCCCAAACGGGTAGTGCGGGTAAATTGGGAACGTCTGGAGGAGGCCCCTGTCCGACAGACTTTCAACTCACACCTCCGGCGGAGCTTTTCGTGCATCCCTGTGGAGGCTGGGGGCATTGAACCCGAGTGGACAATGTTCAAAGTTTCCCTCGCTGAAGCTGCGGCAAGGAACTGTGGTCTTAGGGTCTTAGGTGCCTCAAGGGGCGGTAACCCACGAACACCGTGGTGGACAACGGTGGTCAGGGAAGCCGTCCGACTGAAGAAGGAGTCTTTCCGGGATATGTTATCCCAGAGGACTCCGGAGGCGGTTGCAGGGTACCGAAGGGCCCGAAGGGCTGCAGCCTCTGCCGGGAAAGAGGCAAAGCAGCGGGTGTGGGAGAAGTTTGGAGAAGACATGGAGAAGGACTTTCGGTCGGCACCAAGGTGCTTCTGGAAAACTGTTCGCCACCTCAGGAGTGGGAAGCGGGGAACCATCCAAGCTGTGTACAGTAAGGATGGGACACTGTTGACCTCAACTGAGGAGGTAATAGGGCGGTGGAAGGAGCACTTTGAGGAACTCCTGAAACCGACTAATACGCCCTCTATGTTAGAAGCAGAGCTGGAGGATGATGGGGGATCATTGTCAATTTCCCAGGCGGAGGTCATTGATGTAGTCAGTCAACTCCACAGTGGCAAAGCCCCAGGGATTGATGAGATCCGTCCAGAAATGCTCAAGGCTCTGGGTGTGGAGGGGCTGTCCTGGTTGACACGCCTCTTCAACATTGCGTGGAAGTCTGGGATGGTGCCAAAGGAGTGGCAGACCGGGGTGGTGGTTCCCCTTTTTAAAAAGGGGGACCAGAGGGTGTATCACACTTCTCAGCCTCC
Organism: Perca flavescens; assembly: GCF_004354835.1. Taxonomy (NCBI): domain Eukaryota; kingdom Metazoa; phylum Chordata; class Actinopteri; order Perciformes; family Percidae; genus Perca; species Perca flavescens. The sequence goes on along the minus strand of NC_041351.1, from coordinate 19,932,765 downwards.
CTGGTAAAGTCTACTCCAAGGTGCTGGAAAGGAGGGTTCGGCCGATAGTCGAACCTCGGGTTGAGGAGGAACAATGCGGATTCCGTCCTGGTCGTGGAACAACGGACCAGATCTTTACTCTCGCAAGGATCCTGGAGGGAGCCTGGGAGTATGCCCAACCGGTCTACATGTGTTTTGTGGATCTGGAAAAGGCGTATGACCGGGTCCCCCGGGAGATACTGTGGGAGGTGCTGCGGGAGTATGGGGTGAGGGGGTCTCTTCTCAGGGCCATCCAATCTCTGTACAACCAAAGCGAGCGCTGTGTCTGGGTTCTCGGCAGTAAGTCGGACTCGTTTCAGGTGAGGGTTGGCCTCCGCCAGGGCTGCGCTTTGTCACCAATCCTGTTTGTAACATTTATGGACAGGATATCAAGGCGTAATCGGGGTGGAGAGGGGTTGCAGTTCGGTGGGCTGGGGATCTCATCGCTGCTCTTTGCAGATGATGTGGTCCTGATGGCATCATCGGCCTGTGACCTTCAGCACTCACTAGATCGGTTTGCAGCCGAGTGTGAAGCAGTTGGGATGAGGATCAGCACCTCTAAATCTGAGGCCATGGTTCTCAGCAGGAAACCGATGGAGTGCCTACTCCAGGTAGGGAATAAGTCCTTACCCCAAGTGAAGGAGTTCAAGTACCTTGGGGTTTTGTTCGCGAGTGAGGGGACAATGGAGCGGGAAATTGGTCGGAGAATCAGCGCAGCGGGTGCGGTATTACATTCAATTTATCGCACCGTTGTGACGAAAAGAGAGCTGAGCCAGAAGGCAAAGCTCTCGATCTACCGGTCAGTTTTCGTTCCTACCCTCACCTATGTTCATGAAGGCTGGGTCATGACCGAAAGAACAAGATCCAGGGTACAGGCGGCCGAAATGGGTTTCCTCAGGAGGGTGGCTGGCGTCTCCCTTAGAGATAGGGTGAGAAGCTCAGTCATCCGTGAGGAGCTCGGAGTAGAGCCGCTGCTCCTTCGCGTCGAAAGCAGCCAGTTGAGGTGGTTCGGGCATTTGGTAAGGATGCCCCCTGGGCGCCTCCCTAGGGAGGTGTTCCAGCTGGGAGGAGGCCTCGGGGAAGACCCAGGACTAGGTGGAGGGATTATATCTCTAACCTGGCCTGGGAACGCCTCGTGATCCCCCAGTCGGAGCTGGTTAATGTTGCTCGGGAAAGGGAAGTTTGGGGTCCCCTGCTGGAGCTGCTCCCCCCGCTACCGGATAAGCGGACGAAGATGGATGGATGGATGGATGGTTTTCAAAGAAATGAGCTTCTTATTTTCTTCATCCCACTAAATAAGTCTCATGTTTTTATTTGTTGCTGCTGAGATTTGTGCTCTATTGCAGTTGTTCCCAACCCTTTTTTGTCTAGATGAGGTCTAGCACCCCTTCATCGACCCCACCCATCATGTTAAACATCTGTGAATTTGAATTGATTCTAAACTGGATATTATTTAACTACTAATGATATAAAGTTTAGGTGGGGTTGGTTAAGTTTACATTTGTTTATTACTACCACATGAAGTTTCAACCGTATATTTATAACTTATAATTTCATTTATTATAGCTGTTTTAACTATTTATCCATTACTTTTAGCTAACCATTTCAACCGTTTATTCATTACTTTTAGCTAACTGTCTCAACCATTTATTCATTACTTTTAGCTAACTATTTCAACAATTTATCCATTATCTTTAGCTAAATATTCCATCTGTTTATCCATTACTTTTAGCTAACTGTTTCAACCGTTTATCCATTACTTTTAGCTAACTATTCCATCCATTTATCAATTACTTTTAGCTAACTATTTCAACCATTAGTCCATTATTTTTATCAAACTATTTCTTTGTTTATACATTACATCTAGCTAACTGTTTCAACCATTTATCCATTACCTTTAGCTAACAATTTCAACCGTTTATCCATTACTTTTAGTCAACTATTTTAACTTTTAATCCATAAGTATTAGCTTTTTTAATCATCTGTCCATTAGCTAAGCATTTTAACAGTTTAATCTATTACAATTACTTTTACCATTTCTTTTAGCTGTCTATAACAGCTTATTCTTTACTTTTAGCTAGCTACTGTGTTTCGACTGTGCCAACTATATTACTTTTAGCTTCTTTACTTGCTTGCTAACTATTTTTCATGTACTTAGTTGCAACTTATTGTGTTCAGTTATTATAGTTATAGTCTATATCCTCGACATTCCACTTCCGGGATTGCTCCGGTGCGGCAGGAAATTCCGCTTGATAAATGTCTCTTCACCGATGTCCATTTCCTTCCGCTTTCTTTGTTTTGGAATTTGTTATGAGGCCTATGGTTAACTGCTCCTCAGATCTCTGCAGGGTAAATCCAGACAGCTAGCTAGACCAGGGGTCTTCAACAGGGGGTCCTCAGAGTCAATGCAGGGGGGCCTCCAAATTATTTAAGTTTTTCTCCCATCCCAGAATGCTATGTGGACTAACCGGACCCTCCTCCGCAGAGGTGGAGGATAGTCTGGCAAAGCGAGGATATAGTTGACTCACAATGTGTGGACATATTTTTGAAAGAGATGAAAGACTGAAAGAATTTCTGGTTTGTCAAATTATTTGACTTACTCCTACTCCACCTTTGCATGTACCCACTGAATAAGAAACACTGCTCTATGGTATCTCCATGCGGAAATGAATAGTATAAAAAGCTTTGAGATTCAGTTTTATTTGCAGCCATCCGGGCTTATAAAGACCTTATGGACATTAGTTTCACATTATACTGAATTGTTTCTACTCTGTCATATTTAACAACCTCGTGGCTATTAATTCCAGATGGAGGAGAAATGCAGGACTTCTGTAATGGCTACCACGTCATTACCATTAGCACATCTGACATTTTCCTGTATTTCACAGTCAATTAGAAGAAAGGATTGTGGCTGAACTCTTGGATTTGGAGCTCCCTAATGAAGCCAAGCCCTCTGTCAAAGCCAGAAATAGCAGCAATAAGTTTAACACATTGTTCTGGGGTTATATGCTAATCATATGCAAAACCGTAGCATAACGCTCATTCCTATTAATTACGAAAAAACTTTACATTGACACAGACCCCCATGATTTTTTTTTGTCCTTTTTATCTTTTTTTTTCTGTTTTATAGAAAATAATACAATTGTATGAGTTCTACGGTGAGTGCAAAATATGGAGAGGTAACAGATAGGAGGTCAGGATGGAGCTGTGTGTAAGGAGGTGTGGATATTTGTTAATGAATGTGCCAACTCTCGGGACTAGGAGTGTTTTTGCTACTGCTTCCCTGGCCTTTTGAACCTCTTGTGTAACTCAAGAACAGATGAGATGGAACTGATTCTCTCCTTTTTTGTCTATCTTTCCTCTTCCTTTCCGTTTTCATCCCCTCACCAGAATTTACTTTCTGGTTCTATGTGAAGGAGCATCTGAACCGCCACGAGCTCCAGCGGTTCTACTCCCTACGTCACATCTCCTCCGAGCTGGGCCGGGGCCGTGCCTGGCTGCGCTGCGCCCTCAACGAGCACTCGCTGGAGCGCTACCTGCACACACTGCTGGCTGACCACCCCCGCCTGGGGTTAGTTGTGTGTGTGTGTGGATCTCAATAATAAAGATATTAGCAATTTCATATGACAAAATGTTTTTAAATGTTTGCATATCAGTGTAATCTTGCATGCATGCTCTTTGCGTACGTTATACTGCCACTCCAGAATCTATTCACCTCCAGAGCTGGTATTTCCTCAGCTGTGCAGTTTTTTTTATTTTTTATTTCTTTGTCTTGATAAGAGAATGTTACTTCACCTCTCTTTTTTTCTAGAACTTACTATGAAGACTGGGCTTTTATTCTTGATGAAGAGAGAGCAAGTATGCTCCCCACCATGGCTGCAGGTGAGTTTGTGTTTTAATGTTGCAGATAGTTGCAGGATCAACATAGTACACACCAGACTGTGGTGGTGGTGGTGGGGGGGTCAAATGCTAGCAGCATGTTTAACATTACTGTAGTTTGAAATGCCACTCAAAGGGAAGTGTACACCAGTTACCATGTTAATGTTACATGTTATACTATATAGCATACCCAACATGCATACGCCCTGTATGCTACATGCCACCATTCAACATGTTGGCAAGTCTACACATGTTGGCATGCTAATGTTACATATACTATGTTATAACTAATGTTACATATTCATGTATTACATATCAACAAGATCAAAGTAGAACTAAGTCTGACAACCTACAACTGAGCCTGACAATTTGAGTTTGAGTCGTCCTAAATGGCGGAAGAGGGAATACCCTTTTGATATATCTTCTTGTGCCACCCTCAGGCAAGGCTATATTTTTTGCCCCATTAGTGGTAAGGATATAAAAACAGCAAAGTCGTGTCCCCATGTTTTATATATCCAAAGATGTTATCTTCTGGGGGTTTAATGAGCATTACAGCGTGCTTTTAATCTCATTGAAATTTAAACATGCTTCAGACAAACGGAACTTCTGTAAAAGCAGCAAATTAACTGACGCTGCACTTTACTTGTTTGTCATGACTAGATTTGGTGGGAATTGATGTCCTAACCCTATTAGTGGTAATGCCTGTGCTCTTACTCTTGAACTATTGATGAGCGCAAACTCTAAAATATTAAGAATATAAACCACTGATCTCACGCCAGATCCTTCCCTCTCTGCCCGTACACAGGCAGATAGCCGGAGTTCACCTTAGGTTGCCCACTCTGGCTGTGCACGCCCAGAAAAGCTTACAAAGCACTTTGCAGAAGTTCAAAAGGGTTGTGTGATTTTATTACACGGATCTGTCATAAATTGCATTTCCCCCTCTCTCTCTCTCTCTTCATGCTACGCCGTTCAGGTCTGAACTCCATCCTGTTTGCCATCAACTTAGACAACAGTGACCTGAACGGCGGGGTGACGCGAGGAGGCCCCTCGGTGTCCCACCTCCTCAAGGAGTCCACGCAGGGCATCGGCAGCCTGTGGAAAGAGTCGACTCAGGGGGTCAGCAGCCTGCTGCGAGAGATCAGCACCGCCACGGCTGTGGTGCCCGGCTTCACCCCCAGAGTGGACGGGGCCTCAGACCCGCTGCCTGTCCTCCCACGCAGCAGTTCTGCTGGTAGGTATAGACTTGTTAGTTTTGCTGCAACACACAGAGGGTGCACCGAATACTTTACAATGCAATACAATAGCTGTGCAAGAAATAGAAAGTAGCAGATTTTCTTTTAGCCTTTCTTTCTCTCACAGACTACATACATTTTTTTGTTGTTATAATTTATACACCAGCTTCAAGAATCAAACACTTCCTCAAAACTTTGCAGACATGATATCTATTTTGGGACTATTTCACGGTATTGTAAGGTGTTTCTGTTATTTTGTCCACCCCTTGAATACAATGAGTTATACACCATGTTCCTCTGGCTCTAACATGTAAATAAATCACACAGATGCTGTATTTCAGAATTGCGGCATGCTGTAAATGTACTCCTAGAACACGTGTTTATGTCACAGAACCAGCACACACATAAAGCAAATAAAACGACATATGCTTCAGTCGGAGCCTGTATAATGAATGCACTGGTGGAACGAATCCAGTGGATGCAATGCAAGTCGTCTGCAGCAGAGTGCTGCAGCAGTGATGAAATCCCCCATGAAATGGAGAAAAAAAAAAAAAACTTCCAGAATGTCGGTTCCTCCTTTGACCTCATTTAGCTTAGTCTGCCCCGGTCTATTCCATCGGGGAGAACCTACACCGCTTTCTCCTCTTATGTTCTGCTCAGTGGGATGAACAAGCTTTTAAATTTGAACTGTGAATGAATGTCAATTCTAAGCTGTGTGCCAGTAACTCAAGGTGGGAACCCATTCAGAGTATTCACTGGTAGACTCACTATTGCACAGCCAGGCCTTTTGGCTTTAAAAAAGGAAGAGGGAGTTGGATGGATAGTGTATTCGAAAGGCTTAATTGAAATCAACTTAAGTTGCTGATGTCACCAGTACTAAACTTTACTGTATGAACATTCGGAAGGCAGCTAGTCCAGACGGGTGAATCGACGGAAATTCAAAGTTTCACTTCATTCAAGTTTTAACATTGAGGTTGTGGTTCACTTTTTTTTTTCCATCTTTTCCCACCCAGACTCAGGACTGAGGAAGGAGCGCCGGAGGAAAAAGAAAGTCACCAACATCATTTCCTTTGATGACGATCTGGATGGAGGTGCGGAGGATGAGGAGGAGGGAGAGGAGGACTCCCAGAAGATGGGCGCGATGAGGAAGAGCCACATTGCTCCCGCTCAGAGAAGCGTGGAGGAAGGAATAGATCCTTTGGAGCCGGCCTTCTCCGAGTCGCCAGCCCAGAACGGCCTGGCTGAGCCGGGCATAGTCAGCTGGGTGGGGTCCCCCCACCCCTCTCGTACTCCACCCACTACTACACCTCCTCTGCCTGACAGTAAGAGTATAGACTACGAGGATGAGGAGGAAGAGGATGAGATGTACAAACCCAGAGCGCAAACCCAGGACGAGGAGAGGAGCAGCTCTGATCAGTGAGTCCGATAACTTCGGTTGAATGATTGTCGGGTTATAAAAAAGTTTTAAGAGAAATATTTAATATTTCTCTTTTTGTTTAGTTTTCATTCTGACAGACATTAGTGTGGGCTTAGGGCAAACTACCCTTGGAAGTTGTTCTTTAAGTGCATGGGAAATGAAATAGGAGATCATTAACAAATAGAGTTATAATTAAAAAGTGCTCATATTTTAGTTTCCTCCTGTTTTTATTTGTTGAGTTCTCAAATGATCAGCTGCTGGAGGTGATTAATAGGATCTAAAAGTCTGTGTTCCCTGGGCAAAATAAGCACTTTTTAAAATCATAAAACAAATGCATGCACAGCCTGCAGAGCACAAAATAAACAACATTATAAAAAAGTGGAAGATGGACCATTAATGTTGGCTTCATTTGCCAATACACTGTGCATTATGTTTAGTTCAATAAAATTATCTCCAAAAAAAGGACTGAAATTTAAAAAAAAAAGAAATCTGTGTGAAAGATGAAAAATGTAATGGATTTTTCTTAGATTTCTTACTCTGGTTCTGACTTTTATTCACAACAGAATGAAGACCAGGAGTTTTTAAACTGTGAAGGGAGAGAGGTGAAAGGGACAGGTGCATGCTGGGGATTTAGTTATCGTAGTTTGACCCGCTTATTCGGCCCGTTTACAGTCCGCAGTTGCAGCAGTGGTCGTGACACACAGCTCATGCACAGAGGGAATTAATGTACCGAAGATACGGAGCCATAACTCAGTGAAATGTGAACACACCGACATAATCATGTGGTTTTAGACTCAGTGGGACTTGCACTTTCTAAAGATATCATTATCTCTGATGTCCATTGCAAATAAACTTCCATAAAACTGCTCAGTATAGCATAAATTGTTCTTTATAACTGTAAGTTTTCAAGGTCCCATGGCATGAAAATTTCACTTTATGAGGTTTTTTTAACATTAATATGCATTCCCCCAGCCTGCCTATGGTCCCCCAGTGGCTAGAAATGGTGATAGGTGTAAACAGAGCCCTGGGTATCCTGCTCTGCCTTTGAGAAGATGAAAGCTCAGATGGGTCGATCTGGAATCTTGGATCTTGAATCAAGGTTACCTCCCCTTTCTCTGCTTTGCCCGCCCAGAGAATTTGGCCCTCCCATGAGAGAGAGAGAGAGACATCATGGCTTTCAAACGAGCAAAGTGGCAGTTGGTCAAGGCCCCCCCTCAATAGTTATAGACACAGAAATGGCACATACTAAGGAAAGCTCCATGTGGGACTGGCTCTAGTGGCTGGCTAGATTCTGCACCAAGGCTGAATTTCGGGAAAGAGACTTCAGATACAGTATTAGGGTACCACTAAGGCCTATATAAAAGCATCCAAAGAGCACCATGTCATGGGACCTTTTAAGTATTTGAATCATACTTGTGTGTGCATCCATGGGTACACTGCGAAAAAGAACTGCTAATATCTAATTTGGCATACTTAGACTATTGTTGTCAAAATGTAAACATTTAAAGACTGTAAAACAGGGCTGAAGTTGTAGCCCACAGGGCAACTCACTGAATCCATGGTGACATTATGTTTACATCCTCCAAAGCATTATGGGAGGCACAGTTGACAATAGAATGTGTTGTGCAGTCGAGGTTTTAATTCAAAATGTCCACAACTAAACTATGGGACAGAACAGTGAAATGTACTTCTCTCTCAGGGAAAAGCCCCAGCCACACTGACTGAAGATAAATTGCTTTGATTTAGGGTGGTGGTAGGCAGCCTGTCCAGTGTGTCCACGTGGAGTCCTCTACAGGTGATGACCGAACACAGAAGCTCGGACATCCTCATTCCTCTGAACCCTGCAGACTCTCAGCCAGGTACTGTAGACAGAAGCCGCTTTCCGACCAAGTAGTTACAGGAACGGAGTTATAGGAAAAGTCCACTTCTAAGCAGTTCTACTAACTACTCTCCCCCAAAACTGTTTTTCCCATTTGCATTCGCACTGGCCAAGTGGCCATCGGGACTATAGGAGGGGTAAGGGAGTAATGCAAGCACGGCAACGGTCTTTATAGCGTTAAAATAATATATATATATATATATATATATAGCATATTTGTCATAATTTAAACAAGTTTCCCAAAGAGAAACGGGTATCTCTCTCGCCTCTTGTGTGTGTGTGTGTGTGTGTGTGTGTGTGTGTGTGTGTGTGTGTGTGTGTGTGTGTGTGTGTGTGTGTGTGTGTGTGTGTGTGTGTGTGTGGGGTGTGTGGGGTGTGTGGGGTGTGTGGGGTGTGTGGGGTGTGTGGGGTCTGTGGTGTGTGTGTGACGGCCGACCAGTGAGGTTGTCAAGCCCGCAGGGCACGCTTGTGGAGTTTAACTCCAAAAAGAAAGTTAACCACAGGTTCCCGTTAATCTTATGATGGACCTGTGTTGTGATATCTGAACCGGCGAAATAAAAGCCTGTTATTTACAAGACCGGTCTGAGAGACCTCCAGCTTACAGCGGGGTCTCTGAGCAGGACTGGCCGAGTGACGATGTGAAAGTGAATTGACAATTTGAAGCAAATTGTCAATTCCGCATCAATTTACGCAAGACTGACTATATTCAAAATCTAAACCGTTAATCTCTCACCTAAAACGTTGTCAGACGTGATTTTATTGATGAATAAGATGGCGAAAATTGTTATAATTGTCCCGTTGTTGGTCTGTCTGTACCGGAAACCCGAACCTCGCTGACCTAGGTCCCTATGATGAAAAGGGAACAGCGAAAAGACCCTGCCCTGAAGTAGGAGCTGAAAGAGTTACAGGAACTGCAGCCAGAGGAACTTAAAAATCCCCAAATAGGTCCAGTCGGAACACGAGAAAAAAAGGGTTCTAGGAATGTTATGTTGTCGGAACTGCCAAAATCCTTCTGGTCGGAAAGCGGCTAAAAGCTGCAGACCTTCAAGGAAGACAAAAGAATATTAAAAACACTTCCTGATGCATTCTGTTCCCACATCAGTGTAATATTTATTGAGTGCTTCTAGCCTGCACTGCGACACTGCTCCTACATTTACATTCACTACTTGCACTGCATAGTAACTATTTTACATTACATACTGTACATTCTATAAATATGTACATAAATAAAGAGTTACAGTGGCAGCTCTAAGAGTGCATTTTAGATTTTGTTCTGTTTGACTGTTTTTACTGCTGATAACAGCTGCTTATGGCTTCAGCGTAGCGATCAGATGTCTGAAATCTCGGGACTTTCTCTGTTAGTCGGCACCTTCACTTTCACTTCTATTATGTTTCAGTGAGCCCTGTGGAGGACTCCGATGCATTTCCTGCCCAGCATGAGTCAACAGGACCAGTGGCAAACTGTGAGAGCAGCAGATCACTCCTAACATTCAAGTAAGCTACCATTCCAGACGGGACTGATGTGCTGCTGTGTGAATTATTTGCAGATTAGTGCAAAATATCCATCATGGTTCGGTTACAGGATTAAACAGACAAGTCTAGTCGGTGTGCTTTTCTGCTACAGCCTCAGCTTTCCTCACAAAAGCAAATTGTTAAATGTGTTTTCAGTATGGAGTCCAGTCCACCGACAAAGTCTGCTCCACTCTCCGGTGTGCTGCCAACATCTGGTCTGCCAGAGTCCATGACAGTGGGTGAGTGCTTCTCCTTTTTCCTCCTGTCTGCCTCATACTATTTCTCACTCTCCTCCTCTTCTTGTTGGCTTTGTTCTTAAACCGGTTTTGTGTGAGCACACATGAGCAAGCACAAAGACAACCCAACAGTGTCTCTGCATACAACTTCACTCATAGCAATGAGATCACTTTACCTGCAAGGTTAGAACTTGCTAACCAACGAAGTGGATTTCAATTTTATGACGTGCAATTTCCAAACAAAGACGTATCAGGAATTATACTGTTACGATCTAAAGCAGGGATCTTCAACAGGGGGTCCTCAGAGTCAATGCAGGGGGGTGCCACCAAATTATTCTTAATTTTTGAAAGTTTTTTCAAAAATGAAACATGAATCCAACATATTATCAGCAAATATAAATCCCCACTGCTTACTGACCTTTAGGTAAGGTAGTCACTAAGGCCATCCACAGATAGAGTTCATCCTAATAAGGATTCACTGTGCCACATGCCAAACAATTATTATGTTAATAGCTTAGTATTCTATGCAAAAAAGGTATGTATAAAGACTTTAGGTCGCCCTACACGTTATTACAGGCCCAGTTTAATATGCAACTTCATTTTATACAATATATATGTAGTAGGGGGTCCCTGCTTCTCTCTTTTAGTTGAGGTGTCCTTGGCTTAAAAAAAGTTGAAGACCGCTGATCTAAAGGATTCATCACCTTCACTACATTCTTGGGAATACACTCTAAGATTAGATTGTCTGACGAAACCTCAAGAGGAACTGGATAGTCAAAACTCCCCCACAGCACAAAGTCTTCTGTGAACTAGTGAGTGAGGTGGTAAGCTTTCTTGAAGCTAGCATCAAAACACAGCCTCTACATAACCTCAAAACGTGTAAAATAGGCTTAGATTTCAGCCTGTTTAGCTCCATATAAGGAAATAATTGCCAGAAATGTAAGTTAAATAGGCTTGAAACTAGATTTAGATTTATTTGTTTATGGACTGCGCTCATTCTGCTAAGCAAGCAGTCGAGTCAGTGAACAGAAACACTGAAAGTAATAACATTAAGGTTAGGGCCTAATGCAGCACAAGTTTCAGTAAGTGAAGTCACTTCTTTGCAGCGTCGAGGATTAATGAAATCAAACGTGAAAATGGTTTTCATCCGATATGGCAGCGAACATGTAAATGGTTGAATCACCAGTTCCTCATGAGGTTTTATCCGAAGACAATCTGATCTCCGAGTGTATTCCCCAGAAGTCTGCCACGGTACTGAATCCTGTGGAAGTCCTGACATATCTTTGTCGGGGAATTTCAGCAGCAGCTGTCGACTGTAGCAAATTAAATCCCACTCTCTGATTGTTTTTTTTTTTTTTCCCCAAACCTTGTTGTTTTCAGAGATTGTTCAGTTCTTTAACCACATTTCACATTATAGCAAATGATCCACCAGGTGGCACTGTTGGTCCAGCGTATGCATGTGTTACTTTGTACACACGTCTGCTCCCCTCAAAGGGTTTTGCTTGAAAGACAAAAATGGGAGAGTGTGACACAAAGTCCGATTGTGTGAATTCCTGCCATTTACATACAACCGTACGATTTCAGATGTGGAGAAAACGTACTTGACGAGCACTTAAACGTGTGCGCGACTCAACATCACACACAGGTTTGTTGCTGTAGCCCGGAGGGTGGTTGGTGTTCTGCTCGGTGCCCTGGAGCTAAACAGACCACAAGACGATCACACTGATGCTATTTGCTTCCTTGGATTGTGCGTGCGCGTGTGTGTGTGTGTGTGTGTGTGTGTGTGTGTGTGTGTGTGTGTGTGTGTGTGTGTGTGTGTGTGTGAGGGGAGAGAGAAAGTGACAGAGAGCCAGGGGAGGAAAGAGTGAGTGGAGCTGCCTATAAGCACTGGGATTTAGCGGTCGTCCAATCTATTAGCCCAGGGTAAGAGGGGGGTCAAGGGGTAACGAGGTGTAGAGGCATAGAAAATGATCTTCTACATACAGAGCTCCACGAGTCTGTAGAAAGATGAAAAATAGCAGACCCCCCGTCGAGGTTTTAGCGACGTCACCCTGAATTGTGTCCCTCAGAAAAAGAGCCCACAGAGCTCCTCTCTACACTCCCTGACACCCGACAGTCTCCTAGGAAGAATTCCTTCGCGAGCAGAGGCAGACATACCAATTTCTACGCCTGTCGGCTCAATATACCAGAATGCAACGCAGTCAAAACAGCATTTTGAGTAGAAGACCGTGACTTTTTCCTCCACTGAAATAAAATAAAAAAAAAAACTCTCTCGCTAGCGCTGGCTCCATTGCTTTTCTCCTCGCCTTCTCACGTAACCCAAAGCAACAAGTACAGGCGCTTTTCCCGAGGGGTGGTGCAAAGTTGTTCTGGGAAACGTAGGAAACCACTGAGGAAGAAGACGAGGTAGGCTGAGGGAAAATGACTTGGAGAAAGATTCTTAAAAAGCAATTACTTTATGCGAATATCTCATTTTTGCCATTTAAGCAAGTTAAACACAGTTTTTATTGGCCTTAGCTGCAGCGTAACTTATTTCTAACTAATACTAACCACTTGCTTCATTCAGAAAAGGCCAAGTTAAAGGGCCAGGCCGCCACTTTTATTATATATGAAGGTCGATGTACTCGTCAGGAAGAATACTACTACTTCTGTGGCGGTGGAGGGAGCTTTCCAAAGTTTGGAAAAACATCCCCCTGATGATGTCATAGTGATGTCCTCAGGGTTAATCCTCAAAAATCTAACCGAAACCCTTCTCTTCAAATTTAAGGTGAAGGAATTTTGAAGAAGTCTGTATTTTGGATGCACTGTGGGTCTAATGAAAGACCCTATTGAGATGCATTATGGGAAATGCAGGATCCAGTGTTTTTTTTTTAAAGTTGACCCATATTAGGGACTAAATATCAGGATACCTGGCCCTCTGCTGGTTAGTTTTTAATTCTGTCTCTTGAGTTCCCCAAATGTATGCATATGCAATTCTTAATTGCTTGAGCTTTTGATGAAGTCAGGAATCAAAATGAGCAGTTGATTGGCCCATGTGCTGACACAAGAGAGGAATAAGACCTCCTATGAATAGGACCATTTGCAGTATATCATTACAGCGTGTGTATTTAGTGCAAAAGAATAGTAAAAACAGCTAATGACAGTGTTTGCCCTTTTTGTGATTAAGGCTTTGTGAAACACACACACACACACACACACACACACACACACACACACACACACACACACACACACACACACACACACACACACACGCACGCACACGAATACCAAGCATGCCTGATTTTGAAGGTGTGTGTGTGTGGGAGAAACTGAGAGGAGAAATGTTGTTAAAGAGGATGAGGTGTGTAGTACAAGCTCTCCCTCTGTGATTTCCACCTGGCCTGACAGCGTGTGAGGCCAAGCAGTCCATTGATTGGAGAGTATAGAGTCTATAATTCACAAGGCACCTCGATTACATGGCCTAGCTCTCTGCTAATGCATCTATTATTGGAACAATTGGGCAAGAGCGTGTAGGTTCCGGTGGACACACACACACACACACACACACACACACACACACACACACACAAGCATACACACACAAGCATACACACACAAGCATACACACACACACACACACACACACACACACTCACACTAGCTGTAATTTGTCCATGTCCCCCTGCGAGGAAGGAGGGGCGTCTGGCTCTACTAAAGTCCCTAATGGCTCGTCTGCGGCACCCGCTGTGAACGCGTGGTCGGACTAAGGTCACATTTATTTCTGGCCTGCTGATGTGGAGAATGGAGCTGTGGAGATAATAGACTTCCTTTATCTCTTCTAGTCTCTGTTGTGCTCTTCATCACAGTCGTCTTCTTCTTTCTTCTCGTCCTCGCCCAACCAGGCACTTCGCTCTGGGCTGGAGGAGACCTACTTGTGTCTTGGGCTACATCGACACCCTACATTAGTTATGAGAATTGAGATGTGGTCTCTGCTTGGTGTGTGTGTGTGTGTGTGTGTGTGTGTGTGTGTGTGTGTGTGTGTGTGTGTGTGTGTGTGTGTGTGTGTGTGTGTGTGTGTGTGTGTGTGTGTGTGTGTGTGTGTGTGTGTGTGTGTGTGTGTGTGTGTGTGTGTGTGTGTGTGTGTGTGTGTGTAATGGTGGAATGCAGTGTGCAGGGTAGATTAACTCCTTGTCTCGTGGTTATTTTTGGAAATCCTGGTAACAGCCTAGTTAGGGGCTTTTTAAACCTTCATGTGCACCCCCAAGCGTAACTATGGAGATGAGTCACACTGTACCACCACACAGCCAGGCCCAAATCTGTCCTTTACATCAGGATGGAGATTAACATCAGCCAGCAGCTGACTGCTAGCAGACTTGGGCTGTAGCTGATGCAGTTCAACTGACTGATGCTTTAAGGCTGGAAAGGATTCTGTGGATTTCACACTGAAGTTGCCGCTATCTGATGTTGTTTAAATTCGAACAGATTCCAGGGCAAAATGACACTTAGTGCTGCAGCTGATTATCATATTCAATGTTGATTAAACTGTTAGTTACAATATGTTTTTTCCTACATAAGTGATCCTGGAATTGTCTATATTTAGGCTTGGCTTCTTTTCTCTTAAAGTCAGAGTACTTTACAAGAGCTCAGTAATTATACTAGCTTTGGAGAAATATCAGAAATCATTACTCCAGATATATTTTTGGGTGACAGCTTAGCTACAATAACAATTTTCAGATAGTGTTTCAATCTATGCTCTCTTCAAAGCCACCAGACTCCTTTGACAAAAACAGTAATTTTACCTCGCAGGACATGAGCGTTCCTGGTCTTGCGCTGCGTGGATCGGATAGTTTGTGTTAATCCATGACTTTGGTGAATCCGAACTAACCCTTGAAAACACCAAAGTCACTCAACAACACAAACAAACTGACCAACCAGGGGCAGCGCTAGACCAGCAACTTCCGTGTTTTGCAATGTAAAATTACTGTTTTTTTGTCCAAGGAGTCTGGTGGCTTTGAAGAAAGCATAGATAAAGGAGGTAGGCATAGATAAAGGAGGTAGGCAGATAAAGGATTCCACAGCAATACATTATAGCTTCCGTACCGGTACTCCTGCCTGCTTCTCCAAACTGGGGACATGCCATTCACCATCTACTGTAGATAATCCACTGACTGTGGAATGGATAAGTACCTCATACAACCAAAACACTTCAACAAATCAGAACGATCCCTTTTTAGGCGCAAATATCAGCAGAATATATCAGTGAATTTGTTAGAGGGCTTTTTGTACTTTGGCTAGTAACTGTTCTGAGTGGTAACACAAGAAAATGGCTGGTGTTGGTGTGTAGATGTTTGAGCCAAAATAACCAAGAAGATGATGGGTTTTCTTGTCCAGCTATCAGCTGTGCTCAATTATATAATCGGTTGCACAAAAATAATACTGCCTACCTCCTACAAATGACACTTTCTCAGCAGACAATACTTCACTTGTAATTGTTGTTGTGAGTTTGGTTTCATATTTTTGTAAAAAATACAGTTGTGCTCATAAGTTTATGAACCCAGCTAAAGTTGACTAAAAAGAGGAATAAAAAAAAAAATCATCTTTTGGAAATTGATCTTACTGCCTTAATTAAAAAACTGAGGAAAAATCCGACCTTTAAGGACACCAATTTTCTTTTGTGAATGAATAATGTATCGTAAATAAATAAATAAATAAATAAATAAATAAATAAATGTTCTTCCTTAAAATACAGGGGGCATAAGTATACACACCCCTATGTTATATTCCCATAGAGGCCAGTTTTTTCATGGATCCAGGATACTTTACATACCCTTCACCGTACCTAGAGATTGGCATGGGGTACTTTCCATAAAATCATCTCTCAATGCAAAAGCTATTAAGCTAACTGAAATCAAACCATGCCAATCTCTAGGTATGGTGAATTCCTCTTTTTAGTCAACTTTAGCATGGGTTCATAAACTTATGAACACAACTGTACATGGTTTAATGCAAACGGTATCCAGTGTCCCCCTTTTATCCACATTTATCTCTGATTAGTTTCTTTCTTCAGGGATTTTTTTAGTAGCTTCCAAGAAAGTATGCTTTACTATCGCAATTAAAGTGTTTGATTGATATTCTGTATAACTTTGTCAGCTGGAAAAAAGTGAAAACCTGATTTCATCAAAGCAGTTCATCTTAAGGATGGAACAAAAGTGCAGCATTAAAAGTGTTTTTTTTTTTTTCTACATTTGAAAACTGTAGGTTATTAGTTTATGCATATTGCTCTGCGTATCGTCTGTGTGTTTTGTGTATTTGAAGTAGCTTCAGTGCATACATCTCACCATGCTCTCTCTTCTCTGCAGTGGAGCTGCGTCAGGCCATCGTAGCCATGATGAACAGGAAGGACGAGCTGGAAGAACAAAACACGTACGTTGGGATCATTTCTCCTTATTTGCTGCGCGCCAACCCCCCAAACACACACGCAAAATTACACACATACACACACACACATACTCACACTCTGGACTGGAGGAAGCTGTCGAATGACTTTTCTGTGTGAATTGTGTCTGCTTGTTTTCTTTTTATCCAGAGATGAGAGTGTTTTTTTGGTGCTGTCTTGGGGCCAGTAAACGGTTTTGTTTTTGGCATTAAGCCACCAGGGGCTGTGATTTATGCTCATTTAGCTGCTTAAAAGGATCGGGGTGCAAACTGCAAAGCACAGTTCAATAAAAGTCTGTTGTAATGATGAAAATAACAGTTGTATGTGTATACACCTTTGCGATTTATCATAAATAAATGTTAATCTTCTGCCGAGCAGTATTTAGATCTTTATGATAACTGATGTGATTTGTACTTGAGGCATTAAGAAAACAGCGATGCAATCACACGATGGGTGTTGATTAAGTGTTTTGTATCAGTGCGGAGTGTGACTGCAATTAAAGAAGCTTAATAATGTTTATCCCCTCTACCGTTTATGAAAATAACATTAGCGGAATGTCAACATTTAATATGTCTAAATGTGAAGGATTAGGTCTGCACAAGACGTGCTCACCTGAATGTAAATGGGACCGCAAATGCAGAGATACGTGATCTACCTCGTGGATTTGACAGGTCTCTTCGCAGTCTGCTGGATGGGGAGATGGAGCACTCAGCAGGCCTGAGGCAGGAAACTGATCTGCTGAAGAGGAAGCTGGCAGAGCTGGAGGAGAGACACACTGCCAAGGTCCAGGCACTGGCCAGGTAGGAAACAGAGCGTACAGCTTACAATGTGGAAGATTAAAGCTGCACTTGCTCAAATTCGCCAAGAAAAATAGTCCTTTTTTTTTTTTTTTTTTTTTTTAAACCATTAACACAGATTCGAGCTGAGACGGTGTAGATTTACTTATTTGCTAAACGGTTGAACTAGAGCCGAGACGTTTAGTCGATTAATCAATTGTAGCATCCCAGTACTGTTCTTTTAAGTATTCAAATCTGATATATTGGCGGCCCGATATTAGGTATTTTCCAAACTATCGGTGTCTGCATTTATAATGGCCGATAAATGAATTTTTAAAAAATCAAATAAAAATGGACGAAACACCCTTCAACCATGTTCTGAGTGTTGGCGTTGGATAGTTTGTCCACCAGAGGGCGCTCTACAACGTCCCTGTTGGCAACACTCGTGTTTAGAACGCCACAAACCGTACAGCCCGCTGATCCAGCCAGAGTCGGGCAGAGTGAACGAGTTATCCATTTATCAGAACTTATAGAACTTAACAGAATATTTTTCCAGTCTTGTTCAGAGTTATATTTATGAAGCTTACCAAGTCTATTAATACTGGTAACTTTAACACTGGTAACACATCTTAAGTTTGTATTTTTATACATTTTATTTATCAGAACTTTAATATATTTTGATGTTCCTCTATTCTGTTGTGACAATAAAACAAACAAGTTTATTTTTAAACTGCATTATCATATTATTTTAGTGAGGACTTGTAAATAACTAATGTTAGGGAAATCTGTTTTAAGTTTTGTTACGCGTTTCTGGATTTAAAAAAGAAATAAATATATATCTGCAGATATATTGGATTTTTAAATCACCAAATATTTGTATTAATATCGGCCTTAAAAATCCTTTATCGGTCGGGCTCTAATGACAGCACAGTACTGTCATGGATACATCCATGTGTACAGTAGAGAACACAACAGTAACTGTGATTGCTATTGGCACAGCCTTGTTTTGGAGAATCAGACAGAAAGGGAAGCATTTTACTGCTTACTCGACCTTTTAATTGGCAACTATAATGATAATCTTGTTAGGCGTTTTCAATCCCCCACAGCCTCCAGTATCACAAACGTGAGGCTTTTCTTTATTTTACATGTACAGTAAATTATATATCTTTGGGTTTTAAACGGTTCAAATCAATTTAAAGATATCACCTTGGGCTCTGGGATATTGTAACCGGCATTTATTACTAGTTTCTCATATTTTCTACACCAAACGGTTCACTGATTTATCAGGATGATCTACAGGTCAATCAATAATGGAAATGTAATTACTGCCCTTGAAATAACAAATCGAGAGAGCTCTAAACTGCAAATAATTCTCTTCTGTTTCCACCTGTAGAAGCTGGAAATGTGGAGTTCTCTAACGTAGTATCTGTATGTCTTTTATCACGCTGTATCTGCAACAACATTGATTGTTATCTCTTTACTCTAATCAACATATCGTCATTTAAAATGTCTCGATAAGAAAAGTGTCTATTTTGAGGAGAAAATCCTACACAAGCTACTAGTAAAGAGGAAGTAGATCTAATGCCCAGTGATGCAGCTTCTACTTTGGTGTCTGAGGACAAAGGTATCGTCGTTGTTTCCTTCATCTTCAACTCAAAATGAGTAGTAGCTGTGTATGGCTGATGATTTAGAAAAGCTAGCATTTTAATCACTTAACATTGTAATGATTGTTTGATTGGTACTAGCCATTCATTCATATCAACCCCCTGCAGATATTCGATGGCTATTTTGGGCTGTGAGACCGTTTTTATATCATGAAGTT
The DNA here is from genome assembly GCF_004354835.1 of Perca flavescens. Lineage (NCBI taxonomy): Eukaryota > Metazoa > Chordata > Actinopteri > Perciformes > Percidae > Perca > Perca flavescens. The sequence continues at coordinate 19,913,576 of NC_041351.1, read as the reverse complement.
TTAATTGCATATACTTATTTGACTAGCCCTTTCTCACATTTTCTCAAGTACACAGTTGGCATAATAACAATAACAACGGCCCTGTTGAGTTCAGTCGATGACACGCCCGTTTGGGAACTTTTGTCTCATGTACCTACAAATTGATTTTCAGTCAGTGAACATTGTGTATAAGCTGTAATAGCTCTGGGGACCTTCATGTCTTGCGATTAAAGCTGCTTTGTTGCTGCTGATTGGGCCTTACACCTACAGTAGCTGCATCATTGTATCACAGTAATTACCACTACTCGGCCTAATGCCAAGAGCTTTACACAGTCAGGAAAAGGAACTCTATTTGTGCAACTATCAGTGTTAAGTCTCCACACAAGTTCAGTCTGCTCATGATGAAAAGTATGGGAGAACGAATGTCAGAACCACTTTTTCCCTTTCAAACCCATTGTCTCGTCATTTGTCATTTGAGAGTCTGGCCTCTCTCCATTGACAAGTGTTAACTTCCTTGAAGGCGGGTACTCTGTTGAAGTTTAAAACCATTGGCTCTGCCCAGAGCCACTCTGGATCTGCCAAAACCAATCGCTAACGTTTGGTCTTGACGTAGGCTTAGCATTGCTAGCCTTAGCCAACTCCTTCACCACTAACGGAGCGAGCTGGAAAATCAGACTTTTGCCACAACATCACAGCCACCAACAAAACTCAGCAAAGATTGTTCTTGCTCGGGCTTTAACTTTTGGATATTTCGGACGTTGCCACAATGGACCGAATGGCTTCGCTCGTGTCTTTCTCCGCCGCCATTACGGAACTGCAACTCAAACTAGCGCGCAACCTCAACGTCATCGTTCTCAGACACTCCCTCTGTTCGCTGATTGGACCGGTAAAAATTGGCCGGAGAAAAGCCGCGAATATACCGCAAACCCAGACGGAACACTGAAGGAAAATAAAAATTGAGTGTGAGGTACGTAGGAGGGCAGAGCCAGGCTACCATTGTTGAGCAGTGTGGGCCAAGTTACTCAGGAAGTGTAATATGTTGCTCTTTACTTATAACTCCTTAAAAAAGTAATGATACTACTTATTACTCAGTATCAAAAGTAATTGGTAACGTTACTCGTTATATTACTATATTACTTTAACTTCTTATTATTATAACTTTAGCTCTTGTGATAAATGTTCCGTGTTTGACTGTTCAATGTTCCATGCTTAAAAGAAAAAACACTTGTTGCTGGCAATTCATATCTATGTTCTGGTCCTTGCATAAGAATATAGAGCATGGTGGCTCATGTTATAATGCTGCATGACTTTTATTTTGTTTGGTTTTATCTGTTACACAGTGAATATTGAACTTTAAGCTAAACTTAAAAAAGTAATAAATACGCAAATCGAATAGTAATCGCAATATCTTGCAAAAATATCGCTTTTAGATTTTTTTCCCACCAAATTGTTCAGCCCTAATAAAAATACTTCCACCTGATGAAATCGGTCATCCTTCGTTTAGCTGTTTTGCTAGCAGCGACGTGACTTGACCTGCCCTGGGCTACCGTGTGCTTAATTACACATTGACAGGACAGCTTATACAAGAGCTTGTACAAGAGCTTTTCGACAGTGATGACGACAATGTGAGAGATGATTAGGATTGGAATTATTTCACCTGTCAGTCCACGGTTGGTGCTGGTACGGTTCCTGCCATTTACGCTGTTCATCACATGTTCACTGCGCTTAGCGCCCCCCCACACACACACACACACACAAGTGTCCTGACTCCTCAGCCGTCTCAGCCATCAAATTAGGGCAACCGTTGTTTTGGTAGCGCACTGGTGGAAGTGGCGCAGTGTGGATGAAATTAGATTATGAAAAAACGCTGCCAATAAGTGACCACCTACAGTTTCCCTGGAAGTGAATTGCGTCACCCCAGCATTTACAATTGATTGCCTATATGCCAGAAGTCTCCAGTCGAGCCCTGAGCCCTTTAAATAGAGCATTAGTCATCCTTCAGCAGTCTAAACACAAAGCCCCGGCACGTCTGCGTTCAGATAGTAGCCTCCTACAACAAGTCAAGCCACCAGCTAGGATGGATCGAGTGACTCAAGTTAAGTGTGTAGGGACTGCTAGAGCTGATGGGCAAGTGAGCTTGGCGAAGACGGCGCGGCCGCTGACGGGGGCTTTTTAAATTTGTGATAATTTTCATGTTCCCTTGGACCAATTTTAATGGAGTTGAAATGGAAAGTGAGGTAGCGAGAGTGTGCGGGGAACAAGGGATGGCCCCTTAGGACTGCCTGACTCTCTCTGCAGGCGACTGTGACATAAAGTGTGCATTTTTTTTTTCCCCCCAGTCAAACGCACACACTCCAACACACAAAGGCGATTCTATAGTCCTCCGCTAAATCTCAAGTGCTGCTTTTCCTTCTCAGTCAAATCTGTCTCGATCAATGGCGGCTATAAATACCACTGAAGGAGCAGCTAGCCACTGAATGAGTGCTGGAAGCTGTCAGCATCATTCGGTGAAAGGAGGCTACTGGCAACGGTTGCTATGAATCCCACAATTCTTTGTGATTCACTTCGCAATAAGGGTGAATCGGGAGTCCGTAAGCCTGACATAAAATCTGACTCCGAGCAGTAACATCTTTACACTTGAATGGACAGTTGGCTCGCGCGGTGAGCGGCAGCTAGCTGAAGTGCTTTACTGCTGCCGAGTTAATTGAGACGGATTGTTAAATCTGCACTAACGGTGACAGGAATCACTTCGCTGAGTGCAGGAAATCTTCAGGTTCAGTGTTAATCTTCAGCACCATATGGCCCCGCTGGTTTGAGGAAGGTGCCGTCAGTTATCTGCTTATTTTAGTGCTTCTCCTAGTAGTACAGTAGTAGAGCAGCCCCCCCAAACCCATGGAAGTGGCGTGTGTGTGTGTGTGTGCGTCTTGAGCCCGGCTGCATATGGAGGTGGCAGAGGGTGAGTGAGCCTCCGTAGATAGATTTCGGCTGACGTAGACTCCGGCAGAGGGGAGTGGGCTAGAATCAGCCCGCTGCTCGCTCGCCGAGTTACCCACACACAAAACTCAGATGTACTGTACAGCAGGACCCTTACTCACACACACACACACACACACACACACACACACACACACACACACACACACACACACCCGAATATAGCATGAGAATGTAAGACTCTCACTCACACATTGACGCATAGCAGCCCACATACTCAGCCTCAACTTCTCCCAGACTGGAGAAATCCGAGTGCACGTGCAATAGTCCTTGTGTATGTGTGTATGTATGCATGCAGCGCCTCACCACTTGGTGCCAAACTTAATATGTAATTCTGTCCTTTTGTGGTATTCTGCAAGATCCTTAAAGTGTTTGTAGTCAACTGTGCTAATTGGATTTCCTGTTACTGAGCTTTCTACTGGTGGCAAATATCACAGTATTAAATATGGACTGAAGATCAGTATTGTGACAGAATTTAAGGGATTGCCATTAGAGATACATAAACATACATAAACTGCACCAGACTGCCAGACAACTATCTGCGATTTGCCTGTCCCCTGAACACACACACACACACAAAAAAAAAAACGCGCCAACCTGCACCACTAAACATAAACAGTGTTCCAGCGTTCTAGCCAATAACCGACAAGGATTTTGGGGGTGGGGGTGGGGGGGTTAGTCCCATGGATGTGTTGGTGTGTGGAAGCATGGAAGGGAGGGGGAGGGGATGGGATGAGGAGGAGGGAGGGGCGAGCTAACCTCATTTTGTTTGAAAATACTTTGAACGTCAGCAAGAAGTGCCGTCACCCAACTAGGGCTGGGTATCGTTCAGAATCTTTCGATCCGGTGCCAATTTCGATACCTCAGTTTCGCTACCGATTCCTAACGATACTTTTTTCGAAACCATATGTTTTAAAATCCATTTCAACATCAACAAAAATACATTAAACACAAAGAAAAATTAAACCACCGTTGTGGCTGCTTGTAAGAGGAAGTGTAACATCAACAGCACCACGACCGCTTTCGGCTCGCCATTAATATCCTATCGCAGCAAACGCTGTCTGCGTGAAGTTTTAAAAAACTGTAACCACACTTGAAACCAACCGTGACTCTCTGTGACTTCAACAAAACTGCAGACAGTTTACTCCGTCCGCACCTCTCCGTGTGCGTGTGTGTGTGTAGCTCCGCTCTGTGTCAATATGCAGAGAGGACAGATAAGCTTGCGCTTACACGCTCAGACGCTTTTGGAACCGAAATTTGGCACCGAAAGAAAAAAAAATTTCGATACCATAAAAGTATCGACGTTCGGTACCCAGTCCTACACCCAACATCACTTAGAGCACCCTTTAAAGGTAGTCTGTGGAGTTTTTGACCACTAGTAGCACTGAGTGGCTCTCAGGTCTGTTGTATATTGTGCACATGTACATGGTGCAAACATGCAGGGCAACTTGTTGGATACTTATTATTAAGCCCTACTTTAGGTCTAGATTTAAACATTTTATGATAACCCAAATCCCACAAACTAACTAGGGCTGTGCTTAAAATTTGATACGGCAGTATATCGTGACGTACTCCTCGTTTTATGCGTGCATCGATGCAGATGCTTCTTTATCGATACAATAGCAAATGCTGTAACTGCAGTTTTGAAAAAGAAACACAATAAAGCCGATGGGTGGCATCAGAGGCCAATCCACATTACACAATCGGCGCATTTTTCAATTTAAAACCAACATTCATTCAAGCATGCTAAGTTTAAAAATGTAAGAAGATTTATTTGCATTAATTAATAACTTTGGGATTAGAAGGAGAATATTTTTATTTTACTTTTAAGATATCTATATCTATCACGGTTATACAAAATAATAAAGTCAATTATGTGTAGGACATCATTATTCATCATCATTTAAAATCAAGGTGTATGGTATTGCAAGGTTGTAGGCAATTCCCAGCCCTAAAGATGTCTGTCCTCCCATCCCCGTATCTTCATCACACAGCACCTTTTTATTTAGTTACCGTCACTGCTAATGATAAAAAAGACATTGAGTGGTTAAAAAAAACTGTTGCTTTAAAAATAGAATGAAATTGGCCTTGCTCTGAATGTCTAACCCCTCAAACTTGTACACACACACACACACACACACACACACACACAGTCTCTCTCTCTCTCTCTCTCTCTCTCTTTTCCCCACATCTACTTCTTGTCCCCCTTTTTAGACGCGAATTGGCAGAGCAGAAAGCAGGCCTCTCGCTGCAGGAAGACGGGAAAGCGGCCAGTCGAGTAGGCTCGGGCCAGGAAGTGGTTCCTTGTCACTGAGGGGGTGGTTGGACAGGCGGACGCGCACACACACATATACATACGCACACACAAATGAAACGGGAGCAGATGCCTTTTCCTTAGCTGGCTGGGCTGCCGTCTTTTCTCCAGGCAGTCTGGTGCAGTGATCTAAGAAGCGGCAGAGAGAGCGGCTGTGAAGTTTGCCCATTGTACTTGTTGGGAGAATTTAGACTCAATGTTTTCTTCCTTTCTGAAGTCAATTATATCACTCTACCCGGGGGGGGGGGCTTTTTCCTTCAATGCTGAAGTTTTAACAACCTAGCCCTGCACTCCATTGCCTTCTTGTGCCTGAGTGGATGTGTGTGTGTTTATACAGCTCTGTGCATTGATTCTTTGGAAGTGTGACACAAGAGTGTATGCTTGGAAGTATTTTAATTTTTTTTTCCAGCAAGGCTGAGCAGTAAATTGCACTCAGGAGCATTACCCAGCGACTGAGCTGTCTGTCTCTGAAGGCGTCTTTGTACCTCTCATTTACTACTTCCAAACAAAACCAGATCATACCTGAAGAACAGCCAATTTAGCTGTGTTTATTGCACATTAAGACGACTACTGAGTATGGGGATAATAAAGGAAGGAGTGGTGGGAATACAAGAGATGGAAAAAAATCACCCCAGGGCTTCTTTCAACTTAAGTAATTACTGCGTGTAGTTTAGGTTTAAGCTTCCCTCTTGAGATACTTTTCGAGAAGCTAAGATTCCACATCCTTCCTCTCTTTTTTTAATAATCTCTTCCAGTATTTGCTTTATTAAAAACACACGCAAACTTTACAGTCGTCGCTAGCTTTTCGCCCTTTCACACAAAATATTTACAATGTCTTTATCTCTTAAACGCACACTGTTTTTTCTTTTTTTTCACCATCCCCTCTCTGTTTGCACACAAAACAGTTAACAATTTCTTTAAATCTATCTCGAAGGCACACATAGCCCTGATATCTCTCTTTGTTTCTTTTGCACAACAAATAATATTTTATACACTGCCTCCCACTTTTTTGCTCGCATGGAAGAAGATGAGATCACTTCAACAGTTTTATTAACCAACGTAGTTAATAGGCTTATTATTCTCTGAGCAGGCATTCACACTAACAATATTTCTGGGTCAGACTACTGCCCTTGATGAGAAAGTGGTTTGTGGCTGGTCCCATATCAGCTGGACGAAGAATGCAGTTTTTCGCAACAGAGACGCCGAGCAAGTACTTCACTTTTGGACACTCATTTAAAACTTCACTGTCCCTTAAGGCAGAGAAGACACTTAAGAGTTTCAGATGACTTTCAAACGCTCCACATTTCCAGCGATCTAGCATTCACCAGAAGCACAACATCAAACAACTTTAATGGATTGCTCTCAATTGGAAAGCATTAACAGAGAGCCAAAGCCGCTGTTTCTTGCTACAGTTTTAGGAAAGAGAAAATTGTGCAATATTGACGCTTCCACAGGGCTTTGTAGTTGAGATTTGTTTGGTGTCCAATATTCAGGTTCTGTCCTGTGGGTCTGAATAATGGTTGTCCACTAAACTGAGTTTGTAATGATGGACTCGCCAGAAGCCTGGAAGTGAATGCAACACAGAAATGTAGGCCTAAGTAGGTATTTACTAGCACATGGCTGTTCAAATGTATGGGTGCAGTTTACACACTGTGTATGCAAGGTAGTTTACTCCCTGGGTCAAACGTATAAGGCAGAATTGAAAATATGTAATGTTTTCCTTTTACCGTGGAGAAATTCAGTTACTTGCGTGGTGTACAAAGAAGTAGTGCTGAAACATTTGGTCGATTTGTGGTTCTCAACCTGGGGGTCAGGGTTGATTAAGGGCTCACGAGAGAAATCTAAGTGGTCCCGAGATGGCTAACAAGATAAGAAAGAAGCAGAAAAATCATTTCATCTCCACAAAGAGTATGTTTTAGCCATGTTAGCAGCCATTCTGTTGTTTGATCCACCTCTTTGGTCCAGACTAAAATAGCTCAACAACTAATGGATGGATTGCCATGCCATTTGGTACATATATTCACGGTGCCCAGAGGATAAATCCTAATGACTTTGGTGATCCCCTGTGTTTTAATCTAGCAACACGAGCAAGGCAAAATCTTTCCATTCATTCTGTGAAATATCTCAACATCTACTAGATGGATTGGCAAAGGATCTTGTCCACATATTCATGGTCTCTAGATGATGTATCTTTAGATCTTTAGGACTTTGGTGAGCCCTTAGTCTCGCATTGCCAGACCTTCCTCCACAGCACTGCGGAGGAGGGTCTGGCTAGTCCACACCGCAGAAAAACATGCTCTGGTGCCGTCATTGCCGTTACTTTAAACCAATCACAATTGTCTTGGGTGGTGCTAAGCGCAGAGTAGAAACACGGTGCCGCTGCAAAATAGCCTCGGGAAGGAACTTGTTTTGGTGGAACAAAAAGTTGTTTTAGTCGTTGCAACAGAAAACTCCATCCATCCATCCGTCTTCATCTGCTTATCCGGTGTCGGGTCACGGGGAGAGCAGCTCCAGCAGGGGACCCCAGCTCCAGCAGGGGACCCCAAACTTCCCTTTCCCGAGCAACATTAACCAGCTCCGACTGGGGGATCCCGAGGCGTTCCCAGGCCAGGTTGGAGATATAATCCCTCCACCTAGTCTTGGGTCTTCCCCGAGGCCTCCTCCCAGCTTGACGTGCCTGGAACACTTCCCTAGGGAGGCGCCCAGGAGGCATCCTTACCAGATGCCCGAACCACCTCAACTGGCTCCTTTCGACGCGAAGGAGCAGCGGCTCTACTCCGAGCTCCTCACGGATGACTGAGCTTCTCACCCTATCTCTAAGGGAGACGCCAGCCACCCTCCTGAGGAAACCCATTTCGGCCGCTTGTACCCTGGATCTCGTTCTTTTGGTCATGACCCAGCCTTCATGACCATAGGTGAGGGTAGGAACGAAAACTGACCGGTAGATCGAGAGCTTTGCCTTCTGGCTCAGCTCTCTTTTCGTCACAACGGTGCGATAAATTGAATGTAATACTGCACCCGCTGCGCCGATTCTCCGACCAATATCCCGCTCCATTGTCCCCTCCCTTGCGAACAAAACCCCAAGGTACTTGAACTCCTTCACTTGGGGTAAGGACTCATTCCCTACCTGGAGTAGGCACTCCATCGGTTTCCTGCTGAGAACCATGGCCTCAGATTTAGAGGTGCTGATCCTCATCCCAACTAGTTCACACTCGGCTGCGAACCGATCCAGTGATTGCTGAAGGTCCCCACAACATCTGCAAAGAGCAGCGATGAGATCCCCCAGCCCACCGAACCGCAACCCCTCCCCACCCCGACTACGCCTCAATATCCTGTCCTCCCACAGTATCTCCCGGGGGACCCGGTCATACGCCTTTTCCAGATCCACAAAACACATGTAGACCGGTTGGGCATACTCCCAGGCTCCCTCCAGGATCCTTGCGAGAGTGAAGAGCTGGTCCGTTGTTCCACGACCAGGACGGAATCCGCATTGTTCCTCTTCAATCTGAGGTTCGACTATCGGCCAAACCCTCCTTTCCAGCACCTTGGAGTAGACTTTACCAGGGAGGCTGAGAAGTGTGATAGCCCTGTAATTGGCACACACCCTCTGGTCCCCCTTTTTAAAAAGGGGAACCACCACCCCGGTCTGCCACTCCTTTGGCACTGTCCCAGACTTCCACGCAATGTTGAAGAGGCGTGTCAACCAGGACAGCCCCTCCACACCCAGAGCCTTGAGCATTTCTGGACGGATCTCATCAATCCCAGGGGCTTTGCCACTGTGGAGTTGTTTGACCACATCAGTGACTTCCACCTGGGAAATTGACAATGATCCCCCATCATCCTCCAGCTCTCCCTCTAACATAGAGGGCGTATTAGTCGGATTCAGGAGTCCCTCAAAGTGCTCCTTCCACTGCCCTATTACCTCCCCAGTTGAGGTCAACAGTGTCCCATCCTTACTGTACACAGCTTGGATGGTTCCCCGCTTCCCCCTCCTGAGGTGGCGAACAGTTTTCCAGAAGCACCTTGGTGCCGACCGAAAGTCCTTCTCCATGTCTTATCCAAACTTCTCCCACACCCGCTGCTTTGCCTCTTTCCCGGCAGAGGCTGCAGCCCTTCGAGCCCTTCGGTACCCTGCAACTGCCTCCGGAGTCCTCTGGGATAACATATCCCGGAAAGACTCCTTCTTCAGTCGGACGGCTTCCCTGACCACCGTTGTCCACCACGGTGTTCGTGGGTTACCGCCCCATGAGGCACCTAAGACCCTAAGACCACAGCTCCTTGCCGCAGCTTCAGCAAGGGAAACTTTGAACATTGTCCACTCGGGTTCAATGCCCCCAGCCTCCACAGATTTGCACGAAAAGCTCCGCCGGAGGTGTGAATTGAAAGTCTGTCGGACAGGGGCCTCCTCCAGACGTTCCCAATTTACCCGCACTACCCGTTTGGGCTTACCAGGTCTGTCCAGAGTCTTCCCCTGACCCAACTCACCACCAGATGGTGATCAGTTGACAGCTCCGCCCCTCTCTTCACCCGAGTGTCGAAAACATACGGCCTCAGATCAGATGAAACAATTATAAAATCGATCATTGACCTTTGGCCTAGGGTGCTCTGGTACCAAGTACACTTATGAGCATCCCTATGTTCGAACATGGTGTTTGTTATAGACAATCCATGACTAGCACAGAAGTCCAACAACAAACAACCACTCTGGTTTAGATCAGGGAGGCCGTTCCTCCCAATCACGCCTCTCCATGTGTCTCCATCATTGCCCACGTGCGCGTTGAAGTCCCCCAGCAGAACAATGGAGTCCCCCACTGAAGCCCCATGCAGGACTCCAGTCAAGGTCTCCAAGAAGGCCGAATACTCCGAACTCCTGTTTGGTGCATATGCACAAACAACAGTCAGAGTTTTCCCCACCACAACAAGGGAGGCGACCCTCTCGTCCACCGGGGTAAACTCCAACGCAGCGGCGCTCAGCCGGGGGCTTGTGAGTATCCCCACACCCGCCCGGCGCCTCACACCCTGGGCAACTCCGGAGAAGAAAAGAGTCCAACCCCTATCCAGGAGTATGGTTCCAGAACCGAGACTGTGTGTAGAGGTAAGCCCCACCAGATCTAACCAGTAGCGCTCCACCTCCCGCACCAGTTCCGGCTCCTTCCCCCACAGAGAGGTGACATTCCATGTCCCCAGAGCCAGCGTCTGCTGCCCGGGTCTGGTACGTCGAGGCCCCTGACCTTCACTGCCACCCGTGTAGCAGCGCACCCGACCCCAGCGGTTCCTCCCACAGGTGGTGGGCCCATGGGATGGAGAGGGAGTTGCCACGTTGCTTCTTCGGGCTGTGCCCGACCGGGCTCCGTGGCAAACCTGGCCACCAGGCGCTCACTGACGAGCCCGCCATCTGGGCCTGGCTCCAGACGGGGGCCCCGGGCTTCCTCCGGGCAGGGTAACTTCACCTCTTCTACGTTGTTTCATAGGGTTTTTGAACCATTCTTTGTCTGGCCCCTCCCCTGAGACCACTTTGCCTTGGGAGACCCTACCAGGAGCACACGGCTCCAGACAACACAGCCCTCAGGTTCATAGGGACACACAAACCTCTCCACCACGATAAGGTGATGGTTCCCGGAGAGGAAAAAACTCAGATTGGCCAAATAGTCTAGCTAGCTGTCTGGATTTACCCTGCAGAGATCTGAGGAGCAGTTGAGCATAGTCCTCATAAGTCGAGTATAAAATGTCAACACAAAGAAAGTGGAAGATACCAGACATCCGGCCAAAAAGGAGGACATCCGTCAGAATTTCTGGCGGCACCGGAGCAATCCCGGAAGTAGAAGGTCGTGGATATAGACTTGTGATCCCCTGACTGTTCCTCTCACGCCACCATAAGGTTGACATTTGTGGTTAAAAAGTGCAGCCCCACAGAACCACATGGCACGGCTTGAATCAACTCTACTTCAGTCCCTTTTATTTTGGATTTCCATTAGCAAAAATTAGTACCTGGTACCTAATTTTTTTTTTTTTGTTACCACCTGGGTCATGGTTCCACGCGAGCTCAGCCGATACTACAAGTTGTAATTAAAACACTGCAGAACACTTACTGAACAGAGAGAATCGTCACTAGTGCGACATGGGCCATCCTGCACAAACCCATCATTTTTAAATAGCCAAGCTGCCGTCAATGGCAAAAATCATCTTGAGGGCTTGACTTAAGGATAAATTGTAAAAAAGAATTGATGGAATACCAAATAATGAATATGATTATTTGCAGCCCTGAAGGGAAGTGTCATATTACCCGGTGCCTTTGAGCCGTGATTGGAAACTTAATAGGAGCGAGGCACGTATTTCCTCCTGATATTAAACAGAGACATACAAGATACATAAAAAGTAGAAAAAGAATGAAAATGTAATATCTGGGGATGTTGAGGAATGAGGTGGGGAGTTGGGTTGTCAGCAATGAGCAGGTTAAACGCTCGTGGAGGAAAACAAGAAGTTGTGTTTGATTTAGCATGTGGTGGCCTGGCCTGCTGTACGACCTGAGGGAAGCCGCTCCAACACAGAGGGTGTATTTTACACCCCACGGGTCGTGTTTTATCGACCTGCTCTGAAATTGGATTTGAAAATGTACCGAGCAGGTGCGGCTGTTAGAGCGATGTTCCCTCATAACCTGCAGGACACTTTACATTGTCCCACTGATAGCTCCAGTGATATCAGCTGACAGCAGCGTGTGTACCCGTCCCCAAATTTCCCTCAAGACCGCTTATATTGTAGATATAGCGTCGTAACGTTGGTGTGTGATCTACGCCACTGTCAGGATTTGTTTTCTACTTGTGTGTCTGAGTGTCATCTGAGACGATGTAGATCATTTTGTCAGCTGGTTTCGGGGAACATGCATATGTCTCTATGCAAGGATATATATATATATATATATATATATATATATATAGTATGTTTAAACCTAGGGCTCCTAGTGTAAATTGGTATATTATATATAGTATAGTCCAGGCAGTGTTGTAGTTGAGTCGCCAACTGTTCGAGTCAAGTCTCAAGTCCCCAGTGTTCACGTAGGGGTCCAAGTCCAGGTCACCAAAGAAGAGTCCGAGTCGAGTCCAAATCGAGTCATCATTACCTGAGTTCAAGTCTCAGTCAAATCACGAGTCCAGAGAATAGCGACTCGAGTCCCAGTCCAGGAGTCGAGTACTCCACCACAGCATATCACACATAAAAGTACTCCGATACTTCATCCAAGTTCCGAGTCCTATTTCATGATTTCCTCAAAGTCCGCGACCAAGTCCAAGTCATCAGTGCATAAGTCCAATATGGGTCATGAGTCCCGAAAATAGCGACTTGAGTCAGTTTTATAATTTGTCACCAAAGATGATGACAAATTGTAAATTACATTTTAACCTGACCCATTAATAGCAAGCTAAGCTGATATGTCTGATTACTGATGATCTCTTTTTAGTGGCTAACAAAGTCTATTCACTATAGTTCACAAGGTGACATTTTTCCTGTTTAAACATTCCTTTTGTTTTTCATGTCTTAACTGTTGCAAAAAGCATGCACATTACATCAGCAGAGGGATCAATATTTCAACAATTTGTGTTCATTATCAGCCTGTCGTAACCTGGAAAAGAAATTAAAGGATTGTTTGTTCGGAGAATCATTCATTCAGAGCAGTGAAAGTTTGCTTTGCATCAGTGACTCTCTGAATAAAGAAGATTAAACAAACAGTACTGTTCATGAGCTTTTGAGAATTCATTTATATTCGTGGCGTCTTAAATTGTGGCGAGCCATTAGAACTGTTGAATTGATGTAGGTACATAATGGATTGGAAGCATTTTAGAAACCTGGACTGATGGAGCAGGTTAGAAAGGGCACACGGTACAATGTTAATGTTGTGTGTTAACATAGTGGATCAATAACTGGGTTCTTGTGCTATGGGTTACTGAAAATGTTCCAGCTTTTGAACCTAAGGAACAACACAGCACTGAAATGATATAAAAATATAATTACACCCATAAAAGCAGTGTTTAAAGTAATCAAATGGAAAAGAACACCAAGACTAATTGTAATTGACCTTTATTTTTAAAGCAGACATTTCCTAGCACTTAATGTTGTCAGTAACACCTGTTATTTTCCTGCTATGACAATCAATGCACACTGCACTTTATTTCAAGCTACCCAGATGTTTGTGCAATCTTTCTCTCACTTTATTTCTTCTGGTATGAATTTACATTACAATAATTTGCTGACCGCTTTCTGTATTGATTTACCCCCTTAGTTTTTGGGCTTGACGGGAGCAGAATTGCTGGGTTGAAAAACCAAAAACAACTAGCTAAAAAGGCTAAAAAGCTCTGTGGAGCCAAATGTAGTCTCACATTGCCAGACCTATTCCACAGCGTTGCGGAGGAGGGTCTGGCGAGTCCACAGAGCATTCCGGGTTGGGAGAGAAATGCGCTCTAGTTCATTGGCATTTCTTTAAACCAATCACAGTCGTCTTGGGCGCCGCTAAGCACCGGATGGAGAAACGGTACCCAGGGCTCCAGACTGCGACCAAATGGTTGCATTTTATGGCCAAAATTTGAGAGAATTTTACATCCAGTCGCACATGTGCAACCACTAAATTTGCCCCCTTTTTTAACTTGATAAACGTTGAAATTTAGGTACTTGAGTGCTTATCTGTCTTCTCTGAAAGTTGACAGAGAGCAGAGCTCTGACACAAACACACACACACACTCACACACACACACACGCAGAGCTGCAGACGATGCAAACTACGTCGGCTCTGCAGTTTTGTTGAAGTCACAGTGAGTCACGGAAATGCCGATAAAGTGGTTTCAAGTGTGGTTACAGTTTTTCAAAACTTCACACAGACAGTGTTTGCTGCGATATGATATTAATGGCGAGCCGAAGCGGTCGCGGTGCTCTTGATGTTAAACTTCCTCGGAGACGAGCAGGCACAACAGTGATTTCTATGCCCTGGTGATTGACTGACAGGCTGAGCTTGTAAGGCAAGGCAACTTTATTTCTGCACCTTCCAGCAACAAGGCAATTCAAAGTGCTTTACATGAAACATTAAAGAGCAATTAAAAACGGTCATGATGAAAATAAAACAGGCTAAAAAATAATATACAAATACAAATATATATATTTTTTTTACTGTCGTGACAGCGATGGCGCTGTCAGTTTACCTTCTATGTTGCATCTTCAAAAGTGACACTGAATTTGAAACAGCACATTGTAATTTCTGCATCTATTATCAAAGTATTTATTAGTGATACAGTGGAAATTAGTAGAAATGTGAATATTAGGTTAGCATGTTGATTTACGGTGTGTGCCCCTACATTTTCTGGTTGTGCCCCTAAAATTTTCAGTTGGGAGCCTCAGGGGAAGGAACTTGTGGAACGTATGTACGTTCAAAAGTTGTTTTAGTCGTGCAACAGAACACTCAGATTGGACAGATAGTCTAGCTAGCTGTCTGGATTTCCCCTGAAGAGATCTGAGGAGCAGTTAACCATAGTCCTCAGAAATTGACCGGAGTTTAAAATGCCAACACAAAGAAAGCAGTATCGTAATGGATATCCGGCCGAAAAGAGTGAAATCAGGTGAAATTTCTGACTGCACCTGAACAATCTCGGAAATGGAATGTCGTCGATATTGACCAAGCCAAATGTAAGAAAAGAGTTGGGTGCTGCTTAATATCGAAATATTGATTAGTGCAGCTTTTACAATGTCTTTGAAAGGTCGACAAACATCACAAGGCAGTGTAAATACAAAGTGCAGGGGTGTAGTGCTGCCGGAGTGCACCGGAATGACGCACCGCCATTTCTTTTCTCCAAGTGACGAAATAGAACATTCTCAGTTTGCATAATCTCGTTGAAATTCATATTATTGTAAGGGCTTGAAGATCCAGTCATCACTAAAGCGTACGTCACGCAAGAGAGACAATAAAAACAAATGGAATGGTCCAATATATACACTTTTATATCATATTGACTTTTAAGGTGTGTTGATTGATTCACAACGTCATGTCAACGTTATGCATTGAGTAACGCGCAAGAAAACATATCACCTTGGAAGTTTGCGTTAGCTGCTGGCACAGTAGCCTTTGAGCGGCACAGTGAATAAAATTGAAATACATTTTTTTATATAGCTATTGCTAACTGTTAACTAGTAAAGATAACAAGGCAGCAACACGTCCCTAAACTGTATAGTTCTAGATGACTAATGTATGTTATCTTTTTCATAGGTGCGCTCTTGTAAAAGTGCATTGTTTACCTAAGCGGCTAGTATCAGTGCCACCTCTCTAGCATTTTGTCAAATGCTGTAATCTGCCTGCTGGTGTGACAACAGACGCAAGACTCATTCTCAGTAAAATGAGACGCATCAGAATGTCTGCGTATCTCCCAGAGCCCCTACACACACACACACACACACACACACACACACACACACACACACACACACACACACACACACACTTACACTTACAGGAAGCGGCGTGTATTTACTATAATTTAATCAGGCTGGAACAGCGTCTGGGCTGCGGGTGGTGCTGATAACGATGACGTGGACGGCTCTTCAGAGAGCTAGTCATGCGGATTCAGGAGGTCTCCAGGCAAGCACCTCTTTTGTTGGTGGGGAATGAGGGCTGATAAGCAGGGCACCAAAAATCACCCGTGGAGAATGAGGGGAGGGGGGGACGGCGGCGGAGCAAGACAAAGGCTGTTAAATGTAACTGCCAAGGGCATAAATGCACAACTGATTGATTTCCTCCCCAAAGTCGATGGTGTTCAATCAGTTACGGCTTGTAAAGAGACTGCCTCTGTCTCTCACTCTTTATCACTCTGTCTTTGTGTTTGCGTCCTCATCTGCAGTCCAACACACATATGCACAAGCACACGCACACCACTGCTGCTCTGAGCAGTGCTAACGTAGGACTGTAGCTTAACTGGGCCTTAACTCTGACCATTATTAACCTGCGTCTTCTACCCTAACTGTGTCTTTATTTGATGTGGCCAGATTACATTTACAAGTGCTCTTAAAATGCATCTGTGAGATACGGAACACTGGATTTCAGTTTTGCTCTTGCTTGCTAAACGGAGGTCAGAACACACACCGCTGCCTCCTTTCAATATTTACATGGAGGCAGACAAGAAGGCTTTATCGTAGAGAACTTTCTTGGATACTATTCATTAGCCTGCTGATTTTGATATGAGCATTTTACAGTAGATAAAGTTGATTTATGTGTTTGAGGGTTGGCGGTACTGCACTTTATTACAGCTTCCCAGATGTTAGTGCAATGTTTCCTTCGCTGTTATTTCCTCTGATATGAATATACGTTGATTTGTTGACTTCTTTCTGTATTGAGTTTTCCTCAGTTTTTGTGATTTGTTGCATTTGCGGAGGTTCAACAAACTTGATATTTGAATGACAGCGCACATGTGTTTCTTTTCGATATTCTTATAAGATCTGGCTTACCTTTTGTCAAACATTTGCCCCGATGAAAGTCTACTGACCGAAATCTTAAACATGGTACATGGACACCTGAGCAACTACAGTACATGCGATTACTGAACATCTCACACATTAATCTGCTGTTATAACAGCAGCCTGTCTTCTGGGATGGTTTTCCACAATAATTAGGAGCCTGGCTGCAGGTATTTGGTCCCGTTAAACTGATTGTTGGCCGATGAAACCTGGCTTGCAGCAGGCGTTTAAGTTCATCCCAAATGTGTTGGATGGGGTTGAGGTCCGGGCCAGTCAAGTCAGTCAGTCCTTCACTCCAAACTAAGAGAGTCATTTCTCTTTTATTGGCATTTTTAGGGGGATGTGAGAGGGTTCCTGGGCGATATCAAACCCAGTACATTGTTGTAGTACTTGAAATCGGTCTTAGTCTTAAGACCGGCCTCAAGACCACTTTTTGAAGGTCTCGTCTCGGAATCAAACACATTTTGGACATCTTGTGTCAGTCTCGGATGAAGATGAAAAACGGGTCAAGACCACAACTTCAGGGATATCACTAAATTGCCTTTGTCTAATTTTATGTGTTAACATCATTGTTGTGATTGGATGTAAAACTTCCTGCTTCAAATGCAACCAGTAACTTAGTCTCGCTTTGCCAGACCTTCCCCCACAGCGCTGCGGAGGAGGGTCTGGCTAGTCAGTCGTCTTGGGCGGTGCTAAAGCGCCGGATGGAGCAACGGTGCCGCTGCAAAATAGCCTTGAGAAAAGAACTTGTTTTGGTGGAACGTGTACGTTCAAATGTTGTTTTTAGTTGTGCAACAGAAAACTCAGATTGGAAAGATAGTCTAGCTAGATGTCTGGATTTACCCTGCAGAGATCTGAGGAGCAGTTAACCATAGTCCTTATAAATCCACCGGAGTTTAGAATTCCAACACAAAGAAAGCGGAAGGTAACGGACATCCGGCCGAAAAGAGTGACATCCGGCGAAATTTCCAACGGCAACGGAGCAATCCCGGAAGTGGAACGTCGAGGATATAGACTACCAATAACTTGACTCATTTCTAATTTTAAATTAGTTCCTTTTAACCCCCTCTCCCCGCCCCCTTAACACGCACTACAAAGAAAGTGAATGCGAAAGACAGGAGAAGCTCTAGCTGTCTGGCACTGGTTTTGGTCTTGGTCTTGACACGGTCTCAACCCCTCAAAGTCTTGGTCTTGACTTAGTCTTGATACACTCTGGTCCTGGTGATGACTCGGTCTCGGTTTAGGGGGTCTTGACTACAACGCTAGTATACAGTATACATCTTAACCACTTAGCCAACAGGACGGCCCCAGAAAACCATTTCTATATGAAACGTTAGGTTTGTTTGTTGTGGACGAGGGGATCATCACTTTTAAACAGGCGAAGGTCTTCCCTAAACTGTCGCCACAAAGTTGGACGCACTCTTAAATATATATGAATATGATTTTAATGGACTTTGAATGGCTTTGAGCGTAAGTCATTGGCAAAGATGAGGACTCTTCTCTTTCCCACTATGGAAATGACAATTGTTCTTAATGTTTGATTTTTTCCCCTTTTGCTTATATTTTAAGGTTAAGACTGAAAAAAGGCAATCTTTTATACAGTTTAAGCTACAATCTTTATGTTTTTTTGAGATATAACTGTTAAAAAATGCTTACATTTGAATTGTAAACAAAAGTTTAGTTTTGTTGCAGCTCTGACTCTGATTTTAATTAAAAGGTGAAGATAATCTAATGCAATGGTGTAATTTAAAACACTTTGTAATATGCAATTGCATTGCTGTTAATGTAAGAAAGATGTTCTTTACTGTAAACAATGTTCTACAACAACATATTTTATTGTGTAGTATTGGCAGCTATGTACTGGCAACTTGAGTTGCCAGGTAACTTCTGTAATTTAAATAGAATACAAGATTATGTTGTAAACAAGATTACAATAGATTAACAAGTAATTGCTGTAATTTATACACAACAAAAACCTGTAGAAGGTATCCTGTAATATACTGTAATTTTGTTTCTACAGTAATTAACAGCACTTTTACAAGACTGTATTGGCAACTTTATTGCCAGGTATTTACTGTAAAATCTACACTCAAATTCAAAAGTGTGTGTGTTGTAGCACAAAATCTCCCTTTTTTCATACTTGTTTTTAGACTTTTTTAATAGTCTCTCTGTTTTGGCGGTTAATCAATAAATCAACTTGGTTCACATGCAGGTCAACACAACATGTTGTTGAGATTTAAAAGATGTGGGTGTTGACAATTCTGCGAGCCCCTGCGACCTTCAGTTAGTAAGGCTGGGTATTGTTTAAACAATGATGATACCAGTACCCTTAAAGTGATACCAACACCGAAAGTACTTCATTTGATACCTATCCCCCCCCCCCCACCCCCTACTTCATACCTATCATGTTAATGGAAGCATTTAGTTGCGTAAAATGCCACCACTAGCTGCTGCGATAGTGGGTCAGTCACACATCGCATTAAATGAAATAACACTTCAAACCATAATCAAATATTATTTTTTTTAAGTTCTGGTATGCCATTTGACTGGAGGAGTTGTAATACTATTTGGTACTGGGTTATTTCAGTTGATAACTTGAAGGTATTGAGTACGGTTACCCATCATACCCTTCTTTTTTTCAGAAATGTGTATCTTGAGAGAAGCAGAATTCCAGTTTAATATGTGACTTTGCTTACTGCTTGGATATACATGCAAAAGTTAATTATCTGTTTTTTCAGCTCGTATATATTGTTAAAAAATGCATGTCCAAATATATCTCAGCCACCTACACAGCTAGTTTTTATTATCTAATCCTCATGCATATTTGCATATTTAGTGCATTTGTACCTAGGATTTTGCAAAAAAATCTGGTATGCTTGTTAATATCAGGTGTGAAGACGGTCCACCTGTTGTAGAGATTGAAAAAGCCAGTCAAGCCACATCTCTGTAAATATACCTCAGTCTGACCACCTGGATTTGATTTCAGATGTTTATTTATTTTTTTTATTATTATTTTATTTTCACGTTCCGCAGGTGACAAGATGTCACAGCAAGTTTCACACTGTTTCCCTCCACCGCTTGCTGTCATAAACAACTTCCTGTGACCGGCTCGATGCAGCTCCCACAGTTGTTGGACAGAAAATTTACCTTTTTGTCACTTTGTGCATGGCAGCATCTCTACTGTGATAACCAGCAGCCAGCAGATGCTTATTTTGTCTAAATTCACAAGTCTGACTCTAGTCTGTTATGAATTACTGGATATTTGACAAAGTTTGCATACAATGTGTTGTTGTTATTGCCTCCTTACGGTTTGTGTTCTCTGGTTATAAGCTGTGTGTGTGTGTGTGTGTGTGTGTGTGTGTGTGTGTGTGTGTGTGTGTGTGTGTGTGTGTGTGTGTGTGTGTGTGTGTGTGTGTGTGTGTGTGTGTGTGTGTGTGTGTGTGTGTGTGTGTGTGTGTGTGTGTGTGTGTGTGTATCTCTGTTTGTGCAGGGAGAATGAGGTCCTAAAGGTCCAGTTGAAGAAGTATGTGGGGGCGGTACAGATGCTGAAGAGAGAGGGGAGCCAGGGCGATGATGGTAATGCACGTATACACACACACACACACACACACACACACACACACACACACACACACACACACACACACACACACACACACACTTATTATGACCTGATATTAGATTTCATGTCTGTGTCCCAGTCCATCTATTTTGCTCTCAAACAGAAACGCTTATAGATAAAATAAGGTCATCAGTTTCCTCCACATCACAGATCAGTTGTGATGCATTTCTCAGAGGCCCAGATGACTAACCGCCCTTGTCACGGTGCAAGTGTTCTTCTCTTACTCCGACTTATCCTTCTCCTTTTTTGTTTGTGGTTTTTGGCTAGATTTGATAACTCTGACTTTGTTTTATTCGTGTTGCCAGGGGGATGTGAGCGGTGCTCTGTGTAAAGACTGGCGAGATAAGCCCCTGCTGTATCAAAGGCAAATAAAATGAACATGGCAGATTATAGAGGGCCACACAATGGCTAATTGCATTTTGGGGGGATAGAAGGGAGAGCGGTTATCTGTGACGCCCCGGAGGGTTTACGTGTTTGTGAGTTTTATTGTATGTTTTTGTGAGACAGCGAGGTAAAGCAATGTGGGGGAACTTTGTAATATCAAGTTAATGATGTTTTTTTTTTATTGGAGGTCATAAAAACAACTATTTGGTGCTATAAATCCTTTTAATAATGCAACATTAATCCAGCAGGGACTTATTCATTCATTTAGGTGGAAGAAGACATAGGAGGGAAAAAAGATCCAGTTTATTTGTTACCTGTGGTAAAAAGACGGCTGTGAAAAACACTGATGTGTCAAACAAGCAGGCAGACAATCGGACAGCTACGGCAGGTATGGTAGATCAAAAGTGAAGGTGGATGTTGGTCTGTCAACAGTGATGTAAGGGTTATATTTACATTTGTATTCCAATACCATTCTAAAGAATGGAGATATCTAGGCGGCATGCATGACATGGCAAAAGATTTGGTAAAAAATATAAGCCTTAACGCGCAGGATAGGTTGCGGCTTTCTCTGTTGGGATTGATGTTGTGTATAATTAACCCCACCTATGTAGAATTGTTTGTAATTACCTGTGAAACCCGCTGTAGAAGGGCGTCCTGCCAGAAACGACTGTGTGGCGATAAAAAGAATGAATTGGAGCGCTGTCTAAAAAGTACCTTTTTTATGTGTTTAAAACTTTGGTGGACAACATTATATCATCAGTGTTTGGCAAGTTTTAAAACGACTAAAATCAATTGCTCACTACTCCTTGAAAAAGTACTAACATTACTTATTTAGTATTAAAGTAGTATAGTATACTAGTAGTAGTAGTATATTTATGGCACACACCCTACAACTCTGAAACAAAAGCTGGTGATTCCTGATTAAAGACTAAAATGTAGGCAAAGCTACCAGTGACCAGACAACACCATATTTGAATAAGACAACTTTCAACTCAAAAGTGGAAAAAATGGTCTGTGCGCTTGGTGCGTGGTTCAAAAGGGTTGTACTTAGTGTCTTCATTAATTCATTGGTGTGTTTTGGGCGTAACATGCAATAAACCAATCAGTGTCATCTCCCATTCCCTTTAAAAGCCAGGCGCATTTGGACCTTGGCGCATTGCTATTATGATGGTGGATTTGCACCGTAATATTTTTATTTATAATCTTTTGCATGTTTGTTTGCTGCTGCGCTTCCCTGTGTGTGTGTAACAAGCATAGTGTAGACTTGCTGTGCATAAGCTTAGGCACATTTTACTAATGCGCTGTTAAATTAACAATGAAATGCTGCGCTATTGACTTCAGAATAGATTTTTTTTGGTCAATGCCGCAATCACTTCCCGCTGCCTCAAGATAGCAATACGCCAATAATACACCTCCCTGTAAGACCAGCACGCCCATGGGCGCAAAGATGGGCGCAGGGGCATTTGCTGTTTAAACGATGTGACCGCTGGTCGTAATTGCGATGTAATTATTTATATTTCAATTTGAATCCCTTACAGTACTTTTACAGTCACTGAAAAAAGTAATCATATTACTGCCCAACAGTACTGCCCGTCATATCTGCCAACCCTGCTGCGATGAATGTTACATTAACATAAATATTTTACCACCTCTCCCAAATAAGTTTGGCGAACGTAGTGTTTTGTTTTAAGCTTTGATGATGTTCTGACAGTTGGTTTTCCCTACGTTGTTCCCAGATGAATGAAGGTTGGGAATATGTTATTTTTCATTGATGGGAATGATGGCCAACATAGCTAAAACAAGATCCAAGTTGTACGAAATTGGACTTTCCATTTACCGTGCAAATTCACTCCCAACCAATCTCCAAAAAGTCACTGTGTTTCTTCAAGACACATTTAAAGGATGTTGTTCATGTTTTCAGGTGCGTTGACAATCCCGCGTGTGTTAACCAAGACCACAGACCTGTGCAACTTTGTGATGTTTAAAACATCACAACGGCTTCATATTTCATCCCTCTCTTTCCCGGCAATTACCGTTTTCAGCATGTCAAACTCGGGCCGCCTGGCCCGCTGACAAGAGCGCGGCGGGGAGGGAACGCTGACGATGGGAGATGATTGGAAGGAGAAATAGTGATTCCCTGACACATGAAAAAGGCACATATATTATCAGGAAATAGCCATCACCCAGCTCAATTGCAAAGTCTTGACAAACCTGTTCTGGCTCGCCTCCTTTTTTTTTAATTTTTATTTATAAGCCCTTCTTGTTTTACCGGCACTCATTATCTTTCTCGTTCATGTTGACTTTTTCCTTCTCCCATCATTTGTACCCTTTCCCCTCTCCTTTTTCACCCCTCCTTCATCCCTCTTGTCTTTCCCTCTCCTTCCATCCTCGCTCCCCTCATCCCGACAGGCGTAGTAATTCCCTCTCCACAACGGCGTCTAAATGATTTCATCCTCCCTCGCCTCTGTCTTCTCCTGCTAATGATGTGCCTCGTTCCATCACACTTTGATGTTGACTAGCACAGTTTGCTGGTGTGTGTGTGTGTGTGTGTTGGGAGCAGAGGAGGAGGAATATTGTGTGAGCAGTTTAGAGGGGAGCAAAAATCGACGAGGATGAATTTATACGCAAGCGTCCCTTTTTCATGTGCTGTCAGTATGCTTCCCCGTGATCAGTGCGCTGCCTTTTTTAAACCCCTCCTGTCTAACGATAGCGCCGCAGATCTCTCGAACGCTCATCAGGAGCTGTCAGCCACACTGACAAAGGAAGCTTCTCCTTTCTGCTGTTTCAGAGTAGTGATAATTTTAGTTTCCTGAAGCTGTCTTTCTCTGTTTGTTTGGGGGATTTCCCCGCTCTACTTATAGAGAACAGTATGTTTTTGTTGCTGTGTGTTCTTTTACATGAATGGGTATTACAATACAGTACAAAAGCGTGTTACATGCATGAATCCGTTGTGAAAATCTGCATATGTCCCTATGGTAGACAACAGGACGTACGTACGCTTTACATGTCACATAAGTGGAGCTCCAATTTAATGTGACGTCAAATTGAGTTGAACGTTTAGATGCTGTACGTGCGTGCGTCTTTATGTTATATTTTCTGTGTGTGTATGTCATTAATAGAAGCCATTAGCTGAACCCCAGAGACCTTGTAGTGTATCAGTGACAGTCATGTTTAATGTAAAGCAGAGTTAGATGAAGAGAAATCTCCAGGGGAGAGACACCGAGCAACACATGTAGAATTATCACACACACACACACACACACACACACACACACACACACACACACACACACACACACACACCCACTTTTGCATAGATCCCATGGCTCTTGAAGATCTTTGAAGGTTTGCGCAAACATAATAAGTCTGGCCAAGTTTTTTTAACATAAATTGGGGCCTTCAAAGAGCAGGTTTTTTTTTTGTAAATCACTATGAAATATGAAAGTCTTCTGCACACCTAAAGTATTTATTATGCTTGTTAGTAGGAGGTCAGGGCCAATGCATTTGATGTAAACTTCCCACAGGGCAATCTGACACTGATTTTAAAGCCTTTGCCATGTGACATTAACTTGACTCCGCCAGATGGATTACTTTGCATTTGCTCGGCATATCCACCTGGGAACTTTCCGTTGGAGAACTTTTTGGGAAGGGGCGAAAATACTGGTTAGCTGATTGGATAAACCATCTGTCTGTCACCACCTATGTTGGTGATAGACGGGCCAAATCAACCAATCGGATCAAACTCTTGCCGAAACCAGTCGGGAGAAGAGCAAAAACATCTTTTCCTCCGAGAAAAGCCTCCAGTGGCGTTTTTTTGCTCTTCTTTCAATGAAGGAATACTTCCTAATTCGGATAAAACTTGCGCGATAGCTACGCTCATCTCATCCGTGGAAGCTGCCATGTTGTTTAGACTGAACAGTCACTTCTCGTTGCGCCACATCTAAACCTGCCTCAAAACCAACGCTGATTGGTCGGTCGTTTGGCGAATGGCTCCAAATTTTCTCTATCTCAAGATGCAAGACTGATCTGCGAGTGGAAAACTGGAGCTTGCGAGATCAGGACGGTCTCACAAGGCTAATGTGACATTGCCCAAAATGCATTGTCAACCAGATGCTGTATTTTTGCACCCAGTTTCATCATTTTGACATCTGACATCAATCTTTCTCTCATGTGAACATGGCATCTCTCCTCTCAGGCTCTGGATGTGTAGATACATTATCTATATATAGATACATACAGTATATAGATCAGAAGGGGCTCTAGTGTTGGCAGTCCATAGACCTTTTTCACGGCAGACATGTTGACATTTCATAGTAGGAAAAGCACAGGTGTATTCAAAACCATTTATGATGGCTGCATTCCACTTAGGAGAGGTGGAATTGTGGTATTGTGCATGCTGACTCACTGAAATAGCTCACTGGGACACTTGATGGAATTG
Organism: Perca flavescens; assembly: GCF_004354835.1. Classification (NCBI taxonomy): domain Eukaryota; kingdom Metazoa; phylum Chordata; class Actinopteri; order Perciformes; family Percidae; genus Perca; species Perca flavescens. The sequence continues at coordinate 19,888,364 of NC_041351.1, read as the reverse complement.
AGCCATCATTAAGGTTATCAATTTCAGCTGTGCTTTTCCTACTATGAGTCAAAATGTCTGCTGTGAAAAAGGTCCATTGCCTTAAGCGTGGTGAGGTCCAGGTGCTATATAAACTGTGAAATACTACTGTGAAAGTTTTAAAATGCTCAATCCACAGAGAAATTAACACAGCACGTATTCAGAGACGGTGCCTTTAAACGAGTCGTCAGGACTTCCGTACGGTTGTGATGTCACAACTATACTATATATAGAAAGTGCGGCTACAGTGCCGTTACAGTCATTCCCCCGGCTGCAGTGACTGTGCAGAGACTCAGAGAGCGCAGATTAGAGTTTAGATTCTCTGCCCGAGCCAGCAAACCTGTAGGAAACTGGTTCCACGTCCTGCCTCTGAGAGCGCTGATCGCTTCACGTGGTCAGCTGAAATTGGCCTGCTGTGCTGTATATAAAAGTGATTGGCCTGCCAGTGGCGGGATAGGGATCAGGAGTTATTAACCTGTTAAGTGCTGGCTGGGCGCGCCGAGGACTCTACAGGAGATCAATAATGGGGTCAGAGGGCAGTTAGTCTTGCGAGATGGAATTCCCTCTCTTCCATTTTCTTGTCAAGAGCTTGGTGATACCTCTATTTCCTCTCATTTCTATCCAGACAGTCCATTATTCCTTTACAGTAATGCTCTTTCTGGTAAAAAAAACTGCAAAAATGGAAAGGAGTGACTTTAAGATATAAAATTAAGAAAAATATATATATATATATATATATATATGTATATGTGTGTGTGTGTGTGTGTGTGTGTGTGTGTGTGTGTATATATATATATATATATATATATATATATGTATATGTGTGTATATGTATTATATATTTTTTTGTAAGCTTAATGTAGTTTCTGTTTCTTTTAGGTGTTATTCTGTATTGTTAAATACATTCAAACTAAACCCCTCTTATTTATTTCCCCACCAGGGTTGCATGTGAACAGTGGCAGACCTGCACGCTGATTCATTCTGCTTTTTGCCCGTCACTGCGTACGTGTTTAATATGCCCGTAAATAAACCCGCCGCGGACGGCAGCTTATTCATCTCCAATAAGGAAATGGATTACATGGCCGTTTAAAACCCAATAAGCTTCCCTTGCTGCGCCTTGGTCTCTCCTGCTTCATCCGACAGCCAGTGGCCTAATGAGTGAATGAGAGGCATTTGTCACCGCTCCCTGCCCTAATAGGAGTGTGTAACTTATTCATTACGCACATAGATCTGCGTTTTATTGTCCCTCGGTGCGCTCCACTTCGCCACTTGTATGGCCTCAGGGAGGTCAGGCATCTTGTTGTGCGGTGTCGTGTTTGTGTGTGTGTGTGTGTGTGTGTGTGTGTGTGTGTGTGTGTGTGCATGTAAGTCTGCCTTGTGTATGCATAAAAGTGTGAAGGTTTGTTAGTATTTTAATAAAAACTTTGGATGTGTGTAGCTTTTTCTGGGGCTGTAAAAACCATGGTGTGTATGTGTGTGTATATGTGTTATTATAGAGGTGGATTTTCATTACTTGTTCACTAATGAGAAGCTGAGTGTGTTCGGGGGTTAGCGTGAGAAAAGCAGGTCACGGTGGCGAGGGGAGGGGGTGGGGGTCATTATTAAGCAAATGTGTGTAGGTATGTGTTTTGTCAGGGCAATTGTGCATATGTGTGCATGTTCACATACTGTATCTGTCCCATGTCCCGTTGAGTGAGCGTAGGTGAGACACGGTGTGTATGGGCGTGTGTGTGTGAGGCCTAAATTAAACTGTGCATTAGCGGCTGTAGGTGGGTATGAAACTGTTGTAGCCGGCGTGTGAGTGCTTTATGTTCTAAAGTTATTTACGTCCCGGTAGGCCGACTGTAAAAGAGCAAACGATGAGTCATTCTCAATGTGAACTGAGCTTAATTGTGCCCCACACATTTAGCCGCAGATCATAACAGCTCACATTGTTTAGCCTCTCAGGTCTTAATCCAACAGATTGGCCATGTTTACCAGCTCAAAGGTGTGAGGGACTTTTCATTTATTCAGCAGAGGGGAGTCTGTTTTGTGTGTTTATATGACAATTAATTCAACAGACACTGTTTGTTGATCTGGCACAAGAGAGGTGACATCGCATATTGTTTCCCAAAGGTGGGGCCAGGTGGTCACCACCCGATTTGCCACGCACATGTCGGATTTAGGCTTCTGAAGGCGTCATACCTCCCAGGCGTTTCCATGTGGGCGCAGCAGGGGTGTGCGAAGGATTTCATCACCTGGACGAATCAGTGTTAATGAACATTTTAATCATCTCGCTGAACGCCGGAGCCTGCTGGGCGTCATCTCATCCGCCTCTCCTGGAGATAAATATGGAAAAGCGCGGCTGAGAAGGAAAAGCACTGCAGCGGGGTGTGGATTCCCGTGTGATGCATCTTTGTGCTTTCAGGCAACCAAAATGCAGCATTTGTTTGACTTACTGCCTTTTTAATGGCACAATACTTGATAAGGCAAACATTCAACATTTCTTTGAGCTTGATTTACAGTGAAAACTCTTTCTCTCCTTGCTCTAGTTTGCTCTGATAGTTTTTCTCTGACTGTTTTGCCCCCGGACAACTCATGAGCCGCACAGCATGCAGTGTTACAATGACACCTGTGAGATGTCCTGGCATTAGCTGCTTCGTAACTTCACATTTAAAATGGGTTTTAATCAGTGTTGGTCATCTTACTTTAAAAAAAAGTAATTAGTTACAGTTACAAATTACTTCTCCCAAAAAGTAATTGAGTTAGTAACTCAGTTACCACATTGTAAAAGTAATTAGTTACTCAGCAAAGTAACTGCGACGTTATTTTTTTATGTTCTATAACGCTATTACGTTCTATAACATCTTTAAAGTCAAAGATGTTTATATTAAGTGATTGAAGAATAAAAACCCTATATACAGTATTTTAGAACATTTGGTATTTAGGATAGCTCTGAATGACTCGGACATGTTTTCAACAACATACCTTGCAATCAGTGTGTTCAGCTCGGCCTTGGTCACCTGTTGCTGACCCGAAAAATCGAGCGTTGCTTGTTTTAACAGAGTGGCTCCGTCTCCTTTGCTGGAGCTCACGCTAGCTGCATTTGGGGTTGGGTTAACAGCAGCAACGAGTTGTCGTGTTAGCATGTGTTGATGTGAGGGGCTTCATAAGATTTGAGTTGCTTGAGGCAGACGTGGATAATTTAAAGTCTTTTTCCCTGGGCATAGCGTGCATGTTACATAAACATTCTTGCTTTTAATTTCAATGAGCGAGAAGTAGTGCCGGTACTTCCAATTCGAGAACGCTACCTTTGAATTTCGCCATTGTCACTGTCTTGTGTTTAGTGGTAGTCAGAGCGTGTGGCGAGACGGCATCCGCCCACCCAACCAATCATCATCGCATTTGCAACGGTGTCATCATCACCACCCCTGCTCTCTCTGGGCAGCTGGTGTGCAGCCCAAGCCTGACACCTCGCACTTCATTCAACCAAATTGTAGTAACATGCCGCTTTACCATCGATAACCGTAACGATAACGGCGTTGCAACGATGGGAAAAGTAATTAATTAGATTACTCCGTTACTGAAAAAATAATGCTGTTAGTAACGCCGTTATACTTAAACGCCGTTACTCCCAACATTGGTTTTAATATGGTGATAATGATATTTCTTTTTTTCAATGCAATGTTGGCTTATCCTTAAAGTGCTCATATTATGCTTTTTGGCATTTCCCCTTTCCTTTATTGTGTTCTATATCTTTTTGTGCACGTTAGAGGTTTACAAAGTGAAAAAGCCCAAAGTCCACCCCAAAGGGACTTACCATCTCCAACAGAAAACACTGTTCCCAAACTGCTCCAAACAGCTCTATTGTAATCCAGCCTTTACTTCAGAGACAAACTTGCGTCACTTTGTAACACATGTTATAATGCTCGCCTAGCTACTAGCGTGGCTCAACCTCATACTCTGCAACTGACAAGCTAGCAGTACTTACTGCGCACGTGTAACTCCCAAACAAAGATGCAACAGAAGTGAGATGTCTCACTCTGTAGCTAAAACAGAGAGTCCCCAAGAGCCCTGGTTTGATGGCAAACCCCAGCCTACCACCTTAACTAACACATTTTCAGCGGGAAACCCTGTTTGGTCACACCATAACAGGAGGTGGCCACCCGTCTGGCTGTTCAAAGATGGCCTCGGATCTTTTCTCGGAACTGTCCACTGTCTCGTGGCTGATTACCTTCAATCTTTCTCAGCTCAGTCGACGAAAGTTGATGTCTCTCTTTCTGGATCTCATGCTGTCTCTTGTCCAGGGACATTTCCGTTTTCATTCTATGTCACATTAAAACCTTAATATCAAGTGATCACCCCTCCCTAATTAATAACGGGCATTAAAATGATAAAAGATCTGGATTTTCACTTAGTTTCTTTCGCTGTGGCTGTGGAAGGTGCGGAGAGGGAGAAATACAGTAGGTGTTTTTCCAAAAGTGTAGTGTAAGACCTTGACTGCTTAATAGTTGCCTGCGTTTAAATGAAAAATGAGCTCTGTCTGACGACGATTTAGCCTCTGGAGGCAATTGCCAATACTTCTGGGGTTCTGGACTGGCTCACGGACTGTTTACCTGCACGCAACCAAAGCCCGCTCAAACGCGATTGGTTAATACTACTCGGACTACAAACGGAAACCACAGCACTTCCGATACCGACATCTTGTCCCTTTGCCTACAGATTCTTCTGCTTTCATACGCGGAGCTGTTTGAAGAATACATTTGTTGTTTAGAAAGTCCCCATGAATATAAGCGATGTGCCCTACAACAGCCCAAACGGGTATATCTAATTGAAAGCTAAGATCTCTTACTTGTTTCAACTAGGAAATCATCTTCGGAGAGGATCAGCGAAGAGCTTATAGAGGTACCGAGGGATTTTCAAGCTTCAGTCGAGCTGAGGCATTGTGTGCAACATTTGAGAGCAACTCAATTTAAGGGGGACGCTCCTAATATTTGTGCTTGCTCAATCCTCTTGAAGCTTTGTAATAGAGTGAGGCGTCTGTCTCTGAGACTGGATTAAGTAAAGAGAGAGCGGCTGTGAGTCTGAGGGGACGGGAGGGAGGGAGGAAGGGAAGCCTTCAGGTGATGCATCTGGAGATTCACCTCCTCTCTTGCCTCAGGGTGTTTTTGAATCTTCATACACACACACACACACACACACACACACACTCACACACGCCTCAGGGCCGATGCTGTACCTGGAACTCAAAGTCTCTGCAAGGCTTCATCCCGCCATCCTGCAACCACACAAGGTTTACATGTGTGTGAGACTGCCTGGGTGTGTTTTGCAAGATTGTGCCACTTCTAAACTAGCATAGCACACACACTCTTCCCCCCCCCCCTCCTCCCCCCTTGTCTGCCTCCCACTTCTATCTTGGGAGTGATTACATCTGGTCCCATCTCGCCTGCCTGCCTTGCCCTCCCAGCCAGTGTTGGGACTGGTGCTGTATTAGCAGAGAGGCCTGGCTAGCCAATCATTTTCTGCGTGACTGCCCGCGCCGATAATAACACAGCACAGACTAACTTCTGCATTTTTCGGGAGCGGAGCAAGGGCCAAACGGTCCAGGTTGCAGAGAGCAGATGTCGGGGACAGAGGGCTGACGTAATGGCTGCTTGTCACTCCGCCAGTTGTTTTACTTTGACACGTTTTTGCTGCTGCGAGCTGTGTGTGTGTGTGTGTGTGTGTGTGTGTGTGTGTGTGTGTGTGTGTGTGTGTGTGTGTTTTTCACCAAGTACAGAAAGAAAGTTTAAGGTTATGTGTTGTGTGTGTGTTTCACTAAGTACAGAAAGAAAGTTTAATGTTATTTGTGTGTGTGCGTGTGTGTGTTGAATCACAGCAAAATTTACAACAGCAGCTGTATGTCGGGAACCTGCGGCAGTCCCACCGATATCCACACCTCCTCTCAGAGTTGTTGCAATGCACTCTGGGTAGGAGGCAGAGACTTACAAGGATACTTCAGTAGCAATGATGTCATTGGCTTGGTTGGACCAAGGGGGATATTTATCAGAGCTGATCGGTGCTCTGTGTAGGCCAACCTACGCAGCGTCCCACACACAGAGCTGATAATGAAATCGTAGGAGCATCTGTCTCTGTTGTCCTTCTCCCCCGTTCGTGCCTTCTCATGCGTGTAAACATTTTGGTTGAACATGAGCACGTATTCATAGGACACTTCTGGTAATTTCTCACCTTATTTGTGTCTAGAAGAAGCAGCATAACATAATTTTGTTGCTTGAGATTAAAAGTATTCATTTGACTTTAAATTGATTTTTGAAGCCTCAGAAAAAAAAAAAAGAAGACAGAGATCCACTGGTGAATTTGAAATGAACCAAACATAAACTGCAGCAGATGTTAAAGTTTTGAAAAAGTAGGGGTTTGAATAAATTAGTTTGAATGCGGAATGTAAATTGTGATGCTTATTACTTCAGACAGCTGGCATCAGCTGAATCCCTGTTATGTTAAATGTCTCTTTCTGTTTGTGATGCCAGGTGGAAAATATCAGAGCCAGCTAAACATGTGGAAACCCAGGTTTTCTGTTTCTCCTGACATCGCAATGTGCTGCTCGGTTAATTACCACAGAGGGGGAATGTTCAACGTGATCAGCCGCTCGTTGTCAGTTTGACAGATCGTGACACATCTCGTCTCGTGATCAACTGTTGCCTCACTTACAGGATATACGGCCTTTGTTGTTGTGCATGAAGTTGATCTTCTCCTTTTCCCTAAAGTTGAATGTTAAAAAATTGCACTCAATTCCTTAAGATATTAGTGGAAGCAGTCTTTATTTCAGACAAAGAGCCCTGCTTCTGCTTCCGCATTACCCTGCCTTTAGACGGCCCTCTCCGCTGGGAAGTCAAGCCGTCGTATTGCTCTCTTCAAACCGCCAGACTCCTCTCACAAAAACAGTAATTTTACAGGAGTCTGGTGGCTTTGAAGCAACATTGACGTCTACAACGGATCAGTTCCCGTTGAAAAGGGCTGCCGGCAAGGTGAAGTAGTGAAAACATTCTAAATAATAGCATACAGATTTTTTTTTTTAATAGGTAGCTAAAATACATACCCAGCAGTACATTGCTTAGCTTCCATGCTGATTCTCCTGCCCGCTTCTCCAAACTGGGGACGTGCTGACCGCCATGTACTGTAGATCCGGGGTCTTCAACAGGTGGTCCGTGACCCCTAGGGGGTCCTCAGAGTCAGTGCAGGGGGGCCTCCAAATTATACTTAAGTTTTTTTTCAAAACATTAGAACAGTCCTCAAATGAATCCAACATATTATTAGCAAATACAATGATGATGATAGGCTTACTGGCCTATAGGTAAGGTAGTCACTAAGGCCATCAACAGATAGTTATTCCTAAGGATTCACTGTGCCACATAAACATTAAAAATCATCCCAACAACTATTTTAATAGCTTAATATTCAGTGCAAAAAAAGGTATGTATAAAGGTTATAGTCCGCCCTACATGTTATTGTGGGCAACATTTAATGCAACATTTTATACAATAGATGTAGTAGGGGGTCCCTGCTCCATCTCTCTTCCAGTAAAGAGGTCCTTGCCTTACAAATTGTTGAAGACCCCTGCTGTAGATAATACACTGACTATGGGTAAGTACCTCATACAACCACACTTGAAGAGATTCAAACTATCCCTTTATGTTATGTTTATGTTAAAATGTGTTGTCCAGTTAACAAGACTTCAGAGTGTACAGCTATGCTAGCAGCTCTGTGAGGCTGTAGTTGGGCATCGTGGTGCTGTGAGCCAAATGCTAACGTCTGCATGCTAATATGCTTAAAACGACAATCCTAACATGCTGATGTTTAGCAGATGTGAAGTGTACCATCTTAGTTTACCGTGTTAGCATGCTAACATTTGCTGATTTGGGCTAAACATAAAGTACAGCTGACACTGATGGGAATGTCATCGGTTTTGCAGGTATGTGGTCTTGAACTTAAGTATTGGACACTTTTTGACCTAAAAATAGTGAAAGTCAGAGGATCACCAATGTGTAGCGTTCATTCTTAAGGGGGAACATGAATGGTTGTAAATTTTATGGCAAGCCATCCGACAGTTGTTGAGACATTTCACTCAAAACGACAAAAGTCAACCTCATGGTGTTGGTATAGGAAAAAGGGAGAGGATAACTGAAGCCATTAGGGTTCATCCTCTCCGCACCATGGATATCTGTACCAAATTTCATGGCAAGCCATCCAGTAGTTGTTGAGATATTTCAGTCTGGACTAAAGGGGCTCCATCCGTAGAGACTGCAGCTGGTGTGGCTAAAAATGGAAGGTTGTGAGTGCTTTGGGGCTCAATTGTTTGATTTCCTAATTGTTCTGTTAGACTTCTTTGGAGAGAAGCAGTCCATGTACATTCAAAGAGAAATAATTGTATAGTGAAGTCAGTCATGATTAGAATTGATTGATGTAAGGGCAGGAAGAAGGAAAAATAAGGCAAGTTTGAAAAGTTATACCTTAATAATCCTCCTGGTCTTTTCCAGAGTAATTTCCATTGAGTACAGACTGATGAGCTTCTGTTCTTTAAACAGTGATATTACAAGCAGACAATACACAGACAGCAACGGTCAAACCCACAATGCCATGACAATGTTTGCTACCAGAGCTGGTTCATGCCATAAGTGGCAAGAAAATGGCAGAAAATAAGAGCCAAAATAGAAAAAGACATTCCAATTTATTCTGCTCACCAGCATCCCTGTAGTAGTAATAATAATAATAATAATAATAATAATAATAATACATTTAGTTTGGATTGCTTTCAAGGAACCCAAGGATGCTGAACAACACAAAAGAATCATTCTTCTTGTCACCTCTCATATTGAGTCTCCAAACAAGGGGGAGTAATCTGTTTTGAGTGATATGTCTCGGCTTGATTGTGAGTTTTCTTTTTCTTTTTTGGAGCACTGCTGGGATTTGGATATGCATATTTAGAGCCTTACCCAGATAACTATCCACGCTCGTTTGGAGCCTTTTCATTTCAAACCCCATGGAGCCTTTGAGAATCTGCCGCAACTCTCGCCTGAATAAGTGCCACCAGCAAACCAGCAAATCCCTATCTCTTTATCGCTGCCTCATAGCGCATTTCACCCCCTCCCCTCGCACTGAAACTCTCTCACACACACACACACACACACACACACACACACACACACACACACACACACACGCATGCACACCATTCATGTGTGTGTTTGACTAATGTCTGCGTGTTCAGCTTGTTATGTGCTATGTGCTAACAGCCCAGCTCTATACACAACTTAATCCTCCATCTAATGTGCCGGGGAACACCGCTCTCTGCTCCTATAAAGACCAGGGGCCCCATATATAAACGTTGTAATATGTACAGTATAAACTCCGCAGCGCTGTGGAGGAAGGTCTGGCAATGCGAGACAAATTAAAATATAATATATCTTGCTTTTCCCTTGATGGTCTAGTGTCGCTAATCGCTTTTTTAGAAATAAAGTCGCCGAGAGGGTCTGAAAAGTCACTTAATCTAGCGAGAAAGTTGGCAAGTTGGCAACCCTGTATGATCTGTAATGTGGATATCTGGCTAAAATGTCTAAAATGTCGTCGGACTGATAACCAATGGGTTTTGAGATTGCTACCTATACAAGAAAAAAATGAAAAGCAGTATGTTAGCACACTCTGGCCGTTTTGTTGACCAGTTTAAATGGACTGGAATTCAGTTGAAGAATTAGTGGATGTTCAACGTTGCCATGGTGTCTGGTGCTTAATTCTTATTCTGCTATTATCCAATATGTCAACAGCATCAAAGTACCAATGACGTGTCACTGTTCTTGACTATGCTAGACGGAGGAGGGTACAGAAGGATGATGAGGGATGCTGCGGAGCTGCTTATTCTAACCGCTTCTTATTCAAAACCGGCTCTTTTGTATTGGTCAAATACCCGTGCAGAGGATAAGGAGAGCTCTCTAGCTCTCTCCTTTGCCCGCTCTTCTTCTCATTTCTTTTTCCTCCTCTGGGACGGGACACAGGCTTGACCTGTCTAACGTTGGCTGAAATCTTAGACCACGTCAGACCCATAAATACTGATGAAGAGGGTAAATGGTTTATCTGCAGAGAAACCTATTCTGCAGCAGCACACAGAAGGGATGAGTCATTTACAAGTAATTTATGTTCTCCTTTGACTCTAACATGAGTCAAGGGTAATCAGAGTTTAATTTCTCGGGAGCTCGTGAATGAATGAAATCCAGGTGTAAACGCACCCAGGATGTATTGAAGGTTGGGTTATATACTTAGCTGCAGCGAAGAAATGTTAAAAAAAACAAACACATGAGGTGCAGTGGATTTGACGTGTTCGGTGGAAAAGATCCTAATGAGAGAGAAGTAAACGGTACATTTTTTTTTTTTGTAAAAGTGAACGGCCAACGTTTGGGATTTGGACAGCCAACAGTGATACATGATTCAGCCGGAGCCACTGTTATCATGGATCTGAATGGATTCTGAAGTGAGTGTACTGTCACTGCGATTGAGATAAATATAATTTTTGCCTTGGCTCACGTCTGATTATGATATTAGTTTAGATCAACGGCTTTAGAGATGGGGGCTTTGAGATTAAATTGATCCGCAGTTTGTTTTTAGCATGACAATTAAGTCCATATATTCTTGGGTTCTAGTATTCAACATTAAATCCCCAATTTTTTTTCTTGTCACATCTTGCTCTCATCTTACATCATCTGTGGGTAACATTTACATGCATACAAATGCAAACAATACAATCCTTTTTTCCGCTTTATAATTGCATTACAGATATGGTTATGAGATTGATAAAAAAAAAAGAAAAAAACTAATAAAGCATAGATATCCAAATTGTGTACACCCTAAAAACTTTTGGGAAACCTCTGTCGTTCCTCACGTTGTAACCACATAAGGTGTTTGACAAACTCTTCAGGGGCCGCTTCCGGGCCCCTGATAAGATGGCCGTTAGTCTCAAAAGCTGTCAGATTCAAATGAAGGAATAGTCTCACAGTTTGGGGTAAAAACACTTATTTGCTGTCTTGCCAAGAGTCAGATAAGAAGATTGGGTAACACTTTACTTGAAGGTATCGACATATATGTGACATTACACTGTCATAACTATGACATAACACTGTCATTAAGTGTCATAAACATTATAAACAAGTCATAAACGTTTATGACGTCTGTCATTAAGTGTCATTCGGTTTTTGTCATGACAAGTTGACATTGTTTGGGTTGTCTTGATTATGACAAGTTGACATTAATCAAAGTGACATTACCAGAAGTTGTCTTGGTCATGACAAGTTGACATTAAATTTGTTTGGGATGTCTCTGTAATGACAACTTGACATTAACCAGGATGACATTACCAGAGGATGTCTTTGTGATGACAACTTGACATAATGTCATCCTGTTAAATGTCAAGTTGTCTTATAAGGACAAAGACATCCTTATGTCGATACCTTCAAGTAAAGTGTTACCGAAGATTGATACCACTCACATATCTAAGAGTGGTATTAATTAGTCTCATCTAACTTCCACAAGGATACAAATAAGCATATTTCGCCAAACGTTGACTGTTTCTATAAGCACCTTTTGGCTCATAAGCGGGTATTGGCTCATGTTGGATCCTACCAGGACTCCAAAGTTAGCCATACAGGAGTTCTTTACTACAAGAAAACTGTCAAGTTTCACTTTATAATGAAAGAAAGCCTCCCACTCTTTCCTTGAGCTTGCATTCCTTGCATGTCATTTTCACAGGCTTTCACAATTTTAGTACTACATCAGATGTAGACCCTTTGGGTTCATTAATGTGAAATGTCGACTGAATCCAGAACCAAAAGCTTCATTATGGTGTTATCCTCTTCATGCCCGCTGGCTGTTACTGCCCGTCTCCTCTTAAATTGGAAAAACTCTGTCGCGCTGATTAAATTGAGTCCTCAAAAAATTTGCGTGCGCCCAGCCCTTTCATATGCATGCAAAACCAATGGCATCTTTTATCTTGGAATGAGAACCAAACTGATGAAAGATGGGGGGAAAAAAAAACTTTCTACAACATAATGAAGATAACTCACTTGGAGGGAATACACTTGGTGAGAAAAGTTTTTTTTTTTGTTGGACTTTCTCCCTCGGTGAATCCCACTGTGCTGCAGCCAACTCCAAAGAAATGCTTGTTTTGTAAAAGTCCTTTGGAGTCTGGATCAAAAGCATTTCCGTAGCAGCTCAATCTGTGATTGAAATATTTAACACTGGCACCGAGCCTCATGCAAACGCTTTCTCTCTCACGCTGCCTCTTTCTTCACTCACTCTCATTTCCTTTACCTTTGGTTCCTCCTGTTTTGTCCTTTGCTGTCCCTCTGCCCCCCTCATCTTCACGTTCTTATCTCTTCCTTACTATCTATCTTGTTGCAGCAATAATCACACTAATGCAGAGTGGATGTGGAGATACAAATAAGAGGCTGTATGTATCTTTGATATTGTACTGCTGATGTTGGCTGCCAAAAAAATAATGGCGGTAGTCGTGGGAAGGAAAAGAAATTTAACACAAAAGTACATTTTACGGTGTCTTTGCTACACTCTACGTCCATTTCATTCTCTGCATGTGTGAAAAAGCTTCTAAAGTTCCGTTTTTTTTTTCTTCTAGTGTAAATATGAGGGGAAGGAATCACCAGAGGCCTCACGATACGATATCATCACAATACTTATGTCATAAACATATTGGGGCGGATCTAGAAAAAATATTTATGGGGTGGCGAGAGGGGGGCAGGAATTTTTGAGGGGTGGCAACATATGGCAGAGGTGTATATATACTGAGAAATAGTATGTACACACTACAAAATAAGGCACAGGCTGCCATTTGCAAACTCCTACAGACAAACTTAATCTCATGCAATCAATGTCTTGCATTTGATGTTTCATGTGAAACAGTTCATATTAGGAATAAGTGACCATACAATGTGATCTCACTTAATAGGAGATAGAAGTGTGTAAGGGGCACTATCACAGGAAAGGCATAAAAGCATTAAATTCACAGTCTGCCTTGGCTGTAGATAGGTGGGCCAAGGCATTTTTTGTCTCAGTGCAAGTAATTAGGTTTTTTTTTTGTCTTTTGTTGGCTCACTTTTACTCACAACATGCTAACCGGCAACATAGGATTCCATTCACTACGCTAAGCTAACTAGCGGCGGCGCTGCCGGTGTTGCACCGGACCAAAACAATGCATGCACAAAAAATGCGTTGGCCCACCCATCTACAGCTAGGGGAGACCCGCGATAAGCCCTATTTCAACAAACGGTGATGTATCCCTTTAAGGTAAGACACAGCTGATGAGTGGCAGATGCGTGAGAGGGCAAGCAAACAGTTTTTGACTGACTGCAGTCGGACATTGGAGATTTGCGCTCGTAAATTGTCAAACTGGCCATAACTTTTAATTCGTTGCTGCCAACTGGGGTGGCAAGGCTTTCTTTTAGGGTGGCATTTGCCACCCTATGCCACCCCGGTCGATCCGCCCCTGTTAATTGCAATATTCTGTGATATACTGCAATTTATCACCTTTTTTTCCAACTTCACATTTTTCCCAATTTCAAATGATGTCCCCAAAAGGAAACGTCTGTTTTATCTAAAAAGATAAGTTGCGAAAATATTGCGATACTATGCTGTATCCAGTATATATGAATATGGAAAGAGGTGTCAGGATGTTTTGAGGGGAAGCTGTTGACATCAGACTACTTGCTGCTTAATGATTGCATGTGTGTTTTGCATATGCCAGGGACAAGACAGGTGATCTGTTGTTTGTTGGTGAAATCATGAGCCTAATGCAGATCCCTGGCATCAACACAGCAGCAGGGGTCACTTCACGGTTCCAACAGCTCACAGACTCTGCGGGACTACCCTGCTGATTGGGCTCGCACGAAGACGATGCTTGTCTGCGGATAAGTTAGCACGATTAAAGCCCACCTGACAAACTTCGACAAGTTTGGTGTCAGCGTTTATTAGCTAGCGAGTCAGTTTGAGGTCACGACTTCTCGCCTGCACGCACGGGGAAGTTTACAAAAACACAATCTGACGCGGCACGGTTGTTTTCAATGAGTGACGAGCAGGTGGCGCTGATTGAAACTTGCTGTCACCTCCAGTGATTAGCCACGTCTCAACTTCAGCGTGTAATAGCACCCTCATCTCCTGTCTAATTGGCTCTCGTCCTGTTGATTAAATAACGTATGCAGTCGCTAGTGTTTGTTTATGAGCTCGTGGAGTTGAAGTTGTTGAACTTTTGCGCTTGAGGTGTAAACTTCCTCTCGCGCTCCGGGGCTCAGTGGGAATGGTAACTTTAGTAACTTTAAGGGACGGTCATTCAACTGTTGGTTGCGCGCTGTAGCGTGTGAGCGAGAGGGTGTGACTTCTTTCCCACACAGAAAATGATGTTGCTGGACGATGTGGCTGAAACCATTATCGCAATATTCAAATCTAATCCGATGAGATAAGATTTCTTTATTGTCAATTCTCAGCCCTTAACATACATCGATGTTTTCTGATATGTTGCTTAAAGGCAAACTCTCTACAGGTGTGTGGGAGAACTACTGCACATGTCAAACAAGTTGTCTCTTGTGGCTTCAGATGGAGCTGCATGACATATGATAAATGACCTCAAGCGATGTCACATGTCAGTCAGCGTCAGTTACCCCTGTTTTTCCACCGGGCGCGGCAGCGCTGCGTTCCGGAGGCGGCGCGGGATCCCGCGAGCAATCGCGGCCATTCAAGTCAGTGCTCGATATTCCACCAGAGTGTCCCAGGAGCGTGCATGAAGCGGCTTTCGGCTCCGTTAAAGATACGCGCCAGTAGGGCTGGACGATCAATTGAAAATGTATCGACATCGGAATTCTGAAGTTGTTAACAACGTATTTTTTTCCCCATGATGATAATTTCGATAATTTATTTCAGTTGATAGTCCAACATTCTACCGTGTGTGCAGAGTCTGAAATTAACACTCGCCAGTCGCCAAATGCGGGGGCGGACCGACACACACACACACACACACACACACACACACACACACACACACACACACACACACACACACACACACACACACACACACACACACACACAAACACTGGCGCACACACCAGCCACTACCTTCTGTTTACGTATAGCTAGCGTTTAACTCAGGCTAATCAATTAGCTAGTAAGTGCTGATTTTTGGCAGCCAGCCTTCCAAAAGAAAGCACAATGAAATGAAATGCTAACCCATCATTAACCGTTGACCGACAAGCAGGAAACGGAGTCTCAGTTCACCCGTCCGGGAGGCTCTGACCCACTTTCCGCACTGCTTTAGGCTTGTACCGGTGTTGATGTTCTGTGCATTGTCGGACACATGCAGACACTTTCCTGAAACCTTGCGGGACTGACACCAGTCCACCGCGGCCCGCGGCGTGTATGTCTGAGCCTGTCGCCAGCTCCTCCACCTGCAGGTTGTCAGCTGTGTGTCCGCCCGGTGTACTCTCGGACGGCCGGCTTAACTCGCCAGTCCTTACCAATATTTCATATGTCATGTTGCTCTCCACAAGCAGAAAAAAAGAGGAGCTTAAAATGCAACTTGCTGGTTTAAAGTAAGGACTAACAAGTTGATAAGCAGTTAAGAAATAGATTGTATAGCCTATTTACATTTTTATAATGCAAAAAAAGTTTAAGTACATGAGTGCTTGGAGTGGAAGGTAGATACTAGCTTAATAAACCCAGTCGGGCAGCAACACGCTCCGCTTCTAAGACGCTCCCGGTGTGGTACGGTACGAGGCGGAGGACGGAATAAAACTGTGGCACAGCCGGATCGCAGCACAGACGCGCCCGGTGGAAAAATCAGGGTTAGGGTTGAAGACTGCAAGTTTCTAACACAACACCTCCCTCCTTTTTTATTCATTTTCAAACGTGCAGTCTGTGTCCCGCTCCTCATCTCTGATTGGGGCTAACTACTCTTGCATTGCCAGAACTAACTACACAACCCTGTTGAGTGAGGTCTGGCTACACCACACTTGCATTCTGGTATTTCTTTTAACCAATCCCAATCAACAATGGCAGCTCTGCAAAATAGTCGAGAAGGAACTTGTTTTGGTAGAACATTTGCAACCCCTCCAAAAGAAAACGCCACGTCAAATATAAAATGAAGTTAACTGTTGACACAATACAGCAACTATTGTACTACAGTAACAAGCTATTTAAATTAGCTGGATACATGGTTCAATCTAATTTGCTCTTAGGGGTGGCAGTAGCTCAGTCTGTAGGGAGATGGGTTCAAGTCCCCATACGGACCAAAGTATGGTGGTGGAATGGTAGCAGGAGAGGTGCCAGGTCATCTCTTGGGCACTTCCAAGGTGCTCTTGAGCAAGATACCGAACCCCCAACTGCTCGGGGCGCCTCTCCATGGGCAACTCCCTCACTCTGACATCTCTCCATTAGTGCATGTATAGGTACTGAGCATGTGTGTGTAATTCAGGCCTGTGTGTAATAACAACAGAGGGAAAACATTGTAATTAACATCGTGCAGACGAAGATGGATGGGGATTAATAAAGTATACGCTATTATTATCACCCGTGTATTGCCGTGTATATTTTGTCCATAGCAAATCGCCACCAATCGTGCCCAAAACATCCCAGTTAGATAGTAAATGTCGTAAACATATTCTTTTAAAATCTTTACAATCATTCTGCGAAAGAACCAAGCAGGCATGCCTTGTTGCACCATCTGAATTTTCTTCAAAACTTGCCATTTTTAGCTTGTAGCTCGCTTGCTCAAAGTTTGATGTTTTTTTTTTTTCCCCTCATAGCGAACGGAGTTAGACAATGGCAACACACATTATCCTGGAAATGATGTCGTCGATCCAGACTAGCAGCTACTAGAACACATCCGAACTCTCAGACCAAACTGATGGCGGTTGAATTGGTTAAATGACCTTAGCGGGGGAAGGCAAACGTAGCTTTCAGGTTAGTCAAACAAGCTGTTGACCATCTGACGGCTTCAGAATCAGCACCATGAACAGCGGTCGTGACAGGAAGTTTGTTGATGCAATGTGTTGTCAGCTAGTTATTTAAGAAGGCCTCAATTTAACATTGTTTTGGATTATTGGATGGGATTATTCCTTTAGTTGTGATTTGGCTGGAGATTTAGACTCTAATGGCATGCTGTCACAGCAGATTTTGTTGTTTCCTTGCAGCAGCAGATAAGATACTGCACCAGCAAAACAAAATAAGGAGACAAATCCTCAACAGAAAAGACAAGCACAGAATCTTAAATCCACAGTCTTTTTTTTCCCCCTCTTCTAGCAGTTAAAAATGCACAAGTGACAAAACAAACTCTTGTCTCTGTGCAGAATTGATAACATCTACTGCGCCGTACGGCTGCATATACACAGAACACACACACACACACACACAGATGTAATGCTTAATTCCAGTGTGCCCTGCAGTATAATAAAAGTGCAGTTTGGAGCTCAGTTATGGATGTTGATGAGAGTAAAAGGTGGTGACTTTCCATTAGTGGGACAAGCATCTTTTCTACCGTAGACGCAGCAGCTCTCTCCAGGTCTACCTCTCTGACCCATAGATGGCAGTGCGTCCATGAGTCTCCAGCATGGCGTCTGTGTGTCTGCTGGCCTGTAATGGTGTGAGGAGAGGCAGACGGCCACTGACAGGCCTCCGTAATGCAGATTTACAGTAATGGCCTGCACGGAAATGAGATGTACACCATTAAATAGTTTGGAAAAGACAGCTTGCTGCTACTCTGCTGTGGCCTGACCTCGCTCTACGAGCCGGCGAGAAACACCATACCAGATCATTGATTTGATGAAGGCTTTGACTAATGCTAGTGAAGAAGTGGGAAGAGAGGACAAAGGAGGAAAAAAAAAAGAAGCCGTCATAGCCTGTCTTTCTTTTTCTTCTCTCCCTGCTCTTCTTTCAAGACGTGGTATGAAGCCTCGTGAAGTTTTTGATAAGGTCACAGCGGCAGAAGGGTCGTACGTTAACGAGCGCCGTCGACACATGCTCCCGACACTGCTGGGAATTTGCCACCTCCTTCCATCGCCACCTCCTCTTTTGTCCTTTTTACTTGAATCCCACAATTAAGGTTGCCTTTTGTTCCTAGGGCTCATATGCAGCCAGTGGTCCGTGTCATTCTTCTCATCCATTATGGATCAGCACCAGGAGGAGTAAGCGCAGCGTTTGGGGTGTTTTAATAGAGAGATGTCTTTTGTCCTGTGGAAGCAACAGATAGACTTTTGTTTTCTATGTCTGGAGTTGTCAATAATGTTCAGTTGATATTAAAAAACTCAGGACCAAAAAAAAAAAGCAACATGCATTGATTGTGTTAAAGTATTCCAATTCACGAAGATAGACTTTGACCAAGCCTTAAGAGTCAGACCTCTGATAGATGTTTAAATTCATCCGTTGCACAAAGCTGTGTAGCTCTGGTAGATCTTAAGTAGGAGTAATTTGAAGTGCATTGTGGGTAAATCAAGGCTTTTTTTCTAACTAAAGAAAACACGGCTGACCGAGCAACTGTATCAATCTGCTTAGCTCTGGTTCACCCCCAGAGAAAATGTTTGCCTGGTGGAAAATAAACCAACAGTTAGTAGGACATTTGACTGGGAACATTCAGAGTGTAACAATAAAAAAAAATAAAAAATAACAGATTTGTAAATAAAATTCCCACAACCAGGAAATTGTATTAATCTCACAGTTGACAGAGCATGGCTCAGGAGGGAGTGTGCCTATGTTCCCACAGCCCTATGTGCCCACATTTCTAAGAAAAAAAAAAATTTCACTGAAAATTAGGCCCTATGTTCCCACAGCCATATGTTCCCACATTTCTAAGATTTTTTTGTTAATTAGGCCATATGTTCCCACATTTCCTTTTTCATAAATTTGTATCAGATTGTATCCCCCTTTCTCCCAATTTGGTAGCCAATTACACCCAACCTATTATCCAGCAGAAATGGACTACAGATGGAATGTAGCTTTTAGCTAAATCAGGTGCACCCATCTTTTTGTTTATTGCAAACATTTAATGTAAGTGCACGTTCACTTAACCCTAACCCTGTCGGAACATGGGGCCTAATTTTAAGAAAAATCTTAGAAATGTGGGAAGAACAACCATTGGGCTGTGGGACAATTGGGCTGTGGGACCATTGGGCTGTGGGACCATAGGGCTGACCCCGCTCAAGGAAATTTCCTTGGGCCAAAAAAGGTCCTCACTGCTGTATTGTACATTTCCAACAAGTAACTGCGGCCTGTAAAGTCTCATTCCCCTAGTAATGCACACGTTGTGAGCCGTGTTTTACCAATTAGTCATTTGGGTACCACTGATCAACACGTGGCACTGCTTGTTACCGTGGAAACGTAGCTCTTAGTTCTGAGTTTGCCTCGGGGTAGGGTGGCTATCTCTGTAGGCTTAAAATAAACAGTCTGACTTACATTATACCGATCTAAGAGCAAATTTAACACGGGTCTAACACTACAGACCAGTCTGAAAATGTCTTTGTGAACCTGGAGAGTTTTTTTTCTTGAGATGTCTCTTGCCACTTTGACAGTTTGTCTTTGCAGGTTAAGCATTTCGGTGTGTGTGACGAGTAGGGTTGGGTATTGTTTTTTTTTTTTCGATTCCGGTGCTAAATTGATACTTTTAAAACGGTGCGGTGCCTAAACGGTGCCTGAACCGGTACTTTTCAATAAAGTTAAAAAAAGTGTAGTAAACAACAGTCAGTGACTTGTTTATTGCTAAGGCCATGGTCAAAATTAAAGATTTAATAATAATGTAATAACTATAACAATAACTTATTTCACCAGTAAATGCTGTTGAACCCCAGATGGGAAAAGGGTATTTTACAATTACTGTGAATGCACCACAAGGCTACCTATTTTAAGTGAATCTGTGTTGTTTAATTCCGACAATGGCAGCTGCAAGTGAACGCACCGTCTGTTGTTTAATTCCGACAACGGCAGCTGCAAGTGAACGCACCATCTGTGTTGTTTAATTCCGACAACGGCAGCTGCAAGTGAACGCACCGTCTGTGTAGTTTAATTCCGACAACGGCAGCTGCGAGTGAACGCACAGTCTGTGTTGTTTAATTCCGACAACGGCAGCTGCAAGTGAACGCACCGTCTGTGTTGTTTAATTCCGACAACGGCAGCTGCAAGTGAACGCACCGTCTGTGTTGTTTAATTCCGACCATATAAACATACTGTATATCTATGAATTGCGACAACGCCAGCTGCTGCGCTGCAGTGCTGACTGTTACATCCCGCTGTTGAAGTCCTCCACAGTGAAATACAGTCACACTTTACACTGTTTAACGTTAGCTGTCAGCATTTTAACCGTGATTAATCCAGCTGCTAGCTAAAGGTAGGCTAACGTTACATGCTGTCAGGTGTAGTGTAAAGTCGAGCACCGAAATGAGGCACCGAAACTTTCATTCTTATTCGGTCTCGTTACTACCGTTTACGTCGGCACCGGTTCCCTATTGGCACCGAGTTTCGGTACCCAACCCTAGTGACGAGGTCACGTACCTGAGCCAGATCAGCTCAGGTACGGTCATCTCCGACTGAATTGAGAGCTGACATGTTTCCCCGTTTCTTTGAGCTCTATTTATGGTGACGTAAGTCTTTTTGTTGTGACAGTCAATATCTCTTACTGCTGTATATGTGGAAAGTGTATTTTTTTCTATGACATGTGGCAACCATGTTGGTTGTCTCCAGTCGTAGTTGCAGCATAAATTTACTAGGGTTTATAGTATGGTGAGCTCATAGTTTCTTGCATATTTTTCTGCAGTCTCATGTTTGAAAATGGAATACAGATGCAGTTCATGTAAATGTTGCCTTGTCTTTCGATGTGGAGAAACATTAAGCGTGTGAGGAAAAAACAAAGTAGATATTGCGCTCACTATGGGAACCGCTGGCATACACTCCTGTATGTCTCTGTCTGCTTCTCTCTGGCAGCTGATTTATTCTGCATTGGCACACAGGTCTTGTGTCTGGCAACCTTTCGATATGCTAATGAATCATGAAATACAGATCAGATACTGTATGTGCGAGCATCTTTGTGTGTGTGGTTCTTGACAATGTCTGGATGTTTTCAGTTGTGTTTCAGAAGCGAGTGCTTCCCCAGCCCCTTTCTTTCTTCTGGCTGATTTTTTTTACCAATGTGTGGGTGCGTGTGTGTGTGTGTGTGAAAGAAAGTTTCATGACACTGCCTTTCCCTTTACACTCGTAATGGCCCACTGATAGCGTCCGAATCAAAGACCTGCTGGCCGATCCTGATAACAACCTCCATCCTCTCTCTCTCTCTCTCTCTTTCTCTTTCTCTTTCTCTCTCTCTCTTTCTCTCTCTCTCTGTCTCTGTCTGTCTCTGTCTCTGTCCCCTTATTTCTCATCATCTCTCGCTCTTGGTCTTTCATATCTCTCTCTGTCATTCTCAGTAGCTTTCCTCTGTCACCATCCCTCTGGCTTTCCCTCGGCTCTAAAATAGGAAATGTCTAAATTAAACTTGCTAATAGGTTGCAGCAGCACTGTTTTCCCTCTTGCCCACCCTCTGTCTTCTTCTTTTTAATTTAGTGGTCAGGACAGAACACATTTTGTTTCATACTAAATGAAAGGATTGTTCTTATCAACTCTTGAAGGAAAGAAGACTCTCCTCTCCTCTCCAGATGGGAACATCAATTCTTAATGCTCATTCTGCCATGCTGGTACCCATCTCCCCCCTGGGTGAAAAAAACCAGAGCACAGGGCCCCATCTCAAATGTTTAGCATCTCGCTTCACTCATCTGAAACACCTACAAGATGTATTCTTCTCTTTTTAATAGACACCTGAGCCAAATCCTCATTAAAAGTACCTAATGCAGGGCATACACATCAACAGATGATTAACATTTCAATATTGAGACATTACAATAACTACTCTCAACAAATGTCTGAAAGACTGGCACCCTCCTTTGGCCTCCACAGTTTCTTTTCTATGTTGCGCCGATGGGTTTGATTTGGTTGGAGCTTGGCTTTGTTGTATTAGGGTTCGAAAGACAATTTAGTTTTTTGGCTCAAAAATGAAAAAGCAGGCATTTGTCAAGTGCAAATGGAAATACAAGTTGGCAAGCTCAAAATGTAAAATATTGAAAGAAGTAACAGAAAAATAGGTCCTCCTGACATGTTTATCGAAAGCCATAGAATTTATATTTACATTGGAAATAGAGTCTTAAAGCAGTAGTGCGTAACTTTTTGATATTAATAAACGTCAGTTACATTCAAGCCATTGCCAAATGAGTTGCTACAAAGCTAATTAAGACTATCAGCTCCACACGACTTACTCTGTATTTCTCAGTATGGCTATGTTCAGAAGATTGGGGCGTCCGGTGACTTTCCCGCGCAGAAGCTTGAGTAAAGACAATTACCTCTTCTGAAGAGTCAGTCATGTTTTTTTAATCCTCCGTGTACTCCTTGGTTGCAAGCAACTGCGTGTAGGAGGGGTGGGGGTGTGTGCGCGATCACAGAAGGTGTGTGGACGCGCCGACAGTTTTGTTGTCATTACTTAGAATTCCCTACACACTGTAGCTTTAAGGAACACGTCACAACATTAAAAAAGCGACCAACTACCAAAACAACCAAAAAAATCCCATCAGCCTCAGCTGTACTTTGTGTCAAGTGCTAATTAGCAAATGTTAGTATGCTAACACACAGAGGTGGAGTGGCAATCGGGAGAGTCGGGACTTTTCCCGGTGTGCCGGTCGTGTTTCGAGGCCACACACAGGCTAATCAGAAAGCACTAAAGGTCACAACCATATCTAGGATTTTCAGAAATATAGGTTAGCCATAATTTATTTTCTGTTGATCTACTCATCAACTCGTTTCAGTGCTGCAGAACTAACAATACCACACCAACACTAACACTGATAGTCTCTTTTTCACACTTCAGAGTCATGTCGATTAAAACGTAGTTTATTCTAGAACATCACTTTCATTGATCCGTGTAGCTATTTTTTATCTCTGCCATAATGTCATTGGTTTATCACAGTTATACCAATTTAACAAAGTCTGCCAGTCATGTCCATCTGTGCTACATTATTCATTATTTTCCACCAACATTTCCTGTAATCACAAATGTAGTTTCATTGTATTTTCTGTCAACTGGCAGTCGAGTCGGTGTGTCAAACTGGTAGTGTTTGAATCACAGTAGACGCTGTTACCTCAATGTATGCCTGGCCACTGATCCATGGCAGACAGGATGGCTAGACGTGTTCGTTTGTTCCTATGGTTTTGTGTTGCCTTTTAAATTTGTGAGGAACTCAGCCGTTACACGTAAATATACTGTAAATGTCAACGCTAGATGTTTTCTGGTAGCGTAGGTACATTTTCTTCTGCCATGGTGATGTACGGCATGTACTTGTATTGTATTTTATATCCATTTTCTACTATCTACACAGTATTTGTTTCCGCCATATTTTGGCGTAGCTGTTATTATGGAAGCAAAGCTACGTCTCAGACCAACATTTGAACTCTTCACTCCCTTTTCATACTACAAGTATTCTAACCTTTATTTCACCAGGGAAGGCAGGCTAAGCACAGACAGCTCTTTTTTCCTATAAGCTACACACTTACAGCTTTTACTGCATGAGGCTTTCATTTTTCTGGCACTAAGGGCACCTTGGCAGTACTGTCTGAGAGGTGAGACTGGCCTTCAATAATGATTTTCCTCCCCGAATTTTCCATGTTGTCCATAAACCCAAGTTTTCTAGGCTCTCACATACTTCCTGTACTTACCATATAATTGTGCTTTAGAGGTTCCGCTACAGAGGAGTTATCTAATGTAGGTTGGTAATAATGTGACCCCTTGAACCTTTCTCATTAGTCATCTGTGCTAAATTGTGATTGGTCGTTGGGCGGCTCCAAACGGCGAGAGCTGCAGAGAACAAACGGTCCGTTTCATTAAGTTGGATGTTAGCAGCGCAGGTGCCCTTTAACGGCACAGAGACTATTAACACAATAACCAAAAAGCAATTAGATTGACTTTCTAAAATGGCAGTCAATTAGCAAAGCTGCTACGCTGCATGGCGTAGAGGACAGAAGAAAGAAAGACCAAGAGACAGAGAGGAAATCAGAGTATTGGAACTCTGGGTAATGATGCAGCTGCTGATCACCAACAAGAAAAGCTACCGTTTGCCTTCACTTCAAGGGACGGGAGGAAAAGAGCCCGCTAGGTGGCCACTGGTGATGCCGCTGGTGATGCCGTAGGTGATGCCATAGTCTCAAGACACTCTAGACACTACCATCTTCACAGGGAGACAAGCCTCAGATTGTTGTCATCTGATGCAGTTTAAGCCTAAATCATAATTTTTATTATATACCATACATTCTCAGAGATAACCAGGCCTTGATTTTTATCTTGCTCTGTCTTTTACTGTAATTTCCAGCAGAGGCATTGATAGTCCCTTTTCCCCCCACTTTAGAGCTATATCGATATATTATATCATTTATTCTAGAACCACACTTTAGTTGATCCGTGCTAGTCATACATTGCAAACCTCAGGTTTAGTTCTGGAGCGCATTCAAGAACAAAGGGAAAAATCCGCTCAAAGCACTTTTGTGAGATGCTTCAAAGATGGTTTTAATCTTTAAAGTAAACTTCACCGGGCCAATTCTCACAGAGTGTCTTTGTTTGTGACTTTAAATAGTTTCAACTTTTGTTGTTGTTGTGCAGGCATCTGTCTTTGTTTTATGTCTCCTGTCAGAACAAAGAGAGGGACAGATTGGCAGACCGATTAATCCTAAACTTTGACGTCGGCAATGTCAAAAATTGCCTAGAGAATACTTCTGTCTGTCTGAGGCCCAGTTTATTGGTTATTCAAGAATGAATGTATGAAAAAGATACTCTTCTCTCCGTGCAAATGAAATGTATTTACTCTGAGATGTTTTGGCTGTAGCCTGTTAGGATGTACGAGCACCTGGAGAGGGAAAGAAAAATAAATGTCATCACCAGGACATCACCAAATCCGATTGTATGTCGTCTCACAGTGTGTTACTATAAAGGAAGCAGACGTGACAGGAAATAGGACACTCATTTTGTCACGGGAATAGACAAAATAATGGCCAGGCATGAAAGGCTGGTACTTGTTTTAAAGGTTCTGTCCCTGTTCATATTAACAGGCTTCATGGGTGATCCAATCATAAATGGACAATTAAACACAGGGGTAAATGCACCTTAAAGCTGTGAGGCTGTTAGTCTCTAGTAAGTCTAGTAACAAAAACCACTTTCCGAGGCAGTGAGGAAAATGTCGACATACAGTATGTTGTGTCACACCAGTATTTCACTGAGCTCAATGAAGGATCACAGAGATCCATAGAGAAAGTGGTGAAAGCTCACTGTGTGCTGATGAGTGGTCTACACAGTTTTACCCTTGTTAAATTATCCAGCTCCAGATTAGGTTGGAAAAGCGTCAGATTTCTAAGAAACTGGCTGCTCACCGGTACATAGAAAACTACCAAAAGCCCAGGGGTCTCATTTAGAAACGTGGCGTACGCACAAAATAGGGCTAAAAATGTGCGTACGCCACTTCCCACGCAAAGGTTGCGATTTATTAAAAAAAATAAAACTTTACGGGAGAATGTGCTCCAAGCAAACTCTGACCCATGCGTACGTACATTTTGGAGACAATGGGAATTGGCGACGCAGATGGTGAGCTGGTGAGCTGGTGAACTGAAGTCCGACTGCAGAAAGTAAATGTGGGATTAACAATTACTCGTAATATTTTCAAGTATTGATGCCTCACGCACATTTTTTCACTCCATATCATCCACGTTATCCTGAAGATTAAATCCAGCAGTGTTATTTGCACTTGTATTGAGTGAGAATTGTTCCATAAACACCTCCAACTCAAATCTTAAATAAAAATTCGGCGCTGTCTCACCGTCACATTGTCCGCTACGGAGCGCAGGAGGAGGAGATGGCCCGACTGCATGGAATACAGGATAGCATCAAATATACCCTAATTATATAGTAGTAGTAGTATAAATAACTAAATATCTGTCTTTAATACCTTGCATATAACATCAAATGTCAAAGTCTGGAAATATAGCCGTTAAGCTCTCGCGCAATCGTTACACTTAATGTCCTCGTTATCGGTCCGAACTTTAATACTGTTCGTTACTAAACCTGCCTGAAGAAAAGTGTGTTTGCCTATTAGACTTACGTCTTCAAATTGTATCTCGGGGTGGGGGATACCACTAGTCGATGCAGTGATTTTGGGAAGGTGTTAACAATCATATAAATACTGTGGTGACCCCCGTGCATAATGCTGCATGATGGCACTGCTGGCCCCGCAGGAGGACTAACCCCCAATGGAAGAATCAGGAGAGAAAGAGACTTCAGGGACCATGACGATGACTGGATAATATACCAATTTAGATTCCCTGAAGCTGTGCTCTTGGATCTATGTACTGATTTGGGTCCAGTAGAGGGTAACGCGCCGGAACTGTGCCATCCCAGTCCAAATAAAGGTCCTCGCCACTCTGGGGGCAACCGGCTGTTTCCAGAGGGAAATGACAGACAGCTAAGTGTTTTTTATAAATAGTATATATAATCTTCAACTTTATTACAAAGGCTTGTTTAGATGTAATATATATTTCTGTTAAATCTTATCATATAGGTCTGGTATATCAAAGCTGTCCCTGAGTGCCGTAATGCCTGCCGTTTTGGACATATTATTAATATAGGTAGTCTATAGATCAGGTTTTCCTACACTGTGCGAGAACAGGCCGAAATTGTAATTCAATTTGCATCAATTTCCGACCGTGCCGAGAGTTTTTTTGCTTTTTCTCCGCCAGTCGTCATGATTCGGCCAAACGACAGAACAACTGCCAGGGTCATTAACATACTGATCAGCATTCATGAGGTGCTTTGCATTGACTATTTATGGTTAAAATGGTCGTGTACAGGGCGGGATAAGAGGCTGATTCACGTACGCACACTTGTTTTACGTGTGTACGTCATTTTTGGCTTTTGGGTGTATACGTACACTTTCAGTAAGGAGCCTATGCACATGTTTTATAAATGAGACTCCAAATCACTTCAGCGTTGCCATAGTATTTTTCTCGGGAAAGTGTCATTTGTTAACTAATTTAATTTATGTTGGAGCACTATAGGGCTCAACCAACAATTATTTTCATTATTGACCAAGTGTGTGGACTTGCATATTAAATAACAGACATGGGTGTTTTGGCTCTTTAAACCAACAAGCAGTGTCTCTATTCTGATGAAGCCACATCAGTTGAGTCATTTAAGGCATTTTGCTTGCCTGACTAACAATGTGTGTTTCTCAGATCCTTTTAGGTTCTGTTGGAGCCAATGAAAATATCAATTAAACAGCCAACTTCAACCAAGGTGAACTACAAAGGGGTTTGGGTCTGCAACAAGACTTTGATTTTGTACCTGTGCCAAGGCACCACAAGCCAGGCTAACATGTTAAAGCTTTTTTTTGCCAGTATTCAGTATCTGAGTAGGCTATTTCAATTGTCATGCCCAAATTGGCAAATTCTTTTATTTTGTTAGCAGGACAGAAAAGCCTCTGACATTTTAATGAGCCTGTATTAAAACGTATTTCTTTCAACCCTCCTCACTAGCCGAGAGGCAAGTGAAGACCACAACTGAGCTATTTGAATGAAAATCTGCAAATAAACTTGAATTTACTGTACTTAAAAATAAATACCCGATACATCAATCCAACTTCAACAATACTTTTGAGACTCGAAATTGCTTTTGTGGCATAACACTGCAATCCTCAGCACTATTTTTCAACGTGTAAATCACATTAAGGATCACAGAATTGCATATGAATAACAATCATCTACTGTAGAAGTAAAAGCTGACATACTGCAGTGCTTTGCTTTGGTAAAAATGGTTTGTTCCTGAGCCGTCAAGAACAGGAATGTTTAACCTACATAGGTTATGGCGTATACAATATTTCATGCATAACTAAATGTAATTTTAACCTGAATGCTGTGTTATATGAGCGGTTTTGTAAGTCACTTAAATGCTTGCATATTGTTTTTGTGAGTCACTTCGTAAGTAAATACTGTACGTGGACTGGGTGTACGTGAGTTTTAAGTAAACCGGTTCACGTTTCACAAGCGATTTCTGTAAATGTGCATACTTTGTCACGCATGAGCGTGAACGCTAGATAGCTCTTTTAATTGGTTGCAGCAGATTGAGCCGTGATGCTTTCCAGCTGAGACGGTTTTGGGTCAGTCTCTTTTTTTTCTTCTAATAATCGCTTTGATCACAGGAATAATTAGGTTTTCTTCTTCCCTCTGCTCAAAACACACACACGTCAGCAGGCACCTGCTCTCTCTCTCACACACACACACACACACACACACACACACACACACACACACACACACACACACAGTGCGTGGCACTATCTTTGTGGGGATGCGTCATTGACATAATGCATTCCCTAGCCCCTTACCCTAACCTTAACCATCACAACTAAATGCCTAACCTTAACCCTTACCCTCACCCTAACCATAACCTAATTCCAACCCTAATCCTAAAACCAAGTCTTAACCCTCAAACAGCCCTTTAAACTTGTGGGGTCCAGCATTTTGGCCCCACAAAGCTGTCGGGACCCCACAAGTATACTGGATTCCCAGTTTTTGGACCCCACGAATATAGTTAAACAAGAACACACACACTCACACTCACACTCTAGAGATAAGATACACTGACAAAAGGTGGAAAGATAAGCGTTTTGGATCAGGCAAGAAAACAAGTGATGCACTGTTAGGTCAAAGCTTTAGCGGAAACTCAATCTTCCTAACGCATGCAGCCAACAATAATGTGAATTTTAAATAGACCTCGGCTCTACCGTTGCAAGGATAAGAAGTGATAATCACTTTCTTCACTTTCTTCTGTACTAACTGTTACCTATTTGTCTAACAGAGCTGGGAATGCTGTGCTCAGGGTGGAGACTTATAAAACCCAAATTCAATTACAACACCCCCCTCACAGTGTTTTTTATTTATTTATTTTTTACCCTCAAAGTACAATCATATTGTGCAGTGAAATTAAATGTTGGAGGGACGTTTTCTGGCTAGCTTTAGTTTTTTTGTTATTTTTTGTTTGCTTGCAAAGTGCCAATCCGTAAGATTTCAGTCCTAGATGATTTAGAACTTCTATTTACGTAAAAACAATTGAATTGTGAAGAGATTTTGGCAGTCTGGAGCGTAGACTGAATCACTGTGACATCACGCTAACACAAAAATCACTTCCGTATAGTGGACAACTGGCCGTTGATTTGAATTGCAGAGATATGTGAAATTGGCAAACTTGTTTATTTCTGTTGTCATTTTCAGCCGTAACTGTACAGTTTAACTATATATATATAGTATGGCTGGGCAATATATCGATATTGATATGAGGCTAGATATCGTCTTCAATTTTGGATATTCTAATATCCTGATATGACACAAGTGTTGTCTTATCCTGGTTTTAAAGGCTGCATTACAGTAGAGTGATGTCATTTTCTGAACACACCAGACTGTTCTAGCTGTTGTATTATTTGCCTTTACCCACATACAGTAGTTATTATATCAACATAACTGATGATTATTTATAAAAAATCTCCTTGTGTGCATATTTTGTGAAAGCACCAATTGTTAACCCTACAATATCGCCACAATATCAATATTAGGTCAAAAATATCGGGATATTTGATTTTCTCCATATCGCCCAGCTCTAACATATAGCTAACACGGACGTCCGGCCTATTTGACTATTCTGCTGTGCTTAGTTCCTGTACCGTGTTGCTTTGCTCACGTCTTTGATAAACCAAATCTAGTGTTACGAACAGCGACATCTCACCGCCGGTCGGACTGACTGCTAGTTTGGGTGGTGTCTTTTTTTAGTGAAAGCGTTGACATATGAAAGCATCAAACATGCATTTAAGATGAATGAGATCAGAGCATATCCAGATTTCTATGGTCTGGAGTCTCGTTGTTGACACTTAAGCTTCAAGTTTTCAAAATTGTGTGCACAGTTCAATTTTTTATGTGTATACAATGGAGAAAAACTGTAATACAGCATTTTTTTCTGGGAGATGACACACCAGACACCCAGTTCTGCAAATACAGGATATACACACTGCAATACTTTTATCAGTGGACTATAGGCTCAATCACCATTGTGTTACATCCTTCAGTGATAGATAGATTGTGATTTTACAGACATTTATTTAAATGGAAATCTTTGAGATTACAGCTTTAAATTAGTAATGATGAGTAACATTTGGGCAACAAAAACTAATATATATATATATATATATATATATATATATATATATATACACACACACACACACACACACACACACACACACACACACACACACAGTACAGGCCAAAAGTTTGGACACACCTTCTCATTCAATGTGTTTCTTTATTTTCATGACTATTTACATTGTAGATTCTCACTGAAGGCATCAAAACTATGAATGAACACATATGGAATTATGTACTTAACAAAAAAGTGTGAAATAACTGAAAACATGTCTTATATTTTAGATTCTTCAAAGTAGCCTCCCTTTGCTTTTTTTGATAACTCTGCAAACCCTTGGTGTTCTCTCAATGAGCTTCGTGAGGTAGTCACCTGAAATGGTTTTCACTTCACAGGTGTGCTTTGTCAGGGTTAATTAGTGGAATGTTTTCTGTTATTAATAAAAAATCAAAGGGTGGCTACTTTAAAGAATCTAAAATATAAGACATGTTTTCAGTTATTTCACACTTTTTTGTTAAGTACATAATTCCATATGTGTTCATTCATAGTTTTGATGCCTTCAGTGAGAATCTACCATGTATATAGTCATGAAAATAAAAAGGAAACGCATTGAATGAGAAAGTGTGTCCAAACTTTTGGCCTGTACTGTGTGTGTGTGTGTGTATATATATATATATATATATATATGGTATAATATATGTTATAATGTATAGCCCTATGCCTGAGTTACCTGCAATAGCTCCATATTAAGTTGAGGTGGAGTAAATTCACAGTTAGCAGGGAAAAGAAGTTTGTGTATTATAAATGTGATAATAAAGTTTGGACCACTGTAGAAAAATGGCTTATTTTTCTGAGTTCTGACACAACTGAGCTTTCCCTGCAGCAACGTAAGCCATCAAGGTACTAAATATGCATTGAATGAAGAAAGTTTTTTTTCCACAGGTCTAATTCAGTGGAATGAGATTTTTCGCAGCAGAGTTGGAGATGTGTGGTTTTGGGTTGTGTGTTTGTGTCTCTATATGTATCTGTAAAACATGTGCTTGCATTTATGATATTGACAGTGTCACATGGACACTATAATCCGCTTTTTTGTTCTCGCTCAGATTATGAGGAATTCATGATTAAGCCTTTAACACTTCCTATAAATATGTATGAAATCATTCCACTACACATAATCCAAATATTGATCGCCCACCCCTCCCCTATACGCGAGCAGCGTAGTGTCCCTTGGGATCATTTCCACCACGCAGTGTTGCTGGCATGCAGCTGCACTCTGTAACCTTGCTGTGCTCATGTAATGCTGCGAGGTGTGAAGGCTAAACAAAGGCTGCGTACTTCAGATTAGAGCAGATGATAAAATGAAACTTTAATAATCCCCGTGAGGAAACTGGGTCATTGCAACAGGGAAGAATGGAAGACAAGGAGAGAGAAAATGAGACCTGCAGATAATACAAGTAATTACAACTAAAATAACATATTGTACCCAGGGTAAAACACAGGATAAGTTAAGATAGGACATATGTGTTGGCAGCAGCAGGTTAGACCCGTTTGGACAGAGATTAGAACATATGCTCAAAACATATGTTCAAAGATGTAAGCCAACCCTTCACAGATTTGTTTAGGTACTTGTCTAATGAAGCAGAAAAGCCACAAAATAATCTTGTCACAAAAAAAAAAAAAAAAAAAACGCACCAAGTGTTGAATGCCAGGTTGCAGCTTGTTCAGGTCACAGCGACGAGGCTTACTTTGATTATGCGCTTGTCCAAACAATCACCGCGCTGATTTGATCAGTCTTGCCGCAGACTGAATCTCTCTTTATAACATCAGTAAGGTAATGAGATTGAATCGCCTGAGTCCTCATAAGAGCGTAGGATGAACTTTATTGATCCTGGCAGCTAAATTGGGTCATTACAGTAACGGCGATTTAGAGGTGTTTGTTGGGGAATGTGAAACAAACAAATCTTTCGTATTCTCTGTTGATCCCTGAAGGAGAAATTAATCTTTTTGTGTGGCCGTCAATACATGGAGGAGCTACTATTGTGTTGAAAATTCAAATAGGAGGGAGAGAGTTTGTGCTGTAGCTGTCCCAAAGCCATACTACATACTCACTCTATGGGCCCTATTTTAACGATCTGAAACGCAAGTATGAAACGCAGAACGCAAGTAGCTTTGTGGGCGGATCTCGGATGCTGTTGCTATTATACCGGCGGGATGAATGACTCTTGCACCCGACGCAAATCTGAAATGGGTTGGTCTGAAGTAGCTAGGTGTGGTTTGGGCATAATGTGAAAATAACCAATCAGAGCGTTATCTCACATTCCCTTTAAGAGCAGGGGCGCTTGTTCCGCGGATTGCTATTATAACGGCAGATTTGCCTGGTGCACGCCAGCGGGAGCTGTCCAGGATGCGGCAAAGTAATAAATGCCCGTCTTGGCCGGGTGGCGATGTTGCTGCAGTCTCTCGGGCGCATCTCCTCAAGTCTGGAGAGGATTGCTGCAGCCATGGAGCGTGGGTCTCCAAACGCACCACCTGCTCCTTTTGTGCCCCTTCCTCCTCCCCCCACTCCATCTCCGTCCACCCACTCCACCAAGAGCACATCGCGCATTACCACTCCCGGACCCTCAAGTGTCCAATCCCACCGTAGTTCAACATCACGTCTCCTTAAGTCTTCTAATATTTCCTTATTTATGTCATCAACACATCCATGATTCATGGAAATGTTGTGTAAAACACAAGAAGCCACAAAGAATGCTGCGACTTTTTGAGGACTGTACTGTAAAGTGCCTCCTGATCTATCAAAACACCTGAAGCGCATTTTCAGTAATATGTTTCCTTTTAGTTATGTATGGTTTGCAAAAATGGCAATTGCTGCATCCGTGAGAAGCAAGGTGTATGCACGTTGTGCACACGCTACATTATGGCCAAGCATGCGCCCCTAAAATAGCATCTGAATAACGCGCCACTGACTTTAGATTAGCGCCAAGGCGGAATTGTTTCCTGAAACTGCAAAATAGCACCAGGGAATGTTTGCGCCTATTTATTATTTTAATTTACTGACACGCGTCTGTGGAGGGAAAAGTCCGCTGTGCGTTAGGTGCAAAATAGAAATGAGACATGCGTTAGTGTACAAAGGCAATTGCGCTGGGTGCAAGATAGGGCCCTACATGTGTTCTGTACTATTCTGAGGCTACATTTACATTGCAACGTTTTGGTTTAAGAACGAATATCTTTTGCTACGTTTACACCTCGCATTCCCCCTGCTCTGGCATTTCAGAGCCCCTGAACCAGAGACATTTGAAAACCCGTCTGAACCTGTTTTGGTTTGGAATCTCCGGGGCTGTGTTGCAGTGTCAGTGGCCGCAAACGGAGACCTTTGGCAGCACCTGCACGATCCGCCACGCGCAGATGATGATCCTGTTTTACCGAGGATTTACGACACTGCATGATCTGTTCGACGCTAGCCTCCACCGGGAGTTTAGTTTTTTCAAGTTAGTTTAGCTAATAGCTAATTTGGCTAACCGCTAGCTGACAGCTTGATTCAGTCTAAAATAACGTTAACTCAAACTAAACACTGGGGAAAGCAGGCTACAGCTAAATTAAGACTTTACAGTAATAACAATAAAGACAAGTATTGATTGATTGCATTTTAAATGAGCACAAGTAACTGACGTAACGGCTGTTATATATTTTGACGGTTATATTCAGGTTTTATTTTTAGGGTCTTTTAAAGTTATTACATGCTGTCTCAGCTAGCGGTTAGCCGAATTAGCTGTTAGCTAAACTAACGTTAGCTTCCCGGTGGAAGCTAACGCCAGACCGCTACAACTACAACCGGAAGCGAGGAACAGATCGTGCAATGTCATATCCTCGGTAAAACCGGATTATCATCCGCGCATGCGTGAATAATAATGAAGAGTATCAAGTCTGAAGCAACAGGGAGACTTTCAGCATGTGTTATTGACTGTGCCAACGTTATCATCAACAAAATCTGATCATGGGTGTAAGAACAAATCTCTTGTTACTATGGATGGCTGGTAAATAGGAAATGTATGGCCATTAGTATTCTATTACCATCTGCCAGTGTTACATTTGACATCTCTGTTTTTCAGCCGATGCTTTAAAACCAATGAGACATTGTGTTAAGGGAGCGGCTCCATGTACAGTCAAGAAGTAAAATCCACATATTTTGCACCGTTATATTTCCAGGAAGCAAAATTGCTTTCAGATTTCCATTCGAAGGGTTGCGACATAATTTGACCTGGTGTGTGGTGTGATAATGGATGTTCGGGGGCAGAAGAAAAATACTTTTAACCACTTTTCACCCTTTTCTGTGATACAGGGCTGAAAGCTGGCTGTGGTTTTGTCCTGGTAGATTGTGGATGGCTGTGTTTTGCTGTGATTGGAGCTATTCTGGACACTTCCAAGAACAGAGCACAAAGGCTAAAAGAGCACTCTTGAAATGAAAGTAGAGCATACGCACAAATAGGGCTGCAC
The DNA here is from genome assembly GCF_004354835.1 of Perca flavescens. Lineage (NCBI taxonomy): Eukaryota > Metazoa > Chordata > Actinopteri > Perciformes > Percidae > Perca > Perca flavescens. The sequence goes on along the minus strand of NC_041351.1, from coordinate 19,853,545 downwards.
GATATGACCTAAAATCTAAATCACGATTAATTGCACATTTTACCTCGATAACGATAAATGAACCATAATAAAAAAAAAAATTGTGATTTGTTTTTGTTTTTTGTCCTTATAGTTCATTGGCAACCCGGGTCCGCTGCGTCGAGGAGTAAACCTCTATATATGGGCGCCCGCTCTGAGCTATCCCGGCGCCCTGGCTTTACACATCTTGCCCCTCTTGTCATAATTTGAGCAGTATTTTTCCTGCCACCATTAGAAACCTTAGGAAAGCAGTAAACAGATGTATAATAGCCCCTGTGTGGTTTTGTTCACACGTGTGTGTGATCACCAGGGTGTCATAAGCCAGGCCAGCACAGAGCTCCCTGATTGGAGCCCTTAGAGTGAGTAAGAGAAGCGAGAAAAGCAGTTTCTGCAGTAGTGGGCCGGCCTGATCTCTGCCTCTCTCTTCTGTTTCTCAATACGCATATATGGGCCGATACACAAAGGCCTGTGTTATCTGAAGGAGGGGAACGCGAGAAATGAGCTATGAACGATTAGAAAATGAAAGAAGATTGTTTTTGATTAGCGCTCGTTAATTAACTCAGTCAGCCGCCTGCCTGCTCCCTAGCCGGCACATCAGCAATGTATGGTCTGACTGCGTGATTAAGTCAAATTTGTGTGTGTGTGTGTGTGTGTGTTGGAGAGAGCGGAGGGAATGCATGCTGCTGTTAGTGTAGCAAGGCACAAAGGCATTTTTTTTTTCTCGCTCTCGTGATTTTTGATCTTGTAGTTTTTATAATGAAAACCAGATGAACCTTGAACCTCAATTTGCTTTGATGTCTGTCCGCATGTGTGAAAAATCATTTTTTTTGTTGCATATTTTCATTGATATGCACGGCGGCTGGCCTTCACTACACGCATGATTATCGGCACGGGACTGCTGTAACACCACAGCGCAGTGCGTTGAATTAAATGGCAATGAAAGATTGATAAGAGGTGAAAAGAAATTAAAGGCGAGGTGAGAGAAAGACAGGAGGAGGATGAATGGGTAAGGAGGGAGAACGAGATTTCCAAGGTAAAGCAGGTGTGAAAGGAGGAATGAAGGTTGCATAAATGAGTAGAAGGTGTACAGGAGGTTGAAAGAGAGAGTCGACAAAGACAAACTAAAAAAAGAAAGCAATCAATACTTCATAGAGGAGAAGACTCTAACCAAAACAAGGACATTTGTTTGAGCGAAAAAGAGGTGAAAGAAAGTTGGGGGCAAAAAAATCAAAAAGAACAAAGGATTGGAAACAGGAGCTGGGAGGGATGAAGCGGTTCCATACGAAGATAAGATATGGAAGACGAGATTCAGAAGAGCCCCAATTTCACAGTGGTGCGAGTGCCGCAGGTTTGTGCCGCTGCAAGGAGCGCTCCACTTGATTGCACATTAGTCCCGTTGTGGAGGGAGCCCTGCACATGTTTTATTTAGGAGGCCTCGGCTGGACGTTTGCTTGTTCTCCAGCGCTGCTGTGTGCTCGGGGTCGCCGATGCAGAGCCACGTCTCTTTACTGCTAATGGACGGAGCAGCATTAGTCAAGTGTGTCAGCCTCTGCCCCGCTTTCTGGCACCAACGTTATTATGACCTGTCAGAGCTTCCCCTTCGGAGAGGATAGTCAAGGTTTATTCATAGGAAGGGTTAGGTGCGAGGATTTCTCTCTTCCTGCCTTTCTTCTGTTTTTGAGCAGGACAAGAGGAACGCAGTGTGGGCTGTAGGGATGCACCGAATCCAGGATTCGGGTTCGGATTCGGCCGAATATTGGGCTTTTTGATGGGAGAATTAGAATTTAGATTTTTCTTTTTTTTTCTTTTCACTGAACCGAATCCTACGCTTGCACTACGCTCGCTACGCTGGTCGACGTAATGCCGCCGCCGTTGACTGCGGGAATGTGTTTACGTAGGTGGAGCGTTCAATGCAGTAGGCTGTGAGAAAGTGAAGATGGAACTCGTGAGCAGAAAAAGTGTTGTTTGGCAGTACTTTCAGTCAAAAGAAGACGATTCAAGTCCAGCCACATGTTCAATTTGCAATGCCGATTTGTCTCGTGGTGGCGAGGGCCCTAAACAATACACAACATCGCCGCTGTTAAAACATCCGAAAGAATACGGGTTGTGCATGAAGGAATCTACAGACAGCAGCCAAAATGCCGCGACTTCAGGTACGGCAAAGGAAGGACAGTCGCACCTGAAAACTTTGTTAACCAGACTGTTCTCTCGGTAAATGAGTCTCCCTACGGTGGGAGCCGTTCGGCTGCTGCACGTTAGCTAACGTTAGCTTTCTAATTTCACCCACCCAACATGCCTTCATCATACACTGGTTAGCGAAAATTTGTCACTCATCTGGCGATAGCGATGTGCTTTCCTACGATGTGAAAAGAGCGTGTGAATTCAACATTAAGTTGTTACATTTAACTATTTCAGAGGCTGTGGACGTTGTGTTTACTGTGTTAATGGACTGAGGATGGGAGTAGGATTCGGTATTCAGTTTCGGAATCTTAACCACTGGATTTGGTATTCGGCCGAACCCCAAAAATCTGGATTCAATCTCTGCAGGGTAAATTCAGACTGCTAGCTAGACTATCCGTCCAATCTGAGTTTTCTGTTACACGACTAAAATAACCTTTGAACGTACACACGTTCCACCAGAACAAGTTCCTTCCCGAGGCTATTTTGCAGAGGCACAGTTGCTACGTCCGGCGCTTAGCGGTGCCCAAGACGATTGGTGATTGGTTTAAAGAAATGCCAATAAATCAGAGCACGTTTTTCTCCCATCCCGGAATGCTTGGTGGACTAGCCAGACTCTCCTCCGCAGCGCTGTGGAGGAAGGTCTGGCAATGCGAGACTAGGCCTGAGATGACAAAGAGTTCCAGAAGTTACCGATGGAGGTGACGAGCGCCACAGTGTCACGCTGGAAAAGGGGCGAGAATTAGCCTGTCCACCTGGGTGTCATGTTTTCATCACTGCCGATCGGAGCCGTAGCCGAAGACAAATGCCAGATGTTAGTGGTTGTGAAGTGGGTTTTTTGTGCTGTTGGAAAGGGGCTTTCGATTAGGGATGTCGCGCAGTGGAAGTAGGTTGCCGTTCATCTGCACGTACCAACCGTAAGGGATGGTAGCATTTATTTACCGAAAAAAAACTGTAACTGTACACACACTGCAATGCTACGTTCACAGCCCAACAATACGGCTAACTTCATACTCACCGTCACACACTTGCTCGCTGTCATTCTCTCTCTTGGCATTCGCTAATGTTACGCACACAACCTACACACTAAGTTACTGTTTAAAGGAGTTTGCTGTTTGTAACATCTTAAAAATACATTTACAAAAAAATTCCCCGATGCTTAGAACCCGGCGGTAACCGGGCTCGCAATACAGTGGCTGAAACCCTGGAGCTCTGACCACTGACTGCTGGGCGGCTTTCACAAACGCAAGCTAACGATACATAATGTGTGTTGTCATTTCATGTTTATTTCTTTAAAATGAACGGGTAAGTTACCAGTTATTGGGTGTCGGGCTGTCGAAAGAAAAATTATTCGAAACTGACATTCCTACTTTTGATGCAAAATCAAATGCAGCTTAGACTGACACATATTGATGTTAATTTGAAAGCCAATCGGGACTTCACAGGCTGTTATTAAGATCGGGGTGGTTGCATCTTGTTCTGCCCCTTGAGCGCAACGCCAGCGTAACTAAAATTCTTAACGTTAATTAGGGCAGCACAATTAATTGCCATTTTATCGAAATCGCAATATGAACTAGTGCAATATACAAATGGCAGAGGGCGCAATATTTGTTAAAGGCAAAATATGTGTCAAACCATTCTAAAATAAAATAGTGTGGTGCTGCAGAGACATCCCCGGCCTACAAATCCTATCCTACAGACTAAAGGAAAAATCTTTGTTTGGTACAGATCCGTGCAAAAAAAAATCACACTTCAATTATTTAAAAAATAATATTTTTAAATATTTTTTCAATGAAAATGAGAATAATGATACAAAAATGATCATTCTCTCCAATATCGTGAATCCTATCGCAATCGCAGTATCAGTCAAAATAATCGCAATTAGATATTTTCCTAATATCGTGCAGCCCTAATGTTAATAGGCTCCTTTTTAGCACATTGAAATTGTTTAGTGTTAATCATCATGCCAGCAGTATATCAGTGATACTGTGTTGGTGTGTGTCTGTCTCCCATTCCATGCATGGAAAGACATAAGGCTTTATTCTGTATGTGATGATTGGTTGTCAGAGAGCTCTACGCTAAAACTCAGTTTTTTAAAAGTGACTTTCTGATGTCCTCCAAACAATTAGATAAAAGAACAAAGCAGTGTTTACACATTCCCTTTTCCTCCTTTTGCTTTGTGCTTTGTATTTTTATTTTTTTTTAAAGTCCCACTCCACTCAGAAATGTGTTTTCTTTGTTGTACTTTCTCTTGGATGTTTAACCTTTACTGTGCAGACTGACGCAGTGACACCGAAAGGTTGTTCTCATATTCATCTGCTGAAGGAGAAACTCATCTGAAACCTCAGCGTACGTGTGAACGGGGTTTTGTGACATCATAAACTAGTTTGGAATCCAATCATGATCCAATATGCAAATAACACTTGAAGCCTCCAGCGCCTATACACTGAGATCAGACTTTTCACGGAAGCAGGAGACATTTTGTATCAAGCAGGTGAACTTAGGTAAATGAACAATATTTGCATATTTATTGATTCTGGATTTTTACATGAGGGAGAAGGAATATATATATTTTTTTTTACGTAATTCAACTTTTTTTTTTGTGTGAAAATTATATTGGACACAAATAATTCTTCCCAGCAGAGTGGTTTTATATGTCTTTGAACATTCCTGGATGGCAGTTCCCGTACAGTAGAGTAGAGGATGACTTCTGTCTCAGGCCAGATGTGACCCATCATAGTTTGTAGCCTCATTGGAAATGGGAAAACATTGTTAGAAAAAGCAAATTAAATACGTTTGTCTAGTAAGCATTTGGCACGAGGGTCTGAGAATAAAGGGTGTTGTGTGTTTTGATTTGATCATTCGGTCCAGTTTGTGGGACGTTCCTCTCAGTGTGGCTCTGCAGCCACTGGCCTGTGTGTGTGTGTCCGTCTCTCAGTGGACTTCCCCACTAAACTGGCTCATTTATCTCACACAACATGTGATCATTAGAGAGGCATCTCTGGAGAGCCACACACTCGGGTGAAAACCCAGGGGGATGCACACTTATGGGAATGGGAGACTTGCAATGAAGCGTATTTCTCATATGCAGCTCGACACATTTGACGTTTTCGACACGCACGCACACACACCTACTAGGGAATGTTACTCAGTTAGGTTTGTTATGACAGAGCAGCTGTCTGCCCAATTTCCTAGAGTCAGGAACATCTGTGTGCCCCCTTCTCGCTCTAATCCCCCCCACCACACACACACACGCCTCTCCCTCTCTCTCGTTCGCCCACACACCCTGTATATGTTTCATTATTAAGAGCCTATCAATTTGACAGGTAGCACAAATTCAACTTACTGTAAGGGGCAAAACAACTTCAGAGCTGAGGCAAATTGGTACCGTAAGAGCAACCGTCAGCAATCATCTGTGTGTGTGTGTGTGTGTGTGTGTGTTTGTGTTTGTTTCCCACTTGTATGATTTTTTCCCATTTGTGTGTCTTTTCTTATGTTCCTCTCTCACTGGCGAAGTACATATTTTTGTATTATTTACAGTATGTATATATTTATTGTGTGTGTGTGTGTGTGTGTGTGCGTGCGTGCGGTAGTTGTCTAGGCTATAAGGCTGCTGACTGAGGTATACACTACAGTGCTATTGGTGGGCCAAAGATAAGCTTTGGGATTGCTGTTTATTTGTTTATTTGTTTATTTAAAAGGATCCCCATTAGCCGCCGCCGAGACGACAGCTAGTCTTCCTGGGGTCCAAACAATACATACAAAACGTATGTGAGTAATTACAATCACAATTACTCACAAAAATATCATATATTAATACACATAAAAAATAACAATACAAAAAGTACTGATTAGAATAATAGTAAAATAATACAAAACAACATAGCACGTTATACAACAACTCTCAGCCAATCCAGACAATATTATGATGTTGAATACAAATATAGTCTTAGTCTTTTTTTAAAACCAGTTTTTCCCTTGATATCCCGAACCCCAACTGGAAGATTGTTCCAAAACACAATTGACCTATAAAACACGGTCCTCTTCATAGAGTCAGATTTAGGTAGGGGTAAAGAAATCTGTCGACTATTCGCCCCTCTTGTGTAATGTGAGTGCATATCTGAATAGTAAATTATATAGTCATAAAGAAATTTTGGAATCCGAGTGTTAATAATTCTATGAAAATATCCTAACATATTAGCAGATAGTCTGTGCTTGACCACCAGCCAAGCAAGACGTTCATGCATTTCTGCAACACTAGTTCTCAAAGAACAACCAAGGACCAGTCTAGCAGCCTTATTTTGAGCCACTTGTAATTTTTTTTAAATGACTGCATGATGCAGCAGACCATACAACAGAACAATAATCCAAATGACACAAAACCAATGTACAAACAACACGACTAAACAACCGTGAATTTAAAAATTGTGCACATTTACGCATTACTGCAACAGCTCTGCCCATTTTAGCAACAACTTTGCTGATGTGATCAGACCATGACAATGTAGAATCGAGCCAAAGTCCAAGAAGCTTCACCTTTTTCACTTGCTGTACATTTTGACCATTAACTTGTATATTAATTTTAGGATTGTCAGATAATCTATACTTAGAACCAAATATTATACTCATAGTTTTTGAAAGATTTAGTACAAGCTTATTTGTGTTGATCCAATTATACAATTTGCTAATTTCACAAGACAGAACCTGATTAAGCTCTGAACATGTAGGGGCTGCATAATAAAGAGTACAATCATCTGCAAACATAGTTAATGATGCCTTACTGAGTATATACGGCATATCATTTGTGAAAATTGAAAATAACAAAGGTCCGAGGCAACTTCCTTGAGGAACACCACAATCCACGGACTTGCTACAAGATAATGCACCATTAAAATAAACTCTTTGCGACCTCTCCGACAAATAGCTCTTAAACCACTTAATTGTTGAGGAAGTAAAACCATAACTAATAAGTTTAGAAATCAAAATGTCATGGTCAATCACATCAAAGGCAGCACTAAAATCCAGTAGTAGTGTACCCACCAGCATTGAGTTATCAATTGATGTAAGCCAGCTATCCGACATTTGTGTCATTGCAGTGCAGGTGGAATGACCATACCTATAAGCATGCTGAAACATAGTGGTCAAATCATTGTTAGTAAAGTAATCTCGCACTTGCTCAAATACAATCTTTTCCAATAATTTACTTAGAATAGGCAAAATACTAATAGGCCTACTATTTGGGCCACAAAAAGTTGATTTTGTGTCCTTGGGTAAAGGGATTATCTTACCCTCCTTCCAAAGTTTTGGACACACACCGCTAACCAGACATCTGTTAAAAATGTGACACATTGGTTTAGAGATATGTCCAGCTGCTAACTTCAACAGCCGACTATCCAAGTTGTCTGTACCAACAGACCCTCCAACAGTCAAAGATCTCAACAACATTTCCACCTGCACAACATTAACCTGATGAAATTCTAAACTACACAGTTTATCTTTCATAATACACCTTTCAATTAGCTCATTTGAGTTGGAATCAACAGTGTATTTCATTGTCTCTCTAAAATTAGAAACCTTATTAACAAAATAATCATTAAAATAATTTGCAATCTGTATTGGCTTAGTCAAATAAACTCCATTCAATTCAACAAAAGAAGTACAAGTAGATTTTTTCCCCATGATTTCATTAAGTACATTCCACATTCTCTTACTATCTGTACCACTGTCTTCAATTCTCTTCTGAAAATATTTTTTCTTTTTCACTCTATTCTCCTTGGTCACCTGATTCCTTAAAATACAATAACATTTTCTGTCCTCCAGAGAGTTAGAAAGAACCGCAACCTTTTTAGCCTCTTCCCTTTGAGCCATTATGCTCTTTAACTCAGTATCAACCCAAGGAGCACTTTTGGCTTTAACTGTAAATTTCTTTAATGGGGCATGATTGTTAACAACTTTCATAAAACAATCCATAAATAAATTAAGGGATATATCCACATCATCAATATCACTTATCAAATTCCATTTAATATTATCCAATTCATTTAAAAAACACTCCTCATTAAATACCCTATAAGATCTTTTCATAATAATTTTAGGACAGGCTCTAGGTAGCTTAGTTCTCCTGGAGACAGCAATACAGTTGTGATCACTAAAGCCAACTGTCACAGAAATAGGTGTTGAGCACATATCAGGATTATTAGTGTAAATATGATCAATACATTTTGATATTAAAGATCCTGTATTGTTACTAGAAACTCTTGTTGGTTGATCCATTAGTTGAGATAACCCACAGGTGTCTGTCATGGTTTTAAGCTTATTCTTCAGAGGACAAATCTCAGATAGCCAATCAATATTTAGATCACCCAGCCAGTATATCTCTTTGTTTTCCTCAGTCACCTTGTCTAGCATATTACATAAACCATTTACATACTCTATCCTGGCACTAGGTGGCCTATAACAACAACCAAGAATAATCGGTTTTAAATTTGGAATATGTACCTGTAACCATAACACCTCAACTTCATCAACCATTAAGTCCTGTCTCAGTTTAACAGGGAAATGATCCCGTATATAAATGGCCACACCACCTCCAAACCTGTTTCGATCATTTCTATAAATTGAAAACCCCCTATATCAACATCTGAATTATCTATGAAGTGATCCAAATGAGTTTCAGAAATCATGAGTAGGTCTATTTTGTTTAGTTGCAAAAATAAAGACAAGTCTTGAATTTTGTTCCTTAAACTACATATATTAATATGTGCAAGTATTAAACCTTTAGGTAGTTTATTTATGCTGGTCATCTTAGTTAAAAGTAAATAAGTCTTATATTATAATCCAATTAAATATCTTGTACCCTAAGTTATTTTATCTTCATCAAGTAGGCTACATACATATAAGTCCTGAACACAGACTCACATACATGTACACAAACATATAAAACTGATCTTTAAAGCCCATTAGACCAATAACTGACTTTGTCCATCCCTTGGGATGATGATCAGTTTATCATACTTCAAACTCGCCTTATCCCCTCTCTCTGGCAGCTTTAACCTTCGCCACAACTCTTTCCTCCTCAGTTGCACAGCTTCCGAGAAATCTTCGTTAATGTAGATCTTGGTGCCCTTTAATTTCTTGGCAGAAGAAAGAATCAGCTCTCTGTCCTTAATGCGAAGAAGTTTAACAACAATTTTCCTTGGCCTTCCCCTCTCCTGAAACTGACCAAGTCTCTGGGCACGCTCAATGTCCATATTTATTCCATCTAAGCCCAAGTGTTTTGAGAACATTTCTAGCACCTTTTTCTCTGATTCCCACCAATTCTCTCCTTTCTCGTCAGCAATGCCATCGATTAAAATATTTGTTCTCCTGTTCTGATTTTCAATGTAATCCAGCTTGTTGAGCATTGCATCCAATTCCTGCTTGGAGGTAGTAATGTTTGTCTCAAATGCCCTTATCTTTGACTCAATCTCCTTGCATCCCATCTTCTCCTCTTCAAACTTTGATTGGGTAAATTCCAAGCTGGTCTTCAGCTCCTGTACATCTCTGATAACACCATCCAATCTTTTGTTAGTTCCATCCATAATCAGCTGAATGAAACATTTGAAGTTATCTTGCTGCTGCAATAACATATCTTTATAGATCCCTCTCTGCTGCTCCATTAATTGAGAGAGTACACTCATTGTAACAACAGCGTCATCCTCACAAGGAGATGTTTTAGCATTCTTAGGAGGCATAATGTGTCTTACCAGGATGTACCGGGAGTTGATGAAAGTAGCAAATGTTGATGGTTACAGATCTGTTTGTCCAGGTCCTAGTAGGCCCAAAAGCCCATCAACTTGGGCTGCAGCGCAAGCTCAGCAAATAGTGGAAATATTGTCCCCAATATTAAGCCGCAATTTAAATAAAATGCAACTTGAGGCAATTAACCACTAAATTTGAGAATACAATAAAGGATTCAGTAGATTTTTGTTAGATTCTAAGAGGCCAGGTTCTCAGAGAAAACTCCCGCAGCTGTGCTGCTGGGCCCTTTGCAGGAGCCACGATAATGCATTTCTGTCAGCCTCTGTATATGTGTGTTTGACACTTTGTGCGTGTGTGTGTGTGTGTGTAAGGAACTTTCTTGCTGTGGCAGTAATTGTAGTTTGTAGCATGACAGAACTTTGTCAGTTGGGTTTGAGGTCTGTATGTCTGTACCTGTTTTCTACAGATGTGTATCTGTGTTTTTGTTCTATTGAAGGGTCTAAATTAATACAAAAACAATAAATCGATACGCTGATTACTCAATAAGTAAGTAATTTGCATTTGCAATTTTTTTTATTTTTATTAATCAAATCAAAAAAGCTAAAGATTTTTCAGCTCTGGGACCGGAGTCTGCTTCTAAACTTTCATCTCTCAAATAAGGGGTGACAAAAATGCCTGTTCGCCCATGGGCGTGCTGGTCTTACAGGGAGGTGTGTTCAGGTGCATTCTTGGAGTATTGCTATCTTGAGGCAGCGGGAAGTGATCGCGTCATCGACCAACAAAAACCTGGTCTAAAGTCAATAGTGCAGCATTTCAATGTTAATTTACAGCAAATTAGCAAAATGCGCCTAGGCTCGCGCACAGCGCACGCACACTATGCTTGTTACACGCACACAGGGACGCGCAGCAGCACACTGACATGAAAAAGATGAAAAATAAAAATATTACAATGTGAAATAGTATTATTATATGATCTGCTTGCATGCTTTTACTTCACTTACGAGCAGATCAGTTTCTTCTCCTGAAAATCTCTCCCTCCTGCTCAGCAAATCCACCATCATAATAGCGATGCGCCAAGGTCCAAACGCGCCTGGCTTTTAAAGGGAATGGGAGATGGCACTCTTTATTGCGTGTTATGCCCAAAACACACCTATGATGGATTAAGACACTAGTGCTTTCCTTTTGAACCATGTGCACAGCCCCTTTTCCTGCCGTTTAACTAGCAAAACTGGATACGTACACGCCCTAAACGCACCTGCGCCAGGAGCTTCACGTTGTGCGCTTAGATCGATTAAATAGGGCCCCAAGACTTTGAGGAACACCATAGTAAAATCCATGCTGTGGTTTGAGATTCCTGTGAAAATTGCATTTTTCGGCGACTGGATGGCAAGCACGTCTGTTCTGGAAATGCCCTTGTTGTACCTAGGATTTGATCCGGCCCTTCTCCCCTTTCCCTCATCAAGTACCGCAAAGTTGCCTTTTGAGTAAAGCACTACACCACCCTGGTGCCATGCTGATACCCTGTGCCTCTCGGTAGAACTCAAAAGATAAAAGACATGCAAACATTGGCTGAGCTATAATGTGCAATAAATGGACAAATGGACAAGAAGTCTCACGATGAAGGATAATCTATTAGTCTGAGAATGCCCAAAGACAGTTGTGTGTGTGCGTGTGCGTGTGTGTGTGCACGCCACTGGGCTGACTTTACCCAACAGTGCTTTTATTTTTGTACCTATTGATTCTCAGCAGTTTTCCCCCTACGGTCCCATCTATTTGGAACTACAATCAGCCGGCCTCCTTCATCAATACCTGCCTCACTCTGTCTAGACATTCAGCCACTTGCCGGGGGTTCAAACTTTTCTAATCACAGTCCAACTGTATGTTTTCTAAAACTCCTCCCTGAAGTGTCATGACCACAGCGTTATTTGAGCTCTGTGTAGCCTTTGGACATGCAGAACTTCTCCCTCTGTACTTTATTTCCCTCTCTCTTCTTGTCTCTGCTCGGATCTCTCTCCCCGTCTCGCGCCCTCTCTTCTAGCCTCAGTGTGTTTGTCTAGGTTTTAGCTGTCTTGACTGTACGGTGCCAGTGAAATAACAGCATTAATTTGCTTTTGCTGAGGCGAAAAAAAACAACAACAATTTGTCTCCCCTCTCTGCAAGAAGGTACAGAGCTCCAACTTCTGCTAAGTCCTGCCATCCTTTGCCGGGGGAACCCGATTAGTTGAAGTTTATGGCCTCAGAAGCGACGCTCTAGGCTCCGCCGTGATGACTTCAGCTGGTTAGCGAGCTCCAGTACAGTAGTGCAAAGAAACAATAAGCTCCGTCTGAACAGAAAGTCAGAGTAGAGCAGGCGATGGTGCGAGAAGGGGAGTTCATCATTTTGACAGTAAGAAGAAACCGTACTAAGTTTTCTCTGAAGGAAAATGTGGGCGGTGTAGCATTTTATTCTCTAAGTGTAAGTGTGTCTCTCTGTGGGTGTGTGTTTGTATGCCTCTACCTGCGTGATAACATGTTTGTTTTTTTCTTCTATGTGCACGACTCCCATCTACTTCACTATGTGACGTTAGTTGAATAAAAGGGAAATTCCTGGCTTTTGCCTCGCTGGTAATGTGTACATTGTAGAGATCTGCTGCTCCCTGTGCATTGTTCTCTCGCTGCTGAAACAAAGGCGTCAAACAGCCGCAGGTGTCACAACTCGCTACAGAAGACGACACCATGTGCATAATTAGCAGAAATGGCCTGTTTCTAATTGGCTGTGAGAAGAGTTGTTCCTCGCGGCGTGTGTTATCGACATGTCACAGTATATGTACGTCTGTGTAAACTAGGGCTGCTCTCTCTTAGTCGATTAGTCGACTAATCGGTCTTTTTGGTCTTAGTCAACTTAAATTTCTTTAGTTGATTAGTCACGTTTTATGCTTTTTTTCATGCTGAATGACTTATTTTCCAAGAAACGTACGAGCACATCTCGGGTAAACACAAGAATTAAGGGTTGACATTTGACCTAATAGATATCATCGTGAAACCTACTTTGATTACTTTCATTAAGGCATTTATTTGTTGTTTCTAAAATGTTGTGTTTAAATATGCAAAGGAGGCATTATCTTATTCAATATATGCATCCTTTTGCATGACTCTTTGCGGAGAAACTCAGATTTACAGATCTGTCGATTAAATCAACTAATTGATTAGTTGATACAATTGAATGAGTGTTAGTCGACTAAGAATTTCTTCAATCGAACACAGCCCTAGTGTAAACGTAGCTGCTCTCTCTCTCTCTCTCTTTCTCTTTTTCTCTCTTTCTGCTGCAGCCCTGTCGGTGTTGCGGTCGAGTGAAGAGAAGGCCCCGGTCCCGCAGAATAAGTTCATGGGTGACATCGAGGAGCTGGCCGCCAGCTATGAACGCAAACTCATAGAGGTGAGTGCGGCCTCTTTTTATTCTTTGCCGCATATTAGTTAGCAAGGAAGTGCCACCGTTCTGTGTTCCAGATGTTCATTTCCCCCAGGGGATAACCAGCCAGTCATCTGACATGGGAGGGATGTGTATACATTGCATTTTTAGAAACGTATTTACAGCATATAAAGGAACAGTTGCAACATTGTTGGGCTATACTTGTATTCACTTTCTTGCTGAGAGTTAGATGAGAAGATTGATATCGTTCTGATTTTGGATGTTGTAAATATGATGCTATAGCCAGCAGGCAATTAGCTTAGCATAAAGACTGGAAGCAGGGGAACCAGCTTCTTTGTTGGTTGCCTGTGGGGTTGCAACGGTATGAGATTTTCATGATACGATAACGGTCTTAGAAATCAGGGTATACGGTATTAAACCATTATTATTATTATTATTATTATTATTATTATTATCAGCATTATGAGTTGCAAGGGTTTTTTGGTTGAACAGAAATTCAATACTTTAGATAAGCAAATGTACGCAGTATGATAACTCTCAATTTTCATTCCGCGGTATACCGGCACATTGCTGTAACACTAGTTGCCTGGCAACCTCATGGTAATGACAAGACTCCAGGTAGACATTGGCCTGCACATAACACACAAAAGTAACAATATGTAACAAGTTAATTAAAAGTTCTGGTTGGAAGATTTTTTTACTTTGGACAGAGCCAAGCTAGCTGTTTCCCCTTGTTTCCAGTATTTATGCTAAGCTACGCTAACTGCCACACAATGCAAAAAAATAAATAGGATAGAGGCCAATAATCCTGTTTGTTGACAGTAAATTAATTGATATTATGTGCCAATGAATAATTGATGTCACAGAGCCACTTGGAGCTTTGCAGTGAGAAATGACTGAACTGATACATTAGCAAGCATAGAAGGATGATAGAACATGTTTTTTGGCCTTTTGAGAGCTGTGCAGGGGACTTTACTCCCCGAGCTACTCTATCTAAATAAAGCAGAGAATTGTACTTTCTGTAGCTGCATTGTTTTACAACTCTTAACAGCATCAAGAGCTCTAATAACTAATAACGAATGATGGGAGCTGTATCCAATTTCCTGTTTGATTTACCGATGAGTAAAGACTCCCAGTAAGAGTGTGATTGGCAGAGGGAAATAAAGTCAACATCTGTGTATTCTAATGGGTAGTGAGGTGTGAGGGGCGTCTACATGAATATTTAATCCGTGGTTTTATATTTCTTTAATAAGAAATAATTCCGCCTGTGCTTGGCCAAACTACGTTTTCACTTATTTATGCACATGCATGTGTGGTGCATTTTTAATGGTGTTTACTTATTTATTTGTCCATTTGCATGGCTGTCTGTCTCGTTTGGGCTTTCACAGCCAGCCTGGAGGACCGGTGCGGGACACAATCGTACCGCAGCTTCTCTGCTGGTCCCAGACCAGCCAGGCTTTGATGGCTTTGTTTAAATCAGACTGTCCTACAGAACGTAAGGGTTTCCCTATCCCCGATATGTAACCAGTTGTCTATTGGAAAAACTGAAATGGCTCGGCTAGCGCTGGCTTCGCCCTAATGATATCAGCAAGTGTCCTAACCACAGAGGAGAAGCGACAGTAAAAATAAAAATAATACAGCAAACAGTAGATACAATGTTTTCAACAATCTGGTTTAATAGGAGTTGCCTTAATGGTCCCATTTCTATGCTCATTTTCAGGTTCATACTTTTATTTTGGGTTGCTATTGGGACATGTTTACATGCTTTAGTGTTCAAAAAATTGTCTGTCTGAATATACCTGTATTCACTTCCTGTCTGAAACGCTCCGTTTTAGCACCTCTTTAAGCCCCCGTCCCGAAAAAGCCCAGTCTGCTCTAATTGGTCAGCTTTTCCGGGTCTTTCACATCTGCGCTCTCTGAGTCTCTGCACCGTCATTGCAGCTGGGGAATGACTGTAACGGCACTGTAGCGGCACTTTCTACCTATATACAGTATAGTTGTGACATCACAACCGTACGAAATCCTGACGGCTCGTTGAAATGTCTGAATACGGGCTTTCACAGTACAGTAACGCCATGGAAGTCTCACTTTTTACACTACGGGACCTTTAATCCCGTAGAGTGTGTTAGCTTGTGTATCCACTCAAGGTCAGCAGCGCTACTGTCGGTCCTGGTGTGAGGATTCAGAAATTGTGCGATTTACATGAGTAGCTG
The DNA here is from genome assembly GCF_004354835.1 of Perca flavescens. Taxonomy (NCBI): domain Eukaryota; kingdom Metazoa; phylum Chordata; class Actinopteri; order Perciformes; family Percidae; genus Perca; species Perca flavescens. The sequence goes on along the minus strand of NC_041351.1, from coordinate 19,837,987 downwards.
TCAACACTCCTGATTCAGCTGTCTAACTTCAGCAACTGAGACAAAATCTGACTCACCAGGTTATTGATTTTTTGAAAATGTCACATCAAGCCTTGTTGGATACATATAGGCCTGCCAGACACAAATAAATATTGGACAGGGCTCAGCCTTCATTAACCTGGGAAACATGCCCGTGTTTGTGGCCTAGTTCAGTTTTAATTTAATGATGCTAATGCATTGTATTGACTTTAACTCTGTTTATATTGGAGCAAAATCTCAAGGTCCTCTATGCTCTTTTCATCCTTTTCTGGTCATGTGACCTGCTAGGCTGTGCACAGGGCAGTAAAAACTCAAGATAAAAGTAAGTTAGTGTGATTGGGTAATAGGGCAAACTTCAACCAATGGCCAATGACTTTGGGTTGGGGGCAAGGGGTTTTAAACAGAACATTACCCATGTGTGCAGGGTTGCTTTATGCTTTGTAGGACATTGTGCAGGCCCAGGCTTAGCTTTGTTTGGATCTCCACTAGTCTATATCGACGACGTTTCATTTCTGGGATTGCACCGCTGGCGCCGGACGTCCCTTTTATTTTGGCCTCATGTCCATCCCCTTCTGCTTTCTTTGTTTTGGAATTCTGAACTGCTCCTCAGATCTCTGCAGGGTAAATCCAGACAGCTAGGTAGACTATCTGTCCAATCTGAGTTTTCTGTTGGACGACTAAAACAACTTTTGAACACATGTTCCACCCAAAAAAGTTCCTTCCCGAAGCTATTTTGCAGGGGCACATTATTGCGCCCGGCGCTTAGCGCTGCCCAAGATGATTGTGATTGGTTTAAAGGTCCCATAGCATGAAAATTTCACTTTGTGAGGTTTTTTAACATTAATATGAGTTCCCCCAGCCTTCCTATGGTCCCCCAGTAGCTAGAAATGGTGATAGGTGTAAACCGAGCCCTGGGTATCCTGCTCTGCCTTTAAGAAAATGAAAGCTCAGATTGGCCGATCTGGAATCTTCTCCTTATGAGGTCATAAGGAGCAAGGTTACCTCCCCTTTCTCTGCTTTGCCCGCCCAGAGAATTTGGCCCACCCATGAGAGAGAGACATCATGGCTTTCAAACGAGCAAAGTGGCAGTTGGTCAAGGCCACACCGCCACTCTCCACCTTGCCCCCCCCTATCTCCGCCTCAATAGCATTGAAAGCTACAGACACATCCTAAGGAAAGCTCATTGTGGGACTGGCTCTAGTGGCTGTAATTCTGCACCAAGGCTGAATTTCGGGAAAGACACTTCAGATACAGTATTAGGGGACCACTAAGGCCTATATAAAAGCATCCAAAAAGCAGCATGTCATAGGACCTTTAAAGAAATGCCAATAAACCACACCATGTTTTTCTCCCATCCCGGAATGGGTGGACCAGCCAGACTCTCCTCTGCAGTGCTGTGGAGGAAGGTCTGGCCACATCTCCACCAACTCCTCTTTAGCTGCTCAATGCTCCACTATGTTCGCCAGCTAGTTGCTAACTTTGTCTTGCTGCAGGGTAGAGTAAACTTGGTTGATCAAACCTTTTTGGCTGAAAACAGCTGGCCTGCGTGAAAGACCAAAATAATGAGCTCAAAAGAGACAAAAAAACACTCTGAAGAGCTGAGGGCACCTGCAGACTTAGGTAATCATTCTCCGTGGGTTTGGTGCAGAACACGATTAGTGGTATAGTATGCATCCTTTCCAATGTATTAAGCATAAACAGCTGCTCGGACAATAGTCCGAGCAGCTGTTAAGTGACATTTTCTGAATCGTTATTGGCTAACTGCCCACTTACAGATTTAGAAACGTTGCTAACTATGCCAGACGTAGGGCTCAGTGGTCGCCACTGTTGCCTCAAAGCAACGTCTGTGATTTTAGCACCAGGGCCAACTTTGTGGAGTTATAATGTTCTCCCAGTGTGTTTTGGTTTCTGCAGCTCCCCTCCTCCTGTCCAAAGACACACAGTAGATCAGGTGATTTGTAAATTGGCCGTAGTGCTAATGCGAGTGTGACCTCCTCTCCTCACACCTCCAGTGATCCCAGTCTTCCTTTCTGCCCTCGGGCCACACATTTTCTCTCCTACCGGATTTCTCTTGTCGTTCATTTAAAAAAAAAAAGGTTTATTTTTTTTAATCATCGCCTTCCTTCGTCTTAGCTGACGGAGAACGTAGCGTGATATGCCGCAGTGACTTGAGGAGGAAGCATTTATTTTTACCCTCTGATAACCTCAGGTCCTTCTCTACTCTCTACTGCCGCCTTCTTACTCACTTCTCCGTGCTTCTCACTCCTTCACTTCTCAGCTGTGATGGCGAGAAAGCGATATAAGGTGTGTTCGTGTATGCGTGCATGCATTCGCTAGATGTGCAAAGTCATGTCATCACTTTAACATATCCCGATAGACTGGCGCTTGTCTGAAATCAAAGGAAAGGCAAGGAAATGAGGAATAAAGACATTGAGTAAAAGATTGACTGATGGAGAGAGAGAGAGAGAGAGAGAGCGAGAGAGAGCAAAACAAGAAGGGAAGCAAGTGAAACTACTAACAACTCGGGGGGGATGGAGGCATACGCATTTTAATTTTCAGCTTCATTGCGTGGTGGTTTTCATTGTTTGTGAGTAATAAAAACAAATTACATAATGCAGTTAACATGTCCACTGAGGTTTCTGAAAAAAACAGCAAGACTGCCTGACATTGATCTGTGAGGCTCGGGTGATAAGGAAAAGGTGGGCGGGTGGTGATGTAACACATCCTCTTATCAGCGCACACAAGCTGTTGGTGTCAGGCTGAAGGTGTACAGCACCTCCCTGAACTTATTGTCCTGAGAAATATTCACACTCACCAGCATGTGACTGTTTATTTATAATTACATTCCTAATCAGTTATAAAACTAAAATGATAACCGCATGGATTTGGCATTTGGTTATTATTATTGTGTCATGCCCTTTGTCATAGAGGATGTCAGGGTGTTGTCAATATTATTATCGTCAGTGTCTTTCAGTTGTTACGGCTCAGAATACATTTCCAATATAATTAAAGCAGCCACAGTCGGGGTTGCTGAGATATAATGAAGAATGGAGTCCTAGAGGAGGAAGAGTTTTTTTTCAGCCGCGGTTTTTAGATGAAACCGAGATGAAGGTAAAGGCTTACCTCTCCTCAGGCACTTCACATTTTCAAACTCACCTGGAATTTTTGAAGCCATTTCGGGCTGTTGCGAAACGGGACATTCAAGGACTCCTCTCCGGTAAAGTCAGGGTTGTGTTTAAAAAAAAGAAATCATTTAAATCTTTTGTAGAACTTTTCAAGAACTAAGCTGCTAGTTAAAAAAACAAAGTGCAGTTCAAGGAAAAGTTGGCAAAAAAAGACTGTATGTCTGACAGAATGCAACTATGAATATACTGTACAACTTAGAGCTGTAATTGGGCCTTAAAAGTTAGGCCCGACAAGACCCGAGCCCGACAGAATTCGGCCCGAGCCCGACAGAATTCGGCCCGAGCCAGATAAGTACATTTTGATTGACACCTTTTCAAAAGGCCGAACCGATTTAAAGCCCGACATTATTCAAATGTGTGCACGCACACCGCTCTTTTCTTTCTGTCGTACTTTAACAGAATGTCTTATCTTTTGCATTTCACATAACCCACTGGCTCATTATTCTCATCATGCACATGGTCAAAAGTTTTCCACGCCTCAGACTTTGCTTTCTTTGTCAGTGCAACCAAAAGGTAATCGCCAGAGACCAGCCTCCGTTTCACCTCCTCAGCATCCATTTTCGCGCTAATCGAAATGCATCACCTGACCGCTCATTTACCGCGCCACCCGGAGAGCAAGCCCGAGCCCGTGTAAAATGATAGAAATTAAGACCGAACCCGACCAAACCCGTTCGGGCAAAGCTCTTCAGCTCTAATACAACTACGTACCCGTCTACAGGACAACCACCTGCAGCAGCTCAGCTCGCCTGGAACCTCGACCAAGGTGGCACCAAAAAAAGGTACCAGGTACTAATCACAACTTTTGCTAATGGAAAACTAAAAGAGAGCAGGTCAAGTGAAGCCGGACCATGCAGCGGAAAAGCAGCTTAGGCTTTTGCGTCGCACGAGTATGTCAACTGCGTGGCGTGTCCGTTTATATTTCGGCTCCCATGTTAACAGGTTAGAGCTTACACACTGCCTGCGTGACACGCGCGTCTCAGGCAGGCCGAAAACGCGTGCCTGCTAAAAATAGAACCGACGCCCATTATTCACGCGACACGCAAGCGTGTTGGAAGCGTTTCCAGGCAAAATGGAATAGGAAAAGATGTTTATATGTCGTTTTGACACAAATACATATTCATAAATGAGATGTTGATGTTTGAAAGTCCCTAGGTTTTGATATAAATGTGATATATTTTGATATAAACGTTAAAGAAATCGATTTTCTAATATTGCACCTGTCAAAACAGAACAAAATATTCTGTAGCCTATTTTGCAGTCAATACTGCAGACGTTGTTTTTCCTGTAATCAAATCAGTATATATTTATGTTTAACATGGTATTTCATTTTATCAATGGCAAACATCCATGTGTCCAGACAAGGCTAGCAGCAGCAGCGCCGCGTCAGACCCGTTTCTGGTGTGTAAAGACATGGACAAATCCACGCAGCTGACACGCAACAGAAACGCCACGCTCACGTGTGTAACCTGCCTTAAGATACAGATAACTGTAGTACAGGCACATTTTTAATGGAATCTGTTCAGAAATCTCAGCAGTAGGGCTTGGTATCGTTCAAAAATATTCAAAACCGGTACAGATACCAATACCGTGAGCCCTGTCAGTGGTGAGTTCCCAGACCCAACATCTGGATGTGGGTCTGGCTTGTCAGGCTATGCAGCGTGCTTATTGGCTCACTGACGCTGATAATATTTACTCCTTAGTTATTGAAATTGGGTATTGAACGACGAGGCATTTTTCGATACCCGATACTTTAGAGTCAATTTGTTCGGTGCCTAAAAATTATCAAATTCGGTACCCAGCTGTTGTAAAATACCCCTATCAAACCTATGCAGAGGCAGTGTGTTGTGGTCCGTCATTGCTATGGAGCAGTACACTCTTACTCAAGATTTAGATTTAGAAGGCAGGTCCTTGTGCCTCAAATTGAGGCCTCATTACATCATACAGTAGAGCTATAAACTAACTCGTCTGTAGCTCAAAGGCTGGATCATCCTAACCCAAATACTACATTAGGAGTCTTGTGACAATGCAGTTACAATTACAGAAGATTTTTTTTGTTGTTTTGTTTTCCCATGGTGTATTTTTTTTGTATTGATAAGTAGAGGGAGAGTACTTTTGGAGGATAGAGAAGTGATTTGGGTCCAAATTTCCAGTGGGATCAGGGATTCTCCCTTTGATCCACAATCTCTTTAATTAACCATAAACAACATGAACAAGAGCAACAATTACAAGCCACCGTGTTCAGAGAGGAGTTGCAGTAAAAAACTGGAAAATATGAACAGATATGCCAGTATAATGCCTGCTGTCTTTGCTGTGTAATGCAAGTGAATGTGACCCTTGAAAAGCCAAAATACTGCATAATGCATGCTATTCTTCTCAGAATAATGCAGGTGAATCTACTTTGAAGTGTTCATACATGATCTGAATACAAAATCCTCTCTAGCACTTCTTACATTTACTTTTACTTGATTTATTATAGGTATGTATGCATGTAAGGATTTCTATGTTCAGGTTGGATAAAGTAGCACGCATTTGGATACCATTATACAATGCGATAATGATTTCAGTGTTTCAGTTCCAATTTGTGGGCATTTAATTCCTGTGTGGATGAATCATTAAAGACCCACAGCGCAGTAAAATCATTTTGCCCGCATTAAAGCTTAATGTTCCTGCTATGTAGCTTGAAGATGTGCATGTATGTTAAAGCTCATCTCTGCTACTTTCAGTATTCAGCTCAGTAGGGAAACCACTGCTGGCATCATGCATGTTTCTACTGAAACTCTGCAGCAGGAATGTACAGTTTTAAAGGCTGTTCAAAACAAATCAAATTTGATTAAAAGACTTTTTTTGCCGGCCTTGTAATCTGTTCATTAAGCCCCACACCTTTCAGTTACTTTTGCTCCACCTGTCAACCTTCAGTCGCACATAAACGGTTAACAATGAGAATGGCGGCAGAATTACCACACGTAACTCTTAGTAATTTTTGAAACAATGGCTCCTTGACTTCAGACATACACTGTAGACAAAAACACCTGCCTATATTTTAGCCCACAACTCTCAATTTTGACAACTCTTGCTATTACATTTTTTCAGCTGCCAGCTAGCTAGCTAATTAAGCTAACATTAGCTCCATAAATTGGTTGAAAACACTTCCCCTGGCTGACTTTTTAATGTCTTCAGCTGACTCGCTTTGTACTTGATGGCTACACACATGACAACATACTAAAACATTTAGGCAAAGCTGGTAACATGTATCGCTAAATAAAGAGAAAGCATTGTTCTTGCGTTGCAGGGTAGCTTAGGGGAGCTTATTGATTTATTTATTTCCTTTTAACATAGCTCTGCTTGGTTTACATATTTGTTCAGTTTGTATTTTAGCGTTGGCTGGAGTTGCTGGAGCGTAAACATCCCCAAATCCAACAAAGAGCGGGGCAGAGGTGCTACCGTTAGCCTAAACCCTATTAGCATCCAGGACCAGCGCACACTGTGGCAAAAATACTGCTGTAGACTGGTTAGCCCGAGATGCTAACGACTGAAGCTTACCTTAGAGCAGTTAAACACACTGTTTAATCAGTTGGCTCTTATGTTTTTGGTTTTGGAAAGGCTAAAAAAAGAAACCTTTTAATACTGAGTATTGCTGTTGCTACAGCCTCATGCACATTGGTTGCTAAGCTATGATGGGACAAGCGCTGTTCAAAAAGCATACCGTAGAAATTTTAACATCATGGAAGTACAGGTTCATGCACAAATGAGTGAAAACATACTTTATTATCCATAGCTACCAGCATTTAATCCTCCTTTATCTTCATACTGGCAAAGTCCTGTCAGTGTATATTAAAATGCAGGCTCTTGATAGTGAAAGTGACTTTTAGAATGTAACCCTAATCTTAATCTGTCCAAATACTTCTGGCACACGTAGACCAGGAGAACATGCATTAAAAAAGAGGGGGCTTTAGTTGTCTCAGTGTTCATCCAGCTGTGATGAAAACACCCCTGAATTAAAGCTGACAGACTGTACTTTAACATTGTCATCACTGCGACGTTTCAAAGTAATAATACTACACAACCCAAAAATGTGTGATCCAAGTGCTCACGGAGCTCGATGTGTGATGCAGCAGCGACAAAGAGCTGCGTCTGTACCACGGGCCAGATTTAGCCTCTTTTTTTTTTTTTTTTTTTTTTTTTTTTTTTTTTTTTAAACCATTTCTGTCTTTTCTATTGGTCCATCTGCCGCTCTCATGTGCTCACACTTCTTTACACATCTCTCTTTGTACTGTTTTTTTCCCCACCTCAGTTCAGAGTGGACAGCACAGCTTGTGATGTCTATATTGGTCCTTTCTCACCCTCTTTTTCGTCCCCTCTCAGCCACGTCTCTTCCTGGAGCAGCTGTGCGGAAGTGAGTCAGAAACGCAGATAGAGACACAAGCTGCATTTAGACTTACAGAGTATCCCAGCATTGGCCATATTCTGGTTGAGGTCTCGCCCAGTTTAAGATGTTAAAATGAACCTTTGATAGCCTGCGGCTGCGCCTCCCTTCTGTCATGAATAAAAAGGGTTTGAAAACCTGAGATGTTAGTTGGTCAGTTATGTTTCTGGGATGTTCTGTGTTTTCATATGTACTCGCATTGAGTCAAAATCACCACTTGACTGCTTCTGCTGCTAAGAGGCTTTACTGTGCAAGTAAATATTGCCGCTGTACTGTATGTGACCCTATCAGCTCATCCCTGTCCTCTTTTCTTCCCGTCCCGCTTGTCTGTCTGTCTGAACATTGGCATGTTTTCATATTCTCTCCCTCCTCTGCCTCCTTTTGCTCCGCCCCATTCATCCTATGTGTCCCATCTAATTAAGTTGATTAGGTTTCGGGTCAGCTATACCACCTCTGCTGCTCTTGCTCTTCTTTTCTCCCTCTGACTAATTTCTCCGCTCATCTAGGGCTTTTTTAGCTCTCTTAGCCTTTTTTTTTATTCGGGTCAGCTCAGCTCGGCGCAACTCAGATCAGATCACACGCCGAGGGAGAGGAGAGAGGCACAAAGAGATTCTGTAAAGATGGCCGAGGTGCAGCGCAGAGGAGGAGGAGGATAATGCGCTGTGTGTGAAGGAGGAGATTGTGTGTTTTTTAAGAGCACGATAGAGAGGGTTTATGTGAGAGAGCGTGCGGTCAGCATCGCTTGGGTGGCAGTTAGCTGTGATGACTCCTGCAGTGCCGACAGTTACATCATACTAAACCAACCCTGCAGGCCAGACTAATGTGTCTGATAGCAAACAACAATCTGCATTGCTGCTCTGCTGGGGTCCCATTTTCAGTCATATCAGGTACAAATTTGTTTTTGCAACCATATATAAAACATGAATGATTACTTTAAAAGTATGCGCTGAAGCTATGGGGGTGAATGTTTTTTTTTTCTTTCTCTCCACAATATGTGATTTGTTCTGTTGGTCCTCACAGACTCTTTAGTGTTTGTGATACAACAAACTTGATTTGCTTTTTAAGATGCACAGTTCCACTTTGCAGTGTGGACTGATATAAATGATACAAATTTGTCTTTGTTGCATAGAGAATAACCAACATAGATGGAAATGTTTACTGCAGAGCATACAATATGTAATACATTTTGTCATTATTAATCATATTGGGGTCCTATCACTGAATTATATTTCCTTTCACAGTTTACTTTCAGCTCTCTCACTCTCACTTAGTCAAACAAGGTACACTGTGAACAGAGCAAATTATATCTGTTCCATAGAAAATAAAAATTAAGGAAGAGAAATGGCTTAAGCCATGAAAAACCATGAAAGGAACTATAGGCCAAATTAATCTTATTCAGCCAAGTAAATAAGAATGTTACTTTGCCTTATTTCATTACAAAGTCAACATATTCAAGAAAATGTATGGGACTGACTGTATTAGCAATATAATTTTTCATCTACATCCAATTTTTGTCTTGTTTATACCTACATAACAAAATTGAATTGAATGCAAAGGATCCAAATATCCAGCAAAAGAACTCATTCAACTTAAGCTCAGGCTAATTAAATGTAGCCTGTTGAGTTTACCAATAAACATACATTTCTTTTCACAAAACTGCCACAGCCTCATTCAGTGGAAGAACAGCCTTAAACAGGCAGCAGGAATGTGTATCACATTGACAGTCTGCATGCACACTGTATGCGTTGCTGTGCATGAGATAGAGACAACAAGGATAGAGACAACAAGGATACAGACAACGTATCAAAACATTCCTCCATAGAAATAATAGTGATATAACATTTTACAGTGTAGCTTTAAACCGTCCATACATTCATGTTTTATATTAATGGGTTACAGTTACGTGCTTCAATTTTCCAGTTTCCATGCTAAAACTATGACAGGAACATTGTGTTTCCGAATAATGTAACCGTTAAAGGAACACGCCGACTTATTGGGACTTTAGCTTATTCACCGTAACCCCCAGAGTTAGACAAGTCGATACATACCCATCATCTCCGTGCGTGCTGTAACGCTGTCTGACACTCTGGGGGTTACTGTGAATAAGCTAAAGTCCCAATAAGTCGGCGTGTTCCTTTAAGTTACTAGCTGCATAAACTGGTCATTTCCTACTATTTTCAGCACCAACCTGGGAAAACTGGGAAATACATTTCTTCTTCAGTTATAGAGAATTTTAACATTAATGCTGATGTTTGCTTGTCCTAGATCCCCAGGCAGAACATTTCAACACACTTTGGTCACTTTCGGTCCTGATCTTTGATCGTAGGAGGGCTTGGGGAGCTCCCTGCGGTAGCCACATAGCCATGGCTTCAAGGCTCCAGATCAGCTGTAGCCTAAAGCAGACAAAAACCAGTCCCGTCAGGCTTCGACTTCGCTGACTTGTTGAGCTGTCAGGTTTATTGTGATGTTTTTATGGTTTCACTGAAAGCTTTTCAACTTAAAACTGCACTGGCTTGAAGGATATTGTAACTCCGTACAATATAGATATAGATATAGATATAGTCCGTACAAGTAGACACACATACTGGATTATCATGCATTCACACGCTCACACATCCTACAATGCACTATAGTCCTGTAAGAATTAATATCTCCTAGCCTATGTTTTTGTATCTATGCCATGTACTTTGGACTCCATTTACAACATGGCATCATGACTATGCGTAAACGTACACGCCACTTTCCTAAAGCCAAATGGCGTGTTATCTGTACGCAATTTGAGCTATCCGCGTGTATGTCTACACTGTATACAGCGGATGTAAACATACCCACCACGTGGCGTCTTATCACGAGAACGTGCCGTACTATCGCAAGAACGTCAAAAAAAAGGTTGGGTTTAGGAAAAAAACATTGGGAAAGGCTATAGTATCACTAAAAAATGACAAAACTCAACGGTGACCAACGTCACACTCTTAGGAAAACAATAAACGGTTGGGTTAAGGAAAGAAACATGGGAAAAACTGGGTGAAAGTCCTGTGTTTTACCCATCCGACCTCCCTCCGAGGACTTACGTCCTTTCATACTACTCCCTATGGCGAAAATTCACACGTAATGTAGGTGAATGGCGGCCGAACGGCATTGATAAACACGCTAAAAATACGATTTGGCGTGTCATACATACGCCACTTTCTGAGAACAGTCTGGCATTTATGTAATTGTTTTTCCATGTTATTTCTTGTATTTTGTGCAGTTAAAACAAAACTCTAAACTTCACTCTTTCTAGCAGTGCCCTTTAGCTTGGAAGTCTCCATAACTACCTTGTGCTGCACTGATCTTTTTTTGTCCTCGTATATTTAGTTTAGTCTGTTTTGATTTCTGCAGCCACTAATTAGCCTTCCGGTGGCCTTGACTAGAGAAAGGTTAGCTAGTGAGTTGGATAATGGAACTGTAATGCCCATTGCTTGTAAGGTCCGTGCTTGAGTGAATGAACACCACAACCTGGCCGTGCATCTTAATGACCCTGCATTAACAACCGTCAAGGAGATTAACTTGTTTAAACAAATTGGCAACGCTAGCACGTAGCCACACAGCCACTGCTTATATGGACCACTGTTGGGTGTGTAGATTTAGCATGTGCACTGTCAAATACCCATTTACACAGCACACATATGCATTCACATAGGCATACTATGCTGTACATGCAGAGACACGCACAAGTGCACAGCAAGAGAATGACGAACTGATTAGCTCCCTCTCCCTGAGAATTAATTGGGTTTCTTCACGCTTGAAATGAATTCCCTCTTTTATAATGTCCTGTTTGCTAAATAATAAGAGGTGATGAATGGTGTTGAGTGTTTTGAGGGTGGACTTCCTGTTCCCTGACTTGAAAAATGACAGGACGTGACATGTGCCTGGTGGACCCAGGGGCATGAACTCGACTTTGAAGCCTTTGTCAGTTTTTGAACCAAACGTCAGGACGCGAATAGAAACGTTGAAGGTATAACGTGTAGGATTTCCTTTAGAAACAACGTAAAGACTAATTCAAAAGTGATCCCCCCTAAATCATCACTTGTCAGTGACTGTATCCGCAGATAAACCTTCCCTATGCCTGTATTTTCTTTTCTTTTTTGTGCGTGACATTAATGGGCGTCATCAAAGAGTCTCTGGGCCACATACGGGTGTGTAACCCCCCCCCACCCCAGCCAATAACAGCGTGCAGGGTGCGCAGCCTATTCTCATTCCCAACCGCCGCTATGCCCCTCAGCGTCTCATATCGAGGAGAAACCGAGCGGATGAAGCTCTGCGTTCCCTGATTATCTGACAATGCTGCAACTACCCGCGGAGATGTGGATGTGTTTATTTGTGCTTTACAACATCACCGCTGTGAACCAACGAAACAATCAGAAAATAGCGTTTTATTCCTTCACCGTGTTCTCTCTCTTTATTCACTCTCTCCCTTTCTATTGGCAGAAATGGAATATTCATAATTATGTTTTCACGAGTGTATAATCGCCTGAAACTATGAGTCTTATCTTTTCGTCAGCTTAGAATGAGCCCTTTATACATACACTAGGGAGCAGGGGTGGGGGAAAAAATCGATGCGGCATAGTATCGCAATATTTTCCGTGGCAATACTGTATCAATACACAGATGCCAAGTACAATCCTTCCAGAAAAATGCAGAGTTTTTTTGTGATTGTTGCGAGCAAAAATATATATTATATTTTTATGCAATTTTTTATGCAATTTTTTATGCAATTTTTTATGCATTTTTATGCGATGAAATTGTGGGAACTTGCAAAAATTGCGGTAACTTGCAAAAACTGCGGTTTGATGAAAAAGAAAAAAAATTCCCCCAACACGTCGCGTAATTACGTCACTTCATAACGTTCCGATGGCAACAGGAGAAAATGGCTGCTCTTGTGTGAAGTAAACGCAAAAATTTTCAACTTTCTGCTAAGACATATGTGACTTTTTTTTGCAATGAAAATGCGGGGATTATGAAATCATGCAAGCTCCGGAGCCCGCCATGTTTCTACAGTAGAGCTCTAGAGAGGGCCTTGAGGGGGTTTTATGTTACCGGAAGGCCACCGTAGGTTCGACTACACGCTTGAAAAAGGGGCGTGGTGAGGGTAGCTCAATTCAGTTCACCTCACTGCTTGATGCCAAATCCTACACACTGCTCCTAAAAAAAAAAAAAGATACATGCAGTCTTTTTGTATCTTTAAAAAAAAAAAAAAAGTGTTCAAATGATTATCGCTGAAATCCGCTGCAAGGGATTGAAGGCCTTCCAAAACTCAGACTTGACAAACTCAGACAACCCAGACTTGTTGCAACTCACTGACTTTATACTTAGTGCCTGCAGAGCTCAGGTTGTGTTTGACAGTGGAGAGATTTAACAGCCTGCCGGAGGACACACACATCATTATTTACTTCATGACGTCTGAGCTGCAGTTCGACAGTAATATAAAGAAGCAAAGACAGATGCGTAAATCGAAGAAATCAATCTTCTTTCACTATAGCAGCTGTTGTTTTGATGAGCGAGATAATTCATTACAGCGGACCCCATTTACTCGTGTTATTATGTAGAATATGGTGGTTGTTATTATTTGTGGTATGATTAGTCTGATTTTGTGAGAGCAGTTGAACACTATATTTGATGCACAACATTGGGGGATGTCTTTATAGTGTTACTCACGTTGAACGCAATTAAGTTTAACTGTGTGTTTTGTTTTGTCCAACGTATTTAACATTCTCTCTCAGTCCGCTCTGTGTTTTTTGGCTTCTGCTAAAACAAATGCAGTGAACACCTTTGCCTGTCTAAAACCTTTTACGTTCAATTACATTTTGATTAAATATAGACATTAAAGATCCCATGGCATGAAAATGACACTTTATGAGGTTGTTTAACATTAATATGAGTTCCCCCAGCCTGCCTATGGTCCCCCAGTGGCTAGAAATGGTGATAGGTGTAAACCGAGCCCTGGGTATCCTGCTCTGCCTTTGAGAGGTCATAACGAGCAAGGTTACCTCCCCTTTC